>NC_140588.1:936678714-937395249 GCF_964204655.1 Triturus cristatus | reverse complement strand
TTGCAATTTGCACATTTCCTAAAACCCTTCACCTGTGACAACCATGTACTTGTTGGGGCCGATTCTGGACTGCTACTTACCAGACCATCCCTTAAGGAGAATGCTTTCCTAAAGGTTATGGCTGGTTTGGGGTTGATAGTGCTACCAATAACTGGATCTCCCTGTATTAGATTCCAGTTACGGCTGAAGATTCTCCTTAGTTCCTGATGTTGTCTATTGTAAGTGAGAATGATTCTCGATTGGAATGTGTGTGATTTGTCCCCTACTGTCTCATGTCTTGGTTTTGGTAGCAGTGCATTTGATCTAGGTATGGCTCGTGTTTTCTGGATGGCCTCCTTAATTAGTTTGAGGGGGTAACCTCTGGCTAGGAATCTCTGTTTGCTAGCCTCCTGTGCACTTTCACAATCAGAGTCAGAGCTGCATATGCGCCTAATGCGAAGCATCTCCCCATAGGGGATGCTCCGAATAAGGTGTGAAGGATGGTGGCTTGAGGCATGCAGAATGGTATTGCCTGCAGTCAGTTTTCTGAATAGTTTAGTGGAAAGTATATTATTGTTGTTATTAATTTCCACATCTAAAAAACAGACTGTTTTATCACTGATTGATGATGTAAATTCAAGATTAAGCCGATTGACATTTAGTTTCTCCACAAAATCCTTTGCGCTTCGCTCAGTTCCCCTCCAAACAAAAAATAAATCATCAATATACCTTAGATACAATGTAACATGCTCCTTTATGATGTCCATGTGTTCACCATAGAGGACCTGCTCCTCCCACAAGCCCATATGCAAGCATGCATAGCTAGGAGAGAAGCAGGCCCCCATTGCGACACCCCTGATCTGTTGGTATATTTGGTTGTCAAACAAAAAGAAATTTTGTTCCAAACATGCAGAAATCATCATCTTGAGCATTTTGTTGTGCGCTGCAAACGACATAGGCCTTAAATTCAAATAATGTTCTATTGCCTTAAGACCATCGCCATGTCTTATCGAGGTGTATAGGGACTTCACGTCCATAGTCATCAAAAGCATATCTTCACCCCAAGATACAGTCTCAATTTTGCGTAGAAAATCTGAGGTGTCCTGTACATATGATGGCAGACTGCGGACCCACTCCTGTAGGAAAAAGTCCATGTATTTAGAGGTGTTTTCCATAAGGCTGTTGATTGCAGAGATTATCGGTCTCCCTGGTGGAGTCGTTATGCTCTTGTGCACCTTTGGGATTAAATAAAAAGTTGGAATAACAGGAAATTCCTTCTTCATGAATCGATATTCTGCCTCAGTAATTAACCCCCCACTTTTCCATGCCAAAAGTTTCAAATAGTGTTCTTGCAAGGATGACTTTACCACGTTAATATTGCTTTTACGGTAACACGCTATATCATCCAGTTGAGATTTTGCCTCATCCATGTAAAGTTGACGCGGCCATAGGACTATGTTGCCCCCCTTGTCTGCCTGTCTCACAATGATATTGTTATCACCTCCTATTTTCTTAATGAGATTCAGTAGACAAGGTTCTGTTTATTCCTATTGCGGAATGTCCTATTAGTCATGGTGTATAGCTTTTTTAAGTCTTGGGTTACCAACTCGTGGTATACATCCAGATTATCGTGTAGAAGAATTGGCTGGAAGTTTGATTTTGGTTTGAATGGGGTTTCACGGGTTCCTCTGCCATCAATAAGTGCTGGTTCACCAGTTGCATTGCCCTCTGCTTGTTCTACAATGAGGGACCACGCGTCCTGAAATAAGGATGCATCCCCCGCTGTAAGTAGTGGAGGATTGGTTGGTTCCGGGATGTTTGGGATAGTGGCTTTTTTGGGTTGTAGAAGGTGGAATTTATGTAGCTTTAACTTCCTGATATAGCGGTAAGTGTCCAATCTGGTGTCTACGAAGTTAAAATCACAGGGTGGGCAGAATGTCAAGCCCAATCCCAGAATCTTCTCTTCACTTGGAGACAGTTGCATGTTAGTCAAATTGATTACCGCATTCGAATCAGTGTTGCCACTCAATTCTTGTTTTGAAAACGGTTCCATCTTCCCCTCGGCGCTTTCCTGCCTGCGCTTTTGTTTTTGGTTTCTTTTGACGCATTTCCTTCTCTGGCTTCGCTTGTAATTGCGTCTTTGTTCCTTGCTGCTTGAGGTCCACGGGGACGTAGGGTTTCCCGTCTGTCCTGGCAGAGGCAATCTACCTCCTCCGCCAGTGAGAATTTTGTAAACCCCAATGGCTGACTTCTGTTTTCTCCTTCGAGATCGCTCTCCGCAGCCGAACTTAATTCCGAGGTCGATGTAGATGGCACCGTTATCTCACCTCCATTTCTCCTGGTTAGTTTTTTGCCCCTTGCTTTGACTACGTCGTATTTTCGAGCATACGTGAAGATTTGACCATTTTGGTAGTCCACACGATCCCTTTCAAATTTGTACGTTTTTCTACGTTTGATCACCTCTTCGTCCTTATTTAGGCGAGCCAGCATATCATCCCTCATTTTCTTCGTGTGGTCTCCTTTTTCCATTTTGTCTATCTCTCCTTCTAAAATGTCTATTTGCGCTTGTAACTTGGCTCTATCACTCTCCGCATACTTGATGAGTATCATCATTAGTTTACTCGAGGACGCCAAGTTAGTTTCCGCCCATTCAGCTAACATCGCTGGGTCCGGATTTTCGTAGCTGGGCGCTAGGTTAATTCTCAAACCCCTAGGTACTCTTCCTACGTCCAAGTAGCGAGAAAGAGATCTGTGTTCCCACCAATTGGACTGCTCTGCCCGCATTAGTTTTTCCAATTTCTTGTACTGTTCTCTGATGGGAGCACCCTCCAGTTGGCTCACAGAGCTTTCACCCCGTACCGGCACACCAGCCGGTGTGTCTAGGAACATGGAGCTCGCAGCCTCCTCTCGGTGTCTCAACGTGTCGGCGGACATTTTTGGTTATCGAGTTTAGTTTCAATGTTCCAGTGATTGCGGTCGTGGATTCCTGGTATAGTACCACAATCCTGCGCCGTGCACTCCCCCCACTGGGAAATCTGTCGTCTCCTACCTTCGCTCAACACCAGGTACACTCCTCCGGTCAGCCGACCTTGGACGTCCCGGCTTCCGTAGCAGAGGTAGGTAATGGATGCAGTTCCCACGGGCTATGAAGGCTTCCTCCTCTCTGGAGTATCCAAAAACGATTCCGAAACCGGAATCAGCTGCTTCTTGCCGCTCTGCCCTGGAAAACGGGGAGGGGTTCCGTTTGTACCGTTGAAGCCGTTCGGTAAAATAGATGAATGTAAATTCGTCTCTTGTGCTGCTGCCTTGGTTAGACGAAAGAACGGACCCAAAACTTCGGTGCCAATCACTGAATCTTTATTTCATATTACTCTGTACCAGTCCGCCATGACGCGTTTCAGCCCCCACTCGGGCCTTGATCACATGACACGTTGTGATGGGGAATAGCAGAATTTAAAGGGGAAACAGCGCCGGAAATGACCATATCATGGACATCAAAGAGTTATTACATAACAATGATTTCAATCTTACTGTTTAAATACAGATATACTTGTGCGCAATTGTGGATGATTTACATTTCATGCTCGTATCTACAAATAAATAATTAAATGAAAATACTATGTACATATATACAGCATAGAAAAATATTTAGATAAAATTTCATATCAAAAATAAATTGCTGACATAAATACTATATACAACAAAAATTGTTTATCTAATGCCTCCACTGCTACTGTTTAAATATCCTAGTAGCCTGAAAAAAGTCTATTTTGGTTGCGCACTGCGATAATTTGTAATCTCTTGCCATGTTTGCGCCCCAGTGGGCCCCTTGGTCTTTAATTACTTTCTTAGAATCCTCCTCCTAGTTTATCCCCTAAAAAATCTGATAACAATTCAAACAGATGTTAAATGTATGAAAACTTGTATTTCATTTTGTCACTAAAGGACAGGTAATTTCTACCCTATCCCAACATTTGTCCCCATTCAATCACCCATTTTTGCTTCAGCGAGTTGAGGCCGCTCAAAATGGGTGATATATATATATATATATACATATATATATATATATATATATATATATATTCAGTGAAAAAACCATAGGTTTCACACACGTTATAGTTAGCTGGACATTTCACTCGTAAAAAACCAATGAAATTTCCCCGTTATAGTTAGTTAAGCTAACTATAACTCGCACGCGCCCGCAATGCACTGCTGATGACGTCACATATTACATCACTCATGACATGGTCAGTGACATCACTCATGACATCACTGATGACATCTCAAATGACATCACTGATGACATCACTGATGACATCATCCAGTGAATGTGTGTTTTTCTGAAAATTACATATGTTTTATATATGTATATCTCAAGGTCGATGGAAGAATAAATGAGTATATAAGTGTCTAAATGGATGATTTGTTTTTGAAAAATTGATTGTATTACTGACTGATTAAGTGTATCTTATTGAATACATGGCTAAGTGAGTAATGTTTAAATGTGTAAATACCTGTATCAGTCTCTCACTTTGTGTATAAGTGGCTGCATGGGTTGGTGAGCAGCTACATGAGTGTCTATATAGGTTATTAGTTGGTTTTTTGAGTATCAGTATGAGTGTCTGAGTGTCTGTATGGTTCGGTGGGGGGTATTACGTAGTGCATAAGTGCATGAATGAGTGACTCACTGTTTGTATGTGTTGAAGACAGCATATGTGCAGGACTGTATGGGTGGAAGAGTGTGTGTATGGGTGTGTTAGTGAGTGAATGGCTGTCTCAATAGTGTCTTTATGAGTAACTACATATGATTTAAACTAGTATATGTGACTATTGGTGTATATAAGTGAGTGTATGTGAGAGTGAGAGATTGAAAGAGTTCCTGTATGAATAAGTATGTGTTTCTATAAGTGATTGTTTAAAAGACTAAGTATGTGTACATTTCCATAGAAGTAAGTGTGGTGGTGTGTGTATAACTGTATATGCAAATAAATGTATGTTTGATTCTTTATTAGCATGAGTAACTATGTGTGTGAGTAACTCTATGGATGAGAGGCATTGTGTTACAGGATGTATAGGTGTATGAGTACATATGATGTGTGAGTACACGAATGAGTGACTGTACAGGACTGTTGGTGAATAAATGGATGTTTATGTGGTTCTTAGAATTATTGAAGAGGTTGTTGTAATTGGTATTGGTATGTCCATTTTTTTGAAAATTTCAGTCTCTATTTTTGAATGTGTGTATCAAAGGTTATATTAGGGTGAGAGGAGATCTGCCACTCTATCACATGGATGATGTCATCAGTGATGTCATCAGTGATGTCATTTGAGATGTCATCAGTGATGTCATGAGTGATGTCACTGATCATGTCATGAGTGATGTAATATGTGACGTCATCAGCAGTGCATTGCGGGTGCGCGAGTTATAGTTAGCTTAACTAACTATAACGGGGAAATTTCATTGGTTTTTTACGAGTGAAATGTCCAGCTAACTATAACGTGTGTGAAACCTATGGTTTTTTCACTGAATTTGCAAGGTTTTTTAAATGCTAATTCCTAACTATAACATGTGTGAAACCTATGGTTTTTTCAGTGAATTTGCAAGGTTTTTTAAATGCTAATCCCTAACTATAACATGTGTGAAACCTATGGTTTTTTCAGTGAATTTGCAAGGTTTTTTAAATGCTAATTTCTAACTATAACGTGTGTGAAACCCATGGTTTTTTCAGTGAATTTGTATGGTTTTTTAAATGCTAATTCTTACCTATAACATATGTGATTCCCATATTTTTTTTATTGATTTTGTATGATTTTTTTATTATAAATTCTTATCTTAAATGTGTTTTTCTTAAAAAAAAACAAGTTTTTTTTAAAACTTTTTATTCTCTTAAAACACTATGTTTTTTTTAAAAAAAATATGCAATATATCAAGTTTTCTCTTTTTTTTTTAACAAACAGGTAAGATATATTAGTATAACATAGAAAATATTTTTTTTTTTTTTTTTTTAGTGCGCGTACGGTAAGCGTACGGGTAGCGTACGGTTTACGCAATGTCCGTAATTTATCTACTCTGTTTACGTATAGCTACACAATTTGCGTGGCCGCGCGTACTGTGCGTGGGGCGCGTAGGCGTGTACGCTACACGCGCATGTTACGCGGAAGTGTTGTGGAGTGACTGTTTTGCGCATGCGTGCGAGCGCGTGTCTTTTTTACGCGCATGCGCACTTTTACTGTAAGCGCACCGTAAGCACACCGTAAGCGTAACGTAAGCGTAACGTACGCGCACGGTGGGTCATGTGATCATGAAACACAACTTTTGATTGGTTGAAACTACTTTCAGTTCTAGAACTCTCCTACACCACACCCATTCCCCTCATTTCTGCTTGTGATCCCTTAGGAGAAGGAGCTGACTTGTCTTTGTGATACGATGGCAGACCAGCACTCTTCTACTGAGAGTGAGGCTAGCAGCACCACCATCAGGCAGAGAAAGAGGAAACAGAAGAGCTCTTTCATATGGGAGTATTTCAGTTTTCCAGAAGGTGAGAAAAAAGTCAATGCTGCCTTGGTGACTTGCAAGCTGTGCCAGCGTGTACTTTCGCGAGGTAATCCCAACAAGAAGTATTCCTTCGGGAATCACACTATGTTGAGACACCTTGAGGATGTGCATCCTAGGACACATGCACGACATACTAGGGGCAACCCTTCAGTAAGTCGAGCAAGCACATCCACAGCAGCTCAGCCGAGTCCTTCTTCGGAAGCTCAGCAGAGCCCTTCATCTGTGGGGGCACAATCACCTTTTTCTGATCCTCTGGAAACGAACCCTCGGTTTGGTAGGGTTACTATGCGGTGTTCATTTTGCCATGATCTAATTGTTCATAGGGAGACCAGTGTTTCCCTCATTAACAACAAAATAGATCAGCACAAATGTCCAACCAGCTAATGTTCCCATACTTCCTTTCCTCTGTCCCTGCATGAACACAACGGCTCTTTTAAGAGCCAACCTTACCTCTCAACTTTTTTTTATTTTTTCTTTAAAACTTTTTTTTATTTTTTTTTACCGTACGCGTAAGCGTATTTTTTTTTTTTTTTTTTAAAACACTAAAAATCAATTACCACATCTCAAGATCCTTGAGGAATTAATAACTAAATACTAAAAATCTTTTTGAGATAAAGTGGAAGAAAGAGACCTTCTAATTTCTCAGTTACCTGTCCCACCCAACAATTTAATTTTTAATAAAATGTAATTGAAATTACTTGAAAAAATGGTTGGTTTTTTTTGAAAATTTTCTTTCACAATCTGAAAAAAAAGAAAAAAGTATTACTATTTAATAAACCAATATATAACACAGTACACGTATTTACATATTTTTCCCCAAAAAATGTTTGCCTTTTTTTTGCTGTTTTCAGAATATATTGCATTTCACTATAAATTGTGAAAGCAATTGCATTCATCGTTTAACAGCGGGCAAAAAAAAAATAACAATCTCAAAGATTGTATAAAAAAAGCCCACAATCTCTTTTTACTTAAACATAACATTATAGAAATGCATAATATTCTAAAAAAATATCAACTAATATCAATACTTATTTCTTTAAAATACCATCTGACATTTTTGTTTCAGAAGTATAATCACAAAAATATATCTCAAATAACTCCACAATACATCTGGTTCCATTTCCTTTAGGCCAAATAGTAATTTTAAAATTCTTTTTTGATTACATTTCCAATGGTAATCCAATAAAATTCTAAAGTTTAAATTGTACAGATCTCACCGATTCTCTGTAACATTTTGGTTTCCGAAAGATTAATTAATAATTAAATAAGTCCACAATACAATTGTTTACCTTTCCTCATGGCCAAATAGTAATTTTAAAAATCTTTTTTGAATAAATTTCCAATGGCAATCCAATAACATTCCAAAATTTAAATTGTGCAGATGTTACCGATTTTGTCTACATTTTTGGTTTTCCAAAGTTTCATTAAAAATTTAAAAAGTTCACATTACAATTGGTTACCTTTCCATTAGGCCAAATGATAATTTGAAAAATCATTTTTTTTGAAAATTCCAATGGTAATCCAATAAAATGGTAAAATTGTTTTGTACAGATCTTGCCAAGTCTCTCTAAAATTTAGGTTTCAGGAAGATTAGATAGGAATTTGCTAAATCAAAAGGCAAACGTTGCTTGAAAATCAATTGGGAATCATTACGCAGTGTCCAGCCTTTTTCACATTTAAGATAAACTGTGTAATGTCCAGAAGTAACAGTAGGTCCTTCATGGAAAATTATTGCAACTGTTACAAAAGTTTTTCCTGAAATTGATAATTGCTGTCCTGTAAACTTCTTTATTAAAGTATCCAATTTTGAACCATCAGCTTTACATCGTTGCATCATTAAAATTACATATTGTCCGTATTCCTTTAAAATTAACGTTGAAAACATTTCAGATTGACACTCACTGCATTCCATGTTATGATTAGCATCTTTAACTAATTTAGCAAAAGTGACTGTTTTACTTTCTGGCAATGTTAAATAAATAAACCTTTCAGAATCAACATTAGAGCCACATGTATTGTAACAGTTTTCACAACTATGTTCCCATTTATAAGAGACACCGAAAAAATTTTTCAATGGGAACCCCTTCTTCTTCCAGTACCTGAAGAAAAAACATCAAGAATTCCTGTGCCTCTTGCTGTACATTTTGAGAAAACTGTGTTCGTCCTGAACATACATCTAAAAGTTTTCTAATTTCAGTAGCACTTTCAATTTGAGTTTTATCATTACTCAGCTTTTGAAAAAGGAGACTCAACTCAGAACAGAATCTTTTTCTCTGATTTACTATTATCTGCTCTTGCACACTTTCCAGATAAAATGCAACATTCAGCACTACATTAGCGTAGCAGTTGACACCAGAGCTATTTTCAAAATGACATCCTACAACCTCTTCTTCATTTTCCTTTTTCTTTTTGCTTGCAATTACATCACTCCTCTTTTTTTTCCTCCTCTCTACATCTTCATTACAGATATTCTCATTTCTCCTTTTACGAGAAACTACACGTTTCTCCAACACAGGATACTGACCTAAATGAGGAGCATAGGTTCTTCTTAATCTATTATACTCCTTTACACAATTTGTATCAGCACTAACTTTTGAGTCATCAAAGTCTATCATGAATAAACCAGATAATGTTTTCACTCGTGACAAAGCTACATAAGCCATACCTTCTTTGAACACAGTTGAACCAATGTTCACAAAAGCACAATCTACAGTCAATCCTTGAGACTTGTGAATAGTTACAGTATATGCTAGAGAAAACGGAAACTGCTTCCTACGTACATATAAGTCTTTCACAAGCATGAAACGAACTGAACAACGACAAATGTCTTTAACTTCTTCTATCTGATCAAATTTTATTTTTAAACATTCAATTCCATCTTTTTTCTGATAATTAATAAAACCCACAACTCTTCCCATAGCTCCATTAACTAAACCTTTTTCAACATCCAAATTTCTCCTTAAAAATACTCTACAGTTCATGCAAACATATAGATTTTTTTCTAATCCAGCTGTTTTGGAAATGTTCTTCTCTAGTGAATCCAATTTATTTTTCAGTGTGCCTGTTAATGTGATAGTAATTCTTCCATCCTCAATTTTGTCCACTGCTTCCAATTTCCTGATATCTTCCTTTTCCAATTTTAAAAGCTCCTCATTGAATATTGAGCATTCACGTAGAGTTGGCATTAAGCAGATGACACTTTTCTTTTCTGCAATGTTCTTGTATATCTTCTCTGCAACTATTTCTTCCTTTGGAAATAAATTATGTAGCAGCCGACTCTGTAATGCTTTTTTGCCAACTTCTGTGAGTAGTCCAATTCTGATATCTTTCAGAATACTTCCATATTCTTCATCGTTTGCTTGCCTCATATTAGTAGTAAGTTCCTTGTACTCAAAGAAGGACCAAATATTTGCATTACCGATGCTTCCCAATGACTTCTTTGTGTCTTCATGTGTCACAGTATTAAACACTGGTTGTCCTTTAACTGGAGTAAGTTGTAGAAGATCCCCAAAAACTATGACATGTTTTCCACCAAAAAACACGTCATAGTCTGTCCTTAGAATTTGCTGCATTCTTAAATGCACAAAGGCAAGCATTAAGTTTGATACCATGCTCACCTCATCAATAATGAGAACTTGCATCTTCTTCAATACTCTTGAAACTTCCAAGCATGCTTCTCCAGTTAGCTTGTTGTATTGTATTTTGTTCTCATGCTCCACTGGTAACATTAGCAAACGATGTAAGGTTATTCCTTTTATGTTATATGCTGCTAACCCAGTTGGAGCAGTAACCACACAAGACAAAGTAGAATCAGTTTTTTGCTGTAGGTAGCTTCTGATGACTTTTATTAGGAAACTTTTTCCAGTTCCAGCTTGTCCGCTTACATACATCCTGATTGGATGAAATGATGTGCATGAGCACTCTTTTTTTTCATGTAGAAATCCGTGATCAATTTTGCTTCTGATCTCTTCATAAATTTGTTGCTGCTCTTCATTCAGTTGTCTTTCCAAATTTTGTAAGTCTATAAATTCTTCTTGAGCTTGATTCATAGCCATTTCCACTTCATTCATGGCTATTGATGCTTCATTTTCAACGATTGGTTGTCCTAGGGGATCTTGACTGAGTGTTCCTGAACTTTGGCTGTCTTGAGAACTGTCTCTAGCTACTTCAGCTGCAATTGTAGTTTCCTGTTCAATTTCTTCATTTAACATTTGCAGATCAGTTGAGAATGTACTGCATTGTATGCTGTCTTTGCAAGCATTAAAATAATCTTCATAGCTTTGAAATTCTCCCAGTAGTTCATCCTCTGTACGCCATGGTTTAAACAGCTGTAAAAGAGCCAAGTAGTAAAATTCCTTTTTGTCAGTAGTGTCGCAACTCAGCTTCCTGTGATTTATCAAACTTCCTTTTGTTTGCTTCACCAAACATCCTTCCTCACCAATGACTTTATATTTTCCATTGTTGATGTCTTCTGCGGCTTTCCGTGAATAAATGTAGTTCTGCAGCACTTCATAGAGACACATGTTCTCCAGATGATGAGTTCTTTTTGGATAATATGTGTTCAACATGTTTGATTTCAAAATATCTGTACTTTCTGGGTCATTCTCGGCCAAATATTCAATTTCTCCAACAGATTTCAGTACCCGATTTCTCATTGCTGCAAGGCCTAAACTTGCCCAAATTATTCTTCTTGATTTCGAGTAGAGACTTGCAGAAGATAACCTATCTGAACATTCGTAGGATCCAATTTCTCGATGCGATAACATCTTTAAACTGAAACTGTACAGCTTCTTACTGACAGTCTTCTCGTGAGAAATCTCTTCCCACATTTCTTTCAATTCAGTTTTTTCAGATTTAGTAATGTAAGACGTTACATATCGAGCAACAGCAATGGAATTGTCAGCTACATACTGTATATCCATGTTAGCATTCCTCATGGATAAAATGACTGGGTTGTAGTCATTTATATTTTTTGATTCTTCTTTTCTTTTTAGGTTGTAGGTATCCTTAGGTGATTTTCTTTTGATAGTATGTCTCACAGTAAAACTGTTTACTCTTCCATTTGAAAGAACAGGTCTAGGAAATCCAAATCGACATTTAGTGTAGTATTTTTCTTTGCTCTTGTATTTCCGTCGACAGTATTTTCCACACCGATGACTTTGGAAACGTAAAACTTGCTCCTTTAACTTTTTCTCTTCTGTGCTTTTTGGTATAGCACATGTTGCATATTCTTCAATGTAAGATAACACTGCTTCATCAGTATCTGTTCCAAACTTTGGGGCATCCTTGATCCACAACAGCATATGAATATGAGGAGCACCTCTTGCCTGGTACTCTTTTCTCCAAAAGAAATCCACTACTTCTCCAAGAGGTGGATTTTTTTTATTGCAGATGAAGGACATCATAGCCTCAAATCTATGATTGAAATATCTGCAAACATTAACCGGATCCAATGAGCACAGTTCTCCTGCTGTCTTGTATTCGATGTTTTTAATGTTTGAATTTGCCTCTCGTAGAAAATCCAGTAAGTCATCCCAAGCGTACTCAGCACAGCTTAGGGTAAGGAACCATGTTGGTGTTCCTAAATTCCGTAACATGCATTTTAATTCACCATGGCGTCGGTACCAATATTCATTTGTCCCACGCTGACAAGCCATCAGATTGATCAGTTGTGTTTCCAAATGATCATCTCGGTGCTGCACTTTCTCCATAAAATCCTTAGCAGACACATTTTGTAAATGTACTCCACCTTTTAAAATGTGATTTACTGCATAAGATAGTGCAGACAAGTCGCTTTCAAATAAAAGATGGAACAAATAAGGAATACTTTGTCGAAATCTGGGATCTTCTGCATATAGTCTTGTAGTCCGATACTCAGAAGCTGGAATCTGTTCTGGACGTTCATCGTATCGTCCTCCTTTTCCTTTAGGAAACAGCTGGGGAAAATATCGAGCTTCCAAGCTCTCCTCCCATACACTCACGGGAGTTCCTTTTGCTTTCTTCATCTGAAACAGATCAATATTGTCTCCCATAACTTCTTTTGAATGTAGAGGATGTATGCTAAAATGTTCATAAATTTTTTCTTCCTTTGACTTGTCCACTTTTTCAATTTGTCCAGTTGGTGTTTCTGTGTCTTCTTGTAAATCTTCTTCTTCTTCTTCTATATAAATTGATTCATACCATTTGTTATTCCTTTTCAAATACAAATTTGCTCTTTGTACTTTCCGTACATCTACCAGCTCCTGCCAAATCTTCTTATTCTTTGTAGGTACACCATTAACCAGAATAACTAATGGTTCAGTTTCCAAAGTATCTGCATCAATAGTTTCCATATTTTTTTTCAAATCCAAGGGCAAATACACCACTCTACCTTTTAAACCTCTCAGTAAATCTGAAGGAGGTAATTTACCAGTTTTGGGCTCCATACGTACTATGGTCTGGAACGGATGAACACATTGAATAAGTATAGACTCATATGTATTTAATTCAGAAAGTTCGGCAGGAATAACATCCAATTCTAAATGATTATGTACAGCTCTGGTTGGCATTCTATTTTCCTCTAACTTGTTGTAACAGTATTTACAAATACGCTGATCTTCACCCAATTCAAAACAATTTTCAAGAAATATATATATGGCAAAATCCTTCCACTTATAATTATCTTCATTTTCACTCTTTCTGTAGAGATCAACATTCCTAGTTTGTTTTCTATAATGAGTTCTGCGGCAACAAATACAAGTTATATTTGGTCTTTCATTAGAGATTATTGCAAATTTTGTTATGTGATCATTAAATGTTTTACTTACAGAGGGTTCTACATTCTCTTCCACTTCTTCCTCATTTACTGTGTCCTTTTCTGCACTGTCTTGTTCAGGACCAAAGTAACAAAACTGAATTTCATCAATAACCTTCTCTACATCTGATACCGATCCACGGAACAGAGCCCTATTCAATTCATCTAACTTTATTGCTGGACTTTTAGCAAAATACAACCGTCTCACAAACTTTCTCATTTTAGTATGATGAACAGCCAGCATCCTAAAATGATGGAAAACACTATTACACACTTTTCTAGATAGACAAGCCAGAGAATGACCCTGCAAACCAGTATTCTCTCTCACTCTGCATGGATCTAGACTTTGAAGCACCTTAATCTTCTGTTTTACACTTTTTTTACTAAATTCTCTTAGAAACTCACGAAATTTATCAATAGATTCCTGACGCACAGTGCAAATACTACTACAATTCCAAGTGTACACTGGGGCTTTAGGACGTCTCCCCATAGCCTCATCCGCCATCACTTGTACCTCATCTCTTGGAACCATTATCTCCTTCTCCATTATGCAACCATTTTTCACTTCATAAGCACGACCTCTGGTGCTAACTGCATGCAGCAAACTATTACTTTGAAAATAACTCTCTTCATTAAAAAAAGGTTCACTACTTGAACTATGCATCCATTCTCCTAAAAACACTTTACAAAAGTTTGTTCTTTTCACTACTCTTTTCCTTTTGCTTTGTGATTTCAGTACATTAACCATTTTATCTAATGTACGCATCCTATTCAAAATTAAAATGAATAGTTTCCTTTTTAATTCTAATGCCTTTGCTGCAATGGCTTCAATTTCTTTTTTTCTCTTGTAATATTTTGCATTTTTCTTATATTTCTTCACATCCTTTATCAAATTGGACATAACTCTTCTCTGAAACATTTTTCTACGTATCTCTTTAAACGCTGTTTTTCTGTTTAAGTTAATCTTTGTTATTGCAGAAGGTATATTTGCATTAACTAAATTCTCCATTTTTTCCTGTTCTTTTCTATTGAAAACATTCTTTCCAGTACAGACATTTTGTACATTTTTCCTTTTTTTGAAGATGTTCTTTAAAAAATCTTTTGTCTGCTTACCAGAAGACTTTCTCTTTTTCCCAACATGAGCATCTCCAACTAACTTAGGTCCTCCAGTTGTCTTCAAATATAGTTTTTTTTTGTGGTTTTTCCTTACTCTGGATTTTGTAGGCATCTTAAATTTTGTTCACTGCTCTTCAGCAATACCTGAAAAAAACTAAAAAATAATTCCTTTTTTATATTTAAATATATTACTACATTTTTTTATAATCTTTTCAAATCTTAAAATACTAAGTACCCCTTTCCTAGAAGTGAAAATCACAATAACACCTTCACAAATTAAATATCTAAAAACAATTCCTGTGTGCACACAGAGTCATGCTTTGAAATTAGGCAGAAAACGAAATTTCTTTGCCAATTGGAAAGCACACATTCTACTACTTTTTTGGCAAGTGATAAGTACTTTTACAGTCTGACACATTTTGAATCCACTTTTCAGATTCTGATAAAAGCACATGTCCAAACTGCTTTTTGAGACCAGCACCATGTGTAACCTGGGTGACTGACTACACTCCAGCAAGGGCAACCAGCCTTAGTGATGCTGAATGTATTTGCATTACTGACTGCAACCTCAAACCCAACTCGGTTGTGAATACTGTGCATGATTCCACAGGATAAGCAGCTGGGTGTGTGCTAAGAGTCTGCTTCTGCATAAAAAAATAGCTCCCCCTTTCCATCTAATGCAAATGTAAAATCACCAGAGCAATACCAAACAGATTTCTGAGACCAGCAACATGTGTAACCTGGGTGACTGACTACACTCCAGCAAGGGCAACCAGCCTTACTGATGCTCAATGTATTTGCATTACTGACTGCAACCTCAAACCCTAAAAGTATTCCTCATTTATACCACCACACCTTAATTTATGGTGAAAACATAGTCCATATTATTTTACATGTTTGTATTTGCATTACTAAGTGCAACCTCAAACCCCACTCGGTTGTGAATACTGTGCATAATTCCACAGGATAAGCAGCTGGGTGTGTGCTAAGAGTCTGCTTCTGCATAAAAAAATAGCTCCCCCCTTTCCTACTAATGCAACTGTAAAATTACCAGAGTAGTACGCAATAAATCTCTGCCTGTAATTCCTCTTTGCACACAGAGTCATGTTTTCATATTAGTCTGAAAACGTAATTTCTTTGCCAATTTGAAACCACACTTACTACTCTTTTTTTTGGCAAGTGATAAATACTTTTACAGTCTGACACATTTTAAATCCACTTTTCAGATTCTTAAAAAAGCACATGTCCAAACTGCTTTTTTAGACCAGCAACATGTGTAACCTGGGTGACTGAGTACACTCCAGCAAGGGCAACCAGCCTTAGTGATGCTGAATGTATTTGCATTACTGACTGCAATCTCAAACCCCACTCGGTTGTGAATACTGTGCATGATTCCACAGGATAAGCAGCTGGCTGTGTGCTAAGAGTCTGCTTCTGCACAAAAAAATAGCTCCCCCTTTACATCTAATGCAAATGTAAAATCACCAGAGCAATACGCAATAAATCTCTGCCTGTAATTCCTATTTGCACACAGAGTCATGTTTTCATATTAGTCTGAAAACGTAATTTCTTTGCCAATTTGAAACCACACTTACTACTCTTTTTTTTGGCAAGTGATCAGTACTTTTACAGTCTGACACATTTTAAATCCACTTTTCAGATTCTTAAAAAAGCACATGTCCAAACAACATTTTCAGACCAGCAACATGTGTAACCTGGGTGACTGAGTACACTCCAGCAAGGGCAACCAGCCTTAGTGAAGCTGAATGTATTTGCATTACTGACTGCAACCTCAAACCCCACTCGGTTCTGAATACTGTGCATGATTCCACAGGATAAGCAGCTGGTTGTGTGCTAAGAGTCTGCTTCTGCATAAAAAAATAACACCCCCTTTCCATCTAATGCAAATGTAAAATCACGAGAGCAATACCAAACAGCTTTCTGAGACCAGCAACATGTGTAACCTGGGTGACTGACTACACTCCAGCAAGGGCAACCAGCATTAGTGATGCTGAATGAATTTGCATTACTAAGTGCAACCTCAAACCCCACTCGGTTGTGAATACTGTGCATGATTCCACAGGATAAGCAGCTGGGTGTGTGCTAAAAGTCTGCTTCTGCATAAAAAAATAGCTCCCCCTTTACATCTAATGCAAATGTTAAATCACCAGAGCATAACGCAATAAATCTCTGCCTGTAATTCCTCTTTGCACACAGAGTCATGTTTTCATATTAGTCTGAAAACGTAATTTCTTTGCCAATTTGAAACCACACTTACTACTCTTTTTTTTGGCAAGTGATAAATACTTTTACAGTCTGACACATTTTAAATCCACTTTTCAGATTCTTAAAAAAGCACATGTCCAAACTGCTTTTTCAGCCCAGCAACATGTGTAACCTGGGTGACTGAGTACACTCCAGCAAGGGCAACCAGCCTTAGTGATGCTGAATGTATTTGCATTACTGAGTGCAACCTCAAACCCCACTCGGTTGTGAATACTGTGCATGATTCCACAGGATAAGCAGCTGGCTGTGTGCTAAGAGTCTGCTTCTGCATAAAAAAATGCTCCCCCTTTACATCTAATGCAAATGTAAAATCACCAGAGCAATACGCAATAAATCTCTGCCTGTAATTCCTATTTGCACACAGAGTCATGTTTTCATATTAGTCTGAAAACGTAATTTCTTTGCCAATTTGAAACCACACTTACTACTCTTTTTTTTGGCAAGTGATCAGTACTTTTACAGTCTGACACATTTTAAATCCACTTTTCAGATTCTTAAAAAAGCACATGTCCAAACAACATTTTCAGACCAGCAACATGTGTAACCTGGGTGACTGAGTACACTCCAGCAAGGGCAACCAGCCTTAGTGAAGCTGAATGTATTTGCATTACTGACTGCAACCTCAAACCCCACTCGGTTCTGAATACTGTGCATGATTCCACAGGATAAGCAGCTGGTTGTGTGCTAAGAGTCTGCTTCTGCATAAAAAAATAACACCCCCTTTCCATCTAATGCAAATGTGAAATCATGAGAGCAATACCAAACAGCTTTCTGAGACCAGCAACATGTGTAACCTTGGTGACTGACTACACTCCAGCAAGGGCAACCAGCATTAGTGATGCTGAATGAATTTGCATTACTAAGTGCAACCTCAAACCCCACTCGGTTGTGAATACTGTGCATGATTCCACAGGATAAGCAGCTGGGTGTGTGCTAAAAGTCTGCTTCTGCATAAAAAAATAGCTCCCCCTTTACATCTAATGCAAATGTTAAATCACCAGAGCATAACGCAATAAATCTCTGCCTGTAATTCCTCTTTGCACACAGAGTCATGTTTTCATATTAGTCTGAAAACGTAATTTCTTTGCCAATTTGAAACCACACTTACTACTCTTTTTTTTGGCAAGTGATAAATACTTTTACAGTCTGACACATTTTAAATCCACTTTTCAGATTCTTAAAAAAGCACATGTCCAAACTGCTTTTTCAGCCCAGCAACATGTGTAACCTGGGTGACTGAGTACACTCCAGCAAGGGCAACCAGCCTTAGTGATGCTGAATGTATTTGCATTACTGAGTGCAACCTCAAACCCCACTCGGTTGTGAATACTGTGCATGATTCCACAGGATAAGCAGCTGGCTGTGTGCTAAGAGTCTGCTTCTGCATACAAAAATGCTCCCCCTTTACATCTAATGCAAATGTAAAATCACCAGAGCAATACGCAATAAATCTCTGCCTGTAATTCCTATTTGCACACAGAGTCATGTTTTCATATTAGTCTGAAAACGTAATTTCTTTGCCAATTTGAAACCACACTTACTACTCTTTTTTTTGGCAAGTGATAAATACTTTTACAGTCTGACACATTTTAAATCCACTTTTCAGATTCTTAAAAAAGCACATGTCCAAACAACATTTTCAGACCAGCAACATGTGTAACCTGGGTGACTGAGTACACTCCAGCAAGGGCAACCAGCCTTAGTGATGCTGAATGTATTTGCATTACTGAGTGCAACCTCAAACCCCACTCGGTTGTGAATACTGTGCATGATTCCACAGGATAAGCAACTGGCTGTGTGCTAAGAGTCTGCTTCTGCATAAAAAAAATGCTCCCCCTTTACATCTAATGCACATGTAAAATCACCAGAGCAATACGCAATAAATCTCTGCCTGTAATTCCTATTTGCACACAGAGTCATGCTTTCATATTAGTCTGAAAACGTAATTTCTTTGCCAATTTGAAACCACACTTACTACTCTTTTTTTTGGCAAGTGATAAATACTTTTACAGTCTGACACATTTTAAATCCACTTTTCAGATTCTTAAAAAAGCACATGTCCAAACAACATTTTCAGACCAGCAACATGTGTAACCTGGGTGACTGAGTACACTCCAGCAAGGGCAACCAGCCTTAGTGATGCTGATTGTATTTGCATTACTGAGTGCAACCTCAAATCCCACTCGGTTGTGAATACTGTGCATGATTCCACAGGATAAGCAGCTGGCTGTGTGCTAAGAGTCTGCTTCTGCACAAAAAAATAGCTCCCCCTTTACATCTAATGCAAATGTAAAATCACCAGAGCAATACGCAATAAATCTCTGCCTGTAATTCCTATTTGCACACAGAGTCATGTTTTCATATTAGTCACAAAACGAAATTTCTTTGCCAATTTGAAAGCACACTTACTACTCTTTTTTTTGGCAAGTGATAAGTACTTTTACAGACTGACACATTATGAATCCACTTTTCAGATTCTTAAAAAAGCACATGTCCAAACAACATTTTCAGACCAGCAACATGTGTAACCTGGGTGACTGACTACACTCCAGCAAGGGCAACCAGCCTTAGTGATGCTGAATGTATTTGCATTACTGACTGAAACCTCAAACCCCACTCGGTTGTGAATACTATGCATGATTCCACAGGATATGCAGCTGGCTGTGTGCTAAGAGTCTGCTTCTGCAGAAAAAAATACCTCCCCCTTTCCATCTAATGCAAATGTAAAATCACCAGAGCAATACCAAACAGCTTTCTGAGACCAGCAACATGTGTAGCCTGGGTGACTGACTACACTCCAGCAAGGGCAACCAGCCTTACTGATGCTGAATGTATTTGCATTACTGAGTGCAACCTCAAACCCTTAAAGTATTCCTTATTTCTACCAGTACACCTTAATTTATCGTGAAAACATAGTCCATATTATTTTACATGTTCCTCACATTTAAATTTCTCCCAAAACAGAAAATGATAAACACAACTTCAACAAAAGGAATTCCAATTCTATTATTAATTTCTTAATTTACCATGTACATCCCCTCTCAAACTCTAAACTCACCTTTAAAATTAGTTAGCTGTGAAAGAAATGTGGCACTCAAACAGCAGATTATCAGAGCCAGGATCTCTGTTCTGTACACCTCTCTCCTCTCAGCAGAACCAGATAATGGCAACGTTTCCCTCTCTTTTTCCACACATATACATGTTAATTTCAAATCTCAGTGCTTCCCTCTTTTTTTCAAATGTAATCACACATTTCTATTGGTTGAAAACCAACCCTTTTCAAAAAGTACCCTTCCCCCAACTTGACTTCTGCCTAGTACCCTTCCCCCAACTTGACTTCTGCCTGCTACCATAGCAACAGCTCATGGAACACTGCTGTGTGGTGTCAGGTCAGAAGTTCAGCAGACAATGTTTCATTTTCAAAGTGCAAGAGTGCTTGACTTTTCAAACCTAACAGCAAATCCATAGTACTGTTCTTTGGTAACACATTTTTCTGTACCAATACAAAACATGCTTCTATAAATTTACACATACAGCCTAGTTTTTATTGTAGAATGGTATGAAACAGCCAATCAGTTTAAAAAAAAAAAATATATGTATGCCTCCATTTCCAAACTGTCTTTCATTTCTTTTTACCATTCTACTGAATATCACCTCCTGAGTGCATCCAGTTCTCCTTTGAAGATGTTCACAGTGTGGATTGTAGGGCACAGCTATGTCTTCTGGAGTGAAAAGTATGCAGAGAAAACAGGTATGGTGAGAGACCTTGCTTTGCCAAATGTAGACATTAAATGGATTGGTCAGAGAGGGTTAAAGTGGCACCAATTGATGCCATTGGTGAAATCCTTCATGCAAATCCAACACCCTGACCTCATAATAGTGCACTGTGGTGGCAATGACCTAGGCACTTTGACTGGGGTAGGTCTGGAAATGCTTATGAAGGAGACCTTTGCACAACTGTTTTCACTTTTCCCTAAAACTGCCTTTGTGTTTTCTAACATATGCCAAAGGCAAAAATGGAACTGGTCCAATCATTTCTGTCCACAGATTGACAAAGCAAGAAAGCACGTCAACAAATCTGTTTCTGCTTTCCTCCGAGACTATGGTATGGGTTCCATTTACCACAACAACTTGCGTTACGACATGCAAGACATTTATAGAGGAGATGGTGTACACTTCAATGATGAAGGGAACAGAGTCTTCCTCTTGAACCTTAGACTCTGCATCGGTACTTACTTGTAGGTACCACTAAAAAATCACTTCATAAACACAACGGCTCTTTTTAGAGCCCCGTAATATCTAAACACTTAAATCTGCATTTCATTTCTTTTTTTATTTTTTTTCTACCGTACGCGTACGGTAAGCTTACCGTAAGCTTACCGTATGCGTACCCCGTGATTTTTTTTAAAATTAATAAATGTTTTTTTTGTACTTTTCTGTCCTTCTTTGACCCCCTTTCAAATGTTATGGGGTCTGTAACTCTATTCCTTGCCCCCTTTTCAAGTTATCACCCTTTTTTTTCTGAGTGAAACACACAAAATGGCGGCCGCCGCTTCCTGGTTTCGACCGATTCGAATGTTTACTAAGATCTAACAGCCAATCAGAATCGCGCTTGCGCACGTCACCGTACGCGTACGGTAAGCGCACCGTATGCGCACCGTAAGCGCACCGAAAGCTGGCTCAGATATATATATTGATTTAAAGGCTATTTTCTCAGAATCTACTGAACAGATTTACACCAAACCTACAAAAGGCACTTCCTTGACCTGAGGACTACCTCTCTGCCAAATTTCATTTAACTCTGTTCAGCCGTTCGGGCTGTGGCTGTGTCTAAAGGTCCTATGGAAAAATGCATGGGAAAAACGCGTTTTGGGACCCCCCTTTTATCTCAGCCCCTGCTTGACGAATCCCCCCGAGACGTTCAGGGTAGGAGCGGAGCGCAGCGCCCCACCTATTTTGAAAATTTGGCGAGGATTCGTCGACCGGCGCCAAAGTTATTCAAAATAGAATGTTGCGGTTTTCCTATGGAAACAGGGTCCTAACTATAACTACCTACTGGCGACCGCCAGTAGGTAATATATATATATATATATTCACTGAAAAAACCATAGGTTTCACACATGTTATAGTTAGCTGGACATTTTACTGATAAAAAACCAATGAAATTCCCCCGTTATAGTTACTGTAGGCAACTATAACTCACGCGACCGCAATCCTCTGCTGATGCTAATACTGTATTTAGACACTTATTTGCCCATGTCTTCTTCCATTAAATTTTAGCTATACATATATTACAAATATTTTTTTTTCATAAAGACACATATGTCATCAGCAGAGGATTACGGTCGCGTGAGTTATAGTTGCCTACAGTAACTATAACGGGGGAATTTCATTGGTTTTTTATCAGTAAAATGTCCAGCTAACTATAACATGTGTGAAACCTATGGTTTTTTCAGTGAATTTGTACGGTTTTTTAAATGCTAAGTTACTTTACGCCATTTGTGGCGTGCGCGCCCACTTAACGCAGTTCGTTCCATGCGCGCACCGCGTGCCCACATTACGCTAGATGGGCCATGAACGCACGATGCGCTTCGCGCACCGTGCGCACATGGAGGACATATGATGAGCAAACTCTTAAATCTGCTTTTCATTTATTTATTTTTATTTTTTTTACCGTACGCTTACCGTAAGCTTACGGTACGCGTACCCCGTGATTTTTTTTAAAATCAATAAATGTTTTTTTTGTACTTTTCTGTCCTTCTTTGACCCCCTTACAAATGTTAGGGGGTCTGTAACTCTCCTCATTGCCCCCTTTCCTTGTTTTCTCTGTTTTTTTTCTGAGTGAAACACACAAAATGGCGGCCGCCGCTTCCTGGTTTCGGCCGGATCGAATGTTTACTAAGATCTATGGGCCAATCAGAATCTCCTTCGCGCACGCCATGTTTCTTCCGTACGCTTACCGTAAGCTTACCGTACGCGTACCCCGTGATTTTTTTTAAAAATCAATAAATGTTTGTTTTGTACTTTACAGTCCTTCTTTGACCCCCTCACAAATGTAAGGGGGTCTGTAACTCTCCTCATTGCCCCCTTTTCTTGTTTTCACTCTTTTTTTTTCAGAGTGAAACACAGAAAATGGCGGCCGCCGCTTCCTGGTTTTGGCCGATTCGAATGTTTACTAAGATCTAAGAGCCAATCAGAATCGCGCTCGTGCACGCCACCGTACGCTTACCGTAAGCGTACGGTAAGCGTACCGTAAGCGGGCTCAGATATATATATTGATTTAAAGGCTATTTTCTCAGAATCTACTGAACAGATTTACACCAAACCTACAAAAGGCACTTCCTTGACCTAGGGACTACCTCTCTGCCAAATTTTGAGTAATTCTGTTCAGCCGTTCGGGCTAAAGGTCCTATGGAAAAATGCATGGGAAAAACGCGTTTTGGGACCCCCCTTTTATCTCAGCCCCCGCTTGACGGATCCCCCCGAGACTTTCAGGGTAGGAGCGGAGCGTAGCGCCCCACCTATTTTGAGAAATTCGCGAGGATTCGTCGACCGGCGCCAAAGTTATTCAAAATAGAATGTTGAGGTTTTCCTATGGAAACGTGGTCCTAACTATAACTACCTACTGGCGACCGCCAGTAGGTAATATATATACATATAAATGTAAAGATTCTCCATTCCTCGGCACTGTCGTTTTCGGAAAATAGAGAACCACGAACCACGGAATTGTAGGCATTCACTTTTTATTGTTCCTCAAGTGACGTGTTTCGGGCACCACTTGCCCTTGATCACATAACTGAGAAAACAGTTTGCCATTTTTTTTGTATGCTGTGAGCTAAAACCACGTGGTAAAACAAACATCATGAACATAGAAGACATACTGGTACATTATTATGCTGGTTGTAAAGTTTATTTTCTTACCCAATATTATAGTTGCTCACATTGTCAAAAAACATGTAGCGGTTTTACCATAAATGGTTTGAAATGCACATAGTTAAAATACACAACGACTAATAATATGTACATATGACAAGATGGTATAAACACGGTATCATGGTTAATTCATTATTGCAATGAGAAATCCGCATATAAAATGCATCATGATAGTATGTATATTTTTAAATACAATAAAACTCATAGATTGAATAATCAAGAGTTAAAAATCATCTTGGGGCACAAATATAAAATCATCATGATTCATTAATCTTAATTGTGACCCGAATACATGTGCAAACCTACACATCTCGTATAGTAAACTGTCACTCTGTGCACACAATTGACCATATGAGTTCCATATTTCAAGGCTCTTATCACTGCCTAAATGCTGATATGATTGGATTAATCCATGCCTGGCCACATTCCACCTATACATTGAAATCAGTCTCAATACTTGGCATAGTCCTCAATCATGCAGAATTTATTTAAAGTGCTAAGTGGTAAAGTGCTACCCTATGTCTATCTGTCAAAACACTGAAGAGCAAGTGCAAAAACATATCATCGTAAAAATACTTTATAAAAAAATGAGAGAATGTGCAAAAATGTGAGCCTTAACTGATTAGAGAAAACACAGTGAGAACTGGTTCCTATTCAGAAAAAATTATGTTATTTTGTATCTAATATTTGCAGAAGTCGAGGGAAACTCCAGTACCAAACATATAGATGAACTCAGTTAGTTGGGTCCAGTCTTGATTCACTATTTATAGAAAGTGATGCAAGTCCTCCGTGTTATTGAGGCCATATGGAAACTTGCTATCCAACTCCAAAATCGTTCTAGATTCCATCTGCCTTAACATTTTTCTTCTGTTTCCCCCTCTACGAAGTTAAGAAATGGCTGCTACTAGGAAATATCTCATGGAGTTGAGATCGTTTCAGTGTACCTGCTTGAAATGGCGATCCACAAGATTGGTAGAGTCATTATTCACGTTGGCTCACAAATGCTGCAATGTTCTGACATGCACATGCAGCTTGGTACTACCTAGGGGTGGGCGGAATTTGTGAAAGTAACTTTCGCAAATTATCGCGAAAAATGTTCAAAATCTCCGCAAACACGCGGAAATATCGCGAAGATGCAGAAGTTTTTTTCCCGCCCGTTTGCGGTATTTTCTGCGTGGTCGCGGCTCACCAACTTACCCATGCGGTTGCTTGCGGACTCGGCCATCTTGTTTTCACTCTTCTCGCGGTGCATGATCGCAAGAAGAAAGACGTGATCGCGCGACCAATGACATTACTGCGGGCGCGAACTGTCGCGAGACAGTGCAAATGGCTACCAACAATCTAACATCTCGTGGAGAATGCTACCGGATCGGGAATACTTGTCGGCGAACGTGGGGATTCAGGTAAGGCGATCGTGCGTGCGCGAGAATGTATTATTTTACAGCGCGAGGAAGAAACAAATTATCGCTAAGCTGCGGAATGCAGAAATTTTGACATTTTCGCGCTCTCCGCGGAACGCGAAAATGTCAAATTATCGCAATTTCCGCCAGCGTGCCGGAAATTTAGCCCAGGCCTAGTACTACCCACATATCTTAAGCCGCAGGTGCATGTCAGAACATAAACCGCAAAATCCGTCCTGCAATTGAGATTTTCCTGAATGGCTATTTTATCAGAGCCGAATGGGGTAGAGTAGTGCATGGTATTCACCCCGAACTTACATGCTCTACAAGTAGAGCATTTCTTAATCCCTTGCTTAGGTTGTAACCAGATTTTTGCTGTGGACAGCTCAGGAGTGGCCTTGACAATTTGCATGCGCATAGATAAACCTTTCCTATATGTGACAACCTGTTGTGTTGGTAGTCTGGGAGACGATACCCCATCTGTGAGGACGATTGGCCAACTGCGTCTAATAATGGACCGAATCTTTCTCTCTTGCTTACTATGGGTGGTTATTAACCTAGGTGCATTGTTCACTTCATTGGATACTTCCTTGCCTTGGTTGATACTGAACAAGGATTCCCTGGTTCTTTCATTCATTTTATTTACTGCCTCATTAAGGATATCCTCACTGTATCCTCTTTGTCTGAACCTGCAAAGAGCCTCTTCTGTACATTTTTTAAGATCTCCTTCTGTACTGCAAATTCTTTTCAAACTTAATAATTCCCCATAGGGGATATTTCAAATCAGGTGTTTCAGGTGTGCACTGCTGGCATGGAGTGTTAGATTGCCAGCAGTGGCTTTCCTGGATAGTGTAGTTCCTAACGGCCTCTCTTTTAAGTAAATTTTTACATCAAGGAATTCAATACATGTCCTATTTATTTGAGAGGTAAATTTAAAATTGGCAATGTTTTTATTGATCTTATTGATAAAATTACAGCACTTCTTTCATCTCCTCGCCAAGATGTTTTTTTCGGTTTGTATTTCCGTTTCTTGCGACGTTATCTTCTTCTTGTGTTCTTTCTGACTCTGTTTTCCTTTTTTGATTTCTCGGTCTCAATGTTTGGCGGCGGTCGAATATTGAAAAAATCAACTTCCTCGCCTAAATCCAATACTTTTGTGTGACCGCATGCTCCCATACTGCTTGAACTCTCACTGTCTGATGATAACTCACCTGTGAGAGAATAACTGTCCCCAATTGTGCCAATTTCATTATCTCCAGTGCTGCCCTGTGCTGCAATTGTTGTAGCATTGGACTTTTTTTTACGGAATTTGGCTTTCTTGGCATTTTCGCATTTGCGAGCGAAGGTGAAAATACGACCTTGTTCATAATCACACTTGTCTCTGGAAAACTTATAGGCCTTCCAAACCTTTATTTTGTCCTCTTGTTTGGTAAGCATCTCTTGTATATCTTTTCTAGTTCTCGATATAAAATCACTTGATTCTAATTGGTCAAGTTGTTCGTTGATTTGTTCTATTTCCCCCAATAATGCTTGCCGATCTATCTCTGCATATTTAACCAATATTTTAACTAGGTTCATCGATGCTGCCAAATTGCTTTCGCCCCACTCTTTCAGCATGCTCGGATTAGGGCTTTTGAAGCTCGGAGCTAGTAAGATCCTTAAGCCTCATGAAATTGCCCGTCTTCTATGTATTTTGTGAGTGATTTGTGTTCCCATCATTTTGTTGTTTCCGCTCGCATACATTTTTAAACTTTTTTCAAAAGGGCCTTCGCATCCCCTTCTTTCACTCTGTTTGAACTGGTAGGAACTTCCCTTTCTGTAACTACCTTTGGTAGATTATTGAAAAGTTCCTCCGCTGTGGCCTCGCGCTCATGAACCACCACTGCTGACATCTTGAGGACAACTGTAGTACCTATACTGTTGCGGCGTTGCTAATCTGCACTGTCCCTTTCACTCCTCCCCACCTACACAAATCGCTAGTACACTTACCGCCTTCAGGGAAAAGCTATACACGACTGGTCATCCAACCACGTCGCTGCACCTTCAGGCTTCCTTGAGGATATCCAGCTGTGATAGGGGGCTGCCTTCAAACTTCCTTTTTCTGATCCTGGTTTCCCTGGTTGAGAGTGGCAGCCTACTGCTCAAGAGTGGGTCCTTCACGGAAGCAACCACCTTCCGAAATTTGATACAAAAGACCGTAAAGATTCTCCGTTTCTCGGCACTGTCGTTTTTGGAAAATAGAGAACCACGAACCACGAAATTGTAGGAGTTCACTTTTTATTGTTCCTCAAATGATGCGTTTCTGGCACCACTATATATATGTTATGATTGTGTAGAATAGTGAATTAGAAGAAAGAGTTTAGAACATTCTTATAATGTTTGTTATGTTGTGTTTCTTGAGTTCTCCCTCCCTGCAGTCCCCATCCTTTCCTTCCCTCGGTTAATCATTCCAACCCTCTGTGCTATTATAGCTTCAGATAGTGGGGCGATTGAGAGGTGGACCTACTTGAGCAACAAGCTGATCCTGGAAGTTTGGAATAAAACCTTGACAAAGGGTGAGTGAGCGGCAGTGTCAGTGGCTCTATTGGTGGGTTAGTGGGTACGGTGCTACTGTATGGGTGAGTGAATGCATGCATGAGTGACTGTATGGGTATAGAGTGGATTTCTAAGTGAGTCTGTAGTTGTATGAGTGGTTGGTTAAGTGGTTGTTTGCATAGGTGAGTGGTGGTGTGAGTGGCTCTATGGGTTAATAAGAAGGTGTAGTGACTGAATGGGTGAGTAAGTGGGTGTCTGCAAGGGTGTATGAGTGAGTGACTCGGTATGTAAGTGTGTGTATGGGTAAGTGAGTTGCTGTTTGGTTACGTGAGTTGGTGTATGAATGGCTGTATTGGAGAGTGAATGTGTATGCGAATGGCTGTACAGGTGAGTAAATGGATATGTGAATGCATGTATGGATGCGTGAAAGGGTATATAAGTGATTGTGTGGGTGTGTAAGTGAATGTGTGAGTGTTTGTATGGGTGAGTGAGTGGCTGTGTTGAGAAATAGGCTGTATGGGTGAGTGTGTGGGTATGTGAGTGACTGTGTATGAATAAGTGGGTGTGTGAGTAGCTATATGGCTGAGTGTGTGGCTGTGTGAGTGGCTATATGGGTGAGTGAGTGGGTATGTGAGTAGCTCTATGGAGGTGTGAGTGGGTTTGTGATGACTGGTATGGGTCTGTGATTGGGTATATGAGTGGTTGTGTGGGTGTGTCAGTGGACATAGGAGGGTTATGGAGATATGAGTGGGTGTGTGAGTGGTTCTGTGGATGATGTCATCAGTGATGTCATTTGAGGAAAAAAAATAAAGCGCTGTCTCCCGCACTTCCTTGTAATGAGCCCCAGGGTTGGCCATGTTCCGGGGGCATGTCTGTATGTTTATGCGGGGGTCTTGAAAGGAGGACCCCACAGCCCGGGGGACTGCCACCCCCCCGGCGAAACTTATTCGAATGCGGGGGGCTCACGGCCTCCAGAAAGCCCCAGGGACCACCACCTCCCAGGGCTTTATTATTAGGGAAAAAATTAGGGGGCTCCTGCCCCTCTAAAGCAGCCCGGTGGCATTAATTAACACATGTGGGGGGCACATGGCCCCCCACATGCCCCAGGGACCACCACCCTCAGGGCACTAATTAAAAGAAGCTCGGGGTCCATTGTGGACCCATGGCCCCGGGGACTACCACCTCCCCGGGGCTTTGCATATGAAGGGCCCAGGGCCGGCTCCAGCAAAGTCCTGGTGTGTCCACCCCTGGGACATTGCAGTTATACTATGCCTGTCATAGCAACTTCTGCTTTGCTTCTTGGAACCGAGAGTAGGAAACCGGCTCTCGCTTCCTTGAAGCAAAGCAGAATTGCTTTTGGGCAAAGGGAGATGCATTTCTGCAGCTCCCTTTGCCCAAAAGCAATGCTGGCTCCTGCAGGAAGCTGGCAGGGACCGTGGGGACATTGGGGCTCCCTCCAATGCCCCAACATCATGTCCATGCTGTGGGGGATGGTGTCCCAGGGACAAAAATGGCTCAGGGAATGGGGCTGTGTGGCCCCCCTTCCGTAAAAAAATATATATAAAAAAATGGGGCAATGCCCTGGGGGATAGGGTCCCCGGGGCTGAAATTACCCATGGGAGGGGGGCCCCCGACCCCCTTCCCATTTTAGTTTTTTCAAAAAGCAAAAAATGAGCCAGGCCCTGGGGGATGGGGTCCCCAGGGCCCAAAAATCATTAAGGGAAGGGGGGCCACACAGCCCCCCTTCCAAAACATAAGTAAAAAAAAAGCTGGCATTTCACTGGAGAGCCCCGCCTCTTCCCTGCACCACTCATCAAATGCGCTTCCTGGGGGGCGTGGCTTGGATGCCGAAGGGAATGGCGGCGTGAGCTCAGAGCTCCGCTCCCGATCCCCGCGATCATCCTGAAGACAGTATGGAATCCAGCGCACACCGGGCCCCTGTAGCGGCTCTGACTGCGGGGCGAGCGGCAGTAACCCACGGGACGCCCTCTGGTGCCGATCCGGGGGAGATAGACCGGGGCAGGAAAGTGCCGACCTGGCGAGCGACGCGGCCTAAAATGGCGGCCGCGACTCCGGACCTACGCAGCTAGCGGGGGTCGGGATCGTGAAGACCCTGTAGGGCCGGAGACGGCGTGAGAGGACCCACCCCGGCTGGCCCTGATTGCGGGCGGTAGTTTGGAGCTGCAGCCCTGAGCCCTGCTGGCGGGCGCTGGGTGGGCGGCGGATCGGCCGTCAGGGGGGACGCGGAGTGCCCCGGCGAACACCCTGAGGACTGTGGCCTACCGGTGTGGCGGATCGAGGAAGAGGGGGCTGCCCAGAGAGAGCGAGGATTGGCGGACCCCGTCTGTGGCCCTGGGGACCGATTGCTGGCCTGGACGCCCCGCGCCGAAACGGCGGGCCCGCGCTCCAAGCAGTGGAGGCGCCGGTGGAATTGGTGAGAGGAGCTGGCGGCTATGTGGCAGGGGAGGCAGCCGGGACTGCAGATGGCACGCCGGAGGTGAGCGGCCGGGGGCCCCGACGCCGGATTCCTAGCGCTGGGAGGATCCCGAGGAGCTCAAGGGGGCGCTCCCAGATGGAAGCTTGAGGGGAGGTGAGACCTGGAGGGCGCTGACGCTGCTGCGGCCCCTGGACTAGCGCGGAAGCGGCAGGGGACGGCGACGAGGGGGCGCCGGATTGTGCCACCTTTGAGTGGGGGGCCCCCAGCGAGGGCTGAAGTGGCGGACTGCAGAGGGGGCCAGCTGAACGGCGACCGAGTGCCCTAATGGTGGAGAACTGCGCCCTGCGGCCTTGAGGAGTCGGCAGACTGAGGCGGGGACAGCGACCGCAAGGAGTGTAGGGGGAGGCACTTGCCGGAGAGCAGGCCCTGAGAGGGGAGAGGTGCTGGGCTGCGCTGGCCCATGCGCTTGTGCGGTACCCTGCGCGAGGACTTTGGAGGCCGGCGAGGCCGCGGTGTCCCTGGAACAAGGCCGAGCAGTGTTGCGATGGGCCCGGAGGCGGGTGGCGGGCACCCGCGGGCACCCCTGGGCATCTTGAGGGAGTCCTGCCTGGAGGAAGGCACCGACACTGCGGGAGAACCGCGATCGGGGGAAGCACCTGCATCATGGGCAAGCCCAGGGTCAAAGGTGGAGAGGCGGTGTCTGAATTGGAGGCGAGAGATGGGGCCCCCCAGAGCCCTGCGGACTTCCAGCAGATGCGTGACTGTATTCTGGAGGCCATAGCGGCCACAAAAGATGCACTGCAACAGGACATAGCTTAAGTGGTGTCCGGCTTGGGGATCCTGCGAGCAGACCACGGCAAACTGAAGGACAGGGTCACGGCCGTGGAAGACACGCTACAGGAGCTGGTGCCGGCGCGCAAGTCTCTGGAGGGGAGGCTGGTTCAGGCGATAGACCGCATATAAGTCCTGGAGCGGTGGGCGGAGGAAGCTGAAAACCGCAGCAGGCGGAACAACATTCGCTTGGTGGGTCTGCCGGAGAAAACAGAAGGGGATGACATGGTGGGGTATCTGGACGCCTGGCTGCGCACAGCGGTGGCTCCGGACGGACTCTCACCCTTCTTTACGCTGGAGCGGGCGCACCGGGTGCCGGCAAGACCCCCCAGACCGGGCCAGCCGCGGCGCCCAGTGGTGATGAAGCTGCTGCATTATAAAGACAGGGACTGGCTGCTGCAGCGGGCAAGGGATGTGGGCCCATTCCGAGTGACTAACAGCAACGTTACACTGTTCCCGGATTACACATTCGAGACTCAGAAACTGCGCGCCTCCTTCTTGCCGCTCAAGCGAGAGCTGCGAGCTGAGGGAATCCAGTACTCGCTCCTTTTCCCGACCAAATTGCGAGTGGTGGTCAACAATAAGACGGTGTTCTTCCCCACAGCGGAGGACGCCTGAGTGTGGTGGGAAGAGTACAAGGCGGGGACGGACGGAGCGAGATCCCGAGTGGCAGAGGAGCAACGATTACAACCCGTGCGGAAATCGCGGAGGCTCCGGCTGAGGAAGCGGAGAGATGGACTGCCCACAGTCTTGCAAACTGAAGAAGAGAGGAAGGCGGCCCTGCAGGCGGTGGTGGACTTGTCGGGAGCGGCGGTGACCCGGTCGACCCGCGGGTCGGGCTCGGAAAGCCGTGTCACAAGCTCGGACACGGACCAATCGGAACTTAATGGGGCCAGGGGCCCGGTGGTGACCCCGCAGACCTCGGGAGAAATAGTGGAAGGCTGAAGGAGGGGGCCCTCCTGTGCGGCTGGAGTGAAGGGGCCGGGGGATCCGGCTATTCCTGAGGATGAATCAGGCTGCCGAAATGACTGGATTTTCGTGAGTGATACTGGGGGGATTGAGGGGCGGGGGGACGGGATTGTGGTTGCCGCCCTTGGTGCCGGGTTGCACCCTAGAGGCCCTTAAGGCCGCCGCAGTGTAGACTGCAGCTTCGGTGGGTGGTCGAGCGAGGTTGCTCTTCCTTAAGTTTGGATGGGAGCTGCTTTTTCGAAGTTAGTTCCTGTTCTGGGGGGGATGGGGCCGAGAGAAGTTGGGGGGACTCGAGGCGGGGGAGTTGGAGGGGGGGTACAGGGTTCTTTAGGGGGAGGGAGGGATAGTGCTACGGACTGCGGCTGGACTTGGAGGGGCATGGCAACCTGGCCTTGGACATGGGACTATGGTTAATACTGGAATGGTGAAATGTGTGACATGGAATGTACGGGGACTTCACACAATGGCCCGAAGACATAAGATTCACGCTTATCTGGTGCGCAGGGGTGTTCAGATTGCGCTTTTGCAGGAGACGCACTTAACGAAGCAAGAGGGCATAGCGCTGCAGCGTAGGTGGCGAGGGCAGTTATTTAACATCACGTACTCCGCTTTTGCGAGGGGCACTCTGATCTGGATCCGAGCGGGGACCCCCTTCCAGGTAATCAGGCACACGATAGACCCTGGGGGTAGATATGTGGCGGTTGAGGGTAAACTTAGGGGTCGAGACATAGTGCTATGTAGCGTATACGTACCTAATACGGATCAGGGGCCATACTTCGCTAGACTTTCTGGAGTGCTGGCCAGGTACTTGACGGGTCCTATCCTGCTGGGGGGAGACTTTAATTCAATAGTGGACCCCGTGCTTGATAGATCCCACCCGCCTCTAGAGATGTCCCCGGTACACCGGCTAGCGAAGCGCAGGCTTCAATGGCAGGGGAGGTGGGGCCTGGAGGATGCCTGGAGGGCTCAGCACCCAACACTGAGGGACTATTCATATTATTCGTCACTGCATGACCTCCATGTTAGGCTGGACACTTTTTTGGGTTCCTCGACCGTGATACACTCAGTCGCGCACACCGAGTATTTAAACCGAACACTCTCTGATCATAATCCCTTGCTACTGACTCTGGACTGGATGACCGAGATTTCGAGGGTCCCAACGTGGCAGCTAAGGCCTGAAACATTAGACGACCCGCCATACCGGGCGGCACTCGGTGACAGGATTACCCAATACTTTAATGAGAACAATGGGTCCACGGCGCTTAGAGCAATAGAGTGGGACGCTTTCAAAATTGCGGTTAGAGGGCATTGCATAGGGAAATATGCCGGGGTAAGGCGGACTCTGTTGGAGGACTTGGACAAGGCGGAGGGGACGTTGAGGGTGGTGGAGATAGCATGGCCTGGCCACCCCGAGCTCCAAGAGGTGGTGAGTGAGGCGAGAGAGGCGGTGGCGGTTGAAGTGGAGAGGCTCCGCAGCTTCGACTATAAGAACTACATGGTGAGGGCGCACGCGGAGGGGGACAAGGAGGGAACGCTGCTGGCTTGGTTGGCCAACCCCAACAAACGTAGCCACCCGATCTTGGCCTTAGACAGGGAGGGAGGCGGAGTGGTCACGGCCCAGATGGATATATTGGAGAGTTTCGGCTCATACTACGAGACGCTCTACAAAAGCGCGCTGGAGGGACGGGAGGAGGATATCGACGGCTTTCTAGAAGGACTACAGCTGCCGCGACTTGACCGGGAGGATGCGGAGGCCTTAGGCGGAGATATTGACCTCGCCGAAATCAGAGGGGCAGTGAACCGGATGGCGCGGAATAAAACCCCGGGCCTAGACGGCCTGCCGATAGAATTTTATGGTAGATACTTGGACCAGTTGGCCCCGCGGCTTCAGGAGGTGTATAGGGAGGCCAAGACGAGGGGTAGGCTGCCCAAATCTATGTGTGAGGCCCTGATGATCCCACTACTGAAGCTGGGAAGGGAAGGACAGGACCCCGCTTCTTATAGGCCGCTGTCGATGTTGACGACGGACTATAAAATACTGAGCACCATACTGGCGACCAGGTTGCTGAGGCACATGCCGCGACTGGTTCACAGGGACTAGTCGGGGTTCATCCCCGCGCGGGAGCACCACTGCCAACATCCGACGACTTGTTCGCCTGATGGGGGATCCGCAGGAGAATGCACGAACGCCGCTCGTTTTATCCGTAGATATAGAGAAGGCTTTCGATAGCCTGGAGTGGGGTTACCTGTACAAAGCCATGCGGCGTTTCGGCCTTGGGGAGGGGTACATCGGTTGGACGAAGGTCCTATACGCCTCGGCGGTGGCAAGGGTGCGGGTGGGACCCCTGGTATCGCGCCAGTACTGCGTGGGTCGGGGCACCAGGCAGGGATGCTCGCTTTCCCCACTCTTATTTGCACTGGCAGTGGAGCCCCTCGCGGCGGAGGCCAGAACAGGCTGCTACTACAGGGGGTTGGATTATAGAGGGGCCCCGCAACTCATCTCATTATACGCAGATGATCTGCTCCTGTTCCTGGAGAATGCGGCGGAGGCACTAGACGGAGCGGAGCGGCTTCTTGCGCGATTTGGCAGGCTCTCTGGACTGCGGGTGAACTGGTCCAAGACCTGCTTGTTCCCGTTGCGACAGGGCGAGCCGTGACCGGCGGTCCGGCCGTTGCTCAATTGGGAACCTGACTACCTTAAATACCTCGGAGTACATATATACCACACGGCCGCAGATATGCTGGAAGGCAACGTGGGGCGCTGTATCCGAGCACTGAAGGGTAGCATGTCCTTCTGGTCCACACTCCCGCTCTCGGTAACGGGGCGTATCTCGCTGCTGAAAATGATTGCATTACCGCGTCTTCTGTATTATTTCCGCACGTTGCCAGTGTGGATACCGGGCACTGTTTTTCGTCAGTTGCGATCGTTATTGGTCTCTTTCTTATGGGGAACAGGACGGCGCAGAGTTGCGATGGCGACCCTGACCCGGCCAAAAGACGAAGGGGGCCTGGCGGTGCCTGACTTTGAGCTTTATTATCTGGCAGCGCAGTTGCAGATCTTTACACAAGAAGTGGCGCGAGTGTACCGGGGGCCGGAGCAGGACAGGGAGGGGGGCACCCCCAGACATGTACTGGCGTATATTACACTACAGCAGAGGCTGGTTATCAGAGACTTATCTCTGGAGGAGCAGACGTTCCGGCAGTGCTGGAATCGGACGCAGCGTCGGGCTGGGGTGAGGCGAGCATATGCGCCGGAGATCCCGCTGGGAATGGTAACGGCGCTCCCGCATGGCGGGGACTGGTCAGGATTGCAGGTATGGGAGGAGGCGGGCCTCCAAATGTTGGGTGACTTATATGAAGAGGGAGCGCTGATCCCTTATCAAACGCTGCAGGAGCGCTTCGACCTTCCGAGAGGAGACTACCTGATGCACGCGGCGGTGACGAGTGCGATGCAGGCGCATTGGGGAGAGGGGCTCTCGGAACCCGCTACATCCGCAGCCTGCCAGTACACCATGATGTCTGCTGGCACTTATAAGGCGGTGACCTGTCTCTACTCCAGAATGTTGCGCGAAACCCTGCGGCCGCTGGCGGCGCTAAAGGCAAAATGGGAGCTGGAAGTGCGGACTGAGATCCCTGACACTACGTGGGCGGGGCTAGTGCGGAGGGCCAGGAAAGTACCAGGAACGCGCGCTTCCAGCTGATACATTTTTATATCCTCCACAGGGCCTACCTTACACCGAGTAATCTTTGGAAGTATTTCGGGGTGGCACACGCGGCGTGCCCTAGGTGCGGAGCGGTGGGAGCGGAGCAAGGCATATATTGTGGGACTGCCCTCACCTGCGAGAATACTGGAGGGCAGTGGGCGAAACACTGACCGAGGTGACAGACAGGGACTTGCAATACACCAAGGCAGTTTGTGTCCTACACTGGTTTCCTCACACACCCAAAAACAAGAATACGAGTAAATTTATCGACATGGGCCTCCTTTTAGCCAAAAGGGAGGTGACGAGACTCTGGAAGTCAAAAGCGGGCCCCACACACGAGAGGTGGGCCAAGGAGCTACAGAAATGGGCGGCGAGTGAAAGCACGCTTAGATACCAACTAGCGACTCGCAGGGCTGATGACAGGGTGCTAGCGGCGGCCACGGCATGGGAGGGGTTGGTGCAGGCCCTGCGCAATAGCATGATGGAGGAGGACGAGACGCCATCCGAGCCCGAGGGAGTCCCCCGGAGCATTCCACCCACACAAACACAGTGAATGGTTATGTACTTCTGACATGTACCCCAGACCAAACACCAAGACCGGGAACAGTCGCAGTCGCGGGCGTGGACACGGGCGGCGGGGAGGGAGGGAGGGGGGTAGGGGATGGGGATGGGGGAGGGGCACTGTTGGGGCGGGGGACGGGGGGGAGAAAAACTCTAAAGCGGAACGTAGACACCCTACCATGTTAGCGGCAAAAGTACAGTTTAAAATATAGTTCAGTAAAATGGTACCCTGAACGTCGCTGCCCGGCCTCCGGGATGTGGGCTCATGAGCTGTGTATGGCTGTCTAAATGACCACGAGACATATGGCGCTGGTGAAAGCGATGCAGGAAAAGTAAGAATGTACGCTGCTGATAATGCTGTTCTGCAATAAAAACGGTTTTACAAAAAAAAAAAAATCAAATGCGCTTCCTGGCGCATTCTGGGTTGGGGGATTAAGTCCCCTAGAATCTGATGGGACCTTATGAGCCAACTAGCCCACCAGGTACCTCCAGTAAGCCCCACACAGTAGGATTGCTGGGAGGTGGTCTGAGGCCACATCCCTTTTTTACACCAGGGGGTAAGTCCCGCCAGTCCCGCCAAGCATATTGCAGTCTCAAGACCACAGCGCCAAAGCCAGGGCTCTCTGATCCCTGACAGTTGCGATGCTAGGCCGGACCGCCCTAGTCGTAATAGGACATTCAGAAGACTGCAACACCTGCGCACGCCCCAGCGAGGCTGGCATAATGAGGACCTAAATCTATCTCTATTAATGTAGAATTTCATACCCAATGTAACTTAAAGTGGGAACAGTAAGTTTGCCCTTGTTAAATCTAACACCTTCCCAAGTGTAGCTTAGGTTGGGGTGTGAATAGTAAATGTACTCCTGTTAAACCCCAGAGTCCAACAACTTCCCCAATGTAGGTTAGATTGGCGTGGGAATGGTAAATCTAACTCCTTCAATGCGTAATCTTTTTCTCAGTGTAGCATAAATTGAAGTGTTATAGTAAAACCATCCCTGCCAAAGTAAAACACCTTCTCCAATGTATTTATTGGATTGGGAATAATAAATCTATGCCTGTTAAAGTCCAAATCCAACACCTTCCCCAAAGTAGCTTAGACTGGAGTGGAAGAGAAATGTTCAACGCTTTTCCTAATGTCTCTTAGAATGGAACAGAAGTCATAAATCCACCCGTGTTAAAGTTCATGCCATCCCTAAATTGAAGTGGGAATAGCACATTTACTGTTGCTAAAGTCCAACAAATTCTCCAGTGATGCTTAGATTGGAGTGAAAATAATAAATGTAGCCCGTTTAAAGTGCAGCACCCTCCCTAATGTAGCTTAGATTGCCATGGAGATAAATAGTAGCAGGAAACCATTTTTAAATTGTGTGTGTCCCTTATGTTGGATCCAGATTTTTTATTTTTTTTTGCAGAGTTTTAAATAGCGTAAACTTGACCCGGTATCAAAGTGCTCATCATAGCACCAGTTGCGTTACATGAGAACACATTCATATTTATGTTAGGCACAGGGAGATTAAGTGATTTGCCCAGAATCACAGGATGTTCAGCGTCATTGTCGAGACTCAAACCCGGTTCCCCAGATTCGAGGTCGACCGCCCCAGCCTTTAGGCCAACTCCTCACCCCAATTATTAATAGAACATGTTGTTTTATCAACCCCAATTTAATTCCCATATTATGTACATTATTTACATTTTTACATTATTACAATTACATGTTTACATTATAGCCATAATTTTGAACATAGTATTACAATGTGGAGATATTAGACATAGTTTTTATTATGCATTAATTTTTTATACCTTTCTTGATATAAATTAAAATCAATACACATTTGTATATGTTTTTATATTTCACATACATAATTAACATAATTAACATATATAGAATACATCTGACCATATTTTAATATTTTTTTAACTTTTTCAAAACATATATATAACTTCTTTTTAGAGTTTTATGTTGCGCAAACTAGACCCTCTGGTATCAGAGTGCCTTACATGAGTACCAGTTTCATTACACATTCATTTTGGTTAAGCACAGGAAGATTAAGTGATTTGCCCAGAATCACAGGATGTAGAGTGTCATTGCCGAGACTCGAACCCAGTTCTGCAGCTCCGAGGTCGACTGCTCTCACTGTAAGGCTACATCCTCTCCCCAATGTATTGTTAATATGTATCAATCAATCAATCAGTACCTGTTAAGCGCGACTACTTACCCGTGAGGGTCTCAATGTGTGATCGAAACAGGGATTACTCCAGACTGATACAGGGTTTATTAACACTCTTTATTAAATGGAGGAGTATAGATTATTTGTTGACAAAGGAGTGAGTTTCGATCTCATTTTCACAGTATCTTCTTCTTTCTTTAGGTCCTTCGGAGTTCCTCTCCGCCAGTATCCTCGATGGAAACAGAGAAGCAGGTAGGTGTCTGTTTATGTCACCAAGTGCAGGTTAGTGTTGGTGAACTCTATACTACTATTTGCTATAGATTAAGGGAAGTGCATGTTAAGGGTGGTTGGAATACTAAATAGAAGGTGCGGGTGATTCCTCCTTTTTTAAATATTTTTATATCCCCTCTCTTCTCTCTCTTTTTTCTCTCTCTTTCTCTTTTTGTTTTATGGAAGAGAAATCTGTTCTCTCTTTTCTCTTCCTGTATTTTTCTTCAGTTCTCTGTTTCTTTTCTTTATCCCTTTTCTCTTGTCCCTTTTTATCTCTTTGTCTTCCCACTTTATTTCTTTTTTCCTTTGTTGTGCTATTCTTTTCTCCCTCCCTCCTCTTCCTTGCCCCTTTCACTTAAAAAACGGGCACGCATCTGACGGAGCCACGCCCCTCCTGGGACGCGGCTGTGATCTGTTGTCCACCGGCGGGGAGGAACCTCCGTCTCGTCGCGGGCTTTGAGCTCCTTCTCAGGCGGATAGGACTCCAGCTGGCTCCTTGTTCCCCGCTCTCCTTCCTGGATGGCGTCTTCGTTCTCCTCGTCAGGCGTTCCGTCGTCCTCCTTCTCACGCGTTTGTCTTCTTCTTTCTTCCCCTTCTCGCATGACTCTATGTCTTCTTCCGGGGTGTACGTCGTGACGTGACCGCTCTTATCTGCCTGACATCTGAGCCAGGCAAGGAAGAATGGGCTGGCAGACGGGTGGCATGTACTCGATTGGTGACACAAGGTTTGGGGGGGAGTATATATGAATAAGTAATATATGTGAGAGTAATTATTTTTAGCAGTTCTTATAAATATATTTATATGTATTGGGTACCTAAAGTTATATTTTCATTTTAGTTGAAATCTTGAAATCTTTTAGAATAGTGTTCTTTCTATGGATTCTAGGCATGGAATAAAAAACATGTGTACTTTGGTTTGTAGTTCACACATTTCTTTGGTTTGTTTGAATATTTTAGGTTTTATTTAGGTAATAGATTATTCTATTTTAAGTTGTTAGTAGTTTTGCACATTTTTTATATTTCTTCAAATTGATAGAGGTTAGGGTGACCTCAGCTTAGTGGCCCTTGCAAGGCATTGTTTGTTTTGTCTTGTTGAACTATCTGGCTGTCATACACGTCTCACCATGGCATCTGATGCTTGTGTTGGATTCTGTGGCCAGAGCGTTGGAGTCTGCCAACCCAAATATTTTCAAAATAGCTAGGTAGGGAAATTAGTTTGTGTTTGTGTGTTTGGTAGTACGGAGATTGTATGAGGAACTTGTAGTGGCATGCTATTTCTACTACATATGGTAGGTATATTTTTTTTCTATCTCACAGACAAATGATAATAATAACCCTATGTAACTAAATGTAGAAAAATGTTTAAGGTGGAAATTATCATTGCTGGTTGAAAGTCAACTTTTTGGCTGTTTTTATTGTTTGTTCTGGATTTTGTTTGACTTGGGGTCTGGTTATGAGTTTGGTGGTCCGATGGTCCGCCAAACCATGGGACCACTGATACAGACAGAGATCAGCGATCACTTGCTGTACTAGCAGTGGTATGAAGCCTGCAATATGCTGGCAGTGCCGATGCAGCACCGACAAGCATATTTGAGTTTCCTCACTGCCACCGTTTTCATGGCCGTGGGCCTGCAATGAAAACTGTGGCAGTGAGGAAACTAAGGGTTCCCTATAGGCCCTCCTGCTGCCTCAGGGCCAAGGAAAACTCCTAACCTGGTGGGTGGATGGAGGTTGAGTTTGGAAGTGAGGGAGCGGGCCTTGGCATGGCGGCCCACACTGCCAAACACATAATCAGGTCCTTCGCAGTTTGTAGTATGAAGCACACTATGTGTTAAGAAGAAGCGTGGACACTGAAGGTATTTTTTGATCCTGGTATTCACTGTATATGGTGTAAATCTAAATGAACGGCTGAGGGCACAATTTAAACATTGCATCAAGCATCCAAGTGCTGCTTTCTGTTAATCTTAGATAGCTGTTTTCTGTTGCATAAACGGTTATTCTTCTGTTGTTATAATTTTTATACATAAAAAAGGGTTCCTCATTATGTTAAATTTTGGGGATAGTTATAGCTTGGAATTTGTTAGGAGCAACACGCTTTTCAGTTGCAACTTTTTTGGTTCATGCTATCAGTCTTTATGAGTTTAGGGTGCCTAGGAGGTGCCTTGGGGAATAGTCAGGAACATTTGTTATGAGTCTTTAAAACACTCATGTATGCTCTCTAGCTTTCTATACTAATTTGTTCCTAGTCATAGCCCTCCCATAGCAAGCATTTGGATAATAATTTGTATATTTCCAATGTATATTTTCTGTGATTTTGCTCTCTTCCTTGTAGGTATATGCCATGTGATAAAGTTACTGTTTAAATTTTGAGAAATTATGCAGAAGGATCTTCCTACTGTTGTATCTGTGAATGTTAGAGTTATATGCTTATTAAATTCTGTATCGCAGTTAACCACCATCTACAAATCCAAATCACTAATCGTAGTCAAAAATAAGTCAAGAGCACAAGGGATGGTGGGAGGAGCAGGTTGCGGGCTCCCTCGATATATGTGTTTCTGTGGGTGAGATATATTGACTATCTCTTTGTCATCTGAAGGGGTCTACAGACCATGGTTGAGACCTTTGTGAGTATATTCAAAACCAATAAATATAACCTTGATTTCACATATCAGATTAGTAAGTGTGAGGTCAAAAATGTGGACCTTAAAATATGATTGGAAGGCAACAAGCCCCATACAAAACTCATTAGGAAGAGCACAGTAGGGAACTCCCTATTGTATACACACAACAGGTATCCGAAAGCACATATTTGCGGCTTTCCGTATGGGGAATTTCTGCATGCTAAACACAATTGCAGCACTGAAGAGGCATTTGAGAGGGCACAACTAAGTATTCTTTGAAGATTTTGCGAGAGAGGGTACCCAGAAAAAACCTTGAAAGCAGCGATTACACATGTCAATTCCACACCTAGACAAAATCTATTACACCCTCCTAGAAAGAAAACCAAAGGGACAACTAATCAGGAATGCATTAGGTTCATCACTACTCAAAATAACAGAGAACTGGATATTAGAGCCATATTGAGAAAACATTTGCAAATCTTATCTGATCAAGAAGTTGACAATTTTATATTTGATGGCCCAAGAATAACCTACAGTAGAAGCAGATCTTTGAAAGACTCACTGAGTAAGAGTGACATTAGTACCACGCAAGGGAAAGGTACATTGAATACTCCTGTTGATTTCTTTATATGTAATAATTGCAAGGCATGCAGAAACAGTACAAGTTTGAAAAGTTATATTGGTCCTGTTGGCAAACATCCTAGAATGGCTCATAAACTGCTTACTTGTAGCACACCCCTTGTGAGCAATGCATTGAAATGCCCAGGCAATCAATTGTATATAGCCCCTTTCAGGATGGAATGTTGCAAGGAAAGCCCCCGGTTGTTCAGGCTTACAACCGCCCTCAGGACTAGTGGGGCGCTGACGCTTTTCTTCCTGGGACCTGCCATGAGGACTCCTCGGATTTGGCACTTGCACCCCTATTGTGTTCCTGAAGAGGTACCCTTCTGTACCCTTCTGTCTCCAGGTTGCCCTTTAACTCTGCCTGCAACACAAAAGAAAACATTACAAGGTTTGACCTACCCCTGCTCACCAGCCACATGCCGGGTACGCGGTGGGGCGGGAGACAGCGTGTCCGGCGCAAAGAAGGCACCAGAAAGGCAGGTGGAGGTATAAGTACCTTCCCCCAACCCTCTAAGCGCCGGAAATGATGCGGCCCGTGTGCCAGGCTGAGGGACTCCTCCCAGGGTGCCCCGACTAGAAGGGGTGCAGGTTTGCCTAAGTGGCACAAAGGGGGCCACCCTTTTAGGTGGCCCATTGCGTGAACCGCGGGCAGCAACATTTACATAGGGCCCCATCCGTATGCAAATGAGGAGAGACCGACGAGCCTTTGCAAACATTTCACTCGTCTCTAGAGTTACTGAAATCAGCTGCGCCGCCCTCTGGTAATAGGGTCCTATGTTTGTAGATTTCTTCGGAGGATCCCTTGCCATGATTTTTACAAATCACAGTTTGATTGTTTGACTGGTTGTAAAATCATGTGACCAATTAGTTTATACGGGAGGAGATAGTGCCAACCTCATTTGTTGCCGAGGTGTGTGACGTTGAAAGAAAATATTCGAGAAAAAACCTTTTCTCAGCATTATTATTTCGCCGTTCCGGTTGATTGGGGTCCATTCTAAGCACCCATTAATGGACCTCGTGTGTCTTTTTCCATTAAAGAACATTCTGAATTACTTACATCAACCCCGAATAGAAGTGTCGATAATTTACAGACACGTGGTATACGGGTGCCTCTGATAAAAATGTAAACCGATAAAGCTATAGGACGCCGATTTGTGAACCTTACAAGACGGCCCTGTGCGCATTCCCTGCGCGTGATTCCTTTAAGTGCACCGCAGAGACTTGAAAGGAGCGGCAGTGATGTAATTCCACGGAAACCTTTTCAAAGACCGTGGAGCAGGGATTGTCTGTTCTCTCTCCAGCTCGTTTCAGCAAAGCGTCTCATGAAGCAATGTACTGTGGAGCTCTGAAGTGTAACTACAGAATACTAATGCATGGAGGGACTAAGTAATGCGGCAGGTTACTCGGAATCAGAGAGAGGACAGAAGGGTCAATGGAAAAATGGAATTGACACAATTCACCCAAAGCTATCCCCAGAGTGGCTGTAATGGTATCACATTATTAAAATACAGTTCTTTTCTTCTAGAGCTCCGGGTTCAAAGTAAGGTTAGCTCCCAAGTGTGGCAGGATGTGATGGCGCGCGAGCCAATCCCGCAGAGAACGTTTGTTACATCCCAAAGGGAAGTTTAACTTTACTGTTTGTGCTTCCGGTTCATACAAGCATGGAGGCATGTGCAGCTCCTGCTCTCAGTATGCTTGGTTTAGAACGTGTGCTGTCAAGCCGTCACATACTCCCGTGATTTGATGTACATCCTCTTTCTTCAATTAAAGAATAGCTTTGAAGTGACAAGTAAAAGATGTGCACTTAAAGAGCCCAAACAACAAGCTGCCACCTCAGAGTGCTTGGAAGATGGGGGGGGGGGGGTTGAGATTAAAAATACAAGGAGAAGTAGAATGTTGTTTCCACTAATTATTCCATGGAAGAGGGGGGTATAAATCTAAACTGATCGGAAGTAATATCCACTGATCAGTCTTTAAATGTCCTCAGCGTTTGGCAATCCTTTATGCTGAAGGCTGCACAAAAAAAGCCAGTATTGTACAAATGAGTACACGACGAAGTATCAATTAGGGGGGCGGTTAGATTTGTAGATTCCAATGAATATAAGGTAAGGAAAGGGTCTTTTGTTCCTTCATATAGCGCAATGACGTCAGCAGCACTAGCGGTGGTTTCCATTCGGGCAGAGGAGAGTCACCCTCCTCCCCTAATGAGGGCGCAGCAAAAGTGGAAAAAAAAATGGTAATAAAGTTTCTTTATTACTATTTTATATTCTTCTTTGCCAGCCCGAGCTGACTATGAGGAGGGGGGGAGAGGGGCATTACTTCTGATTGGCAGCAGGGAGGAGCAATGGTGGCTAATCCACCAATTTAAAGTGTGCGTGTCACTTTGGCCTTCTGTCTTGCGACAGCCAGGCTGACATGCACACTTTAAACGTCTCCAACCTGAGCTGTGTTCGAAAGCTGGGTGCAGATAAGGCACAGTCCCCAGTGCCTGAATGAGCACTGAGTAAGCCCACTTCTTACCAATCCTGGTGCTTCTCCCAAGCTGGTTAATAGCATGAGAGCAGAGTCTGGATTGGTTAGGGGAGTTGGTTCTGGAACCTTGCGTTCGGACGACTGGAGAGCACCATAACCGGAGGATGTGCAGAAAGCACCTGTTTGACCTATTGATCACACAGGTAACAGGGCTTTTTCCATTCTTGTGCCAATCCCAGCATCACCAGCCAGGTACCCTCCCTGACACTGGCTGAAAGACAAACTGAAATGGCAGAAGTACAACAACCACTCCCCTAATGGCAAGAAGCATGTAAGCACATGGACTTGGCTTAAATAAAGCGAAGAGTATCGGTACAAGTTCACCCCCTCACACTGAACTTTTAGTTATCTGCACAGTTTGTAACAAGTGAGAAAAATCATCACAATATCTTACTATCAAAGTACATCTCACAATAGACTATGGCCAAATGGAAGTGGTTCCTGCAGATACGCCCTAGCCTTATTTATTTATTTAACGGATTTATAGCGCGCATAGCTGCCCCAGCAATGGGGCGTCCCAGCGCGATCAGAGATACAGGAGAGTGGCATATCAGGAAGGGCGTTAAACAACAGAGGGGTAGAGGCAGGTCTTAATCGCTCTACGTAAAGTTAGATGAATCTGGATCTCTCTGATTGAGAGAGGAAGCCGGTTCCAAAGTAGCGCCGCAAGACAACGAAATGAACGCCCCCCGGCTTTTGCTCTCACAACCCGGGGGACAGTAGCCAGCATTTGATTGGCCGATCTAAGGGGACGCTGAGGCAGATATGGTTGAAGCAGCTTAGTCAGTCCCAAATGGGCCTGTTGAGTAAGGATTTTATGTGCAACACAGAGAGTTTTAAATTGAATTCGTTTCTCAACAGGCAACCAATGTAATTTGGGTAGAATATGGGCGACCGACGCAGATCTCGGGAGTGCCACCAGCATACGTGCTGCGGCATTCTGTGTCCTCTGCAAATGCAGGATACAAGATTTATTTGCCCCAAGATACAGTGCATTTCCATAATCCAGTCTGGATAGTATTGTCGCCTGGATGATGGTCTGACGAACACTAGGGGGAAAGAAGCCTAATATTGGCTTCAAGCCGCGCAGTAGGCCAAAACAGGTCCCAGCCACAGCTTTGGCTTGCGTATCGAACATCAGCCTGCTATCAATCCAAAAACCAAGGTTTTTAACTGCCTCTTTGGGCACAGGGGATGGCTTAAGGCTGTCTGGCCAGCATTGTTCAGACCATAGGTCTCGGTCTTTCCCAAGTAATAACACCTCAGATTTACTGGCGTTTAATTGCAGGTAGTTGTTAGCCATCCAGTCTGCCACCTCTACCAGATCTTCCCTGAACCTACCCAAAATGGTGTTGTTCTTCTTAGAGTAGGCGATCACCAATTGGGTGTCATCAGCGTATGACACCATTGACAATCCTCTCTTCCGAGCCACCTGGGCCAGAGGTTGCATATAGATATTGAACAAAAGGGGGCTCAGGTTGGAACCTTGAGGCACTCCCTGTTGTAAAGCACACCTCTGGGATTGAAATGGTGACATCCAGATCTGGAATGATCTTCCCGTCAGAAAGCTCGGCACCAGTCTAGAGCCAGATCCCTCACTCCGATGTCGTATAAACGCTTCAGCAGAATTTCGTAGGATACCGTATCAAAGGCAGCACTTAGATCAAGAAGAACTAATGCTGCCGAGTCCCCAACATCCAGAATCCCTCGAATTTCCTCCGTCACTGCCAACAAGGCAGACTCTGTGCCATGTCGGGCTCTGAAACCGTTCTGTGACGGGTCATGGATTGCATTCTGTTCGATGAACTCAGTCAAAGTAGTATGTATATGTAATTCCACAATTTTTGATAGAAGAGGAAGTTGCGAAATGGGGCGGTAGTTACCTGGCTCGGCTGGGTCCAGAGACGGTTTTTTCAGCAAGGGGGTGACTTTCGCATGTTTCCATGCTGCAGGTACTGTAGCTACGGCCAGGGAAAGATTAACCAATTCTAGATATACTGGCAAGATCGATGGCATAACTTGACAGAAGAGCTTTGGGGTAAATAGGTCAATTGGTGATCCAGATTTAATTTTCCTACACAAGATCTCCAAACCTGCTCGGGATAACACTGGGAAAGATAGCAAGCTATTTGGACCTTGGGAGGCCGGGGCAGCAAGCCCGATCTTCCTGTCAGGATTGACCGTCAGAGGGAGATTTTGATATATTTTTTCCACTTTGTTGATAAAATAGTTAGCCAGCTCATTACATTGGTTATTAGAGGAAATAGACGAAATCCTGGACTCACCACCGTTCTTCATATTTTTGAACAGGGAGAATATTGTTTTAGCTGGGTTAGAACTTGCTAGGATTTTATTGCCTACATACTCGGCCCTTGCTCTCCGGATTAACTTATGATAGTGATTGATGGCCGCTCGATAATTAGATTTCCCCACTGCATCGTACGAGCATCTCCACGTACATTCCAGCTGTTTGCAGTGCTTTTTTGTTTTAGATAGCGACTCGTTAAACCAAGGTTTGGATTGGTCCCGGTTTATCCTAGTCAGCTTAGCTGGAATACAACTGTCTAGGCCTGCTACTACCCAGTCATGGACTAGCATATCCACTGCCTCCATGTCCTGTGTTAGTTGAGGCCTATGGCTAGACCAGTATGCAGACAGCCTACTGCTGTCTAACTTGTGCCAAGGTCGTTTTAGTGCAGAGGTCAAGCAATGCTCTCTCGGCTGGCCCTGCCATCGTAGTGTGAAGGTCACCAAAAAATGATCTGTCCAACACTGTGGGGCTGGCGGATCCAAAATCAACCAGGTAAGATTAGAGAATAAAGGATCCAGTAAGTGCCCAGCAGCATGTGTATGCTCCTGTACCCACTGGACCAGTTGGAGTGCTTCTAAATCAGCCAGAAAGCTCGTGATTTCGGCCTTCTCAACATCATCGCAATGGAGGTTCAAGTCCCCTATGATGCTGAAGTTCGCCGCTCGACTGGCGTGCAGCGCGGTCTTGTTCACCAGATCTTCCCGAAAAGCACCAGAAGTCCCGGGGGGGCGATAAATGAGAAAGCCAGAGATAGTGAGGTTGGGATTCAGCCTAATTTTGAATAAGGCACTTTCGCAGCCCGTCACATTTTCCCTATTGAGAATACAAGAATAGATGTTCTTTGTGATAATAGCAATACCTCCCCCTCGCTTCCCCAGTCTATTTAAATTCTTCATACCAAATCCTGGAGGAAGAGCCAACCAAGATTCAGTAGCCGAATCTTGGGTAAGCCAAGTTTCTGTTAGGAAGAAGACATCTGGGGATTCATCCTCCAAGACATCGAAAACTTCAGCGTGGTGTTTCGACAAGGACCGGCAATTCAGGTTCATGAACTTGAAGTCCGTGTGGCCAGGGGGGCAGGGCTCTGGCATCACCCCGAAGAGTTGGAACGCATATCCATTACATTTAACGGGGCCAGCTAAAGGGTGCCATGAAAAAGGAAGGCATTTAGGTTGCAGCCCCAACAACTCGGAGCGTGAATAGCAGTGGAGTGTAGAGGGATACAGGACAGGGGGGCTGGCACCTGGCGATGGCCTGGCATGGACGGGCGCAGACGGGCTTGCCTTTGGTCGCGTTAGTGCCCCCTGAAGTAGCATTCCCTCCAAACCACTAGAGCGCTAGATGAAGTTTCCCCCAAGATGGCGGTCGCACCTCCACCTCCCGCTTCCTTCAAACAACTTCTCTTTGCTGCCAGCACCCCTACGCAGGCAGTAGCAGCCCTTCAGCCCTTCCGAGCATGCAACAGAGGATGATACAGGTGAAACGCGGATTAAGTAGTTTGAAAAACGAAAATACGGCGCAGTTTTAAAATTGGCAAATCAATACACAGATATAGCAGTATTGAAAACACAAGGTAAAACGCACTACCTAACTCCTGGCTCACGCCTCAAGAGTCTCTAGAGCCTTAAACATCTAGAAATCAGATATGGCCTCCTGGATCCAGCTATGATCCTGAATACCCATGACAACAAAACATCATATTTTGATGACCCTGGTCACCTCAAAGGCTTTCTGGATGCAATACCAGACCAATAGATGGATACCAAAGCAAAGGCAAAGAACAATGGTGAATGGTTGATTTTCCATTCACTTCTGAGGAAGAACACACAAGGCTGGAAGAAGTCAAAACAATGGTCTGTGGAACAGAAATATGGAATGCTGCACAAGCAGCCTTAACCTAGAAATAAGTCTTGTTCACCATTAAAACCACTACAGGTGACTAGACATTAACCAGGGCCACAAACACTTAGCATGCCGGCTTCAGACTGAGCCATGGTAAGATAGATGCACAATCTCACAAGGCACTACTTTTCACCATGCAGCTTGGATCCTTCGCTCTCCTCACCACTAATAATTACCCTACTGACCCATCAAGTCCCCGGTTGCTTGCAGCCAAACTTCTGGCCACATTAGATTACAGACACAGTTGGTCTCCTGCTTGAGTGGCAGACAACCCAATGACATCCTTTCCTTTCCTTCATTATCTTGACACTCCATTTGTTTAAACTCACATCTGTCAAAAACACTTCCACAGTACCCCCTGGTGTCTTACTCTTTCTGGTACTCATAAACCTCACATATATGGCCCCTACACCACACATCTCGGTAGTCGCCTTAAAAGTCAGTGAGACCTCTTAAATGTTAAATGACTCTCCCCCTATGTTAAATCATGGACTACACATACTCTCTCCACTCATACATTGCCTTAATTCAAGAAACATACCTCCCTGATGCAGATAGTCAAAAGCTTTGGAGGGAATGGGTAGGCAGAGAACTCTCCCCAACAAAGAATGATAATGTCACATCTAAGCTACACCCCAAAAGGGCAGTAGCTGTACTGATAGCTAAACCACTGAGAGTACACAAAGTCTGGCTGGACCCAAATGGCAACTACATATTTATTGGAGCAACCCTTTACAAACAAGTCCTATTAATAGGGTCAATTTTCACCCCAATACACACCAAGGGATTGATTTTAGCCGGAATATCCAGGATTGTCAAACAGCAACCAAAGACTAAAGTGGTCTTGGGGGGTTGACAGGATCCTCGTCCTTGACCGCATTCAGGACAGATTTGACTGCTCACTACCGTAAGATGCTGTAGACAGAGGGCTGCAATGCAGCCTTATCATTGATTTCTCCCTGGTAAACCTCTGGAGGATTCAACACCTCACAGAGATAGACCATACGTATACCACCTGTGTTCATGGGGCCCAGTCATGCTTAGACAACCTCCTGGTATTCACCCCACTACTAGGTCATGTATCCGATACAACCATCTGTCCTACTGGGGTTTCTGATCATGAAGCCATAAACATGAGACTTGACATGGTAATCGTAAGACCCCCAGCACACCAATGGAGACAGTATCTGTCCAGATGGAAGCTCCTAGATGAAAGAAATGTTGAAACACTTTCTCTGGGTTTTCTTAGATGACAACAAAAGCATGGTGACCTTACCTAGCATGCTATGGGTCACCGCCAAAGCAGCCTTAAAGGGAAAAGGTTAAGCCTGGGCAAAGCACTACGCTACGCTCGCGTAGTTTGCGAAGGTCGCGCTACTTCGCACTACGCGAACTGCACGTAGCACAGTGCGAACACGCGTAGCGTAGTGTTGCGTAGTGCTGCGGTCATTTTTTGCTTGCTCGCGGTCCTCAACGTCAAGTTGGCGACCGCGAGCAATCAAAATGACATCCCGGCGAGACTTTTTCCTTGTTCGCGATCAGCAACTTCAAGTTGGCGATCGCGAGCATGGAAAATAAACCTCCCGGCGAGATTCCCAACGCGAGGAGGTCAGGTTTCTCATTGCGAGTGGTCACGTATGCTCGCGACCGCTCGTGATGAGAAACTACCAGTTCGCGTTGAGAAAGCTGAAGCTCGAGTTAAAATCTACTCGAGCAGCAGAAAACTACAGCTCGCACTGTGCAAGATGCCATTTTCAATGATTGCACAGTGCCGGTTGCTTGTCCGCACTGTGCAATCATTGAAAACGACATCTGGCACAGTGCGAACAAGGTACTACGCAGTTCGCGAAGTGCTACGCGTAGCTCGCGTAGTGCGAACTTCACTTTGCGTAGCTTCACGAAGTGCTACTTCGCGAACTACGCCCAGGCCTAGAAAAGGTATGAGAGACTCAGCCCATTGATAGAAAAAGACAAGCATCTCATTGCAAATGATTGCCAGAAAAGGAAATTGAGGAGTCAACTCAACCCACTTAGAGAAACTGCTGAAAGCCTTATTAGAGGCAAAACACAACCTCAAGACATTGTATACCTCCAATGAAGAAACAGCCTTATTCCCCCTTATGTAAATTCACTATGAACAGGGAAAAAAGCTGGAAGACTGTTAGACCAGTGGATGAGACAAAAGAAGGCCCTGGATTGGATGATCTCATTCTTAGGGGACCTCACCCAGTCTGTTAGGCTGGCACCCTTTAACTCAGCCAGGGTCAATACCACCTGTGGTGTATCTCAGGGCTCATCCCTTTCCCCCACTTGTTCAACATTTATATCTGCCTCCTGATTCATTCCCTCCAAAGCAGGGGAGTGAAGGTATATAACTATGCAGATGATATGCAGTTGATATTGCCTATTGACGAGATGGAGGAATCTAAAGCCTTCTTCCAAAATACCATGCTTTTTATTAAAGACTGGATGAGTCACAACCATTTTAGATTAAACTCTGACAAAACAGAGATAGTAATTTCTAATAACAGACTCCGTCATTGGATGCCAGGACACTGGCCAGCTGCATTGGGCACCCCACCTATCCCTAAGAACTCGGTCAAAAGTCTGGGGACCAAAATCAATGCCAACTAATCCATGCATGAACAGATCAGTCTGGTCACTTCCTCCTGTGTCTATCATCTAAGGACTTTCACGAAAATCAGGAGATTTTTTAATAGGGCGGCAAGCATGGTTATCATGCTGGCCTTGATTATGTCCAGGCTGGATTACGCCAATGCTATCTATTTGGGTCTCCCTGCTAATCAAACCCATACATTGCAGCTGATCCAGAATCAGGTGGCTAGGTTTGTTTTTCAGCAACCAAGACACTGTCATACCAAGCCACTAATGAAGCAGCTTCACTGGCTTACTGTGACCCAGCGGTTTATGTTTAAGACAGGCTGCATGATTTTCAACACACTCCATGTTCCCTGGGCAATGCGCATGAAATAGGCACTACAATCGAAATGCTGCAGTCCATGCCATGCAGGTACTGGAGTGCATGCACACGGGGGGCATATGTTGTGCCCCCTGAGTGCATCGACATGGCGTGAGACACCGGGGGGCCCTGTAGGGCCCCTTTTATTTCCTCTTTACCACAGTTTTAATGGGGGGCTCACCGCCATGAAACCGTGGCAGAGAGGAAACTGTTTTAATATTTGGTGGGACAGTGGCGGTCCTCCTCAGGACCACAGCGCAAATGCCAGGGAATGGCAGTTCCCTGGCGGTTGCAACAGTTTAAGCAGTTCCAGGAGACTGCCATAAGAGTCTGGCTGCCCTCTTAAGGGCCTAAGTGTCCAGGGAAAATAATGGGAAATAAATATTATATTCAATACTTTTTTTCCAATCTTATAAAAGTGTTTAACATTTTTATACAAAATGTTAAAAGTTGTATAAAAAAGTGAAACTATATTAAAAAGTTCTGACAATTCTATTTTTCAATTTACTTAATATATTCAAAAGTATAGATGTGTTTGTAAACAGAATATAAGCCTTTATGGGAACAATACATTTCTTTTGTAAAACTCCATTGTATAACAATATTATAAAAAATGTACAAATCAAAAAAATATATATAGATTTGTAACGTTTTCTTAAAAAAAAAAAGAATTGAACATGAAACCAAAATGTCAAATGGTCATTTATAACAGTGAATGATACTTTTTAAAATAAATATAAAAAGTATTAGAAATTAAATTGTGTATGTAAAAAGACTAGTACTGCAAAAATAAAAGTGATATAACAAAACAATGTGTGACAATTATTTTTAAGAATTCCATAACACTTCACCCTATTCTGGATCTGGGAAAGCTCTACACTTTAACGGGAGCATGTATTTACTATTTCCACTCCAATTTAACTTGCATTGGGCAAAGCAAAGGATATTGAAAGGGTTACATTGATTATTCACACACCAATCTAAGCTACATTGGGCATAGTCTGGACATTACGAGGCACATTTACTATGATTTCATGCACAGCAGTGCCGTGCTGAGCTGCATTAAACGGAGAGAGAAGAAGTGCTCCATATTTGCTAAGACACGGAGCATTTCTGCTCTCTCCTTGTGCTGGCAGACTGTGGGTTTTCTAGTACCAATGCAGACATACTTGCACCACCATAGTTCAAAGGTGCCTCCGTTACATGCAGGATATCTTTGTGCAGGAAAGTACACCTTCCTTCACAAAAACGATCCTAAGAGGCATACTCCTAAGAAACAAGTAGAAAAGGAGATATTTAATCTTGCTATGCCTCTGTCTGGATGTACACTATTTTGGCACAGAACCCAGTTTCAAGTCTTTGTATATCTGGGTTTGCATAAAAGTACTTGGGTAGATGCATGGGAATGCCCATGCTCCACCCATGTAACGCCTACGCGATGCAATGTAACACATGGCATTGCTATGCACCGCAGTGCGTTTCTTTGTAATAACGCCACATAAAGTGGCTTTGTTTGGCTTAGTAAAATCCAAAATTTATTTTGCGCAGGGCTGAGCCACAAAAGTGACGAAACCCTGACACAAAATCATGGTAAATTATGGCCTAAACAGTTTATATATACTATCCCAACTTGGACAAAGAGGGGGTTAGATATACCATCCATACTCCAGTTTAAGCTACCATGGGAAAAATGTTGGACTTTCAGAGGGATGAATTGACCTAACCCATTCCAGTGTAAGCTACCTTAGGGAATGTGTTTGACATTAAAGAGAGTAGTTTTATTATTCCTACTCCAATCTTAACCTATATTAGGGAAGATGTTGTACAATGAGAAGGATAAATGTTCTATTCACACTATCTGAAAACAGTGTAATTTTAACATCTATTACAGGAGAAAAATATGTATATAAGTATTTTAGTAAAAAATTAGAAAAAACAAATATTGTATACATATTTAAAAAAATAATTATACAAAAAATATGCAATATCAAGTATCCAGGTCCAGGACAAGGTTCGCAGTGCTACTCAGTACAGCACCAGGATGCTCAATTACGATTGACAGTGCACTTAAGAAATGCCCAATTCATTAATTCATTAATTCAATATTACCGTAATAAGTGAAATCTAATATATCACTTTGGAATAATACATTTCAATACATTCACCTAATAAGTCAATTTACCAATAATGTAACAAAAGATGGTTATTTCCCCCCAAAATTTGTAAATGACAAAAAAGTTTAATGATTTTTACATTTTTTTAATTGACATTAAATATTGTTTACATAAAAAAAATATTATTTGAAATAATTTTAAAGTCAAAAACAAATAATATAAATGAACTAACATTTCCAAATATATATAAAAAAAATGCACAAAAAAATTCAAAAAAGAAATTACAAAGGTCTCCCCATCATGCATGGTTGGTTATCACAGAAACTTTTAAGACGTGCTGGTTTTGGCTGCGTATGTTTATGTAGCTAAAATAAATAACTAAACATAACTCAATGACATACACAAAGAAACAGAGCATCTCAATTAAAACATAAAATGGCATATCGCAATGCGACAGTCAAAAGAGCGCTACACAAAAACTACAGTACAATAGAAAAGTGTTCAAAAACGTTCTTGTCACACAGTAACACCTCCAGAATCTTGCATTCATAATACAGTAAAGGGGGGTTGGAGCTACTATTTTGATAGTGCATGTTAGACCTGTCAGCCCTAGGGTGGTCTACCCCGTTTTTTTTTGCCCATGTTGCCTCCTTTTTTCCTCCATCTTTTTGTTGGCCCTAGGCCTCTGGGCGCCTCACCACTGCTAAACAGTGCTGAGGTGCAGGTGCTCTCTTCTAACAACATGGCTGCCACCGGCCCCTGCTACTGCGGAGTGGCCATTGCATACACACACTAGTGGTTAGGAGCCGGCTGGGACATTCTGATACAGTATCTTTTTCTATCCCGCCTTTTTGTCCCATAGACTATTATGTGGAAGCTCCTGGAACCTTCCAGCCCTGGGAGGGATTATGCTTTGCTGCCTTTGCAGGAGGGTCACCTGACCTGGGGGTATAAGAGGAAAGGAGGGAAACCTGATTAGTCTGTTGGAACACCACTGGACCTGGGGGAACCTCTGCCGGAGCATAGGCGGTTGGGCCTAGGGGAGAAACCACACACTACTGGGTCTGACTGAGTCTAGGCCCTGCTATACCCAAATTAGATGAGGGACTCTGCCTGCCTGCTGATCTTGCCTGGTGAGGGGACAACCCAGGGGACCATCTACAGTGTGCTGCGGGGACCCACCCTGCCTCTGATGCCTGCCAACTCATCACCCATCTCCCCCTCATAAGCTTGCCAGGGGGATCTGTCATCTTCTGTCCCCACCATGATAAGGGCTGCTCTGAACCTTGGACTGACGGTGGCACACTACAGGACCACCAGGTAAAGCGCTGTGTCCTCTACGCGCTGTGCATGCCAAGCGCTGGGGCCTTCAAGGAACTGCGTCCTACGCCCTTATATCACCGCCGCTGCCCGGGGACATACAACCTAGCGTTGTTGGAGAAGTAGCGCTATCTGCCCCGTTCACCGCCGCCGCCTGGGGACATAGGATCAAGCGCTGTGCCAGGGGAAGCTCTAACTGCCGGCTCATCACCGCCGCGGCCCAGGCCATCGCTGAGCTGCTGGGATCCCCCCCTACCTGCTGCAGGACTCCAGCACTGTGCTCGGAAGCGAAGCGCCGTCACCGCCGGAGAGTCAACGCGGCGGCCCGGGCCCACTGCTTTGAGGCCCCACTGTCAGCTAAGCCCGCCGCTGCAGCCCCCGGGGCCGGCGGCAGTGCGGGAGGCCGCGCGAGGCCTGGGAGTGTTCCCTTGAGGGGGGACGTCATCGCCCGCATTGGGAGGGAGGCGCGGCCCCATTGGTTCCTGCGGCCGCGCCCCCCCTGACAGCCGCCATCTGATTAGCCCCGCGCCCGGCCCCCAGAACGCCATGATTCCATTGGCTCCTGGGCCAAGGAGAGGTCCGGAAGGCCCGGAGCCAGTGGTGAGCACGGATGCGGGGGCTCCAAGGAGAGCGGGAGCCCCCGGCCTCTCCCCCAAGCCGAGATGAGGACGCGGATCTGCCTGGAGTCGTAGCAGCAGGTAACACCCCCCCCTGTTGGCCAGAAATAGCATGGGCTGACCTGACTTTCCCCGGTGAGGGGCGCAGCCCGGAACTGTGAGGAGGCCTCTCCCCTTCACCACGAGGGGGCCCTAGGGCATTCTGGGCCTGGTAGAACCCGCGTTCAGGCACCCTAGGTGTTGCCTCACTGGAGAGGCCCCCGGAAGTGTATCGCCCGGATGGGTAGTAGCCCCGGAAGGTTGCATTGTCTCCCCTCTCTGCCTGGGTGATGTTTTGAGGTCACATGCACGCTCGGATACTCCTCAATGAATGTGCATCTATGCTGGAGTTAGAGTGGAGATAGGACTGCCCAGGAGAGTGTATGGAGGGTCCCTCACACTAGGGTTATGTGACTGAGACAGCTGTTACCCTGAATTCACCTATATTGGTCATTTGGATGAAATAACTGTGACCCTGAAATTGCCTGCACGGGTTACTGTCCTGAGTTCCCCCCGCATTATTCCCATAAAATAAGTTGGGCCTGTGTTGGGGCTATAGTGAACCGCTTGTGGCCCAAAAAGGTTAATGGTGCTGTACACTTGAGTGCATTTATGCCTGGTTGATCTAAATGAATTAATGGTTGCCCTGCTACTCACTGATTTACGTAACTGAATGAAATGGTTGTTGTTCTATAATTAACGAATGTAGTTACCCAGATGAATTTACTGCTGCCTTGCTAAGTAACTGCATTATTCCCGAAATGAGTTGATTCGTCACTATTTGAAATAGATAAAGAATCTTGTGTTTTTACCAAACAACCTGTGGTAGTGTCCTTCATTGTGTGCGCGTGGCTGAATCCGTGTGAGTGAGTGCTGCACCAGTGCTTTACACATTGCATTCGGGTGCCGTCCTACCTCGCGCCAAGCTACCGTGTCGGAATTGGTGACCCCAGTTCTAACAGTGCCAATAAAAAATGTTTTGCAATCTGGCTTCCTGTCTTCAATTAGAACTTGAAGTAATCGCTTAAGGCATTTTGCATTCAGAAGGCTTGTTGTGTCTCTTTACTTTGCTTCTGTATTGCAGAGTTCCTTTGTCTGTACTGTGTGCATTTTCAAAAACTACTAGCTGTTCCACAGTGTATATGTATCTGGCAAAATACGTTTTTGTCTTACAGCTGTTTCTAAAAAAGTCAGCATCTACAGATGGTGACTATCACAGAGTTCCTTGCTGTGCTCTCCATTTGTTCAGAGCAGCCATTGGTGATGTGGCATCAATAATGTATTACCCATGGAATCCCTGCAGTGTTTTAAAAACACTAGTTTCGTTAAGAGCTTGTTCAGTCTTTAGGAATGCCAGAGGAATTCTATTGAGGACTTGTTTGCTAACATTTATTGATAAATGCAATCAGGGGCTGTATTACTGGTGTGCCCTGGGGTGTAATGGGTGTATGTGCCCCTGGGGAACTTTGGTATTACAGAAGGGGCCGTAGACGCTTGTGTGTCCCCTTCTGTACTACCAATTGCAGGCGCAGAAAGCGAGCCTGCGCTATTATCAGAGGGTGTTCCTTCATTTGAATGGGGGCATAGCCTTATGGCAGCGCTCTGGAGGGGGAAAAAGGGGTCCCTTGGACCCTGCAGATATCCCGCTGCAGGTGTGTGCAGTCACACACCCGCCTGCAAGGAAATCACTAATCCTCCTTCAAAGTGCAGGTGGGTTGCAGCCTGCACTATGAAACACGGAGCGGCTTCAAAACAGCCATTCCATTTTTCACCTGAATGCGCTGCCCCCGGGCAGTGCGAGTTCGCGGTTGCACTGGGGGCTGCACATTCACTGTAATGGAACACATTTTCCTAGTTAGCACTGGGTGGACCTTTTGAAAGGTGAGCCCAGCTCTAACATTGAAAATGCACCCATACCCTAACACGGCCCCTTGAATAAACAAGCATTGGAAATGCAAGAGGTCTCGCATTTGCTTAAGTTAGATATATTGGCATTGTTAATGACAATGTCTTTTACCCATGAATAATGGAATGCATGTATTTGGTGTGTAGTGGAATTGTGTGGGTTGGACAGAAATTGTTAGCTGTGGAAATGTGTGGTGTGGAATTGTGTGGAGTGGATTTGGGTAGTGGAATTATGTGGTAAGGGGATAGTAATTATGTGGTATTGAGTGTACTGGAAATATGTGGAGTGGTATTGTTTGTTAAAGAGTGTTATTGTATGGAATGGTATTTTGTGTTGTGGAGTGGTATGTAGTGGAAGTTAATTATATGGTGTGCTGTTGAATTCTGTGGCATGATGTGCATTTCTGTGGTTTGGATTGGATGTATGTGTTGTGTAATTGTGTTGTTGAGTTGAATTATGTGGTTTGGTGTCAAATTATGTGGTGTGGACTGGAAATGTGTGGCGTTAAATTGAGTGACCTGGAGCAGTTTCGATATCTTTGCCATTTTGGTGACGAAAATAAACAAATAGGTAGGAAATGTGTGTAATTGTTGTGTAATTACACAAAAATGGTGCATAATTTTATTGTAATTTTACATAATTACGCAAAAGCAAACTACACACACCCCTAGAATTGATGTTTTGTGGGTTGGGTCTGTGCGTTATTTTAGCTGGTGGTGTGGTGATATCTTAAGGCTCTCCAGAAATCACAGATTGTGCATGTTGGGTCTAGGGCAAGGCCACTGAATTATGAGTAGGCGAGACCTAAAGAAGCATGAGACATCAATGACCTGAACATGATGGTTACTTTGTCCGTTGCTGTCCGATTCCCCACGGCCAGGGTGCTGAGGTTCAATAACTTCGGATGTACCCCCACCCCCTCAATCCTTCTAATATTCAAGTCATAATTTGCGAAATTCACTTTCGCAAATTATCGCGAAAATGTTAAAAATCTCCGCAAACACGCGGAAATATCGCGAAGATGCGGAAGTTTTTTTCCCACCCATTCGCGGCATTTTCTGCATGGTCGTGGCTCGCCAACATACCCATGTGGTTGCTCGTGGGCGCAGCCATCTTGTTTTCACTTGTCTCGCAGTGCATGATCGCGAGAAGAAAGACGTCATCGCGCGACAAATGACGTCACTGCGGGCGCGAACTGTCGCGAGACAGCGCAAATGGCTACCAACAATCCAACATCTCATGGAGAACATGACCGGATCGGGAAAACTTGTCGGCGAACGCGGGGATTCAGGTAAGGCGATCGCGCGCTTGCGAGAATGTATTATTTTACAGCGCGAGCAAGCAAAAAATTTCCGGTAAAATGCGGATTGCGGAAATTTTGACATTTTCGCGCTCTCCGCGGAACGCGAAAATGTCAAATTATCGTAATTTACGCGACCGGAACGGAATTTTAGCCCAGGCCTAATTATGAGGCAGGAGAGGACCAAATTGTGCGGCATAATGTGCCACATTTTCTGACAATGCCACTTCATTATTTTGAAATTTTTGCACTTTTTAACACTGTCTGGACAGAAGTTGCACCTCATTATTTCCAGCTTAACATGTAAACATAGAAATATGCGACAGAAAGGTAACCAGTTAACCTTTGCAAAGGGCCTTTCACTGCGCAGCAACACGCGTCGCTGCATTTTAGGTAAATTTTGAACCGTTTGAGCTACAAATTTTTTTTATTGTTAAAATATGTAGATTATGCAGCAGGTACTGGATTATGTGCAAAATGCGACAGAACCATTAATATGACAAAAACGCCGCCACTACACAATTGCTTAATTCCAGTGGCCTTGGTCTAGGGCAAGAGACATGCACAGTGTTCTGGCTTTTCAGTCAGTAGCACATTGCATTCTTGGACTTGTATTATGTGCGTACAACATAGAGTATGAAAGGTGTTGTTGGATACAAAGCTCAGACTTGCAGTGCTATTGGGTATAAAGCACAGACTGACTGAAGATATCAGGATATTTGCCAACTAAGGATAGTTCAAGGGTGTAGCTACCATTGGTGCAGTCAGTGCAGTCAACCATGGCCCAGAGTTCTGAGGGGCTGATTGAACCCTGGTAATTGCTGAATATTTGCCACTGCAGCCAAAGGGGGCATTTTCCTTGCTTTCACAAGGGTCTGTGGGTGAGCTATGCTTGGCTTTGGCGATAGGGGGGCTAACGAATATAGGCACAATAAAAGTGTGATGGGAAAGGATTATATTCACAAATGTGTGATGGGATACGATTAGTGGCACAATTAATGTGTGATAGGACACGATTAGTGGCACAATAAGTGTTTGATGGGACATGATTACTGACACAATAAATGTCTAAGGCCACACGATTATTGGCATAATTTAGAAATAGGAGGTCAATGCTGGTGAGGTGAAACTGCTTGCTGTACTCTAAAGGTGGGATGCCATTAAACATGGGCAAGCATATTGCTACAATAGTTGTGTGATGGGGCGTGGTTACTGGTACAAATATAGTAATATGGTTGTGCGGTAACCAAGGTTTATTAACTCACCTGGGGGTCAGAGTTGAGCCTTCTGTCTGTGTTCCAAAAGACCCGGCAAGGGATGGAATTGCATTGCTACCTTTAGACACCCTTCTGAACATAAAAATAAATATTGCAGTGTGTCTGCCTGGAACAAAAACCCAAGAAGAATAAAACAGATAATGGCTGAAGAGAAAAAACATGAGTGCGAGATATATTTTTAACAAAATAGGTTGCTCATCCTCTAAATGCACCAGATAGGGCCTCTGCCAGAACAGTGCCAGTTGAGAGGCCCACTGGAGGTCAGGGTATATCACACAGAACCAGTCCAGACACGAAGGTAATTGGGTGACAACCACCACACTCAACTGGTGCAGTCATGCTAAGATTATGTCTTGAACCGGAAGCCCAAAATTCAAGCTTTTTTCATGCATGGTCGGATTTGCCATTTAGGGCCATATGTATGAACTCATTTTCCCATAGACACAGAATGGGTAAAACCATTTGATACATCTGGCCCTTAGACACTGTAGCATTTCCTGCTGGCCTGCAAGCATTGAAGCAAGGTTTGAAGCCTTTCTTATAGACTCATGCCAATGAATGTAGTGGGATTAGCCTTGTCCCGAGCCCGCTGAACACCATGCACAGCAAACACACAAGCCTGTAACCAAGCTGCCACGGCTATTAATACGCCCTGCGCATTGCTGCATATTGTGTGCAGCACCCACCAGCGAGTAACCAGTTTGATATCCCTGTTTGAGTTTGGCGCTTACTGCTGCAGGCAATGAACAGTGAAGTAACACTCCCAAATAAGGAAGAGACAGCTGCACGATGAACTCGGGCTCCTTAAGCATCACTAAGGACAGACACCAATGATGGGTGGACAAGAGGCAGGCCTGCATAAGTCACATTTGTCACAGTCATGTTCAAAATAAGGAAAGCAGACCTGAAATCACTACAGCTGTTTTTAGGCTCAAAAGGCACCTAAACATACTTAGCAAAGCTGCCCGTTAAACTCACAGCACACAATGTAAAAAAGATGACATTTGTGGTTTATTATGTAGACAAGCTATTGTGTGGCTGTAGCACTGCACGATATATACCTATGCAGAATGTAGGAGGCAATTGAAAGCTCATCTGGAACTAAATAAATATATATCCACTACCATCGAAAACATGTACAAAAGCTATAATACATCAAAGCACCAAGGAATGAATGTATATTTAGGCACGTGCATACAAACTATTGTGGTGTGTACTATAGTAGGCACGCACAAACGTTCAGCAGTGCAACAGTGCAGGAGCAATCATCGCAGGGCCGAGATTTGTTTGTGTTACTTTTTTTGTTATTATAAAGCGTTTACGGGGATTTCAGGCCTGGATTAATATAACAGTATCTTTTCAAGCAAGAAAAAGCCTCAATTCTCAGGAGTTTGAAAAAAGAGATACCATGATATGGGCTAGTGCAGCAAGTCAAACAGGGCCAGACCAACGACTATGGCGATTCCTGTAATATTGGGGCAACAGCAGAACCCATTTTAGCAGACACATATGGGGGTAAGTGCAGTTTTTGAGAGCTCATTTATTTAGTGGTAATATTGTATCCTGCACAAAAGACGAACATGCAAAAAGTATTGAGGCAAATTGTGATGGTTGCCAGGCTCATCTTTAAGCTTGGGGTGATACTACGTGTCAGCAGCATACATCTGATATCCAAAGATGCATGTTTGTAAGAATTCAATAGACAGTGAAAGGACAGAGCACAAAGGTATGCCATATTTGATGTTGGTTAATCTGCAGAGAAATGAAATGGACAAAGCTAGAAATGTAGTAATTCCGCCAGATTAGAGAAATGTGCAACATGAGTTGAACTGAAGCAATAGCTGAGGAGGTAGAGAGTGCTGCTGAAATACAAGAGTGTCCGGTGACTAAATCGGCAGAGGTACTGAGAAATGTCAACCAGCGTTAGTTCTGGAGATATCACACGAGCAGCTATGAAATGCGGGGGATAAGAAAGGTCAGTTTGAGCTCCGGTGCAATCACAGGAAGAGCTAACAATCGTCAAGCAGTGATAATTCTGCACACACTTTTCCAAGGGGCGTGAGGCAGTCGCAGAGCCGCTGCAACCACCCCAGGGGCAAGGTAATGTTAGGCTGTGGGTGATAGGAGTGGAACTCTCACTTCGGGTGAAGTAACATCGAGTAGTGCCCAGCTCTGAAACCAGCACCCCAGGAGCTTAGTAAAGCTGCCCTCGCACACTAAACACTACATTATGGCTGATTGAATAAGATGTCACGCAGAGATTCATGGATCACTCTCCTCAAGGAGCAGTCGGAAGTGACCCGTGAATCCGTCACCGGCAGGGGCAGAGGGAAGCGCAACGGGTGATATGCTGTAACACATTACAAGTCAGTGACGGGTCCGGGCTCATAATGACTTGAATAATAGAAGGATTGGGGGGGGGGTGGGGGTATATCCGAAGTTATTGAACCTCAGCACCCTGGCCGTGGGGAATCGGACAGCAACGGACGAAGTAACCATCATGTTCAGGCCATTGATGTCTCATGCTTCTTTAGGTCTCGCCTACGTAGCGCGCATGCGCTGCAGAGGCAAAAAGACCTTTTGCAATCGATTCCGTTTTTCCGTTTTCAGTCAAAAACATGCAGGCATTGCATTGCTTTGAATGCAACACATGCACGTTTGGCTATTCCCTTGCGGGAGCGAGCTTTAACATATGGTTCTTGCAGTGCTTTAAATGGGAAAAAATAAGTGCAGGTACTCATTAAAATGAGCTAGATGTGTAGTGAGGGGGCGGGGCTAGGGGCAGGGCTAAAGGCAAGACATGATGATACTTCATGACTTCTATATTAGTTGCAGCACATACCAAAACACATGAGAAATGTGTTTATATAAACAAAGGCTTCTACAGGCACCGGTTCTCCACTCAGAGTAAAACATACCAAGCCCATTGTATTTTTAACATTTAATTTCAGTTCTGCTGTCTGCCATTCTTGGGCGTTTTCGAAAGTGCTTGCTGCAGAAGTCAAATAGTTAAGACCTGAAAACGTTTCAGCTACATAACCTGTGCATTGATCAGTGACTTTCACTTATGAGTAATTCATAACATTGGGCTAATGTCTCATTATTTCTATGTGCGTGTTAAGCCTTTTTTGCAGCTTACACGAATGCCTATGTCATATTTAGAATCTTCGCAAAGGTTCAGGAAATGTTGTCTCAATATTTTATGCAATCACAATTGTTCTGCATAAGAACCGTTTCTCTACTAGATTATGGTGAGGCACCTCTGGCTCTTGTTTAACATTAACACTATCAATACAGTAATGCTGGGAGGAACGATTAATATAAGACAACTCTTCCCATCGCCGCAGTGTACCCGGTGCAGCACACAGATGCCATGTCACACAAGATGAGAGCAATGTTGATACCCCAGTTTGTCCTAGACAAGGAAGTTTTGCCATACCAACTTATCAGCAGGCGGATAAATGCGTATCAGCATTTTCACAAAAAGAATTCACATTAAATGATATCATTTTTTTTCCAAATTGGTTAAAGCTGCACCTCACCTTTGAGCTGCACTTGCTTTACTCTGTTAGTACACTGCAATCCAAGTGGTCTAAAGAAATGGCTCACAGTTGTTCTTCTACAATAAATGTAAAACCACTGAGAATTAACTACGGCAAAAAACAACTCTGTTGTAGGTCCTTACAAAAGAACATCATAATTACCTTGCCATAGTTAATTCTCAATTACATTTATCTGATAGCCTCATGTGAAACATGCATGCTCACTCACACACACACACATACAACAGGGGCATGTGCATACTCACTTTTTGTAAAATTGTGATGTTTTCAGGAAAATGTTGGTGGAAAAATATGCTAGCTATATGTGGTGTTGTTGGAATGTATATGAGGCTAGAGTACCATCAAGTCAAGGCTGTGTTTTCGGTAATATACAGTGCAGGGGTATGGTTTCCGTCTGCTTACATGAAACTTCTAAGAATAGAGAGCAAGATTTGGAAAGTATTTTTGGACCTGAAGTAGGCAGCACCATCCAATGTGGTTCGTCACAAATTGTAACTCTCTCCGCGGCGGCTAACGCACTGCTATCGCATTACAAACTAAATTTTCTAATGATTATAAAATGTTCATTGCATCATCAGGTTCTCCATGAAAGTTGTGACTCGTATCATGCTCTTTTAGACTACTCCCTCGAAAACCCCTGTCATCTGACACTTGTTTGCACAAATGCACAGGATAGTGTGACTGTGGTTGACAGCACAGGGCCTACCCTGCTCTGTCAAACACAGCGTGATGGTGAGCACCCGGCAATTATTCAAATGAGCCCTGCTGAATAGCTCAGCTGGGGCTCAGATCGGGGATATAGAAGTGGCGCCTTGGCTGCCAGAGACACCTTCCACTCTGGCTCACCAGCACTCACAGTCAATAAGACTACCTTTTCATGAGTACCGGTACTCTCCTCGGCAGAAAAGAAGTGATGGTACTCAGACTGATAAATCTAAGAAGTGCTGGTACTCAGCACCGGTGAGTACCGGCCCATTTAAAGCACTGGGTTCTTGCTCGCTCCCGCAAGGTAAACAGCGCAGGCCCCCTCCTCTCTCCCCTCCCCCTGCTGCCTCCTCCTCTCCCATCTCGTTTTTTTTTTTTACTTTCAGCGCTGGTTCTTTTTTGGATTCATTTCACAGGGAAGCAACTAAATGAAAGAAGGAAAGAGATGTTGTGAACCGTTTCTTCAAGTCACGGTTTTCAGTGAGTGAGAAGCAAGGCGCACACTGGTTTTCCCTCTTATAGTACAGTGCGTAATCCGAGGCTGCTGCGAGAATGTTGGTAAAGCAGTTGGAAATGTCTCGACCTAGCTTTCCTCTGACGTTCTCTTGCCGAGCAGGAGCCCTGCGTACCCCTCTGAACCTGTTGGCAAACAGAGATGGTTTCAATATAAGACATTCTTACATGCCCAAGCATCGGATATGGTGCAATTACCATGCGAGGCTTTACAGCAAAATAGCGCTTCACTTTCAGTGCTTAAAATGCCAGGTCTTCCTTCCTGTCCTGAGTCGGGTGTTTTACACAGTGGCATATTCAGTGTTCATGGACCATAGCGCAAGGGAGGACATGCCCCCCTGAAATACAGCAATAATCAGGGGTCAGTGGGCCCCTCAGACCTCCGGCCCCCAGGGCCACAGAACCTGCGGAACCAATGGGAGCTATGCTTCTGGTTTTATTTTTATAGCCTGTCATGGTGAACTGGTGGGCAGGGATGAGCTACATTAAACTTTGTGCTCCCTCCTTCCCATCGGCCTACACTTGCTAATAGGCTGCAATATTCCGTGAACAAAGAGACCACAGGCTTGCTTTGTTTTGGTATGCATTTCTTTCTAAAAGTCTTTACTGATTTAACAGAATCACACGTTATATGCCTTTTTAGAATGATAACATTGGTATTTCTCTGGAAAGAAAACAATGCATTTCCCAGTGTTTAGCTTAGTCTCCTGGGACATCGTGTGCGTTGTAAACTCTCTCGGATGCGTGGCAAGCTGCTCTGCGGATGGTTTTTGGTTTGAAGAGTGTTGTGATCCTATGTGGGAAGTGTTTTGGTATTGAGTTGTATTTGTTGCGATCCTATGTGGGAAGTCACTCGATTCAGCATTTAGCAGGGTGTTGGAGGGGGAGGAAGTATGAGAGATGGACCACAAATTATGATTGTAGTTATCTGGCAGACATAATTACTCTGTAAGTTCTGTATTATTATGTTTATAGATTCTTTACATTTTTTAATCCACTTTCTCTGCTGACTATGGCAGTTAGATCCCCTGCTCTGCAAGTATTGAAAGGGTGGCTGAGGTGGATTGATGTTAGATTTACTAAGACTATAGCACAGAGGTTCTGGTCTGGTATGGGCGCTATATCAGGCCCGATGAGCTGTATGGTTATGTGGGCTGCACTGATTACAGTCATCTGTGGTAACATTCAGTGGTTACGGGTCCTGAAGCAGGCCCACTAGAGTGTATCATTTTTATGCAACCAACACTTATGTCAGTCGGCTTTGATAACATCCATTAAAAAAAAAAATTCTTTATTTCAGATTTTGCATAGTAACATACATGCATGTACACCAAACAATAAAGCATCTGCAACATTTCTTTTCAAACCGCTTCAGCTTGCTTGCTTTATCTTGGTTAGTCTTCCCAGTATGATCCTCCATTCCATCTAATCCCTGCCATTGCTCAACCCACTACATCATAGCCATAGTTCAGTTCAAGTCACATGCCCCTTATTCCGTAGATCTACTATTTGTCCCCCCTTTCTCCCCTACAGCCCCTGCTTTCCAATTTGAGTCTACTCTAAGTCTTCAGGCACCTTCGTAATTTTTACGTGAGAGCCTAATATGGGTCTCCTCAGCCAATGCCCAGTCTGTGGTATACAATGCTGGCCCCTTAAACCCAGCCCTCCCCATTGCAATTTGTTGCATCGCCAGAAGAAGCGCTAACTGGGGGAACGTATACTGCATTATTCTTGTTTTGGGACGAGACACTATGTCCAATAGGCACAGCTTAGGGATGGGTTTAGCAGTAGTCCTGTTGCTGTTTAGATCCTGTCCACCACCACCACCTGCAAATACGCCAACATGAGAGCACACTGCTATGTCATGTGTAGGAACGTGCTGCAGCAACAAATGATGGACAGAATGCTGAATGAATCAAAGAATCACCCCAGTCAAGAGACATGGGTTAAATCCATCATTTTTTTGTTCACTACCCCACCCCAGTGTGTGTGTGCGCCTGTGTGTGTGTCTGTACGTACACTTGTGTGTGCCTGTGTTTGTGTATGTGCAAAAGTGCCTGTGTTTGTGTATGTGCTTGTATGTGTATCCATGTGTGTGCTTGTGTGTGTTCCTGTGTCTGCTTGTGTGTGCTTGTGTGTGTATCTGAGTGTGTGCTTGTGTGTGTGCCTGTGTGTGCTTGTGCGTGTGCGCCTGTGTGTATGTGTGTGTGTGCCTGTGTGTGTGTCTGTTCCACTTCACTGACTCCATACAAGAGTTCTATGTCATACCACTCTACACAGCCAAGTGACAATGCATGCCGGGATATTGCTCCCATAAGGATAGATGAGGCAGTTGCCTTATGGAATCAGCAGTAGATGGTGCCCAATAGCAAGCAAGACCTGGAGAATAGTTTTGCAAGTGGATGCAGACTCCAGTGTCCATGTGCTGTTGTGCCCACCCTTGCACCGTTCATTGCACACAACGCTACGACCACTTACACTACCACCTTACATGTCAGCCCCCACTTCTGTAGCCCAAGGGGCGTGCTGAGATCGCTAGAAATGCTTCCATACCCCGCAAGACCATAGACATTCTTTGGGATGACGTTGTGTGTTGAGTAAGCGATAAATGTTCCCTAAATAAGTGAATAGGCATGTAGGCATCCAGGTCTAGCCATCACACTGCTCTCATCAGGCGTTTGCTGATAAGAATAATCCTTGCAGTGGAGGTGACTCTATTTTCAATGCTACTTCTCCCATGTCTGTCACTGCATCTTCTCTTTTATCTTTGTCACTGCCTAGCCTTTCACTTCTTTCCTCTTGCCTCCTTTCAATGTTGTCGTCACACTTTCTAGATGTCTTCCCGTCTCGCTGTCAACTCTCATGGGCCGCTCCCTCAGCGTTTGCCACACAGTAATGCCTTTCCCTTTTCCAGATTGAGGAAATTCCTCCCATAGACGTCAGTGGGCTCCCTTGCCCATGAAATCGCCCTCACCTGCCAAAACAAACTATTAATTTGCTTCTGTAGGCTCACCTCTTAAAACCACTAAATATCACGCCCTATACTAGAAAGTTAGAGACTTATTCCTTATATCACACAGATACAAATACAAGCATAAAGGAATAACAAGCATTGGCATAGCCATAGGTCTCGATTTTGGGACCTTATAAGTATTTAGTTATGCAGCACAATATCCTTGGTGCAACAAAATTAACCGTTGCATGGCTAAACACTTATAAGGTCACAAAGGCAAGACCTATTGGCTATGCCAATGCTTGTTTCTACTGAAGTCGGTAAAGACCTTCCCACAATACATAGCGAAGGTCTGCTCTACAGAAAACTTGCAGGACCTGCCTAAAAGGAACACACTTAATTCCCAACTGTCAGTGGGCGTGGCTTATGCTGTCCAGCGGGTGCATGCAAAAGCACCCACCTTGCTTAGAGATAAAGCAGCGCTGTGGTTTGTTGATTAAAAGCATACATATAACCCACACCCGCCGTGCACGTCAGCTCATTAATAATAATGAGCAATGGGGCAGGGATAGTGAAACAAGCGGGAGCGTGCAAAAGCAACAATGTACTTAAAGATGAAGCGTGGCGGTCGCTCTGATTATAAGCAAAATGGAACAAGTGGGCAGTGCAAAAGTAGCCACAGTGCTTTTAAGTAACCCGAGAAGGAAACTAATATAAAAAAGTGGCCCAGGAACAAGCGGGCATGAGCAAAAGTGGCTGCTGTGCTTTGAAGTAACACAAGAACAAAACTAAGATAAAAGAGTACCCCAGAACTGCAAGATAAGCTCTCCAGTGTAAGGCTACTAAGTAGTTAGTCCGTGCTGTCTGGGATGAAACTAAATAGAGAGAGGAGGGACAAGGAGGGGCAACGAACCAGTAGAAACCAAGCTATTTTGAAGAGCAATCGAAGTAGCAAATAAAAAGCTAAGGCGGAGTCAAACCCCCCAAACCCTGAATACAATATGTCTCGAAGACTCGACCTAAAAATGAGTCATATAATGCAACTAAGAAACAATGTGGCAAGGTTGACGGAATTATGTAGCAAGGAAACAAAGTATGTAGCATTATGTGACATAAACTATGGAAGTGTTTTCTATCTATTTTGTCTTCAGGTTTCTTGAGAAAGAAAAGTTTAAACAGTCAACAGATTGCTATTGCACACAAATGTGACTAACAAATAATAGTTTTGTTTTGAATGGAAGCACAGGAACAACCTTTTACTAACATCAATTCTTATCAGTTCCACGGGAAAGTAATTTGTGGAAAAGACAAAGGGACTGATTTAGCAGTTGGTGGACGGTTTACTCTCTCACAACAATAATGAATATCCCACCTGGGTATGCACTTAATCATCAATCCTGTGCATGAATTGGTACTGTCCCCACACACAGGGAAGAGAAATATGGGCACAGAAGTAATTTCCTAGTGGGGACCTCTCTCCGTGAGGAAGTGCCAATTTTGGGCTGAAATGGCATGCCTGAGGACTCGCATGGATGCTTTTGATTATGAAGAAACAAGCATTTCAGGGTTTTGTTAGAAGAGCGCTTTGCTTTCATTGACAAGGTCTCTACATGCTGAAGCTTCAGGCCAGCAGCTTGCTGATATCTCTGCGAAGGGTGTCCAGCTCGTGACCACTATGGGGACTTACATTCTTTCCTTTCAGGTAGCAGAGGTTGAATCATCCTGAATGGGTATTCTTGACAGAACACACATGCCCTAGACACTTAGGTTAGAGGACGCATAGTAGGAGTATGCCAGATTTCTATATTGTTTTTATATGCCTGCTTATATACATTGTCTTAGCACAATGCTTTAACATTTTATTCTGTTCACTGTCCTAGTACTTCAAATAACTTTCATTTGCTTCTGTCAATTGATCATTGCAGCATGTATTTTATACAAGAATCATGTTGGTTAATTAAACATTGAAAATGTCCCACCTTGTATATTTCTCTGAGAAGAAGAGAGCACGAGTGACTGAGCAAAAGGGTTCTAGATCCGTCCCCATGATTCCCCGGGGGTCAGGGTTGTCATATTCAGTGGTTGTCAGAACCATTTGCTACCCGACTAGGTCTAGGGGAGAGTATGGTGGCACTATAAGCTAGTTGGCTTATAGTATGATATATCCTGAGGGGGTACACAGAATCAGTCTGGTACCATCTGAACGGTTATGATGTCCTCAAATACACAGTTCCTACCGTAGGGTAGAAACTATATGACAATACTGCTGAATTTCACTACTTTTATCTGTGAGTAGAGCACCAAGTGGCTCCATGTAAAGGTTGAAGATGACAGGAGACAGAATGTTTAACGGACAGCGGTCCTTTTCGGAACCCAATAAAGGAAAATAAATATAGAACGGAATCAATTCTGCATGATTACTATCCAGTCAGATAGTGGGATTTAATCCAATTTATTTTTAGTTATCAAAACAAAAGACAATACGCAGTGGGCTACATTCCTGTATCCAGAGACATAGAAGTGAAGTGGTTTGTAAAGAATTGGTGACATATAGGTGAGAGAACAAACATTCAGGCAAAACAAAGACCTTGTTGAGAATTGTGAAAGATCAATCAATCAATCAATCATAACATTTGTAAAGCGCACTACTTACCCGTGAGGGTCTCAAGGCGCTGGGGGGGGGGGGAATGCTGCTACTGCTCAAAAAGCCAGGTCTTCAGGAGTCTTCTGAAGCTCAGCAGGTCTTGGGTCTGCCGTAGGTGGATGGGGAGGGTGTTCCAGGTCTTGGCGGTGAGGTGGGAGAACGATCTGCCACCGGAAGTCGCTCTTCGAATGCGGGGGACTGTGGCGAGGTCGGCGGAGCAAAGCTGGCGGGTGGGGGTGTAGAAGCTGAGTCATCTGTTGAGGTATGCTGGTCCGGTGTTGTGGAGTGCCTTGTGTGCGTGGTTGAGGAGCTTGAAGGTTATCCTCTTTTTGACGGGGAGCCAGTGCAAGTCTCTCAGGTGGGGTGTGATGTGGCTGCAGCGAGGGATGTCGAGGATCAGGCGTGCAGAGGCGTTCTGAATGCGTTGAAGTCGTTTCAGGAGTTTGGCCGAGGCTCCTGCATAGAGGACGTTTCCGTAGTCCAACCTGCTGCTGACAAGGGCCTGTGTGACCGTTCTTCTCATCTCGGTGGGGATCCACTTGTAGATCTTGCGGAAAATGCGGAGGGTGTTGAAGCAGGAGGAAGAGACTGCTTTGACCTGCTTTGTCATGGAGAGGGTGGAGTCAAAGATGACCCCTAGGTTGCATGCGTGGTCGGTGGGTGCTGGAGCTGTTCCCAGTGCGATCAGCCACCAGGAGTTGTCCCAGGCCGAGGGGGTGGATCCGATGATGACTTCCGTCTTGTCCGAGTTCAGCTTCAGTCGGCTGTTCTTCATCCACTAGGCGACGGCTTTCATTCCTTTGTGGAGGTTGGTTTTGGCGGTGTGGGCGTCCTTGGTGAGATAGAGGATCAGCTGGGTGTCCTCGGCGTAGGAGATGATGTTGAGGTCGTGCAGTCGGGCGACGTGGGCGAGCGGTGCCATGTAGATGTTAAACAGCATTGGGCTGAGGGATGAGCCCTGGGGTACGCCGCAGATGATCTCGGTGGCTTCGGAGCGGAAGCGGGGGAGGCAGTCACTCTGAGTTCTGCCGGAGAGGAAGGAGATGGTCCAGTCCAGGTCCTTCTCTTGGATCCCAGCGCTGTGGAGGCGTGTGTGTATTGTGCGGTGGCAGACCGTGTCGAAGGCGGTTGACAGGTCCAGGAGGATGAGGGCAGCAGTTTATCCATTGTCTAGCAGGGCCCTGATATCATCGGTGGCGGCGATGAGGGCAGTTTCGGTGCTGTAATAATTAACACAGCTGTGACACAGTTGTACAAGGATAATTTGTATGCACGGTGTTTCAAAGGTCGGCGACGTTTCAATCCACATGAATAATGGGATCATCATCAGGACAGAAATTGATTGCCTGAGAACATAAGGGTCTAAACATTTATTATACCAAAATCAAGAAATTACAAGGAGGAAAAAGGAAGGTAAAGGAGAAATGTATGTTAGTGGGGAAAATGATCCCTGAATGCATTATGGTAGCCGTGCACTGGAGGGTCCTTTTATCTGGAGCCTATGATGTATATTATGATATCGCGCTGGGGGTTTTGGTTCAAGTGAGCGCGCAACGTCAGAGTGAAGTTGGAGAGATGGACACTTGGTTGGGGGTGGAGGGAGCACCAATTATGCAGCCTAAAGAACGTGAGCAATTTTGAAATCATAATTTACCTTCAGTAGGGACCTGGGAATCCGGAATATTAATGTAATTGTTGAGCTCTGGGGCTACACGGGGCTGCCATCAATCTGAAAATGGGAACGGGGTATTAAGGATAGTGCGCAATGCGGGTGCCGGCAGGGAAGAAGTCATCTATTGACATTGTAACCTACCTAAATAGGTCGAGATCGATGAGTATTGTGAGACCAACAAGGAAAGATTAAAATCAAATGCTGTTTGTGGCCGAATTCAGAGAACCTATAATAGGAAGGATTGGAATGTAAGAGGGGTCGGAAAGCGAAGCATGGAGCGTGAGTTCCTACCTTCGTGCGAGCGGGTTGTGGCTATGCCGGTGGCAGTGGGTCAAGTGGTAATCAGTGATGATGCTGGCAGTGCAACATCATTTGCGAATTTCGCGGGTTGTCAGAAGGCAGGATGCCAAACAGTGGGCGGAGAGTCAGCCTGTAACAGGGAAAATATCGTTATCGGGGAAGGTCCCAATGGGGCAATTTGTGAGTGGAGCTGCACGTAGAGCATAACTCCTTACCTTTGGGTAGATGAATCAGAAGGTGCCAGATGCTGTGGGTTCTGGGGGTCCTGGAACGGTCAGATGCCGATTACAGGAAGCTCAATGGCTCAACGGTGCTAGCGGGTGAGGAGTCAGGTCGCTTAAGTAACGTGGGAGTTCCTGGCTGGTGCAGGGAAAGCTAGTGCGAGAACCTCAGCGGCCATGTTGGATATGGTTTAGGTGCCTAGGGTACAGCTAGTGTGGCGCTGTATGTTATAATGAGAATTGAGTACATATAGAAAATTAAATAGTTGTGACATAAGTGAAGTTGTGAAAAAATTGGCACAAGTGCATCTTAAAAGTATTGACAAAACGTTGCAGCAAAAAACACATCAACATGGAAAAAAGACTATATCGGTACAGCTAAATGTATGAAAACCACGTGCAGAGCGCATACAGTTGGCCTATATCAATTTATGGAAAAGAAAAACGCAGTAATCAGGAAGTGTAGGACGCATATATGTGATGATTTATAGTAAGGATGTCTAATCCTCATTTCTGTTTAATCCATATTTTATGCTTTGGGTGCGCAAAATCAATTTGAGCTCTTCCTTGTGTAGCAGGGCACCAATGTCTCCTCCTCTTGGGGGAGGTCTGATCAGGCTGATTATAGTCCATTTTATGTTGTCTTCATTGTGACCAGCATTGGAAAAATGTTCCACCAATGGTGCGTTGGCTGTTTTACAGCGAATCCTGCTTCGGTGCTGGCAGATCCTGAGGCGAGCTTTCTGCGTTGTTTGCCCTATATAGATTTTTTGACAAGGGCATTGTATTACATAAATGACATTACATGAATTACAATTGGTGAGGCATTTGGATGTGATCTTGACATTGTTAAAAGTGAATTCTTTTCCTTCGATAGTATAATCACATACACTGCACATACCACATTTGACTTGTCAAGACCCCATAGTTCAGTGAGAGGGGTTGAGGTGTTTGAATTGGCAGTGCTGCTCTAACTAAGTGGTACTTTATGTTACGACTTTTGCGGAAGGCATATAAAGGCCGTTCAATATTTAATGTGCCTGCATTGAAGATAGACCAATGTTTAAGGACAGATTTGCGTATGTTTGACATGGGTGAGAATGCAGTTACACATACCATGTGGTTAGAGTCAGTCTTAGGTTTGGGGGATAGGAGGACCTCCCTTGGGCAGTACCATACCCTTTTCAATGTGGTACGTACCAATCGTTTTGGGTATCCACGAGTGTGCAATTTGAAGGAGAGTAGCACGGAGACAGTATGGCACCTTAGAGGATACCACATGTGATAGGGATCTTTTATGAGCTGGAAGAGCCTATGTGAACAAACTGGTGTCTATTAGAAAGGGAGGAGGAGAACCAGTGAAAAACATTAACAGTGAATCCCATTCAAAGGTGCATATGAGTCTAGAAGGTCGACTGTTTTGAAGACAGCTGAGAGGTCCAGCAATATCAGCAGGCAGGGGTCATCTTCATCTGTGGTCAAGAGGGCATTGCGTACAATGTATGAAGAGGCACTCTCCGTGCTGCGATTTAATCTGAAGCAAGACTGGTAGTCATGCAGGAGCATTTATATGATCCTGAAGGTGAGCATATCCTGCTTTTTTAAAGATCTTGCCATTGAATGGTAGGTAAGTGATGGTACGTTAGTTGGCGAGGTCACAAGGGTCTAGTATAGGTTTATTTAAGAGTGGGAGGTTCTGGTCACTGTTCATCTGCTGGGATGCATTGGTGCTTAGACTAGAGATAGTCCTCTCTTCAGCGGGAAGAGAAGGGTAAGTTTAGCTTCTAGGCCAGAGCTTGACAGAGTGGCAGTACTGCCAAATTTAGTCAATAAAGAACGGACCAAAACTATTGAGGTTCTTCCTCCCCTTACAGTAAGATGTGAGTCTGAGAGGAGGTGGCTTTTTCCACACCCTTTCCATTTAAGTGATGAAAACTGTCAAGAGAATAGTTAAGTTTATCCTCAAGTTTAATTTGAGGGAAGAGCTGTGATAGTAGTTGCCTCTTATTCTGTGGTCAACTCCATTTTTACTGACTGGAATTGCTGATTTTTTTAAACTCTGCACACTGGGGCACTGCTATCCAGGCCCCAGAGTATGTGCTCTTCCTACTAAAATTTGGTGAAATTAGCTAATCCTCCTCACAAAAAGGTCATAGTATATGGTTCCGGAAAATACACCAATGGCATAGCAATGTAAATGTCACATATGGACTGCCGGTCCTATTGCACCATCTACTAAAGCAGATGTCTTCAAACTTTTATGTTCTGATCCCTCAAAAGCAAAATGTCTTGATGTTGGCCCCACCTCCAGATCTCTATTGCAAGGATTGTGAGAGGGGAGGAGGAGAGTCAGGGCTGAGTACTTTTTCTGCAGTTTATAATCTACAATAGGTTTGAGACATTTAAATGCACTAAACAAATGCAGAAACTGGCCAAAAACATTGCTCCTCATAAGTGGGACATTGTGAGCCCAATGAACGCCTAGGTCCAATACGGTTCACCTGCTTTTCTAATTATAGCTGTGTCCCTGAGAAAAAGGCTGGCTCCATTCCCTATCAACCATTATCTGCCATGCCAGGCCATTATGCCAATCTTGAAACAGGCTATCTGTCCCTTTTGGAAAAAAATAGCTACAAACTATTGTTCGCTCTTTGCTGCATGAGTGCCCTCAGCACTAACGCTTGCAGGTAAAATGAGTCCCCATACCGCTTCTGTGAAGTAGAAATGTCATTATTGTGATGCAGTGGGTCCCCTCACACCCCATGCCCCAGTGGTACTGCACCTGATTCACTACTGATAACTACTACATTGCAATCTCCTCTGTCCTTTTTTAAAAACATGAGGGCATATTTAGAAGGGCATTGCGCCACAAGAACATCACTTTTAATGACTTTGCTATGGCGCAATGCCCTGCCCCATATTTACAAAGTGGCATTAAGCCACGTAATGTGGCTTAGCGTCACCTTGTTAATATACCCTCTAAAGCAGCGGTCCAGGGCAGCAAAGGGGTGGGCAATGGGTGCTGCTGTGGGCATTCCACTGCAACACCCATTGCTTTTTGGACAATGCTGCTATTTACAAAGGTGCCATAACAATGGGGCTGCACCTAATATAAGAACTGGGAAAACCTTGTCTTTAAAAGCGTAACAAGGTAAAATGATTAATTTCTCCTAGTTTTTGCTGTTTCTATGTGTGCTGCATTGTGCAGCACACATAGAAGTTACAAATTGCCATTAATAATTCTTTATGTGCAGGAAGGGCCCCCATTAAGGACCTAAACAATCATTCCCTGCAAAGCAGGCTTCCTTGCACTATGGTGCAAGTGTGCCTGCATTGGCGCTAGGCAGCTAAATTTAACGCAAGAGCTAGGGGAAACACAGGGGTGCGCTGCATTTTTGTAAATTTGGCACATCTCTGTATTTTGAAACTGTCAGAGGCCGGCATTAGCAATTTTGGCTTAATGCCATTCTCCAACAGTTTCTTGTAAATACCCTCAATGGTTTCCCAATGTTATCGTATTCCCTTTACCTGCCATCTCACTGCAGCCCAAAGAAAGTATCTTCTCTGCTTCAATTTTCACCTTCCTTGTGCCAATGCTCTGAGGTCCAAAGCAACACTGGCACAGCAAGGGTGAAATGGGTCCTAGTGCAAACAAGGAAAATAGCCATAATTGGTGTTAGTTGTCCCCTCACATCGGTGTGCCCTGACGTCACTTCATCTGCAGCACCATTGAGACCTACAGCCCTGTAAAGCAATGTAAATGAGTTCAATTGGTTAATCATCAAATGTAAAGTCTGCTTAAGAGCCAGCATATGCTTTAATTGAAAAAATCGCTCTAAGATTCATGGTGACAAAGATGTATTATTTTTGAGAGGTCATGTCTTTTTAATAGACACAGAAAAATAAAATGTAGACTTTAAAAATATGTATACGGCTGACAATTGTATTCCATTTTAAAATAATGACCTACATATCCATAGTGCTTTCTGTCACAGGATGGGAGCATGTAGCGCTTTTAGTACATATATTAGAAAAAAGACTTTTAAGACAGTTCCACTTTACCTGCCTGAAGCTCCAGCAGGTTAACTAGAATTAGCCAGCAGGTGAACCCTGTCAGTAATTCCACTTAATGAGTTTAGAAAACTGCTCCTACAACAGGAAGAAAGCCTTAGGCCTTTTGACAGGAAGACCTGAGGGTGAGGAATGTGAATACCCTCAGCCAAGTGGAACAGGTGGGAGGGGTTTATTAACTTCAGCAACCTCAAAAGCACCTGGGTGTGAGTAAGGAAACAGGCTTTTTGTAGGTGTCCCTCCACTTTTTACCCCCATTTGGCCTACTATCTGCTGGTTTTTAGACTCTGAGAGTGCACCAAGGTCTGCTAACCAGACCCCAGTGCCAATATTCTGACCCATTACAAACAGTATGTCGAATTGCATGTCCCCATCGGCAAGTGCTGACTTACTTATAAGTCCTTAGTATATGGTACCCAGGGTACCAAGGGCATGCAAGGCACAGTGTCCACCTAGGGCTGTAGCATGTTTGTGCCACCTTGAGTGTGACAAAGGACAAAATGGCTGCCAGCCTGCCACTGCAGTCTAGAAGGGCATTGTGTGCACTGCTTGTTTGATTTTGCCATTTAAACTAATGACAAAGTTACCAATGCTTTATATGTAAGTCTTCCTGTTGCAAAGTCATCCTGTGCCCTGGGCACCCCCCAACTTTCTGCTGAATGGTACTGGTGGTAACTGACTCTGACTGACCCTGGGCTCTGCCTAACCAGGCCCAGGGCCAGGGCTATTCTGAAAGAGACACATTTAAAATGAGTTTTATATGCCCTGGGGTAAGTGAAATCTCACATTTCACTCCCCACATTGTGATGAAGTGCGGCCCAAATTTGACTTTGATGCTAGGAGCACTGTGGAGGGAGGATCTGCAATATTTCTACAGATTCCGAACCCATAAAGTGTCCGCTAGTTTTCCCATGGGGTGGGGGTCCTGTAGATATGAGTGAAGTACTTTTAAAATATGTTTTTGTAAGTCCTGGTGATGGAAAAATGGCCCAAGTCATTTTTTTTTCCATTACAAATCCCCTGCCACATATGTTAACATATCTACAGTGGTTTGGTGGGCCTGCACACCTTAATGTGTTTCAAAAGTGTGAATATTCTATAACAATCTTATAGTGTTTTAAGCGTGCTTTCACATAAAGGGGTGTGAGTCTACATCCCTGGGTATAACATGAAAAAAGAAAGGTTCTGGAAAAACCAGAGCCTGCGTGAATCACAGCTAGGACCTAAGGTCTCAATTTATGTAAGACAAAGCATAAACAAATGTTGGGTTTACATAGAAAAAGAAGATTACACAGTCTTGTGTTCCAAAAAACACTACCACCCAGATTTTTTAGAAAATGAAATGTTTGTTCGCTTTATACTTCAAGCCATTTAGTATGCATTTAAAGTTTCACATCACCTAATACAATGCATAACTTTTCAAATCAAAAGAGTAAATAAACATTCAATGTTGCATTAAAAATCCCAATGCATTTCGGGTTAATATCTAACCCTTCGTCAGGGGATAAATGAGTTCTAGATTGACAAAAAACAGTTTTCAAAATTTCTTGCGTTCAATTCTTCTTGACCTCCAAACGGAACTACAACAGAAGTCACATGTGTGCTGTTAGCCATGTTCTGATAACATTTGAATATTATAGAATTTGCACTCGAAAAAAGCAAAATAGAGAAAGAAAAGAGGACCTTTGAAAAGATTCCCGTATGATGGTGAAGTTGAGAAAAAATAAATAACATGTCACCCAAAAAGTGAATGCGTGAAAATATGTTGCGAGCTTACCGAAATAACGGCGTTGCCTAGTGTTGAAAAAAAAGGGTTCCCTGGGCAGTAGGTGACAAACCGTCTGAAAAAAGATGTGATTTATAAGCTGCCAGTTGCGTATAACGTCGTATGTTACTACGAATAAAACCAAATACGCTTAGTGCCATATGAACTCACCCTCCTCAGTTATAAGATGCCGAGAGTGATGTCCGCTACTCCGGTGATGTAAGAAAGTGCCGTGCCTGTAATAGAAGCACCCAGAGAAATTATTCTCGGTTGCTATACTGAAATCGGATTTAAAAAATTCCAGAGTTTCTACTGCGCGAATAAAGGATCGCGTCTCACCTTATGTTCGAATCCGTGTGTATGCAAAAAGCTTCCAATGCTCTCTCGCTGTAATTGGCGCATGCGTACGACGTAAAAATAAAGGGCTTAAAAAGAGAAGAAAGTTCTCAAGTGGTGGAAATGAAAAGGGGACTGTCGAATAGGGTGAAACGTTGAAATAAAGATAGGGCTTAGGAATCAAGTGAATCTAAGCGGCTGTTGCTGCTATATCCACAAAATATGAGTCCTAGAAATTATACTTATGACTGGAACTACTCAAGGAATCATAGCTAAAATGTGTGTTAGAGTCAATGTATATAAAAAGAGAGTGAACAAGTAAAAGTGGATCATGAGCTTCCACAAGAGAAACAAAAACTTAAATGCGAGTGCAAATCCTTTACAAATGAACATCATGTCAAAACCTTAGATAAAGCATAATAGTTCATAATGATCATTAAGACCACCCGGAGTCACTGTTCCTAAGAATTTAATACAATGTGTTTCTCTGCGTGAAAGGACATTGTTCATGTCAGAATCAGTCTGTATGTGAAGACGTTCTAAAATTGTGAAACGTAGTTGTGGAATGGTGTGAGATGTGTTTACCCAATGTGTAACCAAGGAGGATGTCAAATTGCTGTTACGAATCCTACTCTTGTGTTCAATGATCCTGGTTTTAATCTTGCGGCTTGTCTTCCCTACATATACAAGGCCGCATGGGCACTTAATAGCATAAATAACCCATTCTGTGTTGCAGTCTGAGGTGTGTTGAAGTTTAATGCCTTTGCCTGTGTGAGGGTGTGTGAACACGTTCCCTGTAATTACATTACTGCATTGCCCACAGTTCTAGCATTTTCTCATGCCCGCGTTGTTCAATATTACGGGGCGAGTGTGGCTTTTGAGGAGATCCCTCAAATTCTTTGGTCTAGTGTGTGCAAAGAGAGGGGGATCCTTAAACAGATCTTGAAAATCAGGCTCCTGGTCAATTATATCCCAACATTTGCGAATAATTGATTTGATCTGTGTAGATTGAGTTGAATGCTTTAGTACAAAAACTTCTCGTTTAGAGGAGGTTTTGGGGGTGATGAGAAGTAAATCATCTCGTCTTTTTCGTGCTACCTGATTTTCTGCTTCCTTAAGGATGTCTTCTGGATACCCTCTCGTCTTGTATCTCTCAAGTTGTTGTTTGATGTCTATGTCACACTGATGTCGATCCGAAGTGATTCTTTTGATTCTGGTGAGCTGAGATACAGGTAAGTGCTTCTTGAGGGAGTACGGGTGGGCACTCGAAAAGTGTAGTGCATTGTTTACATCTGTGGGTTTTCTATACACCATTGTTGATAAACCACGGGTGGATTTTTGTATCTCTATATCAAGGAAATGAATTTTCTCCAATTGGATGTCATGGGTAAACTTAATCCTGGGATTACATTGGTTCAATTCAACAATGCTTTGTTCCAAAACAGTCCTGGATCCTTTCCATATGATGAGAATATCATCAATATATCTTAAGAAAAGCAACAGGTTAGATTGCCACACTGGGTTTTGCAGGATATGTTGATGTTCAAAGTGGGCCATGAAGGTATTGGCGTAGGCCGGCGCCCCTGGAAAACCCATGGATGTTCCGGTGATCTGTAGGTAGTATTTGTCCATCCATGAGAAGTAACTATGATATAGTGAGAAGTGTAAGAGTTCCAATAGAAAAATGCTTTTATCTTTAGACTGTGATGAGTGAAGAAGTCTCCATTCTACTGCCTCGAGTCCTTCATTGTGAGCAATAGAAGTGTAAAGTGCCACTACGTCAATAGTGCAAAGTAGGAAGTCAGTGTTAAGATGAGGTATGATAGCTTCCAATTTCAAGAGACAATCAGTGGTGTCCCTGACATATGTTTGCCAAGATTGAACCAACGGCAGGAAGTTAATAACTAATAACTCCTGATAGGAGAAGGCTAAAAGTACCATTCAAAGACTTCCCAGAATGGCATTAATAAACTCAAGAATATTATATGGTTGAATTTCTCCTAAAGTGTACATATAAGAAGTTATAAGACTTTCTTGTTTGCAAGTCCAGATTCAACCTTCCAGTGGTCTGTCCTGATTGGTCAGAGTTAAGTGGATTAGCCAGGCTGCTTTGAAGCGGAGATAAAAAGCCCCTGGGGTTAACCAGCTCTGCTGGGAGGGCAGTGTGCTGCTGCACAGGAATGCCAGAGCAGGGGGAGAAGTCATAAAACATGGTCTTCAAAGAGAAGAGGAGGCCTTAGTGTCATTTACAACTCTAAACTTTTCACTTCAGCCAGAGCTAGGCTTATGGAAGGAATACACAGATGCAAGGGGGAGAGTTTATGAAAAGTAGCCCTCCTAAGGGGATGTTTAGCCAGCTCTTACCTCCCTGCTGGGAAATCAGCCATTATGAATTTGGAGGATTTGGTGCACTCTGGGACAAAATAATGCCACACTCTACAGGATGTGGTCATATTCTGTTCCCATTGGTCAGCAGTGACTTCCTGCTTCACCCAGAGAACTTGGAATAAGTATCAGAGAGGGGCAGAGTCTCTCAGATCTGCTGCTTGAAGCATAAGAAAGCAAGACGTTGCCATGCTGAGAATTTGGGGTTCAAAATTCTAAGGCCTCAGAAGACTGCACCAGCTGAAACTACAGCCCTGTGGATTACCTTGCTGCAAAATAACTAAAGAGTGGACTTCCTGCAAGCTACAGGTTACCAGAGCTCACCTGGACCATCACCACTAAGGATCCTCAACCTGGAGAAATACCAATGGATTTGTAAGGGTTTTGTCCAAGTGGATTGTGGAAACTGAAGTCCTCAACTTTCAAGGACCATCTTGGACCTTTCAGACCCTTGGAGTGAGTTTGAGACACATTAGGACCCTTTGGGGAACATCAGTGAAGAAGTTCCAGAAGTTTGTAGAACTTTGAAGCAACTTTGGAAAAAAGCTCCATGAGGGGACCGACTCAACCTGGCCACCCAAGCCGCCTGCCTTCAGTCGCGAGCGAGCAAAGCCATCCAGGTTCGTCCCGCTAAAAGCTCCCTAGGTTCGACTCCCAGAGTTTGATTGGGAGTAGAAGAAATCAGAGGCCGGCAAACCCTCACCGAATCCGGCCTGGTGAAGAGCATCGAGGCACCCCGCAAGAAAAAGCTCCGTAAAAGTTTCTAAGTTCGAAGGGGGAAACTGTGACCAGGGCGAGTGGTAGCCGCTCAGGGCTCCATTGCGGTCGGCTTGAAACTTTGACTTTGAGCCAGTCTATCGCGACCAGATATCCCAATAAGGCACTATATGTTTCTAAGTGCTATGTAATGCTAAATCCTTGAAAATCCATATCTCTGGTTCCCTACATTGGATTTTTGACATTTTGATGTCATTTTAACGATACAAATATTCATATTTCCTATTTTTATAAAGTAATAATGGATTTTTATTATGTGATGTGTCTTAATTATTTACTGAATTGGTGTTTTTAAATGCTTTGCATACCTGTCTTTGAAGTTAAGCCTGTCTGCTCGCAGCCACGTTACCAAGGGTTGGGCATAGGAATAATTTTCTAAGACCTATTCTGAGCCCTATACTGTGTTAGTGGCCTTATTGCCAGTGGCAGACCTACATTTGCCCCTACCAATAATCCACTTTCCAACACTCCCCTAAGGAAGGCCAATGGTGCCCTATGGCAGGGAGCTGCATATTATTAAGCAAAACATGTAGGTCTATATATGTCTTAATTTATCTGTGGAAATGTATTAGCAACTTTGGCTAATATAGGGTTGCTAGCTGGCATCCCAGCCTGGCTAACCTCTGAGTGGGACTACCTAACTGGGTACTGTAAGGTATTCAACTAATTGTGGCATTAAATCCAACTTGATGCCCAGGTCGAAATTAATGTCACTGTTTAAGTTACACAACTTTTATAAAGTTACTGCTCTGTTCCCCAGCTAGTCCAATGCTCTCACACAGGCTCTAGCATACAGACAGCTTTCTGCTCATCTTGAAAGATGTGTGAATGGCTCCCAGGCTTAGGGATAAAGGCACTTGCCACAGAATGAGGTGTGACCTCCTCTCTCAGGAAGGCAACTCAATGTGGGAAAGTCGTCTTTGAAGGGCAGCTGAAAATAACACTCCTGAGGAGGCTGCCTTTTTTTCATACAGACAAGTTGGAGACAGAGAGGGAAAACTCATCCCAAAACCGGCTTTCCTGTGGGCCTGTAGCCCTTAGGTAGCTACGACTTTGGTGTGGGTTTACCAAGCTCCTCACAGTTGAGGGAAGGTCCTGAGATCTTGAGAATGGCTAGCATATTGCACTCTGGGATTGCCAAATGCCACACAACACCAGAACTTTGTCACCAAAGGGTACCTACTAGCCCATTGGCTAGTGACCGCATATCACCTCAGGGCACTTTCCCAGGATAAGATAGGTACCCCTGGAACCCTAGACCTTAGTAAATGTTGTATTTTAGGGGGATGGAGAAGGACTGCCCTGCCGCCTTTGAAGCTGCACGAAGAGAGGCTGCAACATTGGAAGAGCTGTACCTGCCGCACTTTGGGCTACTAAAGAGTTTGGCTCAGGGAAACGCTGATTACCAGCCCCACATAGGATCAGTGACTCCAGGGATCAGTCTTTTGATCCCCTGGAACCGGGTTGAAAGGACAAAAGAGCTGAAGGAACCCAAACAAGCAAGTTGGATAGCCACAGCATATGTTTTGCCACTACCTGCTGCAAAGCACCTACAGAGACCAATTCACGATAGCCAAACGTTGCACCCATTTCTGCTGGACCCGGAAGTGTCATCAAAACCCAAATTCATCAACTAAGAGGACACAAACCAGCACCAAGGATTTTCACTGTAATTGCTTTTTTGTGAGATTGGTAGCCCAGACGCAGCTGACCTTCTACTGTCACAAAAAGTAGGTTGTGGGGCCTCAAGTTGCTTGGCCAAATGCACCCCACCTCATCCGAGGACTCAACTGCAACTCACACCCATCGACCGCACAGCACCAGAAGCATCTTTGAGCATCTTTTTCTCATGCAGCCCCAGCATCAGGACTACTCCAATATAGTCTATGGCAGTTGTTTCCTAAAGGCTGGACATGGACTGGAAAAGGCTTTGGTGTCCAGGTAACTGTCCAAAGTAACATTACTGGCCTTCTACATCTCCACACTGTCTGATTTGGTCACCCTAATTTGGCTAGAGTTGCAGAACAAACATTTCAAACTGTTCAAAAGATTACAAACTTTTTGTTGACCAATGCTTGTTTTAGGTTGGATTACAAGTTATTTAATGCTTTAAAAATCCGTACCTCTGGAAATATTTGGTGGACTTTGATGATCTAGGACTTCCAAAATTCATAGAAAATATGATCTATATCATAAATAGTTGTTGTGTCTCTTTCTTGTTTTGTGACTTTCTTATTTAGTTGTTTTTGTGCTGTTAAAAGCTGAACACTAAGTTCCTTTGTTAAGCCTTTCTGCTCGAAGCACAGTAACCCAGCATTGAGCAAAGGTGATACAAATGAGCCTGACTGGACCTAAGACAGTTTTTCCAAGCTTATTACAAGATAAAGCCCCAGAGCCATATCATATAACATATATAAATCCTCACATTGAGGCCTGTTAATTCAGAGGTTAATTTAAAAGGTGACCTGAAGACGATGAGCCTTGTGTTGCATATGCCACAGGCCACTAGCTTGGTACCAGCGTAGTATGGTATAGCTAAAGAGGAATGGACTGCCTATTTCCAGCAACATGCCACTAACTGACACACAAGCTCCATCCAGGGGCAGATAGATTCCGCCATGTTGCATTTGCATCAGAATAGTGCACTTTGAGAGAGTTTGCAGTAAGGCAAACAGAATGTGATGCTAAACTCGAAAAGGTTGCCCTTGGGAATTTTTTCTTCATAGCTTAGTGTCCCGGCATCACTCTCACCCACTGTCTAATGAATTCTACAAAAGGACCACCTTACCCAAAACTCATCAGAACATTACCTACGGAAGACCAGAAGAGGACTGGACCTGCCTGTTGAGTTCTGAGCGGAGGCCTGAGGGGATGGTCCTGCTCCAATTTGTACCCAGCATTAAGAAATGTATTTGAAGGGTCAGTTGGCTGATCTCATATGTGGCTACAGGGAGACAACAAGCTACAAGATGCCTTTTCCCTGAAGTACCTTACCGATCACTAGCAACTGAACTGAATCCTGCTGGTGGCTCCTACTGGAGTGAGTCCTGGATCCTACGTACTGCTCCAAAGTCCTAGGAGTTTGAGGAGTTTGAGGAGTGACGAAGAGGAGCTGCTCCAAAAACTTTGAAAAATTGGAACTTAGAACATTTTCGACTTCCAAGACCTCTGGAACATCAGCTAGACCTTGCTGTAAAGATGACTGATTTTGAACAGATTTTGTTGGATACAGTCTCAGGCTTGGACCACTGGAAGAATCTGAGCTCCATAAAAAGACTGAGTACTAAGGTAGATATCTTGATTGAGCGAAAGTTCGAAAGGTAACAACCCAACGGAAGAACTTCGGTGGACGTGTAATTATGTTTTCTCCTCAGAGTTTTTCCCACCAAACCAATGGCTCCAGCAGACCCTGTATAATGGCTAACTGGCTTTGAGGACTTCAGTGGATACAACCTACAACCTTGTCCAGCTAGATGATACAGTCCACCCACCGAATATCTATGCAGGTTGACCTTAGGCTTAATCACGGAAGTGACAACTTCAATTCCATTGTGATTAATCTCCTACGAAGTAAGGGCAGTTAGAGGCTGACCTGTCATTACAGCAAACCTAATTTAGATGGGCAGAATGATAGGTCAGTTGTCCCTGCCTATCACCACCAGGTACACCCTGGCGGTAAGGGGAGGTGAAAACTGCTGAATGCTCCCCACACCATGGAGAGGAATCCTGCAGTGAGAGGAGCATTGTAGTTTTTTATTTTCTTAAAGGAAATCCCATTTTGGGATTTTTGTTTTTAAAAAGGAAAAAAGAAACCTGTTTGGTACTAGTCCTGTTCCTTTGATATACCCCAGTAAAGAAATTGTTGTCCATAGATTTTTTTTCTTGACTTGTAACTTGGGTAGGCATTGCTAATCCAGGAAACATTTTTCTGGACGGCGAATGTGTTGCAGTGATGATGTAGTATTTTAGGAACCATGAGACATATATACTGCATTTTGGTGTCAAAACATAGGTTTTGAGGGTCAAGTAGTCTTATAGGGACAGACAATAACTCAATAGAGCAACCCTTCCACCATTTTCCAAAATGGTGGCTCTATAATGGTGTGTTTTAGCTATCATTTTGGTAATTTATTTTAATATTGTTTTTGTTTCAAGTTTTTCTTCCATTCAAATTCTTAAACATGAGCAAAGCAGGTGGTAGCAGAGAATATTTACCTCCTGACAGTGTTGCTCACTAAAAAATCTGAGGACTCCTTCAACAACAACAAAATGTGTCTTATACCAAACTAATGCAAAAGAAAAGCTAACCTCAACTGGGGCTGGACAGAGGTGCTGCAGAAATAAGGCAAGTAAAGTTCACAAAACATTGAAACTGATTGGTGAAGAGAATCAAATAGTTTATCGAGTGCTACAAGTCGTATACAATGGAAAAAAGCCTGAAGAACAATTGACAAATATTAGCATAAAAAGAGTGAATCTCAACAAGAATCTAAGGGGGATATTCACAAGGATCTATCGCCGAGTTAACTGCACTTTATCGCAGCCAAAGTTGCGATAAACGTATCGCCCCAATCAGAAGCTGGTGTTAACAGCCCACAGCACCAGTTTACCCGCGATAGCAGCCGCAAAAAACATCGCCACAGATGACCCCCGCAACTATCGGTAATGAGATGCAGAGTAGGCGTTCTCGTGCCAAAAGCCGCAACAACACCTCTCCACAACATTCACAACTACCAGCCAGAACTGCGATCAGAACACAAAACAGGCAATAAGGTGTGTTAGCAGCAGGAAAATAACACCTGCTCAGACCTGGTGTAAAGGCGGACGACAGCCTGCACCACAAAATGGAGCCCAGCCCACAGCCACATCTGAAGGGCAACAGATGCCATGGAGCCACTGGTCATGTGGCCCGGACACCCAAGAGGGCCACAACACCCACCGTCACCACCCCAGGACCCCAACCCCCACCCAGAACCCCTCTGGACCACCACAGAGGCAGTGCTGACAAAGACAGCGGACCCCCAGGAAATGCACCAGCCTCACAGACCCAACACCTGACAATGTCATTGCCCACTACCGGCTCAAAAGGACAACCATCGTACGCATCCTGACCAACATCGCCCAACAGGCCAACGGCACCAACACAGTGGACAACCAACATCCCACCCCACACAAAGCTGCTGGCTGTGCTGCACCAGTTGGCCCCTGGTACCCCCAACCAACACCCGCCAGAGTCAGACGAGTCTCATAGCCAGCCACATCCAAGTCCCTCACACCTGTCTTGGACATCACCATCAGCCTGGCACCCCAGTCCCTATACGCCCAACACAATGCGCTGGATCCCCTGGAGACCAAGCAAGGACCAAACGCCATAGCTGGATGCATGCACGTGTTGTGGGCAATCCACAGCACACATGTCCTACCTGTGCCCCCTGGTGACCCAGCACACAATCACCGCAATAGAAAGCACACGTCTCACATCAATGTGCAGGCAACATACGAACACCGTGGAATCCCCACCAATGTCTCCTCCAAATACCCAGCCAGAGTGCATGATTCCTTCATCCTCCGACAGTCCATCAGCAACCAGCGTTCCCAGGATGGCACCAAGGGAAATGCACAGCCCCTTGGCAAGTTCCAAATGAACACCCCACTCACCTCAACTCCACAACCATGCAACTCACAACTCTGGCAATGCACACATCACAAAATCACAACCGACATGCAAAACAACATTCCCACACACCAGACATGACAGAACAACTCACAATGGTAACCTGGGCAAGCCGTGAACATGAGTCATCAACGGCATGTCACCTAAGCCACACACTAGCCGAATGTGGGGAGAGGTGACAACCAGGCATGTATGAAGGATGCAGGAGAACCATGATTGGGAAAGTACACAATGCCAAGAGTGGCGGAGATGTGCTGGACAGACCGCAGTATGCCGAACACACCCATATCCATGGCGACATACACCTCTGGTGTATGGAGTGTAGTGGACAATGAACGCAACCATGTGACCCCAGCCAGTGTGGGAGTTCGCGGAAATGTTGCCTGTTACGTCCCCCCCGTAAGCATGAGCGAGTGGTAGCCCTGGGCGTGTTCCTCTTCCGGAAAGCCCAACGTCTCTGCCAGGGTGGCGCCTCTCACCACGCCACAAGGCTGACGCCGTCCTCATGAGCGGAGTTTCCTGCAATCCTGTGCACCTGCCGTACCCCAGCCCACTGGACACCGAACCCGTAATGCCCGCCCCTGCGCAGCCAGGACACACTGATCACCTTCCGACACCGGCGTGTGTCAAGAAGGGCCCCCCACATGCCTGCACAAGCTCCAAGCCCATGACCTTGGCAGCCTCTCAGACCATCTTGCCTCCATGACACAGGCCCGCTTTACCCCTTTCTCGTTGACGTACTCTACTGTCGACTCCGGCCTACACCACGGTCAAGTAGGTCACACATTTGGAACTGAGTCTTGATTACACCATGGCAGTGAACATTATTTAAGGCAGAGTTCATGTCACTATACTCCCTTCGATGTAGTGCCACCAAGTCTGTGCATAGCATTACAACCACACGTGTCTGTGGGCCTACGCGGACTAATGCCTTTGGCCTACGCTGTGCACGAGTAGGTCACAGAATTGAAACTGAACATCGATTATTCAAAGGCAGAATACATATCATCGCACGCAAGGAGAGGCGTAAGAGGATGACTCGTTGCAGTCCAGAGGGAATAGGATCATCGTTACGGAGGTGATCGAACACAACCGACAACTGTCCTGGTGTCACTAACTCTGTGCATCGCAAGCCATCAACAGGTGGGTGTGGGCCACTGCTGACCACCACCTCCGGCCTACAATGCGGTCCAGTAGGTCACAGAGTCTTGATTTAGCGATCGAGGAAGTCATATCAGTGTACCGGCATCATTGCAGACTGCATTCCCTCTCAGCACCGGTGCCACTAAGTCTGTTCCCCGACATTCATGGACACTCTCTGGTCGTACATTGGTGGCGTCTGAGTCTAAGGACTAGGGGCTAGTTTTCATACTCATGTAGCTAATACCCAATTGGTGGCGAAAATGACTCTGTCGCCTTCCACTCCACCATTTGTTGCTTCCAGATAACATCAGACCTTCCGCATCATGTCCTGGAGGACACCTTCCACTGTCCCCCGCAACCCTCCGCAACATAAACCTCGGACATTGATGAGGACCTGCTCAGGTCGCATGGCTCATCTGAATGCACCACAAGTCACCATCCATTGGCTGGGTGCCTGTGCCGGCTGCAGTGCATCTGGGGCAACTAACTATGTGCCCTTCTGAGATATTGGATGGCCTCTGAGGCGATGACCTTAGGGTCATCAACGCCATTTGTCTGTGGCCCTGTGCTGTCCGCTGCCTCCGGCCTCAAGTGCGGTCCACCAGGGCTCACACAACAAATTGAGTCCTGACTGGCCCGGACATCGCATCACCACTGGAGGCACATGCCACCTCCTCCAGGACCACCTCCAACCGCCATCTGCCAGAGTCAAAAAGTTGGTCCTGACAGACTTACAGAGTTGCTCACACCTGTCGTGGATGCCATCATCAGACTGATACCCTGATAGGCACTCCAGGTGCACTGCAAGCCATTGTCCGTTACTGATTGAGTTTTGTGCTGTGGAGAGGTTGCGCAGCGATGTCACCTCAAGCAGTGTGGGAGACCTGGGACATTGATGAGAAAGATGATGCAGGTGTAACACACCCCACTGCATCTGCATCAGGAATATCTCGAAGGAACACAATCCGAGACTTTTCTTCACATGGGCGCGCTCAGCTGTAGTGCCCCAACCTCAGTGCACTGCAACTCACGGACACATCTGTTTGTTCATTGTGTACCCTCTGGACTTGCTCAGGCTAACTCCATGATGCTCCGCAGTTGTCCCTGTGATGCTGGTGTTGTCTGTTAATGTATTCATTGTGTTAACTGTTGTATTTGTTGCCAGCACCAACAACTCCTTGTGGGCTTGCACCCAGCCCACACACATCCAGCACAGGCATCACTGTGCATGTGGCCATGCCAATAAAGGGGTCGGGCGCACATGCCCGTAGCCAGTTCAACATAATATTGGCATGTGTCCCTGTGGTCTTGTTGTATGCATGAGGGCCCAGGGCCCTAAGACATTACATTGTGCTGTGTACAGCGGATGCACGCATGTCACTGCAAGCATCGGGCTTGAGCTTGGACATGTAGCTTTGTCATCACCCACTCAGTTTGTAAGGGGAGTGGCCTGGGCCGTCGTACACAGGGCCAACGTGGGTGTGTGGTTGTGTACTGGGAATGTGCATTTGCATGTGTCTCTATGGAAGTGTGGGTCTCCTGTGTGGGGTGTAGGTGGTCCCTGAAGGGTAATAGACACCAACGTATGTGATCTAGTTTGACTTCCATGGGTTCAGAGCCCACCCACACCTGTTCGGCCACCTCCTTTTGGCATGCTGACATATGTCATTGGGGTGCCATGTGTGGGTGGGTGAAGTCTTGTGAGCCAGCTGTGTTTGTGGGTGCTTCCTGCTGTGTGGTCTGTTGCAAGCTCAGTGTTCTCCTCTAAGTAGCTTGGCTGCCCAGGTCCTGGTGGTGGATTGCGTGGGATGTCCATGGGCTGTTGTAGGGCGTCGGTGTCGAAGGTGTGGTGGTCCTCTCCAGCATCACAGATGTCTTGTCTTCTGTGCTGTGCTGCAGGTGTTGTGTGCCCCTCTGCAATGTGAAGGGGAGATGCATTTTAACGTTGTGTTGACATGTATGTTGGTGCATTGTTCTGGGTTACATGCAGACTGTATGACAATGTACATTGTGACTGTTGGGAGGTGCTGAATACTGCTGCGGGACAGTGTACATTTGGACTACATGACAGATGTGAGGTGGTATGCGTGCATTTCCATTTCACAGTTTCCTGCTCTGTCGGATGTAGTAGGCTTGTTTTTGTGCATGTGCGGAGCCAGTTGTGTCACCTGTTCTGCAGTGTCGGCTTTGCGCATTGTACCACGTTGTCGTCAATGTGGGTGTTCTGTTCTTGCTATGTGTGTGCTGTAGTGTGCCAAGGGGATGAGGGACATGATCCAGGGTAATTGTGGGTGTGCAGTGTGCTACACCTCCTTGTACTTTTGTGCCATTGTGCCCATCTCCCCCCGTCTCCCCAGTCCCTGGTCGTTACTCACCCTGCTGATGTTGTGTCAGGTCCTCTCGAGCTGTGTCCGTACTCCCTACTCCTTGCATCGTCTCCACACTGATGACTGTGGCCTCGGTTTCCTCCACCTCCTCCTGTGGCGCAGGACTGCCACCTCCTTTCGCCGTTGCAGCCTTCCTGTTGGCAGCGGGTTTGTGCCTAGTTTAGGTTGTCACATCATGCCAGCGCCTCTTGGCCTCCTCGATTGGCCTCCTTGGCACTCCGACTGCATTCCAGATGGTCTACTTGTGGGTCAGTTGCTGGTAGTGTTCTGTCACCTCCGTGACGCTGATCTGGTTTTGCTGCAAACTGCACCCCGTCTTCCTCTTCCTCTTTCGGGTTGGCCTCTGCAATCGGTCATGGTGCATCCATGTTGCTACGTGCTTTGGCTTGTTTCTGGTGTGTTGTTTTTGTGGTTTTTATGGTGCATTTTCCCACCAGACGCGTGGGATTTGCAAGCCTGTGGCTGGTTTTCGCTACTTTTTGTACCGCTATTGGCCTCATCGCATGATTTTTGCATTTGCGTTTCGAATTTTTGCGGTGTGGCGGTTTATTTTTGCGCTGCCATTTGACGCGTTATCTGGTGACTATTGCATGCTACCGCCGCGTTGTGAATACTTGGTTGGCACGGCGTGATTTTCCCACAATAGGCTGCGATGTTGAGAGTTGCGTTAAGCTACTCTTGCGGTTGTCATCACACATTCTTGTGAATATACCCCTGAGTGTTTTCAAAAAGCGACGACAACCAAACCCAATGCCCATCCACTTGGAAAATCGATGGCTACCCCTCGTCCACCTCCAACAACTGATCAGAAGGCAGTGGATCTTCATTGTGTTATTTGTGGTTTAGCCAGAACAAGGGGAAAAGAGATTGATGAAAGAACAATGTACAGAGTATCTGAGCCTCAAAGGGCAAACATGTCTTTATCTACAGCTAGTTTCTTCCAAGATACATTTTCAGCTGAGTAGATGATCGAAACAGCGAGGTGAATGTATTTTCAGCAGATTTCTATGCCCAACCGAACTGCAAGTGTGTATACATTAGAAAAATGTGAACGTACAATGAGCTCCCAGCAGCAACGCAACCTCCAGCCTTCAGCTACGTTAGCACTCTTTGAAAAAGCAAATGAAGTTTTAAAGCCACTTTTGGGTGCTGGCTATGAGTCACACTCAGTGACATCAGAGAAATAATGTTCAACATTGATGAAACTGTATTGATCCATAATAATAACATTAAGATTATACTTATGGTATTCTTAGCTGATTGAACTCCTGAAGTTCTTGATGCCAAAATAAGATCACAGGATGAAGTAAAATCAGCATGAATCATTTTACGAAACGTCCTGAAAGACTTAGATTTTGGACTGAATGACAAATGTTGTGATGCCACATAGCTCCACAAATCATCGGAGTCAGCAAGAATGCCTGATATTGTCTTAACATTTTTTACATCATTGTTTAATATCAGCAAAGCTGCTACAAACTAAGGTTCTTGAGTTCAGAACAGAAACCATCAACATCGATGATAGCTTTGAAGATATAAGCAAAGAAGTGGAAAACAATCCCATGAACTGACAGGCTTATGCTCTGCAAATGTACTGTATTTTTGGAATCATGTTTTATGAATTACATCACGGCACAAAGAAAACTCCACTACACATGATGACTGCCCACCCAATCTATGAAGCAGAGCGCTAATAACTTCAATGAATAGGATTGGTGTATCAACAAGTTATAATGACATAGTACGGAGCAGGAACTTAGCAACTCATGCTGTAAAATCTTGTGACTCCGAGAGCACACCACTTCCAAGTCACTTTACAATGGTAAGGATTTACAATTGCTGCTCTTGATAATTTTGATTTTGAAGACATCTCTTCTTTGTCTGGAACATCCAGCACACATGATACTTCCATGGTGCTTTCTCAAGACTGTACCAAGGAAGCAGCTGCTGGAAAACAAGCTGTGTCAGCAATAGGCATAAACAAACAAAGCTGCAAACATATAACCCAACTGCCTTGCCAACATGTGCAAAAGCACTACAAGCCATCAATATGTCCCAGTCTACCAGAAAGCTTCAAAGTGACTGAGGACATGGACCTTTTTGTACCTGATGCTGTGGCCTGCAAAGCTGATTTAATTGAATTTATAATACTGCTTATTTGGTGCATCCTGAAGGATGAAGAAAAGCCAGTTTCTCAGTTGGCTGGAATTCATGCTCTGATCTCCCAGAATACCGTCCCACTGAAAAGGGTTAGGATTTTACCAGTAATACCATCTCCAGTCACAAACTACTTAACAGCATACACGGCTCTAAAAACATTTCCAAAATGTGCCAGCTCAGCTTGATGACTAGCCTATCCTGCTAATGTTCTGCAATGAAGGTGTTTTCCACAGTGTAGCTGACATTTGTATAAGTAATCCAGTAGAATTTGATGATCTTTTTACAATGATGGCTTCTTTCCACATGACAAAAGTTGAGTTACGGTGTGCAGGAAGTTAACTCTGTGGATATGGCATAGATAAAGCACTTATCTAGGCTGAAATCTTTGGAAGCAAGACTGGCCAGTCAGTATTGAGCGGAACTCATTATGTTAGTTCATTACAAGGTATGCTCTTCATATCTGGGGCTATAGAAATATTGCGTTTGAATGCTTTCAGGAACAAGAATGACAAATAGGTTTTGCATATCTCATGTCAGAAGTTAACAAGGCACAGGATGCACTTCATTCAAAAGACATAATGCAAAGCCAGGCAAGATTCAACACACTCAATTCAACATCAGAATCCCTGAAAAACAAGTTTGCAGAGTTTGTCAAAGAAAGTGAAGAAAAATCAGAAATGTGCAATTACTGGAGAAATGGTTTACACATGATAGCTCTATTGAAAAAACTTGCTACAAGATGATTGAGAAGGTGATTGGGAGCTGCAGGTGAAGACTGTGGAGTTACTGATTACTTCATTTTGCAAATCTGATTGCATAAACTACCTGAGATATGGGTTCTGGTACTTGGAAGGAGTGAGGAAGCTAAAGGTGGAAACACCATACCTCTAAAGAAAATTCCTCCAAAGACATTATGTGGTGAAAGACAGAGAGGGAAATTTCAATGCTTTGGCTCCGGATATGAAACTGGGACAGATGATCCAGAGATCATAGAAAGCTCCAAGGGAATTTCTGGTCAGACATGTAAAAGTGAATATGTTGCTTAATGGCAGCTAGTTTACCATTTGCAATGTTTTCAGAGAGATGACAAATTCTAAATTAATTGGCCATTGTGAAACTGTTTCTCATCACAAACTTGTGGGAAAGAGAGGGGAATGTTTTAATAAACATGTTGACAGCCTTCTTCTTTTCATGCGGCCACAAGGAAACCTCTTTCAAATGACTAAACCTGTGCAACTACACAACTTTGTGACCAAACAAAAGGTGTCCTCATTATAAACTGCTGTTTTGTGTCGACTATGTGTCACAATTGCAAATGGTCAAGATTTCATCCATGCAAAACTTCGAAGAGGTCATTCAGATTGTTCTACAGGTATCAAAGTCAGTGTGCACATTGAAAGAACTGCACATTGTCTTTGACAGTTATCTTGAACTATCTGTCAAGGAATCAGAGAGAATCAAAAATTCGACACCTGTACCTGTGCAACTTGATAAATTATGGTCATCAATATCGAACAAGATGAACGTGGAGATGTTCACTCGGCTAAACACTGCTTATCTTTCAGTGAACACAGAATTTCCAATTATTTCAAGTGGAATGATTCTGAATGAGGAGTTGGTGCCTGCGGAGATATATTCGAAAGGTACGGGAAATATTGGTCAAGAACTTAACAACCAATTGGAGGAAGCTGACCTTTGTGTTGTGCTACATGTTGAGTGGACTGTTCAAATTATTTCCAATTAAGTCATTACACTGTCAAATGACACAGATGTTATTATTGTGGTACTTAGATTTGTTGCAATGTTCATAACTCAGGGATTGTCAGAGTTCTGGATATGTTATGGAACAGGCGAGAAAAGACACTCAATCCTGCTTCATATTCTGTACAAGAAACTTGACCCAGTGATGTCCAGTGTTCTTATTAAGGCACATATTCTTATGGGTGATGATACTATGAGCAAAATGTGAACAAAGCTTGGAGATTTAACTGCTGAACCTGTGAAGTTTCTAAAAGGATATGCTGAGACAGAAGAAGAAGTTACTTTAAAGACTTGGAAAAATACCTTGTGCTTCTGCCGAAAATGAGTTTTGACTGTCATTCATCTGATGATCTGCCGTTCAGTGAGTCCAAGAAATCATTCCCCCTAAGTAACCTTCCACTGACATCATATTTTGTAGATGGGCATATTAAGAGAGCATTCTACTTGATCAGAAGATGTGTAAATGCTTTTGATCATGCATATGTAGAGAAAGAACCGTGTGAATTTGTTTTGGAGGATATTGATGGCGTGCTTAAACCTATGAAATTTCTAATGCCTTTACCCACAGAAGTTAAACACACATGTACTTGCAAAATGTGTGCTGCAAAAAGATGTACCTGTCTATATGCTCTTCTCAAATGTTCAACATTCTTCAAATGTACCATGAGCAAATGACAAAAACAAATAACTTCGAAAATGATTCTAAAACAGGAGTGATAAACATTTTTTTTTCATATTCAGATCATAAACATTGTTTGGTTTATACATAAAAGTATTAAAAAAGCATTAATATTTGTTTGATTTCTATGTCTTCTTCATCTTTTATACCGCCATTTTGGAAAATGGAGGAGGGGTTGTTATTTTCTGTCTCTATAAGACTACTTGACCCCCAAAACCAATGTTTTGACACAAAATAAAGTATATAGGTATCATGGATCCAGAAATGTTACATCATCACTGCAACACATCCGTCATTTTTAGAAATGCCATCCAGAAAAATTAGGCATGGAGCAGCAATGTCTTCCCAAGCTAAATTACTTCTCTAGTGATATGAAAGCACAAATCAATAATGAAAATCTCTGGATAACAATTTTCTACGAAGGGTTATCAGTTGTACGGGATTATATATGGCTCTGTGCTGCTGACAGAGCCCTGTACAAAACCAAAAAATATATTGGCAGGTAATGATGTGACAACAGTTTCTGCCAATGCACGATAAGCACCTGGAAGTTTGGTGGTAATTAATAAATCTGTCGGGTGGCTCCTCCACCAGGGTGACAGAATAGTTTAGTCCATCACCCTGGAAGAACAATGGGCCATCTGCCAATAAATGAGGGCCTAAGTAAGAAGGTAAATTCTTAGACCATAATGAACCTGCAAAGTGTGCCTGGGTCCCAGTCATCTGTCAGCAGCTACTACTGATTGGTGCTTTCTTTTTCTTCGTTCCCTTTATTGGATTTTTATCGTTTGACATTATGTTGTTTATTAATCTTTCTCTAGATTTAGGTTATGTGAATATTATTGAGTTGCGTTTTGACATTTTAACAGTTTTTTACTTCTAAGTACTCAACAAATTTTTCTAAGTGAAGCATGTCTGCTCTGTACCCTAGCTACCAGGGGCTTGAACCCAGGTTTAAATCACTGAAACTGTGTTATTCCCAGGCAGGTTTGTGTTCTCAACTTGTGGTTGATTCCCATCCACCCAAATTTATAACCCCCTTTTTAACACTGACTTTGGTAGACAATGTGGGGCAGATTTACAAGCCCCTTGCGGCACTTTTGCGTCACTTTTCCCATGTTAAAAATGACGCAAAAGTGGTGCAAGGGCCTTGTAAATAAGCCCCTGTGTTTTTTGGCACTGGTTAGTCAATTCATGATTTTTTTGTTGTTGCTTTAAGCGTGTGAAATGTCACGGCGGCATTTCAGACCATATATGCTAAACTGCCGAGTGCAAAATGTCCCGGAACTGGAGAACTGTATGGTGCAAACACGGTCCCTGTGTTTGAACTTACTACATTGTAGTAGGCCTACTTGATCCTTACTCTACACAGCCGGGGCATTCCAAAACAAAAAATAAGACGCACTAGGTATGATTGCTTGTTAGTCTATGGTATATATATGGTCATAAAAAAGCTTCCCGCTTACATTCATAGCCATATTGCAATGTGATGAACTGGAAATACTCAGCACTTCATATGCCACGCGGATTTACAGCTCATTTACTGCATGACGCTGTGAAATGTAGCAGGCCTTGCACTAAAAATGCTGTGTTTATGGGTCTCTGAAATGCTACAGAATGGATATTGGCATGCAGTGGTACTTCAGTATATGCAAATGTTCTAGCATTTTATGCAAATTAAATAGACTATTGATTTTCTGTACGTAGAGGTGATCATTTTTGTTGTTCAATGTTAAAGAATGAGTAATTCACCTCAAAGTTTGATAGCTGAATTTTACAGAATGTTCGGTAAGTTGTTTCCACGTCATTTGTCCTCTTTGGCAGCTCCATGTAGAAGATATCTGGCTGGTCTGCAAGGAACCTATGCTTTATCTCAGCAGTAAAAGCAATGACACATTAAGGAGTGGACATTTGTCGTCTATGACTGTTTCAAATTTAACAAGCAATATCCATGCAGAGCAATTCCTACAGAAAAGGCTTGTGTTACTACTGTTTTCGCAAAGAAGTAGGTGCTGCATAAAATTTCGAAATAAAAGAACTTAATTTCATACTGTGCAAAATAATGCAGTTGGGTATGCGAATAAAAATATTGCTGTGATACGGTGATTAACGTATTTTTCTCAATTTCTGTGTAGCTGCCTTATTCTGAGATTTCATTGTGATTCACATTTCATTGACTTTAGCGATTCTTTCTGACTCCATTAAGTATTTTTCTACAGTTCCCCTCTGTCTTCTGTCAGATTAGGGTTATGCACACAGAAGTAGCATTGATATAAAAAAAGATTGTGCTTGGAGATTATTTTTTTATAATACATTTTTATTGAGATCCAAAATATAATTACAATCTGTCAATTTGCACCAATGAATAAATATTGTACATGCACAAGCCATCAATAAATACGACATACATAGTCCAAGACATAATATGCATTATAAATGAGGATAGTACTAACTGAAAAGAGAGTCCGCATGAAATAAAACCATAAAATAAAACAAATGGCTCTAATGTTCTCCTACGATTGACAAGTGTCCAAAGTGCAAACAGAATTGAGATGTGCAAAATAGCGATATGTCAATCGAATCATCTACTCTATCCCTTATGCCCTCAATTACAGCTTAAGAAACCCCTCCCACATTTTCTCAAACTTCTTGATCCCCCCCGGAACGAAGTGCATACAGCTGTTCACTATTTCGAGTTTGACACAATTTCCGAAACCACTCCCTTACTGGTGAAATCTGGTGTGCTCACCATTTTTAGAGCAGGAGGGATCTGGCCACGCAATTGCAATGTAAACTAATGTTACCCATTTTAGGCCCAAAGACGGTCATATTCCAAAACCTTCAACCAAATACTCTGAACCAGCACAACTTGCCATTCAGACTCCAGGATTTTCATTCCAAAACACCTTCACAAGATGGCACTGACCAATTATGTGAGTCCAGTTGGCTACGGAGCCGTTTAGGCAGCGGAAACAGATGCTCGGCAATTTATGGTTAACTTGTGAGAGACATTGTGGGGTTCTTTAGAATAGCCATTAAATGAAAAACAGCACCCGGCGCCAATCAGCCCCTCTTTTATGTTTGAATAGCTTTATTAGCAAGTTTGTTGAGACATAAAAACATCAGCAATATACAAAAAGAATTCAAATTCAACAGTATAACAAGGAAATTGGCCGATATCTAGAAGCGGAGAGTAAAAGTAGTTTAAGGGATTTATATAGGGTGAAAGCAAGGAGAAAAAAGTGAAGGAAGGACAGAAGAGGGAAGGGAAGGGGAAGGAGAGGGGATAGTGATACCATGATAGAAGAGAGAAAACAGAAAGAAAACATATTAGATTGAATACTGTAGATGAATAAATATAAATAGTCTAATAAGTAAATATATAACTTAGTTTAACAGGGTAAATAATGAAGAACAGAGTTAAAATCATTCAAGGCGGTTTGAAGTTTTCCAAAGTTATATGAGAAGTATTATGTAAAACAATTCGATCTAGATATGTGGTCAGGGGCAACCAAAAGAGAACCCTGTTCATGGTTGGTTTGCAAGAAGAGGCAAACGCAATATCAAGTCTATGAAAATGACAGAGGGTATTCCACCAATGTTGTATAGAGAGTTTTGTGAGAGTTTTCCAGTTAAAGGAGATATGTTGGAAGGCCAAAGCAAGCATTAGGTCAAAAAGACCATGTTCATGTGGAGAAATGTCTAGAGAGTCAGAACGACTTCCAGCAAAGAGGAGAGGTATAGAATAAGGAATGGAAATTGTAAACAACCGAGAAATGTAAGACCAAACTTCCTCCCAGAAATCGATGACTGAGGGACAGAGAAAGAGAAGGTGAAGGAGGTTAGCATTAGAAGAACACAAGTCCAACAGTTAGAGTCAGCAGAGGAAGAAATGCGAGCAAGAGAAGCAGGGGTGAGATACAGTCTGTGGTAAAGGAAAAACATAGATTGGGTAAGAGAAGCAGAGCGAGAAATTTTTAAAGATCTAGACCAAAGTTTATCCCAAAAAATAATAGACCATTCACATCCTAGATCCAATTCCCAAGAAAGTTCCAATTTGGATTTAGCGCGATCTGGATTGGAAGCTGAAAAGAATTTGTATATAAGGGAACCTTTGGAGAGAGTAAAAAGTATTTTGAGATGAGGATTTTGGATATCAGGTAAAGATGAAGAGGGAAGGGAATAGTATACGTCAATAATAATCGCCATAAGAGTGGTAAACGTCTGTAAAAAGGAGCAAGGACAATGAAACAGGGATTGAAATTGGGAAAAGGAACAAGGTGAAACTCCATCAAAAAATTGATTAACCCATAAAAAAAACCTTAATCTCCATGCCTTCCAGAAAATGGGTCTATTGTGAAGGAGGATAAGCGAATTGTGCCAAATAGGAGAGTCTAGGAAAGATTCACGGGAAATGGTAATGGGGTGGACCAAAGGTTTCAGGAGAGAACAAGTATGTCTAAATAAGGGTAGGAAAGTATGGGAGGTTTTAGCAGAAAAACGCATAACTTGTTTGAAGGAAAATGGTAGTAATAAGACTCGTTCAATGTCGAGCCAAAGAGGAGTAAAAGAGGAAACATCTGATATAAGCCATCTTGAGGCCTGACGCAAGGAGAAAGACTTATGATAAAGGCGAAAATCCGGGAAGTTCACACCGCCATTAGATTTTGGCTTCCGAAGAGAAGATAAGGCAATTCTGGATTTTTTATTCTTCCAGAGAAATCTAGAGAGAGATGAATCAATTAGTTTAAAATAGATAGAAGGGATATGAACGGGGAGCATGGAGAGGATATAAATTAAAATTGGGGCAATCATCATCTTAATTGAATCCAACTGGCCCCACCAAGAGAGAAAAAGAGGATTCCAAGAGGAGAATGATTTCTCAATTCGAGATAGGACAGCAGACATATTCAATTTAACGGAAGAGGTTATGGAATTGGAGAACCATATGACTAAATATTTAATTTTTGAGTTGTTTCAAGCAAATCCAGTGGAAGAGAAGAAATGTGGAAGACAGCATTTTGTGAGAGGGAGAATTTTGGTCTTGTCCGAATTGATCTTGTAGCCGGAAACCTGCGAAAAGGAATTAAATTCAAGAAGTAAGGGCGGAATAGATGCTTCAGGAGCAGAGATAAATAAAAGAATATCGTCCGCGTATGCTGAAAGTTTCAATTGATGATCACCATAAGGGAAACCGGAAATAGAATCATTATTACGGATAGAAGTCAAAAAGGGTTCAAGGGCTAGAATGAAGAGAAGAGGAGATAAGGGACATCCTTGACGAACGCCACGTTGGAGAGGAAAAGAAGATGAAACGCGACCTTTAACTAAGATCGAGGCTTTAGGAGCAGAGTACAACAAGGAGATAAGTGATATGAATTTAGGACGGAACCCTTGCCAGCGCAATGAGGAAAACAAAAAGGTCCGGTCTACTCTATCAAAAGCTTTCTCGGCATCAACAGAGATAGCGGCCAAAGGAATAGAGAGAGAGGCGACTTTATTTAAAACATTGAGAAAATACGAGAGTTATCGGAAGTAAGTCTGCCCTTATGAAACCACATTGCTCTTTATCCAATAAGATGGGTCATGATAGGATCTAAACGTAAAGCATGCAATTTAGCAAATAATTTATAGTCAACATTAACTAAAGAAATTGGGCGATAATTTTTACAAAATTGAGGATCACCGCCATCTTTAGGAATGAGGCAGATAGTCGCTTCTTGAGAGGTGCCTTCTGCCTTAGCAGCTGAATAAAATGAGTTGAAAAGTATTAAAAGTTTGGGGAGTAACAAGTCAGAAAAGGGTAGGTAGAATTCAACAGAAAAACCATCTGATCCATGGCGTTTTCCCTTTAGTAAGGGTGTTTAAAGCTTTGGAAAGTTCATTCAGGTAAAGATTGTTTTCAAGGTCAAGAAGATTAAGATGAGAAGTAGAGGGAGTAGGTAGTTTATCAAGATAGGACTGGATGAGAGAAGGAGTAGGAGGAGAATCTGGTGTGTTGAGATTTTGATAAAAACTTTTAAATTCATCAAGTATTTCCTGATCTTTATGTAAAAGAGAATTGTCGGAAGAGTAAATTGAATCAATAAGAGTACGTTCTTTATGTGTTTTAAGGTAATTTGCTAAAAGTTTCCCCGCTTTATTATGACCCCCATAATAACGAGCACTGCTACGGAGGAGTATTGAAGAAGCATTGTCAGTAGAAGTTTTGTTAAACTCAAGTTTGGCTCGCATCAACTCTGGTGAAATGGAATTTTGTGAGGATGTATTAAATTCATGTTCCAAAAGTTTAATTTGAGCTAAGACAGTTTTCCGTTTCTGAAGAAAGCGTTTCTTTTTCTTAGAGACAAAGTCAATAATGAAACCCCGCGCAGTAGCTTTAAAAGAATCCCAAATAATATGGGGAGAGATGTTAGAATCACGGTTAAGAAGAAAGAATTCACTAACAAAGGAACGAAAAGAGGAGGAGAATAAAGGGTCGGTTAGAAGGGAATTGTTGAAGCGCCATAGGGAAGATTTTGGATGTGAAGGGAGTAAATCAAGGTCTGTTACAATTGGAGCGTGATCAGAGATAACTATAGGTTTGATAGAGAAAGAGTGTACATTTTGAGACAAAGATTGTGACAGAAAGATGTAGTCTAGACGAGAGAAGAGTTCATCAGGAGGAGAAAAAAAAGAATTGTCAAGAGTATCAGGATGAGAAAGTCGCCAAGAATCAATGAGATGTGTTTGAGTAATAGTGTCAAGAAAGTGTTTATGAGTCTTATTGGGAATAAAACGGACTGTCGACTTGCGATCCAGAAAAGGGTCTACAACTTGGTTGCAGTCACCACCCAGAATAAACAAATCATCTCGAAATTGAATACATTTTTGTGTAATCAAAGGCCAAAAAGAACAGTCAGGCTGTGTAGGACCATAAATATTAAAAACAGTTAATACCCAAACTTTCCATTACTCCAGGGCCTACCTTTTGGAGTGCAATAAGAACAATGATCATTTACTTCTATCAAAGGATACACTCCACCAGCTCTGTAAGCATGGTATCCTGAGCCAAGGCTGTCACCTTTCCACCCGTGCAGCATGTTCGGCTCCATCCAATCCACCCCCCAATTCGCTCGCTATCCTTTACCTCAACACCTGTTCCCTTGTCAAGCATCAGATGGACATCTTCCTGTTACTCGACACGGAGAAACCTGACATCCTTCTGCTGGCAGAAACGTGGCTATCTCCTACCTCAGCACCCGATATCATAGCAGCTCTACCACCTGACTACTATATTATCCAGGCAGACCGCGCCAGCGTGAAAGGAGGAGGTGGAGTTGCGGCGATTATCCACTCTAGCCTGGATGTCACTACTCTTACCTGTCTGACACTAGCCAACACAGATAATCTTGTACTAAAAATTGCCATTCCTCACATGACTATAGCATGTGTCCTCTTGTATAGACAGCCCACCTCAATGCCATTGTTTCCCATGGCCTTTAGTGAGCAAGTTGCTAACCTAGCTTTGGATCACGCCAGGGTTATGTTAGTAGGTGATTTCAATTACTGGTACAAAGACCCATCAGAGGGCTCTCAATCGGCGGAACTGACTGACCTTCTGTCTAACCTCAACTTCAAGCAACTGGTGCTCTCCCCCACTCACGATAGAGGACACATATTGGATCAGGTGTGGTCTAATACAACTTGCGTGACCTCCCCGCTAACCTTGCCTTGTCTATGGTCAGACCATCTTATCCTTAAATTTAAGATTTGTGTTACTCAAATCAGAACCACTGTGCCAATTGCCGGCAGATTAGCCAGGAATTGGAACGCTATGGTTAAGACTGCTTTTTTACAGTCATTAGCTAATGATGTCCCCTCCTTGGACAATGACATAAATCTGTCAGTTTCTTCTCTAACCGACTGGCTACAAGCGGCCAGCAATCTCCATGCCCCGTACAAAAGAATTAAACTTGCACGGCGCACGGATGCCAATAGATGGTTTTCCGCCGACATGAAAAGCAGGAAACTGACTCTTCGTCATCTTGAGCGCTTGTGGCGCCGTGATTATGACATTGAGGGAAAAATTAAATATACTAGGGCGAGGAAGGAATATATGAATGCCATCTCTGCAGCAAAGGTGGAGTATTTCTCTTCTCGTATTCTAGACTCATCAAACAAATCTAAAGATATCTTCTCTGTCTTTAATGAGCTGACCAACTTGGAGAATGTCCGTCCTAAAGTAATCCCCACTCAGTGTCTGTGTGACTCACTGAATTCTTACTTTAGTGACAAAATCACAGACATAAAAACTAGCATTCCCCAATCAAAGACCCTAATCACGACCGGCATGGCAATAAAGACTGGCTCTGCCACCCTTACCAATTTTCAACCCATAACTCTTGGCCAGCTCTTGGAATTAATGATGAGAGTCAAATCTGGCTCCCCACTGGATATCTGTCCCCCTCGAATCTTGAAAGAATGCTTTTCCACCTATCCAACCCCTGTTCTTGCCCTTCTAAATGACTCCCTCTTGTCGGGCATAGTCCCGTCCGCTTTCAAAGAAGCCACGGTCATACCTCTATTAAAAAAACCCGGGGCGGATCCTGGATGTAAGGCAAACTACAGGCCCATCTCCTTATTGCCTTACTTGGCAAAAATTCTAGAGGCACACGTGGCGAAAACTGTCTCTAATTTTTTGGAGGAGTCCTCCTGCTTTGACCCTCATCAGGCTGGATTCCGGCCTGCACACTCTACGGAGGCAGTGGTCACTGCAGTTCTGGACACACTTCGAGACTGCGCAGATAGACATTCTCCCCAGGCCCTGGTGCTTTTGGACCTGTCGGCCGCGTTCGACACGGTCGACCACAACATCCTGGTTGACCGTGTCGGACAGGCCGGCATACAGGGCGTGGCGGCCTGCTGGTTGAGGTCGTTCTTGGAGGATCGCTCCCAAGCGGTGCGTCTGGGGGACTTGATCGGTGTTAAACAGTCCATCTCATGTGGAGTGCCACAGGGTTCCTCCCTGTCACCCCATCTTTTTAACATATACATACTCCCCCTTATACAAACCTTGAGGGACAAACAGGTGAGAGTTTTTAATTATGCAGATGACCTGCAGCTACTCTTCACCATTGATAATTCCGAAAAATCTATGAGTCATTTCCAGTCAACCATGAGGTTTATTAAATCCTGGATGGATCAAAATCAGCTGAAACTAAATCCAGGTAAAACCGAACTGGTACTGACTGGGGATAGTGCTAAGTACTGGGGTCCTCACTATTGGCCTTCAGATCTGGGTCAAGCTCCGCAACCATCACCATCGGCTAAAACGCTTGGAGTCATTGTGGACAGTGACCTTTCACTAAAAGCACAAGTGGGACAAGTGGTCTCCAAATGCTTTTACCAGCTAAAAAAAATCAGGAAGGTCAGGCGACTATTAACGCCAGAAGCTATTACCCAGGTTGTGATCGCCACTGTTCTGTCCCATCTGGAATACGAGAATGCCATCTACCTGGGTCTCCCAAACTATTTACTCAAGCGTCTCCAGATGGTGCAGAACTATGCTGCTAGGTTGATCCTGAAGCAACCAAGGTGGCAGGCGGCGACTCCTCTCCTTATCAAGCTGCATTGGCTTCCGGTCATACAACGTTGTTCCTTCAAAGCAGGTTGTATGATCTTTAAGTCACTACACGGCAAAAGCCCTAAATTCATTAATCAATTAATCACCAGATACGTTCCCTCCCGTAACCTTCGTTCACTCCACCTAGGCCTTCTCCAGACCCCTCCCTTTAAACTTAAACGTTCTGGTGGACGTAGATTTGCCATATTGGCCCCCTGCCTATGGAACACCTTTCCCCTGGAAATCCGGTCCTGAAAAGATCTCTTACCTTTCCGGAAAGCACTGAAGACCTGGCTTTTTAGACAAGCTTTTTAATCCATCTTTTTCTACCTTCGATTGTGTTACTGTCAATTTTAGCGCCAAAAAACTAATCAGTGTTAGTGCGCTCAATAAATGATTTAATAACATAACATAATAACAAGGAACAGAATTAATTAACAGTTTAGCTAATACTCCTCTACCTTCTGTGTCATATTCTTGCGATAAAACTTTATACTTCAATTTTTTATGACATAGAATGGCAACACCATTTTTTTTATTTGTAGACGGAGAGAATAAAACCATACCTACCCAGCTTCTTTTTAGCTTAAGTGATTCATCTTCTGTAAGGTGGGTTTCCTGTAAGAGGACTATATCAGGATTGTAAGAAGCTAGGTGAGAAAGGATTCTCTGTCTTTTAATGGGACTAATAAAACCCTTTACACTCCATGAAATTACTCTGAATGTAAAAACATGAAAAAACTAGAAGAAGATGAAATACAATCATAGAAACATGAACGTGAATGACAATAAATAAAATGAAAACAGGGTAGAGGAGAAAGAGGGAAAAAGGGAGTGAAGAGAAGGAACAAGAGAAGAGACATATGAAAAACTCATACGGGAAATGAGAAGAAGCGAGCATGGGAAGAAAAAAGAAGAGTATGACCACTAGAGGAGAGGTAACAGGAAAGAGAAGGGGGGAGAAGGAAAAAGAGAAAAAATACAAGCAGACAGTACATATCCAAAAAGGATGACTGAAAAAAACATACCTGAGGGAGACAAAAAAAGACAAATAATGGGGCAGGGACAAGGCACTGCAAGAAGACGAACCACCCACATCTGGGGAGTCCAACCGCATCGGGACGAGGGAAATAGGAGAGGGATCATACGAGTTGAGTAGACAGAAATAAATCTGTATGAATAAAATAAAAAAGACTATTAACATTGAAATAATATAGATAGAAAAATATAACTTGCTAGCGTGTAACAAACAACAAACAAGAAATATGATAAACCTGAAGAATGAACATTGCATAAGAAAAATCTAAAAAAAATATCAGAGAACATAACTATTACTTAAGAAACAGAGCCAGTGAAATGACATCAACAGGAACTTGTCCAAAGAAAAACGGTTAGATTTTCAACCATTTGAAGAGTTAGAGGTCTCCATAACATTGGTAGTATGAATATGAATAAAGTTCTTAAGTTCTGCAGGATCTTGAAAAGTCCATGTTTTATTTTGATATGTTACTTTGAAGATACATGGGTGAAACAAACCATATCTGGCGCCAATAGCACGGAGAGGAGGACAAAGATTCAGGAATTTTTTACTTCTGGAGGCTGTTGCATTGGAGACATCTTGAGATAAAAACACCTTCTGACCAAGCCAGGATAGATGCTTTTTAGACCTAGAAGCAGAGAGAACTGAGAGTAGGTCAGTGAACTTCAGAAAGAGAATGATGACACCACGTGGTTTACCTGGAGCCGTTGAGAGAGGTGGACAAGGACCGAGCCTATGAGCTCTTTGAATGCTGAGTGAGGTAGTAGATGGCATGTCTAGGAGCTTCGGAAGAAAGGTGGAGAAGAAAGTTACAGGGTCATCACCTTCCAGAGACTCCGGCAAACCATAGATACGTAGATTGTTCCTCCTATTTCTATTTTCTAAATCCTCAGTGTGTTGTTGAAGGCTGTGGACTGTTTTTTCTAAAGAAGAGAAGAAGAGATTGTCATGAATCGTTGAAATTTGCTGCTCCATTGAAGACACTCTTCGAGAAATTGCATTTTATTATTGGTTTCTTCCACAAATGGGCGCAAAGCGCGTATCTTCTCCAAAAGTAACTCCATAGAGATGGAAGATGACGACTTGTCAGGCGATGTAGAGTCATGTTTCAAACATTTCGATATGGAGGTGGACGGAGAGGATTTATTCGAAGTAGATTGTGCTGAGGAGCTGCAATTAGAATTTACTCCTGCCATCTGCAACGCAGTAGAAGGGGAGACTGATGTAGATAAAGAAGGAGGAGTAACCAATGAACTATGTTGTGATGAGACAAAAACAAACTGTGGTTTGCGCAGTTTTCCCATACGTGACAGTCTCACAGAAAGTAGAGCAAACGCAGCATAGACTTAGTAGGAGACGTGAGCAAAAGTTCCTCAAAATAATCAGCAAATGATGTGACTAACAGTGAGTTGAGCGAGTGTCATCAACACATAATAGAAGAACAAGAATGGAAAATGCTGACCACATAGTCAAAAATCTGAGATGTAGCCTTAGTATATGAAGAAAAAGGTGAAATACATTAATCCTGTCACATAAAGCCAGTTAGTTTTTAAAGTAATCAGTTAACATGCAGTTGAATAGTGATCTGGCTGGGATGTAAAGCAACCTCTGGCATTAATAGTAACATAACTGTGAAGACTGCAGCAAAAATAAACTTAATAACTTGGTAGGAGGCAATATAAACAGCAGTGGGCACTTTATTTCATTAAGGTATATGAACCGTGGAAAAAGCGCATGCGTTTAGTACCAAAAGTCATGAAATTAGTGTCCATAAGTGAAAGAGCTGGATGGAGAGTAGTCCCAAACAAAAGAAAATGGCGGGCATTCTGAGGTGAAAATTGCAGGAAATGAAATGTGCAGCAAACCCTGTCATATAAAGTCCAGAGTTTCTTGTTGTAGCCAGAATATTACCCCATAAATATTTATTATGAAGTTCATAACGTTTTTGCAGCATTATGGGGCGTGAGTAGACTCTCGTCTGTGTAGAACGAAGCGCATTCAGAAGCAATTATCACAAAATGGCGGGCGCGCTGCAACAAACGCGTCCACTACGAAAAGAAAGAAAGTGAAGCACACCGCGCTTCTAACAGAGAAGTGGCTCATTGAAATCCGGACATGCTCCGGTGAAGAATGCTGTAGTTACCGCCAATATTCGAGACGAAGAGCGCGCCTATAGGACAAGAACAGGTCCCGGTGCGGCGGAGCAGCTCCGTCAGGCGGCCATCTCCAGAGGCGTCGAAGCCACGCCCCCCAATCGGCCCCACTTAACACACTGAAGTTATGTTTATTGACATCATCCCACATATTAGCTGTTATTTCCAGGATTGGAGATGTGAAAGATTTTAACTGATGAGCAGCAACGCATGCTGTCCAAGACATCTTACAAAATATATACTAGCACCTTGGTATTTGGAAACGCAGTACTAACTTACAGGCGTAACAAACTCGTAACAAATGATCAAAGAAGGGTTTAAATCTAAAACACTAGAATGCAAATTTTGCATACGTATGCATAAACTGTGCGTTATTGTCAGTCCATTTAAGATTTACTTGGGGTGGGGTAGTGAGTGGTCAGGGAAATCTGAAAAAAATGTGGTGACCACCCACTTAGATTTCATGTTTGGACGCATACCAAGATTTGTGAGCCCGTTTCCCACACTTAGCTGCACACTCAAGTTTCAGACGGAAGGTCCAGTCTTAACTGCTGTGGAAATTGTGTAAAGGAGCACAGGTCGCCCCATATTTGATAGGCAGTTGGGGGGATACTTACGCCTCTTTGTGAATGCTAATAACAGACATAATTTGAGCCCTGTGTGTACCAACTTGTAAATTTATTTTCATGAAATGTGTTTTTTCTACTCAGGACTGTCAGGCAAGACATGGTAGACCCGAGCAGGAAATATGAACAGTGGCCCGCACACATCCCAGGCGTTGCTATATTGTTCTGTAAAAATAAACTCCCCTTTCCAGACTGCAATACCTGAGGACTTCCATACTTGTATAAGTGTGTCTGACACAGGCATAATCACCCTTGTTACAGCACAAAGCTGAGATGGAGGCTTAAGCTACGAGTCTAATTTGCATTCTGATGATACAACTGGCCAGAATGGAGTCCTTTGCGAACACCTCGGTTGAGGGAATTTCCCCAGGAAGAAACGTCAGGTGGAACCTCTGGGTTAAAGAGTATGTGCAAGATGAGAATAAAACTGGGAAATCAGCACCATAATTACGGATCCCTTTGCAATTTCTCAATTATAACATGAGCCTCAAGGTCCTTTTTATAATTGTTAACTTTGGAAGTAAAGTTGCCAGCCGGTTAGCGGGGATCTGAAAATGAAACCTTTTCAATCAATCAATCAAACATTTGTAAAGAGCGCTATTCACCCGTGACGGTCTGAAGGCGCTAGCACGGGGGGAAAGAAGCAGATACTGATCGAACAGCCAGGTCTTGAGAAGTTTCCTGAAGGTCAGCAGTCCTGGGTTTGTCGCAGGTGGATGGGGAGGGTGTTCCATGTCTTGACGGCAAGGCAGGAGAATGATCTGCCGCTGGTGTTCGTTTGGCAGATGCATGGGACGTCGGCGAAGTCGAGGTCCCTGGAGTGAAGCTGGTGGTTCGGGGTGTAGAAGGTGAGTTGTGCATTGAGGTATGCTGGTCCGGTGCTGTGGAATGCTTTGTGAGTGTGGGTGAGGAGCTTGAAGGTGATCTTCTTGTTGACCGGGAGCCAGTGGAGGTCTCTCAGGTGGTCGGTGATGTGGCTGTGGCAAGGGATTCCAAGGATGAGGCGTGCAGAGGTGTTTTGTATTTCTGGAGTTTGGCCATGGTTCCCACATAGAGGGCGCTGCCGTAGTCCAGACTGCTGCTGACGAGGGCTTGGGTGACCGTCCTTCTGGTTTTGGTGGGGATCCATCTGTAGATCTTGCGGAGCATGTGGAGGGTGTTGAAGCAGGAGTAGGAGACTGCGTTGACTTGCTGGGTCATAGAGAGCGTTGAGTCCATGATGAACCCCAGGTTGTGAGGGTAGTTGGTGGGTGTCGGGCCATTCCCAGTGTGGCCCACCACCAGGAGTCGTCCCATGGAGAGGGGGTGGAGCCGAGGATGAGGACCTCCGTCTTGTCCGAGTTTAGTTTCAGGCGGCTGGTCTTCATCCACTCTGCGACAGCCTTCATTCCCTCGTGGAGGTTGGATTTGGCGGTGGCCGGGTCCTTGGTGAGGGAGAGGATCAGTTGGGTGTTATCGGCCTACGAGATGATGTTGAGGTGGTGCGCTCGGACGTTGTTGGCGAGAGGTGCAATGTATATGTTGAAAAGGGTCGGGCTGAGGGATGATCCTTGGGGTACGACGCAGGTGATCATGGTGGCTTCGGATCCGAATGGGGGAGGCAGACTCTCTGGGTTCTGCCCGTGAGTAAGGAGGTGATCCAGTTCAGAGTTTTGCCGCTGATCCCTGCATCGTGGAGTTCGTGTGCGCAGGGTGTGGTGGCAGACGGTGTCGAAGGCGGCCGGGAGGTCCAGGAGGATGAGGGCCGCGGTTTTGCCGTTGTCCAGCAGGGCCCTTATGTCGTCAGTGGCGGCGATGAAGGCGGTTTCGGTGCTGTGATTGCTTCAGAAGCTGGATTGGGGGGAGTCCAGGATGTTGTTCTCCTCAAGGAAGTGGGTCAGTTGTCTGTTGGCGGTCTTCTCAATGACTTTCACCTGAAATGGGAGCAGGGAGATGGGTCGAATGTTCTTGAGGTCCTTTGGGTCTGCCTTGGGTTTGTTGAGTAGAGCGTTGATCTCGGCGTGTTTCCAGCTTTCTGGGAAGGTAGCGGTTTCGAAGGAGCTGTTGATGATTTTCCGGAGTTGGAGTGCGATGATGGAGCTTGCTTTGTTGAAGATGTGGTGGGGGCAGGGGTCTGAAGGTGAGCTGGAGTGGATGGTGTTCTTGCTTTTGATGGTGTCTTTTTCATTGACGTTGTTCTAGGAGAGCAGGAGGTCGGTGTGTTTGGTGGGCATTGAGTTGGGGGTGTCGGCGTCTGTTGTTGGTGTCTGGGTGTCGAAGCTGTCGTGGATGTCTGCGATCTTGCAGTGGAAGAAGGTGGCCAGGGAGTCACAGAGTTCTTGCAACGGCGGGATGTCATTGGAGCTGGAGCTGGGGGTGGTGAGTTCTTTCACGATGTTGAAGAGCTCTTAGCTGTTGTGTGCGTTGTTGTCGATGCGCTCCTTGAGGAAGGTCCTTTTGGTGGATCCGATGAGTTGGTGGTGCTTGCGTCTGGCGTTCTTGAGGGCTGCGTGTTTGTCTGGTGTCTGGTCATGGAGCCACTGCTTCTCGAGTCTTCGGCAGGCTTGCTTGAAAGCCTGGAGGTTGGCGTTGAACCACATGGCTCTCATGTCGGAACGCCTGTTTGAGGGTTTCCTGATTAGGGCGAGGGTGTTGGCGCAGTCGTCGATTCATTGTCTGAAGTTGTGGCCGCTTCGTTGGTGTCTTAGGGCTCGGATAGAGGGCCTCGGGCAAGGGTGGTGATAAGCTTGTCTTCGGTAACTTTGTTCCAGCTGCGTTGTGGGATTTGTTGCGGTTGATCGTGCGCGGTGTGTTTCTCGACAGAGAAGTGGATGCAGTGGTGGTCGGTCCAGTGGAGTTCTGTGGTGTTTCTGAAGGTGACTTGGTTGCTGGCGGAGAAGATGGGGTCAAGGGTGTGTCCGGCGGAGTGGGTGGGTGTCGTTACGAGCTGTTTGAGTCCGAGGTTGGCGAGGTTGTTGATCAAGGTTGTGGAGTTGCTGTTGTTTGCGTTCTCAAGGTGGAAGTTCAGGTCTCCGAACAGAATGTAGTTTGTGGAGGCGAGGGCGTGCATGCTGGAAGCGTAGGTGTTTGGCCATGTTGAGGGAGTCTTCGGTGTTGGTCGAGATTCTGATGGTGTTCCTGTGTACGATGGCGATACCTCATCCTGGTTTGTTGTTTCAGTCCCTGCGGGTGATCATGTAGCCGTCCGGGATGTCTATGACTATGTCGGGCGCCGAGAAGGCGTTCATCCATGCCTCAGTCAGGAAGGCGATGTCTGGGGAGGATGAATCAAGCAAGTCACAGAGTTCAACGGCATGCTTGTGGACTGAGCAGGTGTTGAGCAGTATGCATCTGAGATGGTTGTGGTCTGCTTTGGCGGGGTGGGCAGGACGTGCAGGTGTGCGCTGGCAGGTGTAGCTGCAATTTCGGCAGGTTAAGGGTCCGTGGGTCATAGCGGCGTCGGGTGTTGTGGCGCTCGCGGGGGCCAAGGGGTCTGGTGCTGGGCACGGTCCAGGCACAGAGGGGTGCAGACGGGCTTGCCTTAAGCGCGCCATTGGCTTGCCATCGGCGGGACTGCGCATCCGTCAGCAGTTAAGTAGGGGAGGTGCGTGTGGCTGGAGGTGGGAGTGGGGCGGGTTACGGCAGGAAAAAAAGCAAACATGGTGGTAGCGTTCCAGGTGTGGGAACACTCAGCAAGGAGCCAAGAAGGAGAGGAGCAATCAAAACAAAATAAAAAGAGAGGATGAAAAATCGGGACACAGCAGGAGGTCTCAAACCCGACCGAGCGCTGATGAGCGGAGCTGCGGGGGAAGAGCTGATCACTGACCAAGGGTCAGGGGTCTAGCTCCTTTTGGAAGGAGACATTACATAAACTGAAATTAGAATACAACTGACATTAATAGTAGACCACAAATTGACTCCCTTACACTGCTGAACTTGTTTTTGTTGCCATGAGGACTCTGTGCCCTTTACCCCTGCTAACCATTGCTAAAGGGCTTGTGGTCCCTCCTAAAAACATAGTAAAATTGGCCTTCACCTAATTGGCACATGTATTTTACTTTCAAGTATCTAGTAAATGGTACTACTTGTTCCCAGGGCCTGTACATTAAATGGCAGTAGTGGTCAGAAGCACTCCTAGTGGTACTCACTAAAGTAGCACTGTAAAACATATCTCAGGCCTGCCACTGCAGCCTGAAGTGCAGTTTTAAACTCCGACCTGGCAAAATGAGCTTTTTTCCAGGCCTAATCCTCCCTCTTTTGATACTTATAAATCATGCCTCAAATAGGCCTCAAAGACTCCTAGGGCAAGTTGTATGAATTTTCCAAAGTAGAACATGTGGGTCCTAAGTTACATGTTTTGGCAGTGAAAAACTCCTAACTCTTTTCACTGTTGTAAGGCATATCTCTCCCATAGCACTAACACTGGAATTACCTTATTTCAATTTCTAACTTCAGAATGGGAGCAGATTGGGAAATACTGTTTACATTTGAATCATAATTTAAAATCCTCTTTAATGGTAAAATCAGATTATATATTAGAATTTTGAAAATTGCACTTTTAGAAATTTGGCATTTTCCTTTCTAAACTTTCTGGGGCCCTGAGAGTTTCCAGCTGCTTGGGCATGTTAATTGTTTTCCTGTTCAGGAATGTGCATTGTACCTAGAGAGTGAACAATAGTAAATGAGTGTAGCTGCCAGAGGTCTGCATGGCAGATTGTCAAGGGAGCAGTTGTACACATCACGTGGTAGAAGGGGGAGGGGAGGAAGATTGAGTTTAAATTAGGGTGGAGGAAGACGCAAAGTTAAATCCTTTCGGTGTAGGAAGTGAGGAGGATGAAATATTGACAGCAGGTACGTGAGAAAGGAAAGCAGGAAAGGTTGTTTGTAACTCGAGAGGGGTGATTGTGAGAGTCCATTTAGGGGAGAGGAGGAATCAGGCAGAAAGGTATTTTCACGAAGTGTGATAATTGATAATTAGGAGTAAGAAGGAAGGCAGTGGGGTTGAAAAGAGAAAGGAAGGGGATGAAGGGATTGGAACAAGGGTAGTTAAGCAAGGGGAGGTATGAGGGGGAGAGGAGCGAACAACGTACTGGGAGGGTCTTGCACCAGAGAAATGGAAGTATGCGGAGGGACAGGGATGGGAGTTGAGCAGGATGATGAGGTCATCGTAGGGAAGTCAGTGACCGAGTGAAAGGGAGTTACGCATAAATAGGAAGAGTGAAGGAATCATGAATGAAAAGAATCAGTTGGTTTGGAACAGAGGAGATAACATTACGGAGGGTTTAAGATGTCAGTTACTAGTGAAACGGTGTGCAACTTGTACCATAAGCACAGTATAAAGAGACTGAGTGTACATACATTGAAGGTTTTTAATATATGTCCTATTGTCATTTTCAGTAACCCCTGAAGAAGGGCCCCTAGAGGCCCGAAATGCATTGGGTGTTAATAAAACTGCTTCTGATGAATTTCGCTTTTGTACGTGTTTTTGGAGAAGAGGTTCGGATGGCCCACTTAAATATGAGAAACCCAGAAAATTGCATTTCCTTGCATGTGGATTTGAATGGGTACAGCAAAAGAGAGGAGGAAACATGGAGTAAAGTGAAGTATAAATGCTAAAGAAATGAGAATATTTGCAAATGCAACATTGGCTGTGCCACTGGTTTGGGGGTTAAAAAATAGCCCCAAGTTGATGTTGTTTAGTTAATACGTGCATTTGGGCTAGGCACGTCACCAGTGATAAAGCACGCAGAAGATGAATTCGGATATTGAAAACATGAGGAACATCAGTTAAATAGAAGGTGTGCAACCCGTTTATACATGAAGCAGTTGTACACTGCCCTAATTACATTTCAAAGGATATTGCCTGCGGAACAAACAGAGGAGCCTGACGCAGGCCTTCCCTTGTTTTTTACTATCCTAGACAGTTTGGGGCCAGACCGGAGGAAGAACTGCCTAAAACCTGTTTTGGGCAAAGGTCAGAGAACTCTCCACAAAAAAATTGGCACTGGGTATTAAAATAGTACCCTCAGAACCACTCATCAGAAAACTCCCAGGACCCATGGAAGATTCAGAAGAAGGACTGCCCTGTTGCTGGAAAGACTGTTTAGCTGTCTGAAAAAGATTGCCCCTGCTTGCCTTGATCCCATGCTACCCTGAACGACTCCAAGGGTCAGTTGGGTGACCTCCTGTGTGAGCTGCAGGGACAAGGTTACCACCACTAACTGGAACTGCCTGGACTTGCTTGAACCCTGTTGCTGACCTCTACTGGAGTGAGTCCTGATCCACAAGAGATGCTTCCCATGTTCTGAAATCTTAGTTGGCATCAGTGAAAGCTCCTCCACAAGACAAAGGGGAAAATCCTGAAGGCTGGGTGTCTTTGTGACCACAGTAAATCTATGCCACCTATGTCGAGTCTGCCTGAACCTAGACTTACTTTTAATCAAGAGGTCATGCACCTCCTGGAATCTAGCCTATATTCATCTAATTTTACAATGCTACGAGATTTTAATTTTCAATTGGAGGCATGCTCTGACAAGGATACGGAGGCCTTAATGGATGCTATGTCGTGCCTTGGCCTCACGCAGTTGGTGGAGGGTGGCACTCATTGTACCGGCCATACGCTTGACGGTATTTTTTCTAAGACTACTTTGCTGACTTTTTGGGACATTCTTACACTGTGCTGTTTGGACTATAAGGCAGACCTATTTAACATAAACATTACCCATGATGGTCGTGCTCCTACTCGGGCCATTCCTCTCATACTCCTCGGTCTTGGCTTAAAATCGAACCTGGCCAATTGAACCAGCTCTTAACAGAATCACAGCCAACCTGGAGATTTAGTCCATCTCACTACCAATTTTACTGATTAGCTTTGTTCCACAGCCGACTCCATAGGTCTTGATAAAATAAGTTATCACTTTAGAGGAAAACCTTTGGCTCCATGGTTTTTGGCTAGACCGAGAAATAAAAAAATAATCTATAGGAAACAAGTTAGAATCTGGAGGAAAGGTTACTGTCAGGCAGAAAAAGATAAATGCAACCAGTGTCTCACAGTATATAAGTCTATGCTAAAGGAAATAAAAATCCAGGTATTTAATTCAGGAAAGAGAGTCAGTCAAAAACTAATAACTATTGTTCCATCCAATTATATGTTGGAAACTAGTTCTTCCTTTTTTAACTCCTTGACCACTTTTTTTTTCAAAACAAAGTTGAATTAATTTTCAACAAGTTTTCTGCATCTTCCATGCCTTTAGTAGAGGAAAGAAGGCCAGTCCTCCATAATGCGGCACATTCAACCCTCACAGATTTCACTTCCTTTAGCAAGGGATAAGTGATGGAACTGATTAAAGTTACAAAATCTGGCTCGCCCCATGATCCTTGTCTGCTGTGACCATTGCCACTGACCCCTGAGGTCATTGCCATTAATTTTTAATGTTTAAGAAAATGATTACTACTGGGCAGTTTCCTACTTTATGGAAAAAAGTGTCAATACTTCTCTTATTAAAGAAGTCCAGCTTAGACACCAGGGACCCTAACAGCATTCGCCCCATTTCCAGGATACCCTTTCCAGCAAGAGTTAAATTAAAAGCCTTAATCAAGATATCACTGAAACTGTGTTGATAATGGCTGCTGAGATTAGGTGTATCCTAGACAATGGTGGCCGTGCTGCTCCTATTCTTTTAGACTTATCAGCAATGTTTGATACAGTCAACCATACACTTAATCTCAATAGCATTGAGATCAAGGGAATGGCCCTGCCCCTATTGAGTTCCTTCCTGAATGAGCAAGAACAGACTGTGTCCCTGAAGGAGTTTGAATCTAAACCCTTTGTTTTGCCTTGTGGAGTCCCCCAGAGGTCTTCAATTAGCCCAAAACATTTCAACATTTTTTTTACACCCCTTGCAGTCTTTAATAAATCATTTGGCTTTTCTTTAACATCCTATGGCAATGATACTCAACTTGTAGTTTCCTTCTCTGATTCCCCTGACAGTACCAGCCATTGGTTCCACAATTGTATTCTAGTTATTAGTTACTGGATGGATGAAAATTGTCTGAAACTAAATTCCAGTAAGATGGAGGTTCTTCTCTCCGGGAAGGATACTTAATTTTGGACATAATTGTGCTGGCCATTAGAATTAGGTCCCATACCTTTTCCAGCCAGGAAGGTAAACAATGTAGGTGCCCTAATAGATAATAATCTTGTTTTTGAGGAATCAAGCACATGCCACAGATTCTTCCTTTTGTCCCCCCAACCCTACAAAAAACAGTCTGTCAAAACTAGACTACTGCAATGTTCTTTATCTGAACATGCAATTGCAGTAGGTAAACAAGCTACAGTCCTTCCAAAATGTGGCTGCAAGACTATTTTCAGGAATTCCTATGTTTGAGTCAGCTAAACCTGCCTTACGGAAACTGCATTGGCTTCCAAATAAACAAAAGAGTTAGTTTCAAAGCCCAGTACATTACTTATAGGGCTTTGCATTATTCTGGCCCGGAATTCCTTGAAAACAAATGGTATCATCCAAAGAGGCTTCTACGCTGAAGTGCTGGCAAGTACATTATTGTCCCTAATTTCAAGCGCTCCTCCTGGGGTGGAAGGAGTTTTTTGGTAGGGGCCTAAAAATTGTGGAACACCCTTCCCCTACACATTAAGTCAATGCCTGATCTTCTATCTTTTAGAAAGCCTCTGAAAATGTGGCTTTTTATTTGTTAGATTGGCTAGCATTCCCCATATCACAGCAGCACATAGATTCCTCTGGGTAATTAATTGCACTTTATAAAAGTATTTTACATGACATAACGAATACCAATGTGAAGCTAAAATAAGACCTGCTCTTTACACTGACAGTGGCCATCCGCGATAACTAACAATGCAAGGCCTGCACTTCACACTGACAGAGACCATCCATGGTTGACAACCAATGCAAGCACCTGCGACAACTGTCTCTTTGTTCTACAGTAATGACTGTCCGTGACACCTAGCCTGCTCTACGCGTGGATGCCTCCTCCTTGCAGGCTCTTCTAAGGTGGAGGGAACTCTTCGTGCCGGTGACCCTTCCGCAGGACTATCCTTGTGCCTGTATCTGACCTGCGCTCCATCGTTGTCAGCCTGAGCTTGTAGATTTTCCCCGGTCTAGCGCAATCAGATAAATGCGAGTGGTGTTCTCTGCTTCTTGGCTTTACTTTCACTAACATTTACAAAATCAATGTTTCTGAATTCTACTGATTGGATTTTTGTTGTTCTGGTATCAATTTAGCTATAAGAAATGCTCTATTCTTAATTGGTTTGGTTTTTCTTTTGCTGTATTATCACTTTATTCCTGTTTGTGTGCTGTATAAAAGACTTTGCACATTGCCTCTAAGTTAGACCTGACTGCTTTTTACCAAGTTACCAGAGGGTTAAGCACAGATTAATTTAGTCGCTTTTGTTGTTCACCCTGACAAAGATTGTCGTTCCTGCTTGTGTGTGTATTCCCCCCCTGAACCAATAACTCAATTTCTCAGGTATCACGGAAACCTCTGCATTTTCTTATGTGCAGAGAATGCAGAATTTAAGAGTAGTGGGTATTTGCACAGCTCTGAATTTGTGATTACCCATACTATCATACCAGAGAGCAATCAAAATTAAATCTGTCTTTCACACTGGCTTCCATTTGGATTATGATTAACCATTTGATGAGTTACTCTGTGACAAAAGCGGATTATATTCTATGGCAATTGTAATATGAAGGACCGTATATCTGTTACATTTGTGACACAGTTTTCTATCAATCAAACTGTAAAGAAAGTTCATAAGTGTCATGTAGTTCCTAGGACCCCACTGGACCTGCGTGTTTTGGATGACCTAAACTGAGGGTTTGGTGTGTAGAGAGACTCTGGACACCCCTAAAGGATGAGTCAGCCGTTAGACCTGCTAGCTCTACAGTGCCACTATCACACCCCTGTACTCTACAGTGGTGTCAGTAGTTTCTGGCAACCACTGACCATGACAACCCTGATTCCTCAGGTATCGTAGAAACAAAACAGTATCTTTCACTCAGTCACTCATGCTTGCTTCTCTCAGAATATATAGACTGACGATTGGAACGGATTCAATAATTATTTATTGGTCAAGCGTCAGTCTTGTATGAAACATATTAGCTGCGACAATCAAAAGACAGGAGCAGACAAATGTAATCGCTAGTACCAATATTGTAAAAAGTAGATACATTTCTACCATAGTGCTAATAACATGGATAAAAGAATATTACATAAAACAATTGCGTTGGCATACTCCTGTGATGCGTAGCCTACCTAATCGTGCCTAGCCTAGAGGTATAGGTAAAGCATGCATACCTAAGTGCTAGGATATGTCCTAATGAAACCTAATGGAGCCAAGAATTCCCCAGGGAAGTGCTTACCCCTCACCTGATGGTTCTGAATGAAGGACCCTGTCTCTGCGTCGAGGATGGCACCCTGCAAGGGATGTCAGATCTCTGCTTTTCCAAGGATCAGCTGTCAGAGCCTCCTCTCAGCTTGGAAGGAATTCTACTAAAGTGGTTCTTCCGGGGTTTTTCGAGCGTCAATATGTTTTGAAAACATTTGAGAATCCCCTGCTAATCCTTTTCTAAACAAACATGATCATGCACAGCTTGGTGTTGGCCATGAATGAGAAAAAGTGGTCACCCTTGTACAGAATAAAACTACTGTGCCTGGGGACATATTTGTGTACGTCCGGTACAGGGAGTTAGATATGGTACCAAGAGTCTGATGTCGGAGAGACAGATGTAAGCTACTGAGTAAAAGGTCTCATATGTAAGACCGTTATGTTGTATGCATGGGACACAATGTATGTAATTGGTATGTACATGATGGGACTAACCTAAGGGAAATGACATAAGAAACAAAAGTGTTTTCTGGGATGTTGAAACTTACACTCTTGCTGCTTCTCCATGGCCTTCAGATTCCATCCAAGATGAAGTCAGCCACTGAAAGAATGGGTTGCATCATAGACGTCAGCAACCGCCATTCCCACTTTTTCTGCTGGGAGGAACTTCCCAACTGCTTTAGGGCAATAATGCGTGTCTAATCCCAAAGGTACCGCTAGCATTTTATGCAAAATATACTGCGGCACCTGTTGCCGTTGATGGTGCATACTCCTTGTAATATTCCTCCGGTACTTCTCCTTGTTATGGGTGCTGGCCTACAATAAGGAAGACACTTTTTAAAAATACATTATGGAGATATGTGAACATTACTTAATAATAATCCACATTTGTAAAGCGCGAACAATCACCCGTAAGGGTCTCTAGGCGCTGGGGGCCGCCAGGAAGATTAAGCAAGCTATTGAGTCACATGGTGCTGGGCTAATCTGCCTCCGGCGCCAGGGATCGAACGATGATCCCCAGATTTCAGAGTCAGTCGCCCTGGCCATGGCGCCACACCTCTTCCCCTAACATAAATGGTTCTGATTTCAGATTATTGCTCAGTGATTTTTTTTTTTTTTACTAAGGATATCACTTCATGTTATGTAATTGCATTGTTTACATAGTCTCTCATTTGTCTGCATGTAGACGATAGTAAGATTTCTCTGTGAGTCTGGTACTTCTTCATATTTTTTTTAATGTGATACTCCATCACAAATGTCACTGATATTCTTGCTGACATACCACAGGTACCGTAGCATATATTAGTCTTTTAGAACAGAGTAGCCATTTGTGGTGGAATATCTCATTCCCCAAAATCTAAATAAGACCGGTTGGGCCTGAGTTACAGTTTTATGGAGGGGATATTCCATGGAAATGTGACAGATTTCTTGTTTGCCATATTCAAAGTTCATTATAGTCTGTGGCACTTGTTATTAAGGCAGATGGGCATCTGCCACTTTTTGGCAGAATACCACATTCACAAACCTCTAAGTAAGGCCCTTTGTTATTTATGGACCCAGTACTCCATCAGAAACATGACAGATTTACTTGTCTACAATATCATTGTAAGCATGCTCTCTTTAAAGATTGTAAACTGGAATCTTTCCAATGAAAGCATCCCTGCTGGCTTACCTGTCATAAAGCATACTCCAATGGCCAAGGTGGGCCTTGGCTCAAATAGTCCTAAATCAATAAATGCCACCCCGACCTCATTCCATGAAAAGACATTACATGCTTTGTAACACCATGTATGTACCTCAATGTGTCACTCTGAATGTTGGTGACGTGGGCGGCCATCCAGCATACCCATGCCAAAAGGTCCTGCAGGCCATGGATACAGTTTAAAAACATGGAATTTGTATTATTCATCTCCTCCAGAAGCACTAATCTATTGGGTAATGGTAAGGGCCTGTCTTTGTCATGGGAAAGCTGGTCCGTCGCCTAGGGCACTGCCATTGGAAAGTTTAGAGTTCATGGACGTAACATGAGACAAAGGGTCAGAACTATTTGTTTGCATACAGGGTACTGTAACACATTTGTGATGAAGTATTCTGTGGGAAAAACCAGAATAAGAGGGTAATAGGTGGACCTGACATCCACCAAATTAGGGTCGTTGTCATGTTCACAAAATATAAATTAAAGTAAAAATATATTAAAAGTTAAAATATCTAATTTAGCCAGCTGATTTGTCTCTGCTGGGTCATGAATTTGGCTGTAGTTGGTCAGAACCTTCTCCACCACGATGTGCAACTCCTCTGGAGTGAAATTTGGAGCCCTGTCACCCTCACCTTGAGACATGGTGCATCTCAGCAGAAGATATTGAACAGCAACAATGGTGAGGTATTCAACACAGTGGTTAGAATGCAAATAGACTTGTAGGTTAGAAAAGTATGTACTTCAATGTGATGCATTTTCTATCAACAAACCAGCACATGGTGGATGATAGATTCCATCAATTATTTACCCATTTAACCAAGGAGTAACGGCACAGGCTGGAAAATATCAGTACACTATTGGCGTACTATCTCGTCATCTATGACACATATGTCAGGCATTTCTCATGTTAGTGTTGAATAGAGGAACACCACATAATTACATCAGAAAATGCATTACATATTTCGGCACTACATGTAGTGAACATCACAACACTCCTGAGTTCAAAATCAAATAACAGGATTATTAATCAAGTTTTCTTTGTCGACTGTTCACTGTCTTCATTAGTTTACACTTGATTGGCATCTTTAATTTACGAATAAGTCTCTAGTAAAGTGGTTTACCACATACCCAGGGTCTGTAAATTAAATGCTACTTTTGTGATGCAGAGTTGAGTTACAACCAGCATGGTGCACTAGTTGAATATTCCTTCTCGTTTTTGAGTGAAAAATAATACCCATGAGGGAAAGCACATCCGTATTTGAGCAAAAGGAAAGTCCATTACATTCAGAGTTTTGAATTGGTGAAGATGCAGTAATAATAAAGAGTCTTCAAGGAACTCAGTCCTGCCCATACTCTGCAGTAAAGAAATTCATACTGGCAAAGTGTTAAGGGAGCCTTGTAGGCAGTAACAGAAACGAGTCCAGTGGCAGAAAAGCCAAAAACTCTTGGAGCAAACGAGCAGGAGCAGCCGCTCCATCGCTAGAAAACAGAATATCCGGTCCATTTATATGAAGCCCTGATGATAGTACCAGTACTATTCGCCTGGGTCTTGAAACGCGTTGGCATTTTGGGAGGCATTTAGTTAATTCTGAATGCGGCGAGAGTTGAAGGAAATTATTGGATAAACGATTGATACACTATTCAGACACTCTTTTGACGCTGGAGTTGGAATAACACATGTAGTTCATAACATTGGATATTTTCATGTTTATTACTAAATTTTGTATATGATGTAAATTTTCCTAAAAATGTGTTTTGCATCAGATTAATGTATGAATTCATTTGCTGCTTTTGTCATGTTGCATGCTGTTGCCAATAATTTTTTCACAGCGTCTAAGTCCATTTTTGTCTTTAAATGTATGTTAATGTGAATTATATATACGTGTAAGTTCATGTGTGAATTTGATAAGTCTGTGTTTCTTTTTCAGTCCCAAAAATAGTTTTGATCAATTTTTAAATTAATAAGAAACAGGAATGGTCTAATAAAAATTCCATGCGGACAGATAAAAGAGTTGACTGTTCGTTACTCCATGAGTAGTAGGAGTATACGGTAGTACGGAGCCGGGTTCATTGTTTTGTGTTCTGAATTTTGAATATCCCTACCTGGCCCCGGTCCGTTGGGCTTAACCCCTATAGGTTTTTGCACTTTTGTGCCTGCAGCACTTCTTGGGCCACCCACTTAAGTAGACCCTTAAAACATGTCCCAGGCCTGCCAGTGCAGCCTGAATGCAGTTTTAATCTGCTAAATCATGTTGTCAATATAACCTCCTTACCCAGCCTTAAACACCCCTTTTATTGCATATGAGTAACCCCTCAGGTAGACCCTAGGTAACCCATAGGGCAGGGCGCATTGTGATTAAATGGTTTGACATGTACTTTTACTTTAAAGTTTTGCATGTCATGGTAGTGAAAACATTCTAAATTCATTTTTTACTACTGTGAATCCTCTCGCATGGGATTACATAGGGATGCCGTATACATATGAAAAGTGCTTTTGATTTTAAGTTACGATTTTGAAAATGCCACTTTGAGAAAGTTGCCATTTTCCTACCCTATCTATTTGGTACACACAACCTGCTCCTGGGTTCCATGACTGGGTGTGGTTGACAGTTGGATGTTGTCAATTCCTCTCAGAAAAACACACAATAGAGTGATTAGGTATGCCTTGATGGGCCCGTATACAGGCAGGATGGGGCGGAGCTGGGCAAAGCCCCACTTGCAACTGAATAGGCTGAGCCCTGCCTTCACACAAAGGGCTTGTAACTGCTGCATTGTCCAAACAGTCAACTTGGAACCAGGGTAGGGGAGGCCGGTAACTTCATACACTTCAAAAATATCTCTAGAATCTTCTACTACTATAAAGGAGGCACCAGGTACAAAAATAGGGCCCTCAGACTCACTCTTCCATTCACTTTCTAGCCTGTTCCTCTGGCCTGCTAAAGGCTGCTTTGCTAAATTTGGAAAGACTGTTCGGCAGCCTGATGCTAACTTTGAACCATCAGAGGCCTGTTTTGCTGCTTGAGCTCTGCTCCATAGCTGCACACAGGACTGTCAGAGGAACACCAAGGCCTACTTGGCTGGCCTCCTGATCAGACGTTTAGGGACAGAAGAGGATCCAACCATCTTGAACCCACACCTGGACCCAACCGGAAGGAGTGCTAACCCCACCTGTGGACCCTTGGTGGTTGTGCTAAAGGTGCCCAGACAGCCAAAATGTAAACCATGGGACTTGAAACATTTTTGGCTACAACAGCTCTGAGAACCAAGAGGAGACAGGGTCCAACCTGCTTGCTTTTGCCCCAAGATGCATCGCCAGTCGTCCTGACTTGGCGACAGCTCCCGCTATGTTCTTCTCAGCTGCAGCAAATCCTGTTCAGCGGTCCTTCCCCAAATGGGTTTCCGACCTCATGGAATACTCATCGGCTACAGACTCCATCTTCATCCTGCTGGATATTTTCAACTTCCAAAAAAAGAGACTATGTCCAAATGTAGAAATCTACATCACAACTTCGTCCAGTGGCTCCCCATCGACATCTTCTCCTCAGACACCTCCTGCAGCTTTACCCTGTTGAACTTTACCTTTCTCAGAACACTTTTGTCGAAATTTCTTTTAGGCCCGAAGGTAAGCGTTGACTGGGCCCAATCCCCTCTTTGTATCCAACCTGTGGTCCATCATAGTTGGATTATTTTTTTTACTTGGACCCAGTCTCGAGCCAGTCCGCAGTCGGCACTTTCATATTTATGCACTAGTTTGTACCTTAAACTTTAAAAAATCATAACTCCAGTAATATTGGTTAGATTTTTAACTCCAGTAATATTAGTTAGATTTTTATCATTTTGGTTTCATATAATTTAATAACACTTTCTCTATTTTTCTAGATTATTGTGGGATGTGTCTTGTGTTGTGTTTTCACTTTATTACTGTTTTTTCGATGCATAAACACCTTACACATTGCCTCTAAGTTAAGCCTAACTGCTTTGTACCAAACTACAAGAGGGATAAGCACAAGTTAATTTTTTGACTTTTAGGGTTCACCCTGACAGGGATGCTGGCTGTTGATTGAGCAGGATTAACACCCCTCTAAGCCAAAAACCCAATTTTTCACATTGGAGTTCATGGGCAAGGTCCAGTACTTGTGTTTGTGCCATGGCATACAGTGATTTGTGGAATACACAATTATGATATAAATAATTTGGCAACTGAGTTGATATTTAAAAAATGTTCTTCTTAGTTAACTCCCTATGTTGTGCCATGAAGATGAAACTGCTCAACTTCAACATCATCACAAGGGCTGAGCAGCAGAGGCTCTGCGAATGCAATGGGATGATGGTAAGCAAGAAGACCTCAAAGTTGGACTTCCAGGTAGTCCTCAGAACCTTGAGGAAGTCCAGAGGGGGCAGTCCACCCCACAGGAGGATAGCCCTTCCCAGCAGGGCATGCAGAGACATCAAGGGCTGCAGGGGGCAAGCTGCAGGAACTGGAGCTTTGTCAACAGGAACAGAGGTAGTTGCAGCAGGAACAGCAGCCTCATAGCCGGAACAGCGGCCATCCCAGAAGGAAAAGCAGCCTTCCCAGCAGGGCCTCCAGAGACACCAGGGGCTGCAGAGCGAGGTGCAGGATGCGCACCACTGGGTGGAGGAGCTGAACCCCAGAATCTGCAGGAGCTGCAGGGGGTTGCGGGACGTGCTCTGCCATGAGTTAGACCAGCAGCTGGGAGCTGCAGGACAGCAGAAGGGGCACTATCCATCATGTGGACTAGACCTTGAGAAGAAGGAGGTGGCCAGAAACAAGAAACATGAGAAGCAGGAACAACAGCAGAAGGGACCGGTCCTGCAGCAGCTGGAGGAGCAGGAACATCTGGAGCCACAGTGACAGAAGGACAGGCAGCTTCATGTGGGAAGGATTCCCTCTGCCACCCTCCAGTGATCCTATCATCAGTGCGGGCACTGTAGGGATGACCCCTCCATATAGAGGAAGGAACTGCCTGCAGGTTTACTGTCCTGGGACATACTGCCATTTACTGGTCCGAATGCTTATCCTTGGGTGGTGCGTGACTTGTCCAAAGGGCATCCTCCTGCATTCCACCAGCACATCACCTACGAGTCCTACAATCCTCTGCTGTTTTTCAGCTGCTCTATCTAAGTGTGGGGGTGCCCTGCTGCATGGGCCACCACCAGGCAAAGCACGGGCCAGAGGCGGACCCATCCTTGCCTGCCATTGCCAGGAAGAGGCAGGGAGGGGCCACCCCACTTGAGTCAATGGTCGGGTCCCTGAAATGTGCTGGTAAGGCCTGAATGGCTTAGTACTTATGTGACGATCTGAATATTTTTTGCTCCTGTGAAATTTCATCTTGGCAACTGTTGGTCTTAAGCAGTGCGCTCTCCACTGTAGTGGGGGTCTAACCGGGAGAATAGATCAAGGGACCTTAGTGGGAAGCCTTGCGGTGTGAGCTTACGTATTATACATCTGGGTACTCCTCGTTTCTCATCTTGTTCCGCCATTTGCTGTTCACCGTAAAAGGGGAAAACTGGTCTGTGAACTTAAATGCAAACTGATGACTGGGGAGGGAATACCACACATTCCAGGGACTATTTTACATTAATTGTTTCAGTACCCTTCACTGCAGGAAGTCTGCTACTCATAGTTAATAAAAAATCTTGTCTGGTATTGGACACCTGGGGAAGGTGTAAATGGGACAACTACTAGCCCATCTTCCTATATCGTTTAGATCTGAATCAAAGGGATAGCAATAGGTAATTGTATCCCAGTGTAATTAGCCGAAGACACTCTATCAGACAGAGTTAGATCATCTTAAATGTAGATAACAAGGGTTAACACAAGGGACTTTGGGTTAATCATGGTGAAACGAAAGGCAACAGGGAAGTCCCCAGAAGCTGGGAAAGCAAAAAAACAACCCAGACATGCATCAGAGAATTTCACACTAGATCAAATAAATGTTCTACTGGAGGAAGTAGAAGGGCTTCTATCAACAAATATAACAAAGGCAACACAGATGATCAAGGCAAAAAATAAACCAAAGGGGAGGGGGACATTAAATCCTTCTTTAATAAACCAGAGATTGGGATAATCCGGACAAGTAAACTCACAGTCAGCGATAGAGACAAAAGTTCCGTAGATGAAGCGAAAGAGGGACAGGAAGTAACTACAGTCAAGAATCCAGCTGATCCTCCTACTCTGGCATTAGCAATAAAGATTGAATGCTGCAACTACTTTGAAGCTTTAGGGACCCTGGAAGAGACACAAGCAACTGGAAGCACCCCCACATCCCCCATACTAGTGCACAATTCGCAAGACATAGAGAAGGCCCCTTCAATTGACAAGATAGTGGTTATCCAAGAACAGATAGCTGGATTAATTGAGTAATGTAACAAAGCTTAGTAACAAAAAGGTTGATAAATTGACAACCATAGTATTGACCCTTAGCTCTAAACTTACCCCATTAAAAGAGGCAGCCATACTCTACTGTCCTTGTAATAAAGTGACCCTAGGGGCCTTCACCCATGCAGATATATTATTTGGCACTACGAATCAGCCTCATGCAGTATGGACAGGGGAGGGCCTTAGAACAGGTAGAGAGTTGTTTAGGCCCCCCCCACGAAAGCCGGGCCATACAGCAATAATCCACAGATCGGTAAGTTGACAGTGAGGGATCCAGCAATGGGCAGAAGACAAAACAATCCTCAGTGCTTGCATCAGGTTTCAAATATACTAAAACCAACCAAAACCCCCAATACGATCATTAGGAGGGCAGAAAAGATCTGGGACATATACATGGAAGGTGCACAAAGATTCCCATCCATAGCTAGAGAAACCTAGGATTCACTAATTAATAAAGGCATCCACTGGCTCAGAAAAGTGTGGAGCTTCAGATCTGTCATAAGAGAAGATAGGAAGAAAACCATTACATTTAGTAAGGACTAGCACTCAACAGATCAGTGAGGCCTCAAGTTAGCAAGTTACAGTCTAGTTGAAGGTTTAACAGGACTTGAACATATTTACTGACCACCTATTAATTCAAACATATGACATAGGATAAACCCGTCAGACAGTACACGGTGCACAAGTATCATTCACAAACTAATCTCAACAGCTCGTAATTATCCATCTATCACTTCAGTGGAATGTGGGAGGGACTTGCTGACCTCGATTGACAAATAGGCAACCAGACGCAAGACATCAGAGGCCAACAGTTGACTCACGTTTCCCCAGTAGAACATTTCAATACAGTAGTTTTCCATTAACAAAAACATAAAGAGATATGTGATCTCATCTCAGAGGAGGTTAAGGGAGAAACAGGCAAGTCCCAGAGCAGGGTGGGGAGCAAAGGGTTCCCACATCCCATTCTGAGAAGAAGGAGGAAGATTCTGGTGGATGATGGCCCAGGGCCCCATTTCCAACCTCGCTGCTTTGATTGTTCACAGCTAGGACACAAGCAGGGGGACTTTGTCTGTCCCAAGAAACCACCCACTTGTGGAACATCTACAGCAGGCAATATTGTGTTAGGGATCAGTGGACCCCAGGCACAACAGGCAGGCCATGCTCCTAATCTCCATTAGTTGGAAGGTGAACCCAAAGGGTAGATTTGTGAACTCTGTGGGTGTAAGTCATCATTTCCACCAGGCCAAGGTGAAGAGCTCCCTGGGACACCCGGGTCAGCCAGATCCGGTCAGTACATTGGTCAGGTGTGTAGGGTAACTCAGACCCAAGGTCAGGACATTTTCCACCCCATGGTGCTGGTATTCTTAGAGCGGGATGGTGAGGTGGCCCAGAAGCGGGTTATAGTTAGACCTCCAGATGCCCATCGACTGTATTCTCGGAAATCAGTTGCAACCAGTGATGTAAGTATTAAGAAGGCTGAGTGTCCAAGGAAACCTTAAATCCCAGATATCTGATCCTAACACGTCCAAATAAAGTGTACAGAGGCCCAGATGGAGGGGCAGGGAGGTCTCAACCCTGACCAATGCTCAGCCTCAGGGTACAGTCCCTGGGCTGACTGACAAGTCTCAGGCTACTGGACTGGTGGGAAGGAGAGTGGAAGATTGGTGCCTAACATCTGCATTTTTTTTTCCCTACTCTGGGAAACCTCAGCAATCAGAGAACTCTAGGGGGCCAGAAGCCTGGCTCTTGACACTGCCAGCTGTCAGTGGCCTCTGTTGGTTGCTGTCATTATGGGCAGACTTTTCTTTAGGTTGGGGACTGGGGTCTGATCTAAGCGCTAGAATGGGTCACATTACTCTGTTGGCCTTGGTGGTATTTTCTGCCTACTGGGATGCATCTGTGAGCAAAGTTATGATAAGGTGTTGCACGGATTGGGTCCACAAGTGAGGAGAAGGGTTCCCCTTGGGTCAGTTCCGTGACTCATGAGAGTGTAGACAGAGGGATCCAACTGAATTTGAAAGGGGCGGGAACTGGACAAGGCCTCTGCACATGAGGACCATTGTTCATTGCCCATGTTCAATCGCCTAAGGAGGGAAGCCCATTAAGGTATTGCTTAGTTTCACCTTGCTTTTGATTGAAGGAGGTTGTGGTGGAATTGGCCCTCTCTACAGGATAATTTCAAGCCTTTTGCCTTCACCCCTCATATTTTTGCTGAATTTGATTTTGTTGTTTTGTTGGTCTTAGATTTCTGTGCAATTTACCACTGCTAACCAGTGCTAAAGTCCTTGTGCTCACCCCCTAAAACATGGTAAAATTGGCTTACACCTTATTGGCATCTTTAATTTACTTATAGAACCCCAGTAAAGTCTGTAAATTAAATGCTACTAGTGGGCCTGCGCCTCTTGTTCTGCCACCCACTTAAGTAGCCCCCTTAAAACATGTCCAGGCCTGTCATTGCAGGCTGAGTTAAGTTCAAACTGCCTATAAGCTTGGCAATATATCCCTCTTAAATGCCTCCTTCTTTGCATAAATGTCACCCCCCGGGCGAGCCTTAGGGAGCCCATGGGGTAAATCATGTGTTGAAATTCAAAGGTTGGATATGCACTTTTACGTTTTACATGTACTGGTAGTGAAAAACTCCTAAATTAGTTTTCCACTATTGGGAGGCCTTCCTTTCCCATAGGATAACACTGGGTTGCACTTTTATACTTAATATTTCAATTTTGTAAATGCAACTTTTAGGAAGTTATTCTAAAAAACAAGGGCAGCCCTACTGTACAAGAACCAGGGCATAAAGTATTTTCGTGAAATCAATAGTTGTTATTATATATTGGAATAGCAAATAGAAACAAAGCACTAGGGGGCACATGCATGAAGCATTTTTGTCTTCACAGATGGGCCGATTTGCAGAATGGGCCCGTTTGCGAACACAAAAAAGACTTTTCACATGCATCAAAATCAAATCGCAATTGGGTAACCTGTTACCGAATCGCAAATTGGGTTTTGCCATTCGGTATTAGGAAGGGGTGTGTTACGGGCGTCCCTTCCTAATACCGAATCGCAACGTTATGTATGAATGTTTTGTGACCGAAATGCGGTCGCAAAACATTCACATTTTACCACCTACTTCAAGTAGGTGGTAACCATTCGCAAATGGGAAGGGGTCCCAAATTTACCCCTTCTCCTTTGTGAATGTTGGTGAAAGCAGTTTTTAGGAGCAGGCAGATTGCTTTATTTAAAAGCAATCACAGACATGGTGATCTGTTGTCCTCAGCAGGCCACCAACCCTGTGATTTTTGCGATTCTAAGGGGGTCTCAAATTGCGATCTACCTCATTGATATTAATGAGGTAGGTTGGTTTGCGACCCACTATGAATCGGTTAATGAAACTCATGGAGTTCCATACATTAGAAATTGTGATTACCTAATAGCAATGCTTAGAAATTCACAATTAGGTAATCACAATTTCCTATTTTGATACATGTGGCCCAATGACTATATACAGTTGTATTGTTCAAGGATATAGTAAAGAAGAAGCAGTCAAGGACTTTTTGTGCACATTGTGCGCATTTTTATAAATAAATACAATTGGTGTGCATAGTGTCGCACATGAACAAAAGAAACTGAACCAAAAAAGAACACTGAAATACAATACACATATATAACCAACCAAACAACATATGTTCAGGTGTTTCCACAGAATAACAAACAACCAAATACATAAATTAAATTAATCTGTACCCTTATAGCAATTAATGGAATTGTGAGGTTAGTTCCTTTGAGTTATAAAACTTTTGACGACGCTTTGACCCACTTTAGGATAACAGGACCTACAGGATAGGGGACACCTTAATAGTCTCCTTTGGGATTCAAAACAAATGTACACAGCACCAGAGTGCAAAGAAGGATGTAACTATTAATTGCTGAGGGGAGGGGAATGGCCCCCTACTCATGCCTATTTTGGCCCTGTGGACTCCATCACCAGGGGCCCAGCCACATTATCAATGAGGAGGGGGAGGGAAGCACACAGCCCCCTCCCTGGGCCAATATTAGTCCCGGGGACACCATCTCCTGGGGACTGGCTACTAGAGAGTGGGTCTCTGGAGCCCACCCAAGGCACCCTCTTCCTGTCTGCAGAACATGCTGCTCCCTGCAGGTGGGGGGACATTTTTTGATATGTTTCCCTGTCCACTTCACAGCAGGCAGGAAAATAGATGAAAAGTCTGCTCCCAGCTGGTGGGAGCCTTTATCCTTCTTCTTTCCGCTGGGAGTGGACTTAGTGTTTGCTTTTGCTTGAAAGGAGCTTTAAAATTGCTTCCACCAAGCGACAGCAAGCACAGGTTGTGCTGCCTGCACCAATGCAGTCAGGAAATCTGCCAATTCTCCATTGTCTGCTCCCCGGGACATAAATTGAACCAGTCCTGGGGTATGGGGACGCCAGGGCCATTAATGGTTTTGGAGGAGGGCTGCATGGCCCTTCTTTCATTTTGTTGAACAGCCTGTCCCCAAGGGTTAGGGTACCTGGTGTGAAAAGGGCCGGGGCAGGGGGACCTATTCACCCTTTTTAGGTCTCGCCTGACCCAGCGCATGCGCTGATCTGGCGAGACATTTTGTGAGGGCTTCAAAAAGTGCTACCAGGCCAGCCTAGAGCTACAGTGCATGGGCGCGGGCACGCGCGTCGCGCTTTACCGCGATTACTTTCACTTTCACTGCCACGTGGCCGCTTTGATGTTTGATCGTGATCACTTTCACGGCCGCAGGGCCGCTTTGATATTCTCTGTGAGGCTTCAATAGATTGCAGCAGTTAAAACAAGCATTGGCATAGACAATAGGTCTCGCTTTTGGGACCTTATAAGTGTTTAGTTGTTCAACTGTTGCATGGCTAAACACTTATAAGGTCCCAAAGGCGAGACCTATTGGCTATGCCAATGCTTGTTCTGCATGGCGGGCAGCCCTTCCCTCAAATTTTTTTTTTAAATCACCAAAATTCAACCCCGGGCGTGGCCCACCCGAGGGGGGCAATTAAAAACACAAGCACGGGCAACTGTCCATGTTTTTGGTTTTATCGTATTTGTGGATCCTCTATGAATTCACAACAAATCAACATTTAAAACATGTTTTTGGCCCCAGGTAGTGTCCTTAAAGGATTCCTCCACCAAGCCTATGGTGTCAGGGCATTCTTACTCAGTCCCCTTCTGTTTTTTGGGGCTTTTTGGGGGGAACTCGCAATGAGTCCCGAGTTCCAAAATGGCTTTCAACACTTCCTGGTTGAAGTGTAGGCAGCCAATCAGATCTCACCATGAGATCTGTCTGATCCGTGGAACCTTCACGTCCCCAGATATCTATAAATCTTTTTACTTTAATAAATCCAAAACTACTAAACAGATTTACATCAAATTATAAAAGGGGCTCTTTCTGGACCAAGAGCTGTCCGCCAGCTAAATTTGGTAAAATTCCATCCAGTGGTTCTGGCTGTAGTCACGTTCAAAATTCCTAGGAGAAATTGCATGGCAAAAACTTGTTCTGGGACCTCCAGTTCTCTTGATGAATCACCTTGAAACTTTCAAGAAGGCGGGTGAAGTAAGTGGCAAACTAGTTTTGAAATTTTCGTGTAGATTCGTCGAATAGCCAAAAAGCAAAACACAAAATGCGCAGTCTATGGAAACTAGGCCCTAGCTATAACTATCTACTGGTGACTATTTGTGCGTGTGTATATATATATGTTCACTGAAAAAACCATAGGTTTCAGGGACGTTATAGTTAGTTGGACATTTGACTTATATAAAACCAGAGAAATTCGCCTGTTATAGTTAGTTGAGCTAACTATAACTCACGCCCCCGCAATGCACTGCTGATGATGTCAGATATTACATCACTCATGACATGGTCAGTGACATCACTGATTACATCACTCATGACATATCAAATGACATCACTGATGACATCACTGATTACATCATCCAGTGAATATGTGTTTTTGTAAAGTTTAAATATGTTTTATAAATATATATATGCCAAAGTGTATTGAAGAATGAATGAGTGTATAAGACTCAGGATGGATGATTAAGTAGGTGTGTGACTAACTGTATACGTGACTAATTAATTGTGTCTTGCTTAATGCATGTGTTAGCGACTGATATAGACATTTACACAGTTTAGGTTGATAGTTGGTGTGTAAGCAGTTCCATGGTTTGGTTAGCAACTAAATGAGGATCTATATGAGCTATTCATTGCTTGTCTGAGTACCTGTATGAGTACCTGAGTGTCTGCGTGAATGGGTGGGGGTGTGTGACTCTCAGCATAGATATGTGAGTGGCTAATTCACTAGGTATATGTGTTCAAGTCTGTATCTGTGAAGGTCTGTATGGCTGAGTGAGTGTGTGTATGAGTGTCTCACTGAGTGAATGGATGCCTCAGTGGTACATGGGAGTAACTCCATATGTGAAAGGCAGTATATATGAGTGTTGGACTATATAAATGACTACATGTGAGAATGAGTGATTGTGAGAGTGCCTGTATGGATCAGTGTGTCCTTGTATTAGTTATTGCATTAGAGTGTAAGTATGTGTTAGTATATGTTTAAAGAAGTGATGTGATATGTGTATAACTGTACAGATGAGTAAATGAAAGTGTTATTGATTATTTCCATTACTGACTTGGTGTGTGAATAACTCTAAGAATGAGAGGCAGTGTGTGAGTGTCTGTATAGAAATGTGACTGGATATGATAATGCTGTATTGATGGCTGACTGTATGTATGAGTGACTGTATAGGTGAATGAATGGATGTGTGTAGACCTACAAATTAGAGAGTGGATATGCACTAACTGATATTGGTGTATTCACGGTTTTGTAAATTATAGTCTGTATTTTAGACTTTGTGTATCAAGTGTTATATCAGTGTCGAATCAGGTGCATCTGACTTTCACGTGGATGATGTCATCAGTGATGTCATCAGTGATGTCATTTCAGATGTTCATCAGTGATGTCATCAGTGATGTCACTGATCATGTCATGAGTGATGTAATATGTGACGTCATTGACAGTGCATTGCGGGGGCGCGAGTTATAGTTATCTCAACTAACTACAACAGGCAAATTTCTCTGGTTTTATATAAGTCAAATATCCAACTAACTATAACGTCCCTGAAACCTATGGTTTTTTCAATGAATTTCTAAGGTTTTTTTAAATGCTAATTCCTAACTATAACGTCTCTGAAACCTATGGTTTTTTCAGTGAATTTCTTAAGTTTTTTAAATGCTAATTTCTAACTAATACATGCCTGAAACCTATGTTTTTTTCAGTGAATTTCAAAGGTTTTTTAAATGCTAATTTTTAACTATAACGTGCCTGAAACCTATGGTTTTTTCAGGGAATTTCAAAGGTTTTTTAAATGCTAATTTCTAAGTATAACGTCTCTGAAACCTATTGTGTTTTTAATGAATTTCAAAGGTTTTTTAAATATCCAACTACTATTGTGTATTTATCATTCATACTATTTTTTCTAACTTTTCAACTACATAAAATAAACTGCAAAAGTACTATGTAACGTAATACATTTCACAAATTACAATGGGTTTTTAAATAATACAAAACGATTTAACATTCAAATAACAATTTGTCTCCCTTTTTTTGCTGTCATCAGCTGCTACTTAACTTCACTATTCACAGTGATGCCAGTGTAGTTTCATAAACAGCAGGAAAATAAAAAACAATCAACTAGATTGTTAAAAAAACAGAACCCTAATTCTCTCAAATATAATACAAAATCAACACAAATAACACATTCAATAGTACTTCAAATGTTCAAAGCTTACCTTTACTTCATAGATTGTCTGCAAATTTACCCAGTACACCAGATAATGTATCAAAAATTCGCTTTGAAAGCATCCAGTATGAATTTCTTCAAGATCTTACATAGTTTTTCTGCACATTTTCCTAATACACCAGATAATATATCAAAAATTCCGCTTTGAAAGCATCCAGTATGAATTTCTTCAAGATCTTACATAGTTTTTTCTGCACATTTTCCTAATACACCAGATAATATATCAAAGATTTTGCTTTGAAAGCATCCAGTATGAATTTCTTCAAGATCTTACATAGTTTTTCTGCACATTTTCCTAATACACCAAATAATATATCAAAAATTCCGCTTTGAAAGCATCCAGTATGAATTTCTTCAAGATCTTACATCGTTTTTTCTGCACATTTTCCTAATACACCAGATAATATATCAAATATTTTGCTTTGAAAGCATCCAGTATGAATTTCTTCAAGATCTTACGTAGTTTCTCTGCACAATTTTTCCAATACACCAGATAATGTATCAAAAATTTCGCTTTGAAAACATCCAGTATGAATTCCTTAAAATCTATCCACCTTCCCATTAAAGCCGAACAGTGTATCTAAAATCTTTGTTTCAGAAAAATTAAGTATGAGTTGGGTAATTCATAAGGCAATCCCGGTTTCATTTCCAAGTGTTTATCATTACAGTGACTCCAACCATTATTACACTTTAAATAAACTGTATAATGTCCACTTGTAGTAGTACTTCCTGCATGGAAAACAATAGCAACTGTTGAAAAAGTTCTTCCTGAAATAGATACTTGATTAGCAACAACATTTTTAATTTTGGTTTCCACTTTTCTTCCATTTGGTCAACAGCGTTGCAGCATTATAATCAAATATTTTCCATATCTTGGTAGGCATAGTGCAGATAGCATTCTTGATTTAGAACGAAAACAAATCATCTCATTATCAGCTTCTTTTACTAATTTGGAAAATGGTACAGATTTGCAGTCAGGTATTGTTAAATATAAAAATCGTTCTCTGTCAACTATAGTGGTTGAAGTTAACAAACGCTCTTCACATTTATGTTCCCATTTGTAACTGAGTCCAAATAAACTCTCAATCTGAATTCCTTCATCTTCTAGTACTCCAAGCATAACCATCAGAAATTCTTGTGCATCTTGCTGTATATTAGCACTGAACGTTAAAGATCCAGTATATGTTTCCAACAGTTGGCGAATACCAGAAGCAGAATGAATCTTACTTCTATCAGTTCTCAATTCTTGAAATAAAGTGAAGAGTGCAGAACATAACGTTTTTTCCTGACTTTCCATAGTTTCACCACAAACATCTTCAAGATAAAATATAACATTTAGAATGACATTACCATAGCAGTTGACACCAGAAGCATTTTCTAATTGGTATCCAACAACATCATCACTTGTTTGTATTTTCTGCTTCTTTACATCTTTTCTTTTCTGTTGATTTTCTTTCTGCTTTTCAACCATAGTTAACTCTTCAACATATTTGCATTTTAAACACAAAATACTTTTCTCATAAATAGGACATTCACCTAAATGGGGAGCATAAAGCCTTCTCAAACAATTATATTCTGTTACACAATTAACATCAGCACTAACCTTGTTCTCATCAAAATCAATTAAATACAAACCAGACAACGTTCTAACTCGAGATAATGCAACATAATACCATCCCTCTTTAAACACAGTTTTACCAACATTTACCAAAGCATTATCTACACTTGTGATTTGTGAATAGTTACTGCATATGCTAAACAGAAGGGAAACTGTTTTCTACGAACATACAAGTCTTTTACAAGCAAAAAACGTGCAGCAGAACGTGCAATCTGTCTTACCTCTGCAATTTGATCAAATTTAACTTTCAAAAATTCAATTCCATTTCTATTATGATATTTCACAAAATCAACAACTTTCCCCATTGCTCCATTCACTAATCCTTCTTCTACATTCAGATTGCGCTTCAAAATTACCCGACAGTTTTAACATACTTCTACATTTTTTTCTAAGCCAGCAGTTTTTGATACAGACTTTTAGAAAGAATCCAATTTAGTCTATAGTTTTTCTGAAAGAACAGTTGTTATTCCTTGATGCTCTATTTATCAATAGCTTCAATGTGAACTATTTCTTGATTTTCCAATTTTATAAGCTCTCTATTAAATGTATAACACTCTTCCACTGTATGTATTAAGCAAACTATAGACTTTTTTTCTTGTACATTACTTCTGCTGGTGTGTTTTCATTCGTAAACAAGTTCTTCTGTAGACAACTTTGAAAAGCTTTTTTACCATGTTTGCTTAGAACACCAATTCTTACATCTTTTAGAATATTTGCATAATCTTCATCTCTTGCTTGTCACATATTCTGAGTGATTTCTTTATATTCAAAATGTAACCACAGATTCACAATTCCAATACTTCCCAGAGATGTCTTTGTGTCTTCATGTAGAAGAGTATTAAACACTGGTTCTCCTTTTACAGTTTGTACAGCAGCACTTCCGCTTCCAGCAGCGCTGGGTCAGTGGTCTAGTTGCTGGACCCGGTGCAGCGCAAGGCCTATTTAGCTCACATGGTGATGCGACCGCACTAAATCTGACACGGCCAAAGCAGATCACTCGCGTTCGAGTGTTGCTGCAGGTCAGTGGTGCTCTTGCTTTCCCCTGCCACAAAAATCATTTGTTTTTAAAAACTACTTTAATTTCCTGATTTTAATTTTGTTGTGACTGTATTTTACTGTGTGGGGGGTTCAGAGCTGTGTTCAATGCTCTAATCATTCCGGGGACAGTTTGTACAGCTGCACTTCCGCTTCTAGCAGCGCCGGGTCTACGGTCTAGTTGCTGGACCCGGTGCAGCGCAAGGCCTATTTAGCTCACATGGTGACGCGACCGCGCTAAATCTGACACGGCCGAAGCAAATCACTCGTGTTCGAGTGTTGCTGCAGGTCAGTGGTGCTCTTGCTTTCTCCTGCCACAAAAATCATTCATTTTTAAAACCTACTTTTAATTCCTGACTTTAATTGTGTTGTGACGCGACCGCGCAGCAGACGCGTGCAGCGGGGGCACCGCTGGCGCGCCATAGGCGCGCCTAAGGCAAGCCCGTCTGTGCCCGTCCGCACCCGGCTGGGCCCAGGGGCCAGGACCCCTGCCCCTTCCATCTCAGCCCTCCACTCCTATTCCAGCGCTCTTCTTAGGAATCTCGATGGCGCCCTAGGAAGCAGGTGCGACCAGGTGTTTCACCCCGATAAACTCGCCTCCCACTGCCCTACTTGCACGCAGATGCTGACCACACACAGGCCAGATCACACTCCCCATAAGGAAGAATTTAGAATGCTACTCCTTAACTGCAGATCCCTACCCAAACATACCGCAGAGATCTGGATGCTTCTTAGCAACCACGATCCAGATGTACTGTTTCTCACAGAGACCTGGCTCACTACCAGTTCAGAACCAGACATTGTGCAAGCCCTCCCACCCGGCTTTGTGCTCCAAAGATGCGACCACTCCACAGGCAGAGGCGGTGGGCTAGCCATAGTACATAAGGAGCAGCTTTCCTGCCGTCTTCTAGGTAACCCTCTGGAAGATTGCGAGAACACGCACTTTCTATCAAATTTTCTCTGCTTCTTGCGTTCACAGAGACCCTGGTTTATCGCCCCCCGGGGCCAATAGGAACATTTAACACATCCCTCCTTGAAACAACACTAAATTTAGCCAGCACGGCGGGGAATTTTACGATTCTTGGTGACTTTAATCTCCACTTTGATGACCCACAAGCTCTCAAGGCGTGCGATCTAGCCAGGGATCTCGCTTCACTCCAAATCACTCAAAAAGTAAGCCAAAAAATCCATGTCAAAGGACACCTCCTGGATCAGGTATTCTCGAGTCTTCCTGAACTTAAGGGAGATGGCCCTATTCCGCTACCATGGACAGACCATTTTCTGATAAACCTGCTCTGGTCACCTCAGACCATCAGTCCCAGAGCACAACCCTTGTGGACGTTTGGTCGACCCTGGAACAAGCTCCCCCTAGACAAATGGATACAGGAGCTGGAAAAGACCAAACCTGGGCTCCACTCCTGCCCAACTAAAGCTAATGAGCAGGTCCTCTATTGAATTGAAAAATCCCTTAATACTGTTCTCCCTAAAACAAATATTAAAAAAACAACCAACGGGACCCCATAACGCTAAATGTTTCTCGCCAGAACTACGCTCCTTAAAACAGCAGTGGAAAGTAAAAGAAAGACTGTGGAGACGAGATTTCCTCCCCGCAAATAAATTAGACTATAGGATAGCCATTCGCGCCTATAAAGCTGAACTAAGGAAAGCCCAAACCTCCTACTTTGAGAGCAGAATCCTAGAAGCTTCCAATTCCCCCAAGGAAACCTTTGCCATTATAAAAAACTACTTAAAGCTCCAACCACGAGCACAGCCCCAGACATCTCTGGCAAACGATGTAACAAACTGGTGGAGTTTTTTGGTACCAAAGTCCAACGCATTCTGGAAACCCTTCAAACCATTGTGGAAGAGGAGAAAACTCCCCACCTTCGGACATGCGCCCTCTTGGATTCTCCCGAACACACTATCATCATATTCCCTCCGGTGTCCCAGGAACTCTTCATCTCTCTGTGGGATGCAGACAAAAGCGGTTCTCCCACCGACCCAGCACCATTAAATATTCTGGAGCAGGTCACCCCTACAATAGCCCCCAATATAATTCATCTGATCAACGCCTCACTGGCCTCTGGAATAGTTCCCACTAGATGGAAAGGGGCCCAGCTGATCTAGGTAACTACCGCCCTATATCCCTCTTACCGGCCATAAGCAAGGTAACGGAGAAACATGTCAACCGCTCCCTTTCGGAGTTTCTGGAAAATCATGACCTGCTCCACCCCTCCCAAACCGGGTTTCACCCTCGCCAAGGCACTGAAACTGCTTTACTAGCAGTAGCAGAGGAGAGCAGGAAAATCCTCGACTCAGAAGGCTCAGCAGCCATCCTACTCCTAGACCTGAGCGCCGCATTCGACACGGTAAATCACTCAATTCTGATCCGGCGACTCAGGCACATAGGAGTGGATGGCACGGCGCTGCGCTGGCTCTCCTCCTTTCTGAAGGGAAGAACCTTTCAGGTATTTGAGGAAAACACTGTATCTGCTCCCACTAGTTTGCCGAGTGGTGTGCCTCAGGGCTCATCACTCAGCCCGTTTTAATGTTTATATGTCCCCCCTAGCTGCCATAATCGCCCCCTATGGAATCCGGATCATCACATACGCCGATGAAACACAATTGGTGGTTGGGCTCAACCAAACAGAACCAACCACGCATGCCCTCTACTCCTGCTTAAATGACATCGCAGCCTAGATGGACGCCTCCCAGCTTAATCTTAATGGAGGGAAAACCGAGATCATGATCCTGGGCAATACTCTCAGTTTTAACCCCAGCCAGATGTGGCCCCCTAGTATGGGCCCACCCCCAGTGCCGAAGGAAGAAATTAAGAGCCTCTGCATATGGCTGGACCAGAGTCTGAGCCTCATGGCCCAAGCCAGGAAAACAGCTGCTCTGTGCTTGGCCCTTCTTAGAATGGCCTGAAAGGTACTACCCCTCCTTCCCTTTGAGTCCAGGAAAGTATTGGTGCAATCACTAATACTCTCGAGACTCGACTACGGTAATGCTCTATATCTGGGTGCCCCCGTTGCCACCATCACAAATCTCCAAACAGTACAAAATAGTGCAGCAAGACTCTTGATGGGAATCCCCAACCGACTCTCAGCCAAACGAGCCCTCCGTTCCCTACACTGGCTGCCGGTTCAGGAGCGAGTCAGATTCGAAGCCTTGTGCATAGTGCACAGGGCAAGACTTGGACTTGGTCCTCCTGTAATTCATACCATGATTAAGCCATATAAAACCAACCGGAACCTTCGCTCCAATGATCTGTATCTGACCGAGATCCCTAGAATCAAGAAATCTAGGAGTGGCGGGAGGCTTTTCTCCTATCATTCCTCCAAACTGTGGAACTCCCTGCCTCTACATCTCCGCAAAATCCCTGATCTTCTGACTTTCCGAAGGCAGCTCAAGATCCTGCTGTTTCCTTAAGCCACCGCAGCTCCTTCCCCCCGTGTCAGTTACTAGCGCTGGGATGCTTCCGGGTAACCATGCGCTCTATAACTGTTTTTCTATTCTATTCTACAGGGGTTAGTTGTAGCAGATCTCCAAATGCAATTAAATGTTTCCTCCAAAGAGAACGTCGTAATCTGTTTTTAATACCTGTTGCATTCTTAAGTGTACAAAAGCAAGTATTAAGTTTGAGACCATGCTCACCTCATCAATAATTAAAAGTTTCATTTTCTTCAGCACTCTTGACACTTCATAAGAAGCTTCTCCAGACAACTTATGATATTCTAATTTATTATCATGCTCCACTGGTAACATCAATAATCTATGCAAAGTAACTCCTTTAACATTGTGTGGTGCTAATCCAGTTGGAGCTGTTACCACACAACTTAAATGTGAACCAGTAGTTTTTTTAAAGATAACTGGTCAAAACTTTAATTAAAAAATGTTTACCTGTCCCAGCTTGACCACTGATGTACATCAGAAGAGGTTTAAAAGATGAACACAAACATTCTTTTTTTATGCAACAAACCATGTTCTATCCGTTCTCTCACTTGCACATATATTTCTTTCTGTTCAACATTTACAATGTTATATTCTCCTTGTGTGCTTGTTGCATTGCAATTTCGACTTCATGCATAGCAATCGCTGCTTCATTTTCCAGCATTGGTTGTCCAAGAGGATCTTGACTCCATGGACCTTTGACTATCTTGAGAACTTTCATGAGCTATTTCAGCTGTAATAGTCTTTTCCTGTTCAACATTTTTAAATATGTTGGGAAAATTGGACATCGAATGCTATCTTTACAAGCATTAAAAGAATCTTCGTAGCAGTCAAACTCTCCAAGTAATTCACTTTCACTACGCCATTGTTTAAACAGCTGCAGAAGTGCTAAAAAGTAAAATTCTCGCTTAGCTGGAGTTCCACAACTAAGTTTCTTGTGGTTTATAAGATTACCCATTGCATGTTTTACTAAACAACCATCACATCCAACTACTGCAAACTTTCCTTCTTTTAAATTCTCTTTAACATTTCTTTTGAAGCTGTAATGTTGAAGTACTTCATACAGACATAGCTGTTACAGATGTTGACTCCTTTTTGGATAGTATGTGTCCAACATATTAGTTTTAAGAATGTCTGTACTATCTGGCTCATTTGCTGCTAATTGTTCAATTTCTTCCAATGATTTCAACACTATTTCGTTTGCAGGCAAGAACTAAACTTACCCAAATGATTCCTCGTGACTTTGAATATAAACTTGAAGAACACAAGCGGTCTGAACATTCATATGATCCAATTTCTCGGTGGGAAAGCATTTTCAAACTAAAGCTGTACAATGTTTTGCTAATGTTTTGCTAAGACTATTCTCTTGTGCAATTTCTTCCCACATTTGTTTCATCTCTGTTTTTTCAGATTTTGTTATGTATGATTTAACATAACATGCAACAGCAATTGAGTTATCCGCAACATACTGGATGTCCATGTTCGCATTCCACATTTTTTAAATGACTGGATTGTAGTCATTGATATACTTTGACACTTCTGTTCTTTTTAAGTTGCAGGTATTCTTTGTGTGCCTCACAGAAGAAAAAAAAGAATTTACTCTTCCTTTACAAGTGACTGGACGGGGTAAACCAAACCGACATTTGGTGTAAAATTTTCCTTTAGACTTGTACTTTCTTCTGCAGTACTTACCACAACGGTTACTTTGGAAACGTAAAACTTGCTGTCTCAAGCTTCTATTTCCTCCTTCTCTTGGAATCTCACATGTCACATACTGTTCGATGAAAGACAATACTGTTTCATCAGAATCAGTTCAAAATGTAGGTGCATCCTTGACCCATAGTAGCATATGTATATGAGGTGCACCTCTTGCTTGGTACTCCTTTCTCCAAAAGAAATCGGTAACTTCTATAAGAGGTGGATTCTTTTTATTACAGATAAAATTCATCATACCTTGAAACTTATGATTAAAATATCTGCACACATTTACAGGATCCAATGAACACAGTTCACCAGGAGTCTTTATTTCAACATTTTTTATATTAGAATTTGCTTCTCTTAAAAACTCAAGCAAATCTTCCCATGCATACGCTGCACAGCTAAGTGTGACAAACCATGTTGGTGTACCTTAGTTCCGTAACATACACTTGAGTTCTCCATGACGATAATACCAATACTCATTTGTTCCACGTTGACATGCCATCAAATTGATTCACTGTGCTTCTAAATTTTCATCTGTTTCTTGAACTTTCTCCACAAATTCTTTCGCAGAAAGAAGTGATTCATGAACTCCAGTTTTAAGTATATGATTCACTGCATATGAGAGAGAAGACAGATCACTTTCAAACAAAAGGTGACATTTGTATGGAATGCACTGTCGAAATCTAGGATCTTCAGAATATAATCTTGTTGACTGATACTCTGAAGCTGGAATCCATACAGGTCGGTCATCATATCATTCACCTTCTCCAGTAGGAAACAACTGTGGAAAACAACGAGCTTCCAAGCTTTTCTCCCATACACTCATTGGAGTTCCCTGTGCTTTTTTCATTTGAAATAACTCAATGCTACTTCCTATCACTTCTTTCGAATGCAAAGGACATATTGTATAATGTCCATAACTCTCTTCAGTCCTTGACTTGTCCACTTTCTCTATTTGACAACTTGAAATTTCAAAATCATCTTCTAAACGTATTACCTGTTCATCTACATTCACATTTTTGTAATAAATATTGTTCTTTATAAGACGTAAGGTAGCCTTTTCAACTTTATTAACATCCACAAATTCTTGCCATATTTTCCGACTCCTTGTTGGTACACCATTTACTAAAATAACTACTGCCTCATCTTCCTCTTTCTCTACAGCAATAGTTTGAATGTTTTTCATAAAATCCAAAGGTAAGTACACCACTCTTCCTTTCAGCCCTCTTTGCAAGTTTGTTGGTGGCAGTTTACCTGTTTCAGGCTCCAACCGAATTATAGTTTGAAAAGGATGAACAGATTCAATTAGAACCGACTCGTATGTATTCAATTTGGCCAGCTCCTGCGGAATAGCCACTAACTATTATGCACTGCTCTAGCAGGCATTTTGCTCTCTTCTAATTTGTTGTGACAATATTTACATATACATTGATCACTACCTAACTCAAATCGACCTTCAACAAACAAGTAAGTTGCAAATTCTTCCCACTTACCATTGTTCTCCTTTTCACTTTTCAAATACAAATCAACATTCCTACTTTGACTTTTATAATGAGTACGTCGACAACAAACACAAACATTGTTTGGTATTTCAGAGCACACTACATTAAAATTTCCAATTTCTTCTTCAAACTGATCAGTGCCAATCACTTTCGCATCTCCTCCAACATCTGTAATTGTCAAACTTTCACTTTCTATGAACTGCTCTTCTGAAGCAAAATATTGCATTTCAATACCACCACACTTTGTTTGAACATCTGATAAAGAACCATATAAAAGACTTCCATTCAGTTCACTTTAAGTTAATGCAGGACTTTTTACATAGTACTGTATCTTTACAAAAAGTTCCGCATTTCTGAATGGTGTACTGCTAACATTCTCAAATGATGAAAAACAATTTTACAAACTTTTCTTGAAAAACAAGCCAGAGAATGCCCATACTTCTCAGTATATTTTCTTACATTACATGGATCTAGTCCTTGTAACAACTTAATCTTCTGTTTTATACTTTTGTGAGTATATTCTCGTAGCAAATTTCGCATTTTATCAATGGATTCCTGTTGAATACTACAAATGCTACTACAACTCCACTTATACACAGGAGCTTGTGAACGTTTCCCTTGCACTTCTTCAGCTATTAACTCTTCTGTACTTTTACCAACCATTTCCTCCTTTGGAAGAGGAACACCATCCTGAACTTCGTAGCAACGACCTCCAGTATCAACTGCAAATGATAAACAATTTTTCTGGAAGTATCTTTCCTCATTAAAAAAAGGATCAGTACTAGAAGTATGTCTCCAATGTCCAGTAAAGATTTTACAAAAGTTGGTTCTGTTCACAAGTCTTTTTTTTCTACTTTTGTCTTTCAAAACTTTCACTATTTTATCCAATACTTTAAATCGCTTTAAAATCAAAATGAACAACTTCTGTTTCAAATTGAAAGCAGTATCCACTATACTTTCAATACGCTGCTTCTATTTGAATTGGAACAGTCTTCTTTTATAGTTGCAGCATGTTTTCAATAAATTCTGAATCATTCTAGATCGAAAAGTCTCTGACGAATTTCTTGAATTTGTTTTTGTCTCCGAGTACCAGATACTATTTCTTTATCATCCTTCCTTTTTCTCGTATTTGAAATTGAACTCTGCTTCACCTTACTAGAAAAATTCTTGTTTTTGCTTTGTGTGAGGCTTTTCTCATTAATGGTTCATAAAATATTTTTTTCAAAAATTGTCTTTTGCTTTTACTCGAACAGTTTCTCTACTACTCGCATTTTTTTCTACTTCAAGATATTTTCCTTTTGGTCAAATACATATTTTTTTTCACTTCTTCTAGGCATTTCCAAATTTCAATCCAAACGAAATAATTTTCTGAAAAACAAAAAATAGATTCAATTATTTTTCACATTTCTTCACTATGTTAAAATAATCCCATACAATTGCAAAACTTCCGCTAAGAACTTCCAGACCCAGTGCTGCTAGGTGATGGAGCACGACAGATGAGCAAGACAGATGACAAGTAGTGCCATAGAACATACAGCAAGTATTTATTTAATTATTGACATACTCCTTTACAATTTATATATAACTACACTACCTCATACTTTTCACCTCTCCGGCACACCCCACCGCCCCACACCACTTTCTCTGCAACCCATCGCACACAACTTTATAAATAGTATTTTACATTTTTTTAATCTATGTACTTAGAATGATATTATCAACCAAACAGCACACATAAAAATTTCCATTATTACCTACAAATTGTATCAACAACTTCGCAAACATAACACTGCACCCAGGGCTTTAACTGGTGGGGGTGTCTGTGGGGATGTGACCACCAGCACTTCATTTTTGGGAGCCTCAAAACGGGTCTTTATAGGGCTCTATTTTCCGACCTCACAAACGTAATCTGTTTTTTTTCTTTATTGCACTGCAGTGACACTGTGAGAGCATGCACATTGCTCACTACTTAGAAGTGCAGACATCATGCCAAGTGATTCGCATTGTAGGAGAAGGGAAATCCTTTAAAGAGAGCCATTTTTTCTCAGTATTTCCTTTCTCTTTTTGCAACGCGCCAGCAACATCATCGTGGGGTGATTAGCAGACAGACCACCATGCGCGCAACGCCCTTTCCCCACACTCTCTGACACAGCTTCCCGGGCGCACACACAGAGCCGCACCCGAGTACTTCACCGATCTTCAACACATCATTTTTTTGTAAAGGAGACTGCTCTTTTTCACCCCTTTTTACAACCCCTACATGCCCACTCTGCCTATTGCTGAAAGAATTAGGCTCCCCTGAAATTTCCCTCTGGTTGCACCTCTGCAAACAACCACAACAAGGTAACTCCAGCACAAACTTGCTCTCACCTTACACATGGTCTTGTTTTAGTGCTACGAAAACACACACTTTGCCTGCCTCACTACGTTCTCACACCCCCTCTTTAATATGAACATAAAAGCTTTCAAATTACTTTTATATTCCTATACTGTACTTCACATGGAAATATAGAACTCAAGGTTCTCACCACCCCAAATTAGCTCTCTGGTATACTTTTTCAAATATAAGAAGTACAGGTATTCAGTATCTGTCAGTCACGGCCACAACAGTTAACGTATTACACTTAAAAGCTCCTTTACATTTCTTTCGCTAGATGTACCTTTGTTTAAAACGCCACCAGAGAAGGGCGTTGAAGTATGCTCCACAGAGAGTAACTCAAAGCTCTGTAATTCTTTATTAAAAAATCTGCCTGTCAATGCTTTTCGCAAGCCTTTGCAATGCCTTAAGAGGGTAGCTGGATGAGTATAATACATTGTATTTAAGATCAGGGGTGAACGATGCACGGAAATAAGAACGTATAGTTGAATAAAGGGTGAGTGGATGCATGGCCAGATGCATCAATGGATATATACATAGATCAATGTATCAATGTATGGATGGCTGTAATGATGAATGAATGCAAAGACCAGTACTTACAATAGACAGGTGGGCTGATAAATGCTGTGGATTGAATCTGGGACAGATATATCTATGCATATATAGGCGTATCGCTGCATGAATGGCACAGTGCTTACTAAAGGCGAGTGTACTCATAGGTGCTTAAGATAAGCGGACGAACAAATGTATGTATATATATATATAAGTAGGACTATATCCATCAATTAAAAGATGGTTGAATGGCGCAGTGCTTAGGAAGCATGGATACTGCGCTTTAATTGGGCCGGGTCTGGGGACCGGCACTTATTTTCCTCGAAACGACTCTCTACCAGTCTCTATTTTCGTCCCTCTCAAATATAGTCAATTTTTTTATTTTTTGTTACACTGCAGTGACAGCATGCACATCGATGTACGCATGCTTATTTTGCTCACTACTGAGAACTGGAGACATCACGCTAGGTTATCCACATTGTAGAAGAAAGGGGAATCCTTTAAACAATGTTTTTTTCCGAACCTACGATAATTGTAGAGGATTTTCTAAAGCACACAATGATACTTATCTTGATTTAGACCACGCCCCAACTTGCATATCCCAAACCCCTTTAAGAGCTTTGCCCCCCCTTTTAAAGCACCCCCACTTTTTTTCTCTCACTTAGAACCCTAACTATACCATAGTAACAAACAAACAGTGTAACCTTCCAAAAAACAAAAAAATCTACAATGGCACCAAGTTTCATAATTTTCCATCAACGCTATCAGCCTTCAACCACAGTACAAGAGTGTCTATCAGCACGAAAATGTCTTATCCACAGAAATGTTGTGTAATTTCTGTACCTGTCTGCTGGAACACTCATCACCAAAACGTATTAAAACATGGGAATTTGCTAGAAAAACATATACCATACCATAAAGCGATTCATAAATGGGCACACTGCCACTGCACCACCCTCTTCCCCATCCTTCCTTAACTTTACAAAATTAAAGAAAGAGCCACACCAAACCTAGTAAACAAACTATGCCAATACAAGAACTTAATTTCAACAACCGTCTACCGGAACGCTCATGAGCAAAGCATATTAAAACATACAAATGTGAGGGTAAAACATATAACATGCCGTAGAGCACTTTATAAGTGCTCCCAGTGGTACTACATCACCTTCAGTAGCTCGACATCTGCACATTACTAAATTCTGTGTTTTAATCAGAAACATACCCACCTCCCCCACACCCACCGCCCGCCCTTCCTTAACCGTACGAAATCAAACAGAAACCCCCACCATTCCTAGTAGCGCCACTATACCCATACACAGGCTTAATTTTAACAGGTGTGTGCCGTAAATACTTATTAACCAAAAATTATTCAAACTTGCAAATTTGCAGCAAAAACATAATCACTACCATAGCACGGTTAATAAATAGGCCCACTCAAACTACATTACCTTTACTAATTACACATGCCCACATTCCAAATTTCCATCTTATAATCAGCAACATACGCACATCCCCCACCCCACCCATACAAATGCTTAATCGTACGAAATCAAACAACGAGCCCCTGCACTCCCGTTACTGCTACTATAGCCATAGATAGACTTAATGTCAACAGGTGTCTGCCGGAATGCTCATCAGCAAAAGCTAATAATACGTACAATTTTGCAACTCAAACATACACCATACCATAAGACGGTTTATAAATAGTCACAGTACCACTACACCACCTCAACACCTGCCCTTGCTTAACTTTACACAATAAAAGAAAGAGCCCAAGCAAACGTAGAAGCGCCACTATAGCCATACACAGCCTTAACTTCAACAGATGTCTCCAGAAAAGCTCATCAACAAACTGTATTAAAACATGCAAATTTGCGGGTAAAACATATACCATGCCATAGGTGCTCCCAGTGGCACTACATCACCTTTAGTAGCTCCACATCTCCACGTTACTATATTCTGTATTTCAAACAGCAACATAACTACCTCCCCCACACCCACCCCTGCCCTTGGTTAACAGTACAAAATCAAACAGAAAACCCCCCTTCCTAGTAGCGCCACTATACCCATACACAGGCTTAATTTTAACATGTGTCTACCGGAACACTTATCAGCAAAAACTATTCAAACATGCAAATTGGCGGGTGAAACATAAACCATCCCATTGCACTGTCTATTAATGGGCCCAGTGAAACTACATTACCTTTAGAAACTACACATGCCCATGTTACAAATATCAGTCTTATAATCAGCAACATACGCACCTCCCCCACCCCCACCCATCCCTTGCTTAACCTTACGAAATCAAACAACGAGCCCCAACACTCCCGTTACCGCCACTATAACCATACATAGACTTCATGTCAACAGGTGTCTGCCGGAACGCTCATCAGCAAAACCTATTAAAACCTGCAATTTTCCAACTCAAACATACACCATACCATAAGACATTTTATAAATAGTCACAGTACCCCTACACCACCTCAACACCTGCCCTTGCTTAACTTTACTCAATAAAAGAAAGAGCCCCAGCAAACGTAGAAGCGCCACTATAGCCAAACAGAGGCTTAATTTCAACAGATGTCTCCCAAAACGCTCATCAGCAAAACTTATTAAAGCATGCAAATTTGCCACTAAAGCATATCCCAGGCCATACAGCGCTTTATAAGTGCTCCCAGTGGTACTAGATCATCTTTAGTAGCTCGACATCTGCACGTTACTAAATTCTGTGTTTCAATCAGCAACATAACCACCTCCCCCACACCCACCACCTGCCCTTCCTTAACCATACGAAATCAAACAGAAACCACCACCATTCCCAGTAGCGCCACTATACCCATATACAACGTTAATTTTAACAGGTGTCTGCCGGAACACTTATCAGCAAAAAGTATTCAAACATGCAAATTGGTGGGTAAAACATATACCATCCCATAGCACGGTTTATAAATGGGCCAAGTCGAACTACACCACCTTTACTAGCTAGACATCTATATGTTACAAAAGTCGTTTAAACACTCTGTAGAGTGTATAGCAGGGCACGGGGAGAGAAAATAAAGTTCTAATTCCCAAACTTTTGATATACAGTCCCTTTACTGTATCTATATTAAAGATATTAAAGGGAATGAATAAATTGACGAGTGTCTCAAAAGGGATAGTGAAGCTCACCATCAGTAAAACAAAAACCACTTCAACACCTACATATATCTGCCACAGCGACACAGCCTGACAAATAGTATCACTTATAATCACATGTAGTCCTATAATGTCAACAAAGTCATACTGAAAATATACCGCACATTTACATTTTTTTTTATCTCTCACACATTTATAAAGCATCTCTTCTAAAGAAGCACTCCCCAACTACTTCTATTCCATAAGAACAGACTAATTAATATGTTTATTACCATATATTTTAGTATATCTACCTTTTTATTATTCACTAGTCAGAAACTACAAAAACTATTAACTATACCCAAATGCAAACCAGAAACCATGGGCCATATTATCAAGGACTGCGTGAAAATTATCGCTGCTTTATCAGCAGGAAACTGCCGCTAAAGCGGCGATAAAGGGCTTGATAATATGCCCTTGTGAATTACCATAGAAGCCCATGTTCCGGTGTGAACATGGGCTTCTATGGGAATTCACAAGGGCATATTATCAAACCCATTATCGCTGCTTTAGCGACAGTTTCCTGCTGCTAAAGCGGCGATAATTTTAATGCCGTCCTTGATAATATGGCCCCATATTCTTATTATATCTCAACTTAGTATCACATGATTCAAACTATGCGTACATATAAAAGGAACGTATCACTTTTCCTATCTCCATCTCCTCTCCATGTAATCTCAAAACACTGTACACGGCCCCACTGTACAACCTACCCTGACTTATATTCAAACCTACCTCTCAGTGTCAAAAATAAGACCACAACCTGCCCACATAACATTTCTGCATTTTGCTTTATCGCTTTTAACTTAATAACACGTACGTCTCCTACCACCACCCCACTATTTCCACAAAAAGTATCAGTTGCAAACGTGCAACATTTTCTTTATCTCCCCAAATACATTGCAAACTCAAATTAACGCTGTACCTCATTTTTAAAACAATACAGTCCTATAAAGATGACAAACTACACTTCTTCTCTGTGAAAAATTCCTAAACATATATAAAATACCTATATAACAACAGCTCAAAGTTTATGCATGTTTCATAACCAATATCAAACACCACACTTTACTAACACTATATTACTTTGAAATAAAAAATACTTTCAACATTAAAAACATCATCTCAAATACTTAATCAATACTATAAAACACATAACACACCTTGTTCATTTCTAACTTACCTTTGTAGTTGTTATCCAGATTTCAAATGACACACGCATACAATTCTCTCTTTCTCACATAGTACATGTAAAGCTCCGACTTCATCAAGAATGAAACCAGAAATGGCACAATTTCTCTGTCACTCCACACATAAATACATTAAAGAACAAATCAGAATACTTCATTCCTTCAACGACATTCCAAAACTTACCTCCATTGGTTAATTTTGAATTTTCCTTCCAAAAAGCTACTTATTATTCCGCACCGCATACAGGTCACAAGTTCAACCTATTTTATCACCACACTTTCTGGAACCTTCTACGACACCTGCAGGTTAAAAGTTCATCTTTTTTTTTTAACCTAACGATATACTTTTGCAACATTTTATTGAACATTCAACGGCATTTGCACGTTAAAAACTCACAATAGGGGTCAGTAGTTCTTCAGCTTTATTCCCAACTCCAGAAGCACCTCACCTTACACCCCCAGCGCCATCAGGCCCGTAGGAGTCAGTGCTTTCCAGTTTCCGAATACCAAATTCATTTCATACACACAAATTTACATTCGCACTCCCTATATAACACCCCCTAAGCACCATACACAAGTTACAATGTTTGAAACAAAAGTTCCTCCAAGTAGCTATAACTACATGCTGACACTACTTGCACAGATGTGGCATAGCGGCCAGTGCACATGACTCCACAGCATAGACACACAGTTTGGGCTCACGCTTTCATCCCCGAGTCCAGCAGCAGCTCAGCTTAGCAGCATGAGACTCTACACACTACCTCACATATTTTCTGTACCCCAGAACATTCAGACCAGTACGGGTCAGTAGTTCATCCTAGTAGTTATAAACACATGCTGACACTACTTCCACAACTGTACTGCAGCGGCCAGGGCACATGACTTCACAGCATAAGACACACAGTGTGGGCTCACGCTTTAATACTCGAGTTGCACACAAGCTCACCTTAGAAACATCACACACTAGCCAATACCTCACTTAATTATCATAGCCTAGAACTTTCACACCGGTAGGTATGATTAGTTCACTTCACACCCCCTCTATAGCACACCCTAAACACCCCACAAAGGTTACAGTGCTCCTACCCTCCTCTTTCCCACATTTTTTGCCCTTTTTCCCCCTTACTCACTTCAACGAAATCACAAAATGGCAGCCAACACTTCCTAGTTGCAAACGCTCATAGCGCTCGCAGCCAATCAGCAGCAAGCTCGTGCTCGTAACGCCTCAGCCAATCAGATGGCAGAATTCCCAAATATCGATATCTGTAAATTTCGATATTTCTCAAAAACTACAGAACAGATTTACACCAAATAAACAAAAGTGTGCTTTCTAGACCAAGAACCTTCTCCCTGCCAATTTTGGGGTAATTATGTTCACCTGTTCGACCTGTAGCCTTGTCTAAAGTTTCCTATGAAAATTAACATTGAAAAAACACGTTTTGGGACCCCCCTTTTGTCTCGGCCGCCCTTCACGAATCACCCCCAAACTTTCAACATAGGAGCTGATCTCACCAAAGAATTCGTTTTGAAAATTTCACGAAGATTCATCAATCAACGCCAAAGTTATTGCGAATAGAATGTTGCCATTTTCCTATAGTAACCAGGTCCTAACTATAACTACCTACTGGCGACCGCCAGTAAGTAATAGTTATAGTTAGGACCCTGTTTCCATAGGAAAACCGCAACATTCTATTTGGAATAACTTTGGCGCCGGTCGACGATTCCTCGCGAAATTTTCAAAACTAATGGGGCGCTACGCTCCGCTCCTACCCTGAAAGTCTCGGGGGGATTCGTCAAGTGGGGGCTGAGAAAAAAGGGGGGTCCCAAAACGCGTTTTTCCCATGCATTTTTCCATAAGACCTTTAGACACAGCTACAGCCCGAACGGCTGAACAGAGTTACTTGAAATTTGGCAGAGAGGTAGTCCTCAGGTCAAGGAAGTGCCTTTTGTAGGTCTGGTGTAAATCTGTTCAGTAGTTCCTGAGAAAATAGCATTTAAATCAATATATATATCTGTGGCAGCTTACGGTGCGCTTACGATGCGCTTACGGTAAGCTTACCGTATGCGTACGGTGCCGTGCGCGAGCGCGAATCTGATTGGCTGTTAGATCTTAGTAAACATTCGAATCGGTCGAAACCAGGAAGTGGCGGCCGCCATTTTCTCTCTCGCACTCTGAGTGGGGGTTAAAAAACAAAGGCCAAAAACATGTAAAGGGGCTGTTTAGACAGCTCCTAAGCACCTAGCCATGTTGAGGGAGTCCCCAAAGATCCCCCAAGGTCAAAAACGGAATTTTATTTTTTTCGATAATTTCGCCGATTACGCTTACCGTACGCGTACGGTAAAAATTATTTTAAAAAAATATATATCCATACTCTCCCCACCCCATGTGCAAACGGTGCCCGAAGGGCATCATTTGTGCATGGCATATAATTCTTCTGAAAATTTGAAATATTAACTTTCACAACGAAGCGCATCATATGTCCTCCATGTGCGCACGGTGCGCGAAGCGCATCGTGGGTACATGGCCCATGTAGCGTAACGTGCACGGCACTAACTGCGTAAAGTGGGCGCGCGGTGCGCGAAGCGCACCGTGCGCGCACGGAACGAACTGCGTTAAGTGGGCGCGCACGCCACGAATGGCGTAAAGTAACTTAGCATTTAAAAAACCGTACAAATTCACTGAAAAAACCATAGGTTTCACACACGTTATAGTTAGGAATTAGCATTTAAAAAACCTTGCAAATTCAGTGAAAAAACCATAGGTTTCACACATGTTATAGTTAGCTGGACATTTTACTGATAAAAAACCAATGAAATTCCCCCGTTATAGTTAGTGCAGGCAACTATAACTCACGCGACCGCAATCCTCTGCTGATGCTAATACTGTTTAGCTATACATATATTACAAATATTTTTTTTTCATAAAGACACATATGTCATCAGCATAGGATTGCGGTCGGGTGAGTTATAGTTGCCTGCACTAACTATAACGGGGGAATTTCATTGGTTTTTTATCAGTAAAATGTCCAGCTAACTATAACATGTGTGAAACCTATGGTTTTTTCACTGAATATATATATATATATTCACTGAAAAAACCATAGGTTTCACACATGTTATAGTTAGCGGAAATTTTACTGATAAAAAACCAGTGAAATTCCCCCGTTATAGTTAGTGCAGGCAACTATAACTCACGCGACCGCAATCCTCTGCTGATGCTAATACTGTATTTAGACACTTATTTGCCCATGTCTTCTTCCATACATTTTTAGCTATACATATATTACAAATATTTTTTTTTCATAAAGACACATATGTCATCAGCAGAAGATTGCGGTCGCATGAGTTATAGTTGCCTGCACTAACTATAACGGGGGAATTTCACTGGTTTTTTATCAGTAAAATTTCCGCTAACTATAACATGTGTGAAACCTATGGTTTTTTCAGTGAATTTGCAAGGTTTTTTAAATGCTAATTCCTAACTATAACGTGTGTGAAACCTATGGTTTTTTCAGTGAATTTGTACGGTTTTTTAAATGCTAAGTTACTTTACGCCATTCGGGGCGTGCGCGCCCACTTAACGCAGTTCGTTCCGTGCACGCGCACGGTGCGCTACGCGCACCGTGCGCGCACAGTAAGCACGCGGTGCGCTTCGCGCACCGCGTACCCACGTTACGCTAGATGGGCCATGTACGCACGATGCGCTTCGCGCACGGTGCGCACATGGAGGACATATGATGCACTTCGTTTTGAAAGGTAATATTTTAATTTTTCGTAATTTTTATAAGCCATGCACAAATGGTGCCCTTCGGGCACCATTTGCACACGGGGTGGAGAGAGTGTGGATAATTTTTTCTTTTATTATTTTTGTTTAAAATATTATAGTTTATCACACCTCTTATAAGCCATGCACAATTGGTGGCCTGCGGACACCAATTGCACACGGGGTGGGGAGAGTGTGGATAGTTTTTTTTTTTTATAATTTTTTACCGTACGCGTACGGTAAGCGTAATCGGCGAAATTAGCGAAAAAATAAAAATTGCATTTTTGGCCTTGGGGGATCTTTGGGGACTCCCTCAACATGGCTATGTGTGTGGGAGCTGTCTAAACAGCCCCTTTACATGTTTTTTGGCTTTATTTTAAAACCTAACTCTCAGTGCGAGAGAGAAAATGGCGGCCGCCGCTTCCTGGTTTCGGCCGATTCGAATGTTTACTAAGATTTAAGAGCCAATCAGAATCGCGCTCGCGCACGCCACCGTACGCGTACGGTAAGCGTACCGTAGGCGCACCGTAAGCTGGCTCAGATATATATATTGATTTAAAGGCTATTTTCTCAGAATCTACTGAACAGATTTACACCAAACCTACAAAAGGCACTTCCTTGACCTGAGGACTACCTCTCTGCCAAATTTCTAGTAATTCTGTTCAGCCGTTCGGGCTGTAGCCCTGTCTAAAGGTCCTATGGAAAAATGCATGGGAAAAACGCGTTTTGGGACCCCCCTTTTATCTCAGCCCCCGCTTGACGAATCCCCCCGAGACTTTCAGGGTAGGAGCGGAGCGAAGCGCCCCACCTATTTTGAAAAATTCACGAGGATTCGTCGACCGGCGCCAAAGTTATTCAAAATAGAATGTTGAGGATTTCCTATGGAAACGTGGTCCTAACTATAACTACCTACTGGCGACCGCCAGTAGGTAATATATATATATATATATATATATATATATATATATATATATATTCACTTAAAAAACCATCCAAAATGTGTCATTTCAGATGTCATCGGTGATGTCATCAGTGATGTCACTGACAATGTCATGAGTGATGTAATATGAGACGTCATCAGCAGTGCATTGTGGGTGCGCGAGTTATAGTTACCTGAAATGATGTAAAATGATGTACTTTCTAACATTGTAAACTATATTTGTCATTATCCTTGTCTATTACGACTGAGATAAACGTTGAATTCACTCATGGCCAAATTGCTTACTGATGTGTTAACTAAAACTCAGAATATGCTATGAACATTTCAATCTGCACAGACCATACCATCAAAAACAATTTACATCTATAATCTATTGGAAAATGGAATGAAGCAGTGGGGAATCTTAGGCTTCTGCTCAACTCTAGGGGCTTGATTTAGAAGTGGAGTGACTGCTTTTTGTTAGTAGTGACCCCTGGTGATAAATGGTTATAAGCTGCAAATGGTAAAGTGAGCTGTATATATATATGTCACTGACCATGTCATGAGTGATGTAAAATGTGACGTCATCAGCAGTGGATTGCGGTCGCGCGAGTTATAGTTAGCTGAACTACTATAACGTTGGAATTTCAAAGGTTTTTTACGAGTGAAATGTCCCGCTAACTATAACATGTGTGAAACCTATGGTTTTTTCAGTGAATATATATATAGATATATATCTATCTATATATATATTCACTGAAAAAACCATAGGTTTCACACACGTTATAGTTAGGATTTAGCATTTAACAAACCTTGCAAATTCAGTGAAAAAACCATAGGTTTCACACACGTTATAGTTAGCGGACATTTCACTCATAAAAAACCATTGAAATTCCCCTGTTATAGTTAGTTAAGCTAACTATAACTCGCGCACCCGCAATCCACTGCTGATGACGTAACATATTACATCACTCATGACATGGTCAGTGACATCACTCATGACATCACTGATGACATCTCAAATGACATCACTGATGACATCATCCAGTGCATGTGTGTTTTTCTGAAAATTAAATATGTTTTATATATGTATATCTCAAGGTCGATGGAAAAATATATGGGTATATAAGTGTCTAAAAGGATGATTTGTTTTTGAAAAATTGATTGTGTAACTGACTAATTAAGTGTATCTTAGTGAATACATGGCTTAATGAGTAATGTTTAAATATGTAATTTTCTGTATCAGTCTCTCACTTTGTGTATAAGTGTCTGCATGGGTTGGTGAGTAGCTATATGGGTGTTTATATTGGATTTTAGGTTGTTTCTTGAGTATCAGTCTGAGTGTCTGCATGGTTCGGTGGGGGGTTTAACGTGGTGCATAGGTGCATGAATGATTGTCTGTCTGGTTGTATGTTTTGAAGACAGCATATGTGCATGACTGTATGGTTTGATGAGTGTGTGTATGGGTGTGTTAGTGAGTGAATGACTGTCTCAATAGTGTCTTTATGAGTTACATAATATGTTTTAAAGAAGTATATTTGACTATTGTTGTATATAAGTGAGTATATGTGAGAGTGAGAGATTGAAATAGTTCTTGTATGAATAAGTATGTGTTTTTATTAGTGATTATTTAAAAGAGTAAGGATGTGTAAGTTTCTGTAGAAGTACGTGTTGAGGTGTGTGTATAACTGAATATGCAAGTAAATGGATGTTTGATTCTTTATTAGCATGAGTGACTATGTGTGTGAGTAACTCTATGGATGAGTGGCAATGTGTAACAGGATGTATAGGTGTATGAGTACATATGATGAGTGAGTACATGTATGAGTGACTGTACAGGACTGTTGGTGAATGAGTGGATGTGTATGTGGATCTAAGAATTACTGAATAGGTTGTTGTAACTGGTATTGGTATGTCCATTGTTTTGAAAATTGTAGTCACTATTTTTGAATGTGTGTATCAAAGGTTATATTAGGGTGAGAGGAGGTCTACCACTCTGTCACAAGGATGATGTCATCAGTGATGTCATTTGAGATGTCATCAGTGATGTCATGAGTGATGTCACTGACCATGTCATGAGTGATGTAATATGTTACGTTATCAGCAGTGGATTGCGGGTGCGCGAGTTATAGTTAGCTTAACTAACTATAACGGGGGAATTTCAATGGTTTTTTATGAGTGAAATGTCCGCTAACTATAACGTGTGTGAAACCTATGGTTTTTTCAATGAATTTGCAAGGTTTTTTAAATGCTAAATCCTAACTATAACGTGCGTGAAACCTATGGTTTTTTCAGTGAATTTGCAAGGTTTTTTAAATGCTAATTCCTAACTATAACGTGTGTGAAACCTATGGTTTTTTCAGTGAATTTGTAAGGTTTTTTTAAATGCTAATTCCTAACTATGACGTGTGTGAAACCCATGGTTTTTTCAGTGAATTTGTATGTTTTTTTAAATGCTAATTCTTACCTATAACATGTGTGATTCCCATGGTTTTTTCTTTGATTTTGTGTGATTTTTTTATTATAAATTCTTATATTAAATGTGTTTTTTTTTTAAAAAAAAAGCAAGTTTTTTGTTTTTTTAACTTTATATTCTCTTAAAACACTATGTTTTTTTTAAAAAAAATTCTGCAATATATTAATTTTTCTCTTTTTTTTTACCAAACAGGTAAGATATATTAGTATAACATAGAAATTCTTTTTTTCCTTTTTTTTTTTTTTAAGTGCGCGTACGGTAAGCTTACGGTAAGCGTACGGTTTGCGTAATGTTCGTAATTTTTCTACTCTTTTTGCGTATAGTTATGCAATTTGCGTAGCCGTGCGTACTGCGTATGGGGCGCATAAGCGTGTACGCTACACGCGTACGTTACGCGGAAGTGTTGGGGAGTGACTGTTATGCGCATGCGCTCGAGCGCGTGTCTTTTTTAAGCGCATGCGTACTTTTACCGTAAGCGCTCTGTAAGCACTCCGTAAGCGTACCGTAAGCGTAACGTACGCGCACGGTGGGTCATGTGATCATGAAACAAAACTTTTGATTGGTTTAAAGTTGTTTCAGTTCTAGAACTCTCCTACACCACACCCATTCCCCTCATTTCTGCTTGTGATCCCTTAGGAGAAGGAGCTGACTTGTCTTTGGGATACGATGGCAGACCAGCACTCTTCTACTGAGAGTGAGGCTAGCAGCACCATGATCAGGCAGAGAAGGAGGAAACAGAAGAGCTCTTTTATATGGGAGTATTTTAGTTTTCCTGGGGGTGAGAAAAAAGTCAATGCTGCTTTGGTGACTTGCAAGCTGTGCCAGCGTGTACTTTCGAGAGGTAATCCCAACAAGAAGTATTCCTTCGGGAATCACACTATGTTGAGACACCTTCACGATGTACACCCTAGGACACATGCTCGACATACTGGAGGAAACCTTTCAGTAAGTCAACCAAGCACATCCACAGCAGCTCAGCCGAGTCCTTCTTCGGAAGCTCAGCAGAGCCCTTCATCTGTGGGGGCAGATTCACCTTTTTCTGATCCTGTGGAAACGAACCATCGGTTTGCGAGGGTTACTATGCGGTGTTCATTTTGCCATGGTCTAATTGTTCATAGGGAGACCAGTCTTCCCCTCATTAACAACAAAATAGACCAGCACATTTGTCCTACCAGCTAATGTTCCCATTCTTCCTTTCCTCTGTCCCTGCATGAACACAACGGCTCTTTTAAGAGCCAACGTTACCTCTCAACTTTTTATTATTTTTTCTTTAAAACTTTTTTTTTTTTTTTTTTACCGTAAGCGTAATTTTTTTTTTTTTTTTTAAAAACACTAAAAATCAATTACCACATCTCAAGATCCTTGAGGAATTAATAACTAAATACTAAAAATCTGTTTGAGGAGAAGTGGAAGAAAGGGACCATCTAATTTCTGACTTACCTGACCCACCCAACAATTTAATTTTTAATTAAAATTTAATTGAAATTACTTGAAAAAATGGTTGTTTTTTTTCGAAAATTTTCTTTCACAATCTGAAAAAAAAGAAAAAAGTATTAATATTTAATAAATCATTATATAACACAGTACACATATTTACATATTTTCCAAAAACAATGTTTTGCCTTTTTTTTTGCTGTTTTCAGAATATATTGCATTTCACTATAAATCGTGAAAGCAATTGCATTCATCACTTAACAGCGGGCAAAAAAAAATAACAATCTCAAAGATTGTTTTAAAAAAGCCCAGAATCTCTTTTTACTTAAACATAACATTATAGAAATGCATAATATTCTAAAAAAATATCATCTACTAACAATAACTATTTCTTTAAAATACCGTCTGACAATTTTGTTACAGAAGCATAATCTCAAAAATAATATATCTCAAATAACTCCACAATACATCTGGTTACATTTCCTTTAGGCCAAATAGTAATTTTAAAATTCTTTTTTGATTAAATTTCCAATGGTAATCTAATAAAATTCCAAAATTTAAATTGTACAGATGTTACCGATTCTCTCTAACATTTTGTTTTCCGAAAGATTAATTAATAATTAAATAAGTCCACAATACAATTGGTTACCTTTCCTTATGGCCAAATAGTAATTTTAAAAATCTTTTTTAAATACATTTCAAATGGTAATCCAATAAAATTCCAAAATTTAAATTGTACAGATGTCACCGATTTTCTCTAAATTTTTGGTTTCCGAAAGATTCATTAGGAATTAAATAAGTCCACATTACAATTGGTTACCTGTCCTTTAGGCCAAATGGTAATTTGAAAAATCTTTTTTTTTGAAAATTCCAATGCTAATTCAATAAAATGGTAACATTGTTTTGTACAGATCTTGCCAAGTCTCTCTAAAATTTAGGTTTCAGGAAGATTAGATAGGAATTTGCTAAATCAAAAGGCAAACGTTGCTTGAAAATCAATTGGGAATCATTACACAGTGTCCAGCCTTTTTCACATTTAAGATAATCTGTGTAATGTCCAGAAGTAACAGTAGGTCCTTCATGGAAAATTATTGCAACTGTTACAAAAGTTTTTCCTGAAATTGATAATTGCTGTCCTATAAACTTCTTTATTAAAGTATCCAATTTTGAACCATCAGCTTTACATCATTGCATCATTAAAATTACATACTGTCCGTATTCCTTTAAAATTAACGTTGAAAACATGTCAGATTTACACTCACCACATTCCATGCTATGATTAGCATCTTTAACTAATTTAGCAAAAGTGACTGTTTTACTGTCTGGCAATGTTAAATAAATAAACCTTTCAGAATCAACATTAGAGCCACATGTATTGTAACAGTTTTCACAACTATGTTCCCATTTATAAGAGACACCAAACATATTTTGAATTGGCACCCCTTCTTCTTCCAGTACCTGAAGAAAATACATCAAGAATTCCTGTGCGTCTTGCTGTACATTTTGAGAAAACTGTGTTCGTCCTGAACATACATCTAAAAGTTTTCTAATTTCAGTAGCACTTTCGATTTGAGTTTTATCATTACTCAGCTTTTGAAAAAGGAGACTCAACTCAGAACAGAATCTTTTTCTCTGATTTACTATTATCTGCTCTTGCAAACTTTCCAGATAAAATGCAACATTCAGCACTACATTAGCGTAGCAGTTGACACCAGAGCTATTTTCAAAATGACAACCTACAACCTCTTCTTCATTTTCCTTTTTCTTTTTGCTTGCAATTACATCACTCCTCTTTTTTTTCCTCCTCTCTACATCCTCATTACAGATATTCTCAATTCTCCTTTTTCGAGAAACTACACGTTTTTCCAACACAGGATACTGACCTAAATGAGGAGCATAAGTTCTTCTTAATCTATTATACTCCTTGACACAGTTTGTATCAGCACTAACTTTTGAATCATCAAAGTCTATCATGAATAAACCAGATAATGTTTTCACTCGTGACAAAGCTACATAAGCCATACCTTCTTTGAACACAGTTGAACCAATGTTTACAAATGCACAATCTACAGTCAATCCTTGAGACTTGTGAATAGTTACAGCATATGCTAGAGAAAACGGAAACTGTTTCCTTTGTACATATAAGTCTTTCACAAGCATGAAACGTACTGTACAACGACAAATGTCTATAACTTCTTCTATCTGATCAAATTTTATTTTTAAACATTCAATTCCATCTTTTTTCTGATAATTAATAAAACCCACAACTCTTCCCATAGCTCCATTAACTAAACCTTTTTCAACATCCAAATTTCTCCTTAAAAATACTCTACAGTTCATGCAAACATATAGATTTTTTTCTAATCCAGCAGTTTTGGAAATGTTCTTCTCTAGTGAATCCAATTTATTTTTCAGTTTGCCTGTTAATGTGATAGTAATTCTTCCATCCTGAATTTTGTCCACTGCTTCCAATTTCCTGATATCTTCCTTGTCCAATTTCAAAAGCTCCTCATTGAATATTGAGCATTCACGTAGAGTTGGCATTAAGCAGATGACACTTTTCTTTTCTGCAATGTTTTTGTATATCTTCTCTGCAACTATTTCTTCCTTTGGAAATAAATTATGTAGCAACCGACTCTGTAATGCTTTTGTGCCAGCTTCAGTGAGTAGTCCAATTCTGATATCTTTCAGAATACTTCCATATTCTTCATCGTTTGATTGCCTCATATTAGTAGTAAGTTCCTTGTACTCAAAGAAGGACCAAATATTTGCATTACCAATGCTTCCCAATGACTTCTTTGTGTCTTCATGTGTCACAGTATTAAACACTGGTTGTCCTTTAACTGGAGTAAGCTGTAGAAGATCCCCAAAAACTATGACATGTTTTCCACCAAATAACACGTCATAGTCTGTCCTTAGAATTTGCTGCATTCTTAAATGCACAAAGGCAAGCATTAAGTTTGATACCATGCTCACCTCATCAATAATGAGAACTTGCATCTTCTTCAATACTCTTGAAACTTCCAAGCATGCTTCTCCAGTTAGCTTGTGGTATTGTATTTTGTTCTCATGCTCCACTGGTAACATTAGCAAACGATGTAAGGTGATTCCTTTTATGTTATATGCTGCTAACCCAGTTGGAGCAGTAACCACACAAGACAAAGTTGAATCCGTTTTTTGCTGTAGGTAACTTCTGATGACTTTTATTAAGAAACTTTTTCCAGTTCCAGCTTGTCCGCTTACATACATCCTGATTGGATGAAATGATGTGCATGAGCACTCTTTTTTTTCATGTAGTAATCCGTGATCAATTTTGTTTCTGATCTCTTCATAAATTTGTTGCTGCTCTTCATTCAGTTGTCTTTCCAAATTTGGTAAGTCTATAAATTCTTCTTGAGCTTGATTCATAACCGTTTCCACTTCATTCATGGCTATTGCAGCTTCATTTTCAACGATTGGTTGTCCTAGGGGATCTTGACTGAGTGTTCCTGAACTTTGGCTGTCTTGAGAACTGTCTCTAGCTACTTCAGCTGCAATTGTAGTTTCCTGTTCAATTTCTTCATTTAACATTTGCACATAATTTGTGAATGTACTACATTCTATGCTGTCTTTGCAAGCATTAAATGAATCTTCATAGCTTTGAAATTCTCCCAGTAGTTCGTCCTCTGTACGCCATGGTTTAAACAGCTGTAAAAGAGCCAAGTAGTAAAATTCCTTTTTGTCAGTAGTGTCGCAACTCAGCTTCCTGTGATTTATCAAACTTCCTTTTGTTTGCTTCACCAAACATCCTTCCTCACCAATGACTTTATATTTTCCATTGTTGATGTCTTCTGTGGCTTTCCGTGAATAAATGTAGTTCTGCAGCACTTCATAGAGACACATGTTCTCTAGATGAAGACTTCTCTTGGGATAATATGTGTCCAACATGTTTGATTTCAAAATATCTGTACTTTCTGGGTCATTCTCGGCCAAATATTCAATTTCTCCAACAGATTTCAGTACCCGATTTCTCATTGCTGCAAGGCCTAAACTTGCCCAAATTATTCTTCTTGATTTCGAGTAGAGACTTGCAGAAGATAACCTATCTGAATATTCGTAGGATCCAATTTCTCGATGCGATAACATCTTTAAACTGAAACTGTACAGCTTCTTACTGACAGTCTTCTCGTGAGAAATCTCTTCCCACATTTCTTTCAATTCAGTTTTTTCTGATTTAGTAATGTAAGACGTTACATATCGAGCAACAGCAATGGAATTGTCAGCTACATACTGTATATCCATGTTAGCATTCCACATGGATAAAATGACTGGGTTGTAGTCATTTATATTTTTTGATTCTTCTTTTCTTTTAAGGTTGTAGGTATTCTTAGGTGATTTTCTTGTAATAGTATGTCTCACAGATGACATAAAACTGTTTACTCTTCCATTTGAAAGAACAGGTCTAGGAAATCCAAATCGACATGTAGTGTAGTATTTATCTTTGCTCTTGTATTTCCGTCGACAGTATTTTCCACACCGATGACTTTGGAAACGTAAAACTTACTCCTTTAACTTTTTCTCTTCTGTGCTTTTTGGTATAGCACATGTTGCATATTCTTCAATGAAGGATAACACTGCTTCATCAGTATCTGTTCCAAACTTTGGGGCATCCTTGATCCACAACAGCATATGAATATGAGGAGCACCTCTTGCCTGGTACTCTTTTCTCCAAAAGAAATCCACTACTTCTCCAAGAGGTGGATTTTTTTTATTGCAGATGAAGGACATCATAGCCTCAAATCTATGATTAAAATATCTGCAAACATTAACCGGATCCAATGAGCACAGTTCTCCTGCTGTCTTGTATTCAATGTTTTTAATGTTTGAATTTGCCTCTCGTAGAAAATCCAGTAAATCATCCCAAGCGTACTCAGCACAGCTTAGGGTAAGGAAACATGTTGGTGTTCCTAAATTCCGTAACATGCATTATAATTCACCATGGCGTCGGTACCAATATTCATTTGTCCCACGCTGACAAGCCATCAGATTGATCAGTTGTGTTTCCAAATGATCATCTCGGTGCTGCACTTTCTCCATAAAATCCTTAGCAGACACATTTTGTAAATGTACTCCACTTTTTAAAATGTGATTTACTGCATATGATAATGCAGACAAGTCGCTTTCAAATAAAAGATGGAACAAATAAGGAATACTTTGTCGAAATCTGGGATCTTCTGCATATAGTCTTGTAGTTCGATACTCAGAAGCTGGAATCTGTTCTGGACGTTCATCGTATCGTCCTCCTTTTCCTGTAGGAAACAGCTGTGGAAAACATCGAGCTTCCAAGCTCTCCTCCCATACACTCACGGGAGTTCCTTTTGCTTTCTTCATCTGAAACAGATCAATATTGTCTCCCATAACTTCTTTTGAATGAAGAGGATGTATGCTAAAATGTTCATAAATTTCTTCTTCCTTTGACTTGTCCACTTTTTCAATTTGTCCAGTTGGTGTTTCTGTGTCTTCTTGTAAATCTTCTTCTTCTTCTTCTATATAAATTGATTCATACCATTTGTTATTCCTTTTCAAATACAAATTTGCTCTTTGTACTTTCCGTACATCTACCAGCTCCTGCCAAATCTTCTTATTCTTTGTAGGTACACCATTAACCAGAATAACTAATGGTTCAGTTTCCAAAGTATCTGCATCAATAGTTTCCATATTTCTTTTCAAATCCAAGGGCAAATACACCACTCTACCTTTTAAACCTCTCAGTAAATCTGAAGGAGGTAATTTACCAGTTTTGGGCTCCATACATACTATGGTCTGGAACGGATGAACACATTGAATAAGTATAGACTCATATGTATTTAATTCAGAAAGTTCGGCAGGAATAGCATCCAATTCTAAATTATTATGTACAGCTCTGGTCGGCATTCTATTTTCCTCTAACTTGTTGTAACAGTATTTACAAATACGCTGATCTTCACCCAATTCAAAACAATTTTCAAGAAATATATATGTGGCAAAATCCTTCCACTTATAATTATCTTCATTTTCACTTTTTCTGTAGAGATCAACATTCCTGGTTTGTTTTCTATAATGAGTTCTGCGGCAACAAATACAAGTAATATTTGGTCTTTCATTAGAGATTATTGCAAATTTTGTTATGTGATCATTAAATGTCTTACTTACAGAGGGTTCTACATTCTCTTCCACTTCTTCCTCATTTACTGTGTCCTTTTCTGCACTGTCTTGTTCAGGACCAAAGTAACAAAACTGAATTTCATCAGTAACCTTCTCTACATCTGATACCGATCCACGGAACAGAGCCCTATTCAATTCATCTAACTTTATTGCTGGACTTTTAGCAAAATACAACCGTCTCACAAACTTTCTCATTTCAGTATGATGAACAGCCAGCATCCTAAAATGATGAAAAACACTTTAACACACTTTTCTAGATAGACAAGCCAGAGAATGACCCTGCAAACCAGTATTCTCTCTCACTCTGCATGGATCTAGACTTTGAAGCACCTTAATCTTCTGTTTAACACTTTTTTTACTATATTCTCTTAGAAACTCACGAAATTTATCAATAGATTCCTGACGCACAGTGCAAATACTACTACAATTCCAAGTGTACACTGGGGCTTTAGGACGTCTCCCCATAGCCTCATCCGCCATCACTTGTACCTCATCTCTTGGAACCATTTTCTCCTTCTCCATTATACAACCATTTTTCACTTCATAAGCACGACCTCTGGTGTCAACTGCATGCAGCAAACTATTACTTTGAAAATAACTCTCTTCATTAAAAAAAGGTTCACTACTTGAACTATGCATCCATTCTCCTAAAAACACTTTACAAAAGTTTGTTCTTTTCACTAGTCTTTTCTTTTTGCTTTGTGATTTCAGTACATTGACCATTTTATCTAATGTACGCATCCTATTCAAAATTAAAATGAATAGTTTCCTTTTTAATTCTAATGCCTTTGCTGCAATGGCTTCAATTTCTTTTTTTCTCTTATAAAATTTAGCCTTTTTCTTATATTTCTTCACATCCTTTATCAAATTGGACATAACTCTTCTCTGAAACATTTTTCTACGAATCTCTTTAAACGCTGTTTTTCTTTTTAAGTTAATCTTTATTGTTTCTGAAGGTATATTTGCATTAACTAAATGCTCAATTTTTTCCTGTTGTTTTCTATTTAAAACATTCTTTCCAGTACAGACATTTTGTACATTTTTCCTTTTTTTGAAGATGTTGTTTAAAAAAAAAAAATTCTGCTTACCAGAAGACTTTCTCTTTTTCCCAACATGAGCATCTCCAACTAACTTAGGTCCTCCAGTTGTCTTCAGATATAGTTTTTTTTGGTGGTTTTTCCTTAGTCTGGATTTTGTAGGCATCTTACATTTTGTTCACTGCTCTTCAGCAATACCTGAAAAAAACTAAAAAAAATTCCTTTATTTTATTTAAATATATTACTACATTTTTTATGATCTTTTCAAATCTTAAAATACTATGTACCCCTTTCCTACAAGTGAAAATCACAATAACACATTCACAAATTAAATATCTAAAAACAATTCCTGTGTGCACACAGAGTCATGGTTTGAAATTAGTCAGAAAACGAAATTTCTTTGCCAATTGGAAAGCACACTTCCTACTGTTTTTTTGGCAAGTGATAAGTACTTTTACAGTCTGACACATTTTGAATCCACTTTTCAGATTCTGAAAAAAGCACATGTCCAAACAGCTTTTTGAGACCAGCAACATCTGTAACCTGGGTGACTGACTACACTCCAGCAAGGGCAACCAGCCTTAGTGATGCTGAATGTTTTTGCATTACTGACTGCAACCTCAAACCCCACTCGGTTGTGAATACTGTGCATGATTCCACAGGATAAGCAGCTGGGTGTGTGCTAAGAGTCTGCTTCTGCAGAAAAAATAGCTCCCCCTTTCCATCTAATGCAAATGTAAAATTACCAGAGTAATACGCAATAAATCTCTGTCTGTAATTCCTCTTTGCACACAGAGTCATGCTTTGATATTAGTCAGAAAACTAAATTTCTTTGCCAATTTGAAAGCACACTTACTACTCTTTTTTTGGCAAGTGATAAGTACTTTTACAGTCTGATACATTTTGAATCCACTTTTCATATTCTTAAAACAGCACATGTCCAAACAGCTTTTTGAGACCAGCAACATGTGTAACCTTGGGTGACTGACTACACTCCAGCAAGGGCAACCAGCCTTAGTGATGCTGAATGTATTTGCATTACTGACTGCAACCTCAAACCCCACTCGGTTGTGAATACTGTGCATGATTCCACAGGATAAGCAGCTGGGTGTGTGCTAAGAGTCTGCTTCTGCAGAAAAAATAGCTCCCCCTTTCCTACTAATGCAACTGTAAATTTACCAGATTAATACGCAATAAATCTCAGTCTGTAATTCCTCTTTGCACACAGAGTCATGCTTTGATATTAGTCAGAAAACGAAATTTCTTTGCCAATTTGAAAGCACACTTACTACTCTTTTTTTGGCAAGTGATAAGTACTTTTACAGTCTGATACATTGTGAATCCACTTTTCAGATTCTTAAAAAAGCACATGTCCAAACAGCTTTTTGAGACCAGCAACATATGTAACCTGGGTGACTGACTACACTCCAGCAAGGGCAACCAGCCTTAGTGATGCTGAATGTATTTGCATTACTGACTGCAACCTCAAACCCCACTCAGTTGTGAATACTATGCATGATTCCACAGGATAAGCAGCTGGGTGTGTGCTAAGAGTCTGCTTCTGCAGAAAAAAATAGCTCCCCCTTTCCATCTAATGCAAATGTAAAATTACCAGAGTAATACGCAATAAATCTCTGTCTAAAATTCCTCTTTGCACACAGAGTCATGGTTTGAAATTAGGCAGAAAACGAAATTTCTTTGCTAATTTGAAAGCACACTTACTACTCTTTTTTTTGGCAAGTGATAAGTACTTTTACAGTCTGACACATTTTTAATCCACTTTTCAGATTCTGAAAAAAGCACATGTCCAAACAGCTTTTTGAGACCAGCAACATGTGTAACCTGGGTGACTGACTACACTCCAGCAAGGGCAACCAGCCTTAGTGATGCTGAATGTATTTGCATTACTGACTGCAACCTCAAACCCCACTCGGTTGTGAATACTGTGCATGATTCCACAGGATAAGCAGCTGGGTGTGTGCTAAGAGTCTGCTTCTGCAGAAAGAAATAGCTCCCCCTTTCCATCTAATGCAAATGTAAAATTACCAGAGTAATACGCAATACATCTCTTTGTGTAATTCCTCTTTGCACACAGAGTCATGCTTTGATATTAGGCAGAAAACGAAATTTCTTTGCCAATTTGAAAGCACACTTACTACTCTTTTTTTTGGCAAGTGATAAGTACTTTTACAGTCTGACACATTTTGAATCCACTTTTCAGATTCTGATAAAAGCACATGTCCAAACAGCTTTTTCAGACCAGCAACATGTGTAACCTAGGTGACTGACTACACTCCAGCAAGGGCAACCAGCCTTAGTGATGCTGAATGTATTTGCATTACTGACTGCAACCTCAAACCCCACTCGGTTGTAAATACTATGCATGATTCCACAGGATAAGCAGCTGGGTGTGTGCTAAGAGTCTGCTTCTGCAGAAAAAATAGCTCCCCCTTTCCATCTAATGCAAATGTAAAATTACCAGAGTAATACGCAATAAATCTCTGTCTATAATTCCTCTTTGCACACAGAGTCATGGTTTCATATTAGTCAGAAAACGAAATTTCTTTGCCAATTTGAAAGCACACTTACTACTCTTTTTTTTTGCAAGTGATAAGTACTTTTACAGTCTGACACATTTTGAATCCACTTTTCAGATTCTTAAAAAAGCACATGTCCAAACAGCTTTTTCAGACCAGAAACATGTGTAACCTGGGTGACTGACTACACTCCAGCAAGGGCAACCAGCCTTAGTGATGCTGAATGTATTTGCATTACTGACTGCAACCTCAAACCCTACTCGGTTGTAAATACTATGCATGATTCCACAGGATAAGCAGCTGGGTGTGTGCTAAGAGTCTGCTTCTGCAGAAAAAATAGCTCCCCCTTTCCATCTAATGCAAATGTAAAATTACCAGAGTAATACGCAATAAATCTCTGTCTATAATTCCTCTTTGCACACAGAGTCATGGTTTCATATTAGTCAGAAAACGAAATTTCTTTGCCAATTTGAAAGCACGCTTACTACTCTTTTTTTTTGCAAGTGATACGTTTTTTTACAGTCTGACACATTTTGAATCCACTTTTCAGATTCTTAAAAAAGCACATGTCCAAACAGCTTTTTCAGACCAGAAACATGTGTAACCTGGGTGACTGACTACACTCCAGCAAGGGCAACCAGCCTTAGTGATGCTGAATGTATTTGCATTACTGACTGCAACCTCAAACCCTACTCGGTTGTAAATACTATGCATGATTCCACAGGATAAGCAGCTGGGTGTGTGCTAAGAGTCTGCTTCTGCAGAAAAAATAGCTCCCCCTTTCCTACTAATGCAAATGTAAAATTACTAGAGTAATACGCAATAAATCTCTGTCTATAATTCCTCTTTGCACACAGAGTCATGGTTTCATATTAGTCAGAAAACGAAATTTCTTTGCCAATTTGAAAGCACACTTACTACTCTTTTTTTTTGCAAGTGATAAGTACTTTTACAGTCTGACACATTTTGAATCCACTTTTCAGATTCTTAAAAAAGCACATGTCCAAACAGCTTTTTGAGACCAGCAACATGTGTAACCTGGGTGACTGACTACACTCCAGCAAAGGCAACCAGCCTTAGTGATGCTGAATGTATTTGCATTACTGACTGCAACCTCAAACCCCACTCGGTTGTAAATACTATGCATGATTCCACAGGATAAGCAGCTGGGTGTGTGCTAAGAGTCTGCTTCTGCAGAAAAAATAGCTCCCCCTTTCCATCTAATGCAAATGTAAAATTACCAGAGTAATACGCAATAAATCTCTGTCTATAATTCCTCTTTGCACACAGAGTCATGGTTTCATATTAGTCAGAAAACGAAATTTCTTTGCCAATTTGAAAGCACACTTACTACTCTTTTTTTTTGCAAGTGATAAGTACTTTTACAGTCTGACACATTTTGAATCCACTTTTCAGATTCTTAAAAAAGCACATGTCCAAACAGCTTTTTCAGACCAGAAACATGTGTAACCTGGGTGACTGACTACACTCCAGCAAGGGCAACCAGCCTTAGTGATGCTGAATGTATTTGCATTACTGACTGCAACCTCAAACCCTACTCGGTTGTAAATACTATGCATGATTCCACAGGATAAGCAGCTGGGTGTGTGCTAAGAGTCTGCTTCTGCAGAAAAAATAGCTCCCCCTTTCCATCTAATGCAAATGTAAAATTACCAGAGTAATACGCAATAAATCTCTGTCTATAATTCCTCTTTGCACACAGAGTCATGGTTTCATATTAGTCAGAAAACAAAATTTCTTTGCCAATTTGAAAGCACGCTTACTACTCTTTTTTTTTGCAAGTGATACGTTTTTTTACAGTCTGACACATTTTGAATCCACTTTTCAGATTCTTAAAAAAGCACATGTCCAAACAGCTTTTTCAGACCAGAAACATGTGTAACCTGGGTGACTGACTACACTCCAGCAAGGGCAACCAGCCTTAGTGATGCTGAATGTATTTGCATTACTGACTGCAACCTCAAACCCTACTCGGTTGTAAATACTATGCATGATTCCACAGGATAAGCAGCTGGGTGTGTGCTAAGAGTCTGCTTCTGCAGAAAAAATAGCTCCCCCTTTCCTACTAATGCAAATGTAAAATTACTAGAGTAATACGCAATAAATCTCTGTCTATAATTCCTCTTTGCACACAGAGTCATGGTTTCATATTAGTCAGAAAACGAAATTTCTTTGCCAATTTGAAAGCAAACTTACTACTCTTTTTTTTTGCAAGTGATAAGTACTTTTACAGTCTGACACATTTTGAATCCACTTTTCAGATTCTTAAAAAAGCACATGTCCAAACAGCTTTTTCAGACCAGAAACATGTGTAACCTGGGTGACTGACTACACTCCAGCAAGGGCAACCAGCCTTAGTGATGCTGAATGTATTTGCATTACTGACTGCAACCTCAAACCCTACTCGGTTGTAAATACTATGCATGATTCCACAGGATAAGCAGCTGGGTGTGTGCTAAGAGTCTGCTTCTGCAGAAAAAATAGCTCCCCCTTTCCTACTAATGCAAATGTAAAATTACCAGAGTAATACGCAATAAATCTCTGTCTATAATTCCTCTTTGCACACAGAGTCATGGTTTCATATTAGTCAGAAAACGAAATTTCTTTGCCAATTTGAAAGCACACTTACTACTCTTTTTTTTTGCAAGTGATAAGTACTTTTACAGTCTGACACATTTTTTATCCACTTTTCAGATTCTTAAAAAAGCACATGTCCAAACAGCTTTTTCAGACCAGAAACATGTGTAACCTGGGTGACTGACTACACTCCAGCAAGGGCAACCAGCCTTAGTGATGCTGAATGTATTTGCATTACTGACTTCAACCTCAAACCCCACTCGGTTGTGAATACTATGCATGATTCCACAGGATAAGCAGCTGGGTGTGTGCTAAGAGTCTGCTTCTGCAGAAAAAATAGCTCCCCCTTTCCTACTAATGCAACTGTAAAACTACCAGAGTAATACGCAATAAATCTCTATCTATAATTCCTCTTTGCACACAGAGTCATGGTTTCATATTAGTCAGAAAACGAAATTTCTTTGCCAATTTGAAAGCACACTTACTACTCTTTTTTTTTGCAAGTGATAAGTACTTTTACAGTCTGACACATTTTTTATCCACTTTTCAGATTCTTAAAAAAGCACATGTCCAAACAGCTTTTTCAGACCAGAAACATGTGTAACCTGCGTGACTGACTACACTCCAGCAAGGGCAACCAGCCTTAGTGATGCTGAATGTATTTGCATTACTGACTTCAACCTCAAACCCCACTCGGTTGTGAATACTATGCATGATTCCACAGGATAAGCAGCTGGGTGTGTGCTAAGAGTCTGCTTCTGCAGAAAAAATAGCTCCCCCTTTCCTACTAATGCAACTGTAAAACTACCAGAGTAATACGCAATAAATCTCTATCTATAATTCCTCTTTGCACACAGAGTCATGGTTTCATATTAGTCAGAAAACGAAATTTCTTTGCCAATTTGAAAGCACACTTACTACTCTTTTTTTTTGCAAGTGATAAGTACTTTTACAGTCTGACACATTTTTTATCCACTTTTCAGATTCTTAAAAAAGCACATGTCCAAACAGCTTTTTCAGACCAGAAACATGTGTAACCTGGGTGACTGACTACACTCCAGCAAGGGCAACCAGCCTTAGTGATGCTGAATGTATTTGCATTACTGACTGCAACCTCAAACCCTAAAAGTATTCCTCATTTATAACAATACACCTTATTTTATGGTGAAAACATAGTCCATATTATTTTACATGTTCCTCACATTTAAATTTCTCCCAAAACACAAAACGATAAACACAACTTCAACAAAAGGAATTCCAATTCTATTATTCATTTCTTAATTTACCATATACATCCCCTCTCAAACTCATAACTCACCTTTAAAATTAGTTAGTTGTGAAAGAAATGTGGCACTCAAACAGCAGATTATCAGAGCCAGGATCTCTGTTCTGTACACCTCTCTCCTCTCAGCAGAACCAGATAATGGCAATGTTTCCCTCTCTTTTTCCACAAATATACATGTTAATTTCAAATCTCAGTGCTTCCCCCTTTTTTTCAAATGTAATCACACATTTCTATTGGTTGAAAACCAACCCTTTTCCAAAAGTACCCTTCCCCCAACTTGACTTCAGCCTAGTACCCTTCCCCCAACTTGACTTCTGCCTGCTACCATAGCAACTGCTCTTGAAACACTGCTGTGTAGAGTTAGGTCAGAAGTTCACCACACAATGTTTCATTTCCAAAGAGCAGGAGTGCTTGACTTTTCAAACCTAACAGCAAATCCATAGTACTGTTCTTTGGTAACACATTTTTCTGTACCAATACAAATCATGCTTCTATAAATTTACACATACAGCCTAGTTTTTAGTGTAGAATGGTATGAAACAGCCAATCAGTTCTTTTTTTAAAAAATATGTATGCCTCCATTTCCAAACTGTCTTTCATTTTTTTTCCCATTCTACTGAAAGACACCTCCTGAGTGCATCCAGTTCTCCTTTTGAGATGTTCACAGTGTGGATTGTAGGGCACGGCTATGTCTTCTGGAGTGAAAAGTATGCAGAGAAAACAGGTATGGTGAGAGACCTTGCTTTACCAAATGTAGACATTAAATGGATTGGTCAGAGAGGGTTAAATTGGCACCAATTGATGCCTTTGGTGAAATCCTTCATGCAAATCCAACACCCTGACCTCATAATAGTGCACTGTGGTGGCAATGACCTAGGCACTTTGACTGGGGTAGGTCTGGAAATGCTTATGAAGGAGACCTTTGCACAACTGTTTTCACTTTTCCCTAAAACTGCCTTTGCATATTCTAACATATGCCAAAGGCAAAAATGGAACTGGTCCAATCATTTTTGTCCGCAGATTGACAAAGCAAGAAAGCACGTCAACAAATCTGTTTCTGCTTTCCTCCGAGACTATGGTATGGGTTCCATTTACCACAACAACTTGCGTTACGACATGCAAGACATTTATAGAGGAGATGGTGTACACTTCACTGATGAAGGGAACAGAGTCTTCCTCTTGAACCTTAGACTCTGCATCGGTACTTACTTGTAGGTACCACTAAAAAATCAAATCCCTTCATAAACACAACGGCTCTTTTTAGAGCCCCCTAATATCTAAACACTTAAATCTGAATTTTATTTCTCTTTTTTATATTTTTTTTCTACCGTACGCGTACGGTAAGCTTACCGTAAGCTTACCGTACGTGTACCCCGCGTTTTTTTTTAAAATTAATAAATGTTTTTTTTTTACTTTTCTGTCCTTCTTTGACCCCCTTGCAAATGTTAGGGGGTCTGTAACTCTCTTCCTTGCCCCCTTTTCAAGTTATCACCCTTTTTTTTTCTGTGGCGGCCGCCGCTTCCTGGTTTCGACCCATTCGAATGTTTACTAAGATCTAACAGCCAATCAGAATCGTGCTCGCGCACGTCACCGTACGCGTACGGTAAGCTTACCGTAAGCGCACGGTAAGCGCACCGTAAGCTGGCTCAGATATATATATTGATTTAAATGCTATTTTCTCAGGAACTACTGAACAGATTTACACCAGACCTACAAAAGGCACTTCCTTGACCTGAGGACTACCTCTCTGCCAAATTTCAAGTAACTCTGTTCAGCCGTTCGGGCTGTAGCTGTGTCTAAAGGTCCTATGGAAAAATGCATGGGAAAAACGCGTTTTGGGACCCCCCTTTTTTCTCAGCCCCCGCTTGACGAATCCCCCCGAGACTATCAGGGTAGGAGCGGAGCGTAGCGCCCCACCTATTTTGAAAATTTCGCGAGGATTCGTCGACCGGTGCCAAAGTTATTCAAAATAGAATGTTGCGCATTCCCCCTGAAAGTCTCGGGGGGATTCGTCAAGCGGGGGCTGAGATAAAAGGGGGGTCCCAAAACGCGTTTTTCCCATGCATTTTTCCATAGGACCTTTAGACAGGGCTACAGCCCGAACGGCTGAACAGAATTACTAGAAATTTGGCAGAGAGGTAGTCCTCAGGTCAAGGAAGTGCCTTTTGTAGGTTTGGTGTAAATCTGTTCAGTAGATTCTGAGAAAATAGCCTTTAAATCAATATATATATCTGAGCCAGCTTACGGTGCGCTTACGGTACGCTTACCGTACGCGTACGGTGGCGTGCGCGAGCACGATTCTGATTGGCTCTTAGATCTTAGTAAACATTCGAATCGGCCGAAACCAGGAAGCGGCGGCCGCCATTTCGTGTGTTTCACTCAGAAAAAAAAGAGTGATAACAAGAAAAGGGGGCAAGGAGGAGAGTTACAGACCCCCTAACATTTGTAAGGGGGTCAAAGAAGGACAGAAAAGTACAAAGAAAACATTTATTGATTTTAAAAAAAATCACGGGGTACGCGTACGGTAAGCGTACGGTAAAAAAAAAAAAAAAAAAAGAAATGAAATGCAGATTTAAGTGTTTAGATATTAGGGGGCTCTAAAAAGAGCCGTTGTGTTTATGAAGTGATTTTTAAGTGGTACCTACAAGTAAGTACCGATGCAGAGTCTAAGGTTCAAGAGGAAGACTCTGTTCCCTTCATCATTGAAGTGCACACCATCTCCTCTATAAATGTCTTGCATGTCGTAACGCAAGTTGTTGTGGTAAATGGAACCCATACCATAGTCACGGAGGAAAGCAGAAACAGATTTGTTGACGTGCTTTCTTGCTTTGTCAATCTGCGGACAGAAATGATTGGACCAGTTCCATTTTTGCCTTTGGCATATGTTAGAAAACACAAAGACAGTTTTAGGGAAAAGTGAAAACAGTTGTGCAAAGGTGTCCTTCATAAGCATTTCCAGACCTACCCCAGTCAAAGTGCCTAGGTCATTGCCACCACAGTGCACTATTATGAGGTCAGGGTGTTGGTTTTGCATGAAGGATTTCACCAATGGCATCAATTGGTGCCACTTTAACCCTCTCTGACCAATCCATTTAATGTCTACATTTGGTAAAGCAAGGTCTCTCACCATACCTGTTTTCTCTGCATACTTTTCACTCCAGAAGACATAGCTGTGCCCTACAATCCACACTGTGAACATCTTCAAAGGAGAACTGGATGCACTCAGGAGGTGTAATTCAGTAGAATGGTAAAAAGAAATGAAAGACAGTTTGGAAATGGAGGCATACATATTTTTTTCATAAAAAAAAAGAACTGATTGGCTGTTTCATACCATTCTAGAATAAAAACTAGGCTGTATGTGTAAATTAATAGAAGCATGTTTTGTATTGGTACAGAAAAATGTGTTACCAAAGAACAGTACTATGGATTTGCTGTTAGGTTTGAAAAGTCAAGCACTCTTGCTCTGTGGAATTGAAACATTGTTTGGCGAACTTCTGACCTAACTCCACACAGCAGTGTTCCATGAGCTGTTGCTATGGTAGCAGGCAGAAGTCAAGTTGGGGGAAGGGTACTAGGCAGAAGTCAAGTTGGGGGAAGGGTACTTTTGGAAAAGGGTTGGTTTTCAACCAATAGAAATGTGTGATTACATTTGAAAAAAAGGGGGAAGCACTGAGATTTGAAATTAACATGTATATATGTGGAAAAAGAGAGGGAAAGTTTGCCATTATCTGGTTCTGCTGAGAGGAGAGAGGTGTAAAGAACAGAGATCCTGGCTCTGATAATCTGCTGTTTGAGTGCCACATTTCTTTCACAACTAACTAATTTTAAAGGTGAGTTTAGAGTTTGAGAGGGGATGTATATGGTAAATTAAGAAATGAATAATAGAAATGCAATTCTTTTTGTTGAAGTTGTGTTTATTATTTTCTGTTTTGGGAGAAATTTAAATGTGAGGAACAAGTAAAATAATATGGACTATGTTTTCACAATAAATTAAGGTGTACTGGTATAAAAAAAGAATAGTTTCAGGGTTTGAGGTTGGACTCAGTAATGCAAATACATTCAGCATCACTAAGGCTGGTTGCCCTTGCTGGAGTGTAGGCAGTCACCCAGGTTACACATGTTTCTGGTCTGAAAAAGCAGTTTGGACATGTGCTTTTTAAAAAATCTGAAAAGTGGATTCATAATGTGTCAGCTCTGTAAAAGTGTTTATCACTTGCCAAAAAAAAGAGCAGTAAGTGTGCTTTCAAATTGGCAAAGAAATTTCGTTTTGTGACTAATGTGAAAACATGACTCTGTGTGCAAATAGGAATTACAGGCAGAGATTTATTGCGTATTGCTCTGGTGATTTCACAGTTGCATTAGATGGAAAGGGGGAGCCATTTTTTGGTGCAGAAGCAGACTCTTAGCACACACCCAGCTGCTTACCATGTGGAATCATGCACAGTATTCACAAGCGAGTGGGGTTTGAGGTTTCAGTCAGTAATGCAAATACATTCAGCATCACTAAGGCTGGTTGCCCTTGCTGGAGTGTAGGCAGTCACCCAGGTTACAAATGGTGCTGGTCTGAAAAAGCAGTTTGGACATGTGCTTTTTAAAAAATCTGAAAAGTGGATTCATAATGTGTCAGTCTGTAAAAGTGTTTATCACTTGCCAAAAAAAAGAGCAGTAAGTGTGCTTTCAAATTGGCAAAGAAATTTCGTTTTGTGACTAATGTGAAAACATGACTCTGTGTGCAAATAGGAATTACAGGCAGAGATTTATTGCGTATTGCTCTGGTGATTTCACAGTTGCATTAGATGGAAAGGGGGAGCTATTGTTTGGTGCAGAAGCAGACTCTTAGCACACACCCAGCTGCTTACCATGTGGAATCATGCACAGTATTCACAAGCGAGTGGGGTTTGAGGTTTCAGTCAGTAATGCAAATACATTCAGCATCACTAAGGCTGGTTGCCCTTGCTGGAGTGTAGGCAGTCACCCAGGTTACAAATGGTGCTGGTCTGAAAAAGCAGTTTGGACATGTGCTTTTTAAAAAATCTGAAAAGTGGATTCATAATGTGTCAGTCTGTAAAAGTGTTTATCACTTGCCAAAAAAAAGAGCAGTAAGTGTGCTTTCAAATTGGCAAAGAAATTTCGTTTAAGGGCCTAATGTGAAAACATGACTCTGTGTGCAAATAGGAATTACAGGCAGAGATTTATTGCGTATTGCTCTGGTGATTTCACAGTTGCATTAGATGGAAAGGGGGAGCCATTTTTTGGTGCAGAAGCAGACTCTTAGCACACACCCAGCTGCTTACCATGTGGAATCATGCACAGTATTCACAAGCGAGTGGGGTTTGAGGTTTCAGTCAGTAATGCAAATACATTCAGCATCACTAAGGCTGGTTGCCCTTGCTGGAGTGTAGGCAGTCACCCAGGTTACAAATGGTGCTGGTCTGAAAAAGCAGTTTGGACATGTGCTTTTTAAAAAATCTGAAAAGTGGATTCATAATGTGTCAGTCTGTAAAAGTGTTTATCACTTGCCAAAAAAAAGAGCAGTAAGTGTGCTTTCAAATTGGCAAAGAAATTTCGTTTAAGGGCCTAATGTGAAAACATGACTCTGTGTGCAAATAGGAATTACAGGCAGAGATTTATTGCGTATTGCTCTGGTGATTTCACAGTTGCATTAGATGGAAAGGGGGAGCCATTTTTTGGTGCAGAAGCAGACTCTTAGCACACACCCAGCTGCTTACCATGTGGAATCATGCACAGTATTCACAAGCGAGTGGGGTTTGAGGTTTCAGTCAGTAATGCAAATACATTCAGCATCACTAAGGCTGGTTGCCCTTGCTGGAGTGTAGGCAGTCACCCAGGTTACAAATGGTGCTGGTCTGAAAAAGCAGTTTGGACATGTGCTTTTTAAAAAATCTGAAAAGTGGATTCATAATGTGTCAGTCTGTAAAAGTGATTATCACTTGCCAAAAAAAAGAGCAGTAAGTGTGCTTTCAAATTGGCAAAGAAATTTCGTTTTGTGACTAATGTGAAAACATGACTCTGTGTGCAAATAGGAATTACAGGCAGAGATTTATTGCGTATTGCTCTGGTGATTTCACAGTTGCATTAGATGGAAAGGGGAAGCCATTTTTTGGTGCAGAAGCAGACTCTTAGCACACACCCAGCTGCTTACCATGTGGAATCATGCACAGTATTCACAAGCGAGTGGGGTTTGAGGTTTCAGTCAGTAATGCAAATACATTCAGCATCACTAAGGCTGGTTGCCCTTGCTGGAGTGTAGGCAGTCACCCAGGTTACAAATGGTGCTGGTCTGAAAAATCAGTTTGGACATGTGCTTTTTAAAAAATCTGAAAAGTGGATTCATAATGTGTCAGTCTGTAAAAGTGTTTATCACTTGCCAAAAAAAAGAGCAGTAAGTGTGCTTTTAAATTGGCAAAGAAATTTCGTTTAAGGGCCTAATGTGAAAACATGACTCTGTGTGCAAATAGGAATTACAGGCAGAGATTTATTGCGTATTGCTCTGGTGATTTCACAGTTGCATTAGATGGAAAGGGGGAGCCATTTTTTGGTGCAGAAGCAGACTCTTAGCACACACCCAGCTGCTTACCATGTGGAATCATGCACAGTATTCACAAGCGAGTGGGGTTTGAGGTTTCAGTCAGTAATGCAAATACATTCAGCATCACTAAGGCTGGTTGCCCTTGCTGGAGTGTAGGCAGTCACCCAGGTTACAAATGGTGCTGGTCTGAAAAAGCAGTTTGGACATGTGCTTTTTAAAAAATCTGAAAAGTGGATTCATAATGTGTCAGTCTGTAAAAGTGTTTATCACTTGCCAAAAAAAAGAGCAGTAAGTGTGCTTTCAAATTGGCAAAGAAATTTCGTTTAAGGGCCTAATGTGAAAACATGACTCTGTGTGCAAATAGGAATTACAGGCAGAGATTTATTGCGTATTGCTCTGGTGATTTCACAGTTGCATTAGAAGGAAAGGGGGAGCCATTTTTTGGTGCAGAAGCAGACTCTTAGCACACACCCAGCTGCTTACCATGTGGAATCATGCACAGTATTCACAAGCGAGTGGGGTTTGAGGTTTCAGTCAGTAATGCAAATACATTCAGCATCACTAAGGCTGGTTGCCCTTGCTGGAGTGTAGGCAGTCACCCAGGTTACAAATGGTGCTGGTCTGAAAAATCAGTTTGGACATGTGCTTTTTAAAAAATCTGAAAAGTGGATTCATAATGTGTCAGTCTGTAAAAGTGTTTATCACTTGCCAAAAAAAAGAGCAGTAAGTGTGCTTTTAAATTGGCAAAGAAATTTCGTTTAAGGGCCTAATGTGAAAACATGACTCTGTGTGCAAATAGGAATTACAGGCAGAGATTTATTGCGTATTGCTCTGGTGATTTCACAGTTGCATTAGATGGAAAGGGGGAGCCATTTTTTGGTGCAGAAGCAGACTCTTAGCACACACCCAGCTGCTTACCATGTGGAATCATGCACAGTATTCACAAGCGAGTGGGGTTTGAGGTTTCAGTCAGTAATGCAAATACATTCAGCATCACTAAGGCTGGTTGCCCTTGCTGGAGTGTAGGCAGTCACCCAGGTTACAAATGGTGCTGGTCTGAAAAAGCAGTTTGGACATGTGCTTTTTAAAAAATCTGAAAAGTGGATTCATAATGTGTCAGTCTGTAAAAGTGTTTATCACTTGCCAAAAAAAAGAGCAGTAAGTGTGCTTTCAAATTGGCAAAGAAATTTCGTTTAAGGGCCTAATGTGAAAACATGACTCTGTGTGCAAATAGGAATTACAGGCAGAGATTTATTGCGTATTGCTCTGGTGATTTCACAGTTGCATTAGAAGGAAAGGGGGAGCCATTTTTTGGTGCAGAAGCAGACTCTTAGCACACACCCAGCTGCTTACCATGTGGAACCATTCACAGTATTCACAAGCGAGTGGGGTTTGAGATTTCAGTCAGTAATGCAAATACATTCAGCATCACTAAGGCTGGTTGCCCTTGCTGGAGTGTAGGCAGTCACCCAGGTTACAAATGGTGCTGGTCTGAAAAAGCAGTTTGGACATGTGCTTTTTACAAAATCTGAAAAGTGGATTCATAATGTGTCAGTCTGTAAAAGTGATTATCACTTGCCAAAAAAAAGAGCAGTAAGTGTGCTTTCAAATTGGCAAAGAAATTTCGTTTTGTGACTAATGTGAAAACATGACTCTGTGTGCAAATAGTAATTACAGGCAGAGATTTATTGCGTATTGCTCTGGTGATTTCACAGTTGCATTAGATGGAAAGGGGGAGCCATTTTTTGGTGCAGAAGCAGACTCTTAGCACACACCCAGCTGCTTACCATGTGGAATCATGCACAGTATTCACAAGCGAGTGGGGTTTGAGGTTTCAGTCAGTAATGCAAATACATTCAGCATCACTAAGGCTGGTTGCCCTTGCTGGAGTGTAGGCAGTCACCCAGGTTACAAATGGTGCTGGTCTGAAAAAGCAGTTTGGACATGTGCTTTTTAAAAAATCTGAAAAGTGGATTCATAATGTGTCAGTCTGTAAAAGTGTTTATCACTTGCCAAAAAAAAGAGCAGTAAGTGTGCTTTCAAATTGGCAAAGAAATTTCGTTTAAGGGCCTAATTTGAAAACATGACTCTGTGTGCAAATAGGAATTACAGGCAGAGATTTATTGCGTATTGCTCTGGTGATTTCACAGTTGCATTAGATGGAAAGGGGGAGCCATTTTTTTGGTGCAGAAGCAGACTCTTAGCACACACCCAGCTGCTTACCATGTGGAATCATGCACAGTATTCACAAGCGAGTGGGGTTTGAGGTTTCAGTCAGTAATGCAAATACATTCAGCATCACTAAGGCTGGTTGCCCTTGCTGGAGTGTAGGCAGTCACCCAGGTTACAAATGGTGCTGGTCTGAAAAAGCAGTTTGGACATGTGCTTTTTAAAAAATCTGAAAAGTGGATTCATAATGTGTCAGTCTGTAAAAGTGATTATCACTTGCCAATAAAAAGAGCAGTAAGTGTGCTTTCAAATTGGCAAAGAAATTTCGTTTTGTGACTAATGTGAAAACATGACTCTGTGTGCAAATAGGAATTACAGGCAGAGATTTATTACGTATTGCTCTGGTGATTTCACAGTTGCATTAGATGGAAAGGGGAAGCCATTTTTTGGTGCAGAAGCAGACTCTTAGCACACACCCAGCTGCTTACCATGTGGAATCATGCACAGTATTCACAAGCGAGTGGGGTTTGAGGTTTCAGTCAGTAATGCAAATACATTCAGCATCACTAAGGCTGGTTGCCCTTGCTGGAGTGTAGGCAGTCACCCAGGTTACAAATGGTGCTGGTCTGAAAAAGCAGTTTGGACATGTGCTTTTTACAAAATCTGAAAAGTGGATTCATAATGTGTCAGTCTGTAAAAGTGATTATCACTTGCCAAAAAAAAGAGCAGTAAGTGTGCTTTCAAATTGGCAAAGAAATTTCGTTTTGTGACTAATGTGAAAACATGACTCTGTGTGCAAATAGTAATTACAGGCAGAGATTTATTGCGTATTGCTCTGGTGATTTCACAGTTGCATTAGATGGAAAGGGGGAGCCATTTTTTGGTGCAGAAGCAGACTCTTAGCACACACCCAGCTGCTTACCATGTGGAATCATGCACAGTATTCACAAGCGAGTGGGGTTTGAGGTTTCAGTCAGTAATGCAAATACATTCAGCATCACTAAGGCTGGTTGCCCTTGCTGGAGTGTAGGCAGTCACCCAGGTTACAAATGGTGCTGGTCTGAAAAAGCAGTTTGGACATGTGCTTTTTAAAAAATCTGAAAAGTGGATTCATAATGTGTCAGTCTGTAAAAGTGTTTATCACTTGCCAAAAAAAAGAGCAGTAAGTGTGCTTTCAAATTGGCAAAGAAATTTCGTTTAAGGGCCTAATTTGAAAACATGACTCTGTGTGCAAATAGGAATTACAGGCAGAGATTTATTGCGTATTGCTCTGGTGATTTCACAGTTGCATTAGATGGAAAGGGGGAGCCATTTTTTTGGTGCAGAAGCAGACTCTTAGCACACACCCAGCTGCTTACCATGTGGAATCATGCACAGTATTCACAAGCGAGTGGGGTTTGAGGTTTCAGTCAGTAATGCAAATACATTCAGCATCACTAAGGCTGGTTGCCCTTGCTGGAGTGTAGGCAGTCACCCAGGTTACAAATGGTGCTGGTCTGAAAAAGCAGTTTGGACATGTGCTTTTTAAAAAATCTGAAAAGTGGATTCATAATGTGTCAGTCTGTAAAAGTGATTATCACTTGCCAATAAAAAGAGCAGTAAGTGTGCTTTCAAATTGGCAAAGAAATTTCGTTTTGTGACTAATGTGAAAACATGACTCTGTGTGCAAATAGGAATTACAGGCAGAGATTTATTACGTATTGCTCTGGTGATTTCACAGTTGCATTAGATGGAAAGGGGAAGCCATTTTTTGGTGCAGAAGCAGACTCTTAGCACACACCCAGCTGCTTACCATGTGGAATCATGCACAGTATTCACAAGCGAGTGGGGTTTGAGGTTTCAGTCAGTAATGCAAATACATTCAGCATCACTAAGGCTGGTTGCCCTTGCTGGAGTGTAGGCAGTCACCCAGGTTACAAATGGTGCTGGTCTGAAAAAGCAGTTTGGACATGTGCTTTTTAAAAAATCTGAAAAGTGGATTCATAATGTGTCAGTCTGTAAAAGTGTTTATCACTTGCCAAAAAAAAGAGCAGTAAGTGTGCTTTTAAATTGGCAAAGAAATTTCGTTTAAGGGCCTAATGTGAAAACATGACTCTGTGTGCAAATAGGAATTACAGGCAGAGATTTATTGCGTATTGCTCTGGTGATTTCACAGTTGCATTAGATGGAAAGGGGGAGCCATTTTTTGGTGCAGAAGCAGACTCTTAGCACACACCCAGCTGCTTACCATGTGGAATCATGCACAGTATTCACAAGCGAGTGGGGTTTGAGGTTTCAGTCAGTAATGCAAATACATTCAGCATCACTAAGGCTGGTTGCCCTTGCTGGAGTGTAGGCAGTCACCCAGGTTACAAATGGTGCTGGTCTGAAAAAGCAGTTTGGACATGTGCTTTTTAAAAAATCTGAAAAGTGGATTCATAATGTGTCAGTCTGTAAAAGTGTTTATCACTTGCCAAAAAAAAGAGCAGTAAGTGTGCTTTCAAATTGGCAAAGAAATTTCGTTTAAGGGCCTAATGTGAAAACATGACTCTGTGTGCAAATAGGAATTACAGGCAGAGATTTATTGCGTATTGCTCTGGTGATTTCACAGTTGCATTAGAAGGAAAGGGGGAGCCATTTTTTGGTGCAGAAGCAGACTCTTAGCACACACCCAGCTGCTTACCATGTGGAATCATGCACAGTATTCACAAGCGAGTGGGGTTTGAGGTTTCAGTCAGTAATGCAAATACATTCAGCATCACTAAGGCTGGTTGCCCTTGCTGGAGTGTAGGCAGTCACCCAGGTTACAAATGGTGCTGGTCTGAAAAAGCAGTTTGGACATGTGCTTTTAAAAAAATCTGAAAAGTGGATTCATAATGTGTCAGTCTGTAAAAGTGATTATCACTTGCCAAAAAAAAGAGCAGTAAGTGTGCTTTCAAATTGGCAAAGAAATTTTGTTTTGTGACTAATGTGAAAACATGACTCTGTGTGCAAATAGGAATTAGAGGCAGAGATTTATTGCGTATTGCTCTGGTGATTTCACAGTTGCATTAGATGGAAAGGGGGAGCCATTTTTTGGTGCAGAAGCAGACTCTTAGCACACACCCAGCTGCTTAGCATGTAGAATCATGCACAGTATTCACAAGTGAGTGGGGTTTGAGGTTTCAGTCAGTAATGCAAATACATTCAGCATCACTAAGGCTGGTTGCCCTTGCTGGAGTGTAGGCAGTCACCCAGGTTACAAATGGTGCTGGTCTGAAAAAGCAGTTTGGACATGTGCTTTTTAAAAAATCTGAAAAGTGGATTCATAATGTGTCAGTCTGTAAAAGTGTTTATCACTTGCCAAAAAAAAGAGCAGTAAGTGTGCTTTCAAATTGGCAAAGAAATTTCGTTTAAGGGCCTAATGTGAAAACATGACTCTGTGTGCAAATAGGAATTACAGGCAGAGATTTATTGCGTATTGCTCTGGTGATTTCACAGTTGCATTAGAAGGAAAGGGGGAGCCATTTTTTGGTGCAGAAGCAGACTCTTAGCACACACCCAGCTGCTTACCATGTGGAATCATGCACAGTATTCACAAGCGAGTGGGGTTTGAGGTTTCAGTCAGTAATGCAAATACATTCAGCATCACTAAGGCTGGTTGCCCTTGCTGGAGTGTAGGCAGTCACCCAGGTTACAAATGGTGCTGGTCTGAAAAAGCAGTTTGGACATGTGCTTTTTAAAAAATCTGTAAAGTGGATTCATAATGTGTCAGTCTGTAAAAGTGTTTATCACTTGCCAAAAAAAAGAGTAGTAAGTGTGCTTTCAAATTGGCAAAGAAATTTCGTTTAAGGGCCTAATGTGAAAACATGACTCTGTGTGCAAATAGGAATTACAGGCAGAGATTTATTGCGTATTGCTCTGGTGATTTCACAGTTGCATTAGAAGGAAAGGGGGAGCCATTTTTTGGTGCAGAAGCAGACTCTTAGCACACACCCAGCTGCTTACCATGTGGAATCATGCACAGTATTCACAAGCGAGTGGGGTTTGAGGTTTCAGTCAGTAATGCAAATACATTCAGCATCACTAAGGCTGGTTGCCCTTGCTGGAGTGTAGGCAGTCACCCAGGTTACAAATGGTGCTGGTCTGAAAAAGCAGTTTGGACATGTGCTTTTAAAAAAATCTGAAAAGTGGATTCATAATGTGTCAGTCTGTAAAAGTGATTATCACTTGCCAAAAAAAAGAGCAGTAAGTGTGCTTTCAAATTGGCAAAGAAATTTTGTTTTGTGACTAATGTGAAAACATGACTGTGTGCAAATAGGAATTAGAGGCAGAGATTTATTGCGTATTGCTCTGGTGATTTCACAGTTGCATTAGATGGAAAGGGGGAGCCATTTTTTGGTGCAGAAGCAGACTCTTAGCACACACCCAGCTGCTTAGCATGTAGAATCATGCACAGTATTCACAAGCGAATGGGGTTTGAGGTTTCAGTCAGTAATGCAAATACATTCAGCATCACTAAGGCTGGTTGCCCTTGCTGGAGTGTAGGCAGTCACCCAGGTTACAAATGGTGCTGGTCTGAAAAAGCAGTTTGGACATGTGCTTTTTAAAAAATCTGAAAAGTGGATTCATAATGTGTCAGTCTGTAAAAGTGTTTATCACTTGCCAAAAAAAAGAGCAGTAAGTGTGCTTTCAAATTGGCAAAGAAATTTCGTTTAAGGGCCTAATGTGAAAACATGACTCTGTGTGCAAATAGGAATTACAGGCAGAGATTTATTGCGTATTGCTCTGGTGATTTCACAGTTGCATTAGAAGGAAAGGGGGAGCCATTTTTTGGTGCAGAAGCAGACTCTTAGCACACACCCAGCTGCTTACCATGTGGAATCATGCACAGTATTCACAAGCGAGTGGGGTTTGAGGTTTCAGTCAGTAATGCAAATACATTCAGCATCACTAAGGCTGGTTGCCCTTGCTGGAGTGTAGGCAGTCACCCAGGTTACAAATGGTGCTGGTCTGAAAAAGCAGTTTGGACATGTGCTTTTTAAAAAATCTGTAAAGTGGATTCATAATGTGTCAGTCTGTAAAAGTGTTTATCACTTGCCAAAAAAAAGAGTAGTTTGTGTGCTTTCAAATTGGCAAAGAAATTTCGTTTTGTGACTAATGTGAAAACAAATGTAGTAATATATTTAAATAAAATAAAGGAATTTTTTTTTAGTTTTTTTCAGGTATTGCTGAAGAGCAGTGAACAAAATTTAAGATGCCTACAAAATCCAGAGTAAAAAAAGACCACAAAAAAAACCTATATTTGAAGACAACTGGAGGACCTAAGTTAGTTGAAGATGCTCATGTTGGGAAAAAGAAAAAATCTTCTGGTAAGCAGACAAAAAATTTTCTAAAGAACATATTCAAAAAAAGGAAAAATGTACAAAATGTCTGTACTGGAAAGAATGATTTCAATCGAAAAGGACAGGAAAAAATTGAGAATTTAGTTAATGCAAATATACCTTCTGCAACTAAAAAGATTAACTTAAACAGAAAAACAGCGTTTAAAGAGATACGTAGAAAAATGTTTCAGAGAAGAGTTATGTCCAATTTGATAAAGGATGTGAAGAAATATAAGCAAAAGGCTAAGTTTTATAAGAGAAAAAAAGAAATTGAAGCCATTGCAGCAAAGGCATTAGAATTAAAAAGGAAACTATTCATTTTAATTTTGAATAGGATGCGTACATTAGACAAAATGGTTAATGTACTGAAATCACATAGCAAAAGGAAAAGAGTAGTGAACAGAACAAACTTTTCTAAAGTGTTTTTAGGGAAATGGATGCATAGTTCAAGTAGTGAACCTTTTTTTAATGAAGAGAGTTGTTTTCAAAGTAATAGTTTGCTGCATGCAGTTGACACCAGAGGTCGTGCTTATGAAGTGAAAAATGGTTGCATAATGGAGAAGGAGATAATGGTTCCAAGAGATGAGGTACAAGTGATGGCGGATGAGGCTATGGGGAGACGTCCTAAAGCCCCAGTGTACACTTGGAATTGTAGTAGTATTTGCACTGTGCGTCAGGAATCTATTGATAAATTTCGTGAGTTTCTAAGAGAATATAGTAAAAAAAGTGTAAAACAGAAGATTAAGGTGCTTCAAAGTTTGGATCCATGCAGAGTGAGAGAGAATACTGGTTTGCAGGGTCATTCTCTGGCTTGTCTATCTAGAAAAGTGTGTAATAGTGTTTTCCATCATTTTAGGATGCTGGCTGTTCATCATACTGAAATGAGAAAGTTTGTGAGACGGTTGTATTTTGCTAAAAGTCCAGCAATAAAGTTAGATGAATTGAATAGGGCTCTGTTCCGTGGAACGGTATCAGATGTAGAGAGGGTTGTTGATGAAATTCAGTTTTGTTACTTTGGTCCTGAACAAAACAGTGCAGAGAAGGAAACAGTAAATGAGGAAGAAGTGGAAGAGAATGTAGAACCCTCTGTAAGTAAGACATTTAATGATCACATAACAAAATTTGCAATAATCTCTAATGAAAGACCAAATATTACTTGTATTTGTTGCCGCAGAACTCATTATAGAAAACAAACTAGGAATGTTGATCTCTACAGAAAGAGTGAAAATGAAGATAATTATAAGTGGAAGGATTTTGCCACATATATATTTCTTGAAAATTGTTTTGAATTGGGTGAAGATCAGCGTATTTGTAAATACTGTTACAACAAGTTAGAGGAAAATAGAATGCCGACCAGAGCTGTTCATAATAATTTAGAATTGGATGCTATTCCTGCTGAACTTTCTGAATTAAATACATATGAGTCTATACTCATTCAATGTGTTCATCCGTTCCAGACCATAGTACGTATGGAGCCCAAAACTAGTAAATTACCTCCTTCAGATTTACTGAGAGGTTTAAAAGGTAGAGTGGTGTATTTGACCTTGGATTTGAAAAAAAATATGGAAACTATTGATGCGGATACTTTGGAAACTGAACCATTAATTATTCTGGTTAATGGTGTACCTACAAAGAATAAGAAGATTTGGCAGGAGCTGGTAGATGTACGGAAAGTACAAAGAGCAAATTTGTATTTGAAAAGGAATAACAAATGGTATGAATCAATTTATATAGAAGAAGAAGAAGAAGAAGATTTACAAGAAGACACAGAAACACCAACTGGACAAATTGAAAAAGTGGACAAGTCAAAGGAAGAAGAAATTTATGAACATTTTAGCATACATCCTCTTCATTCAAAAGAAGTTATGGGAGACAATATTGATCTATTTCAGATGAAGAAAGCAAAAGCAACTCCCGTGAGTGTATGGGAGGAGAGCTTGGAAGCTCGATGTTTTCCCCAGCTGTTTCCTAAAGGAAAAGGAGGACGATATGATGAACGTCCGGAACAGATTCCAGCTTCTGAGTATCGGACTACAAGACTATATGCTGAAGATCCCAGATTTCGACAAAGTATTCCTTATTTGTTCCATCTTTTATTTGAAAGCGACTTGTCTGCATTGTCTTATGCAGTAAATCACATTTTAAAAAGTGGAGTACATTTGCAAAATGTGTCTGCTAAGGATTTTATGGAGAAAGTGCAGCACCGAGATGATCATTTGGAAACACAACTGATCAATCTGATGGCTTGTCAGCGTGGGACAAATGAATATTGGTACCGACGCCATGGTGAATTAAAATGCATGTTACGGATTTTAGGAACACCAACATGGTTCGTTACCCTAAGCTGTGCGGAGTACGCTTGGGATGATTTACTGGATTTTCTACGAGAGGCAAATTCAAACATTAAAAACATCGAATACAAGACAGCAGGAGAACTGTGCTCATTGGATCCGGTTAATGTTTGCAGATATTTCAATCATAGATTTGAGGCTATGATGTCCTTCATCTGCAATAAAAAAAATCCACCTCTAGGAGAAGTAGTGGATTTCTTTTGGAGAAAAGAGTACCAGGCAAGAGGTGCTCCTCATATTCATATGCTGTTGTGGATCAAGGATGCCCCAAAGTTTGGAACAGATACTGATGAAGCAGTGTTATCTTACATTGAAGAATATGCAACATGTGCTATTCCAAAAAGCACAGAAGAGAAAAAGTTAAAGGAGCAAGTTTTACGTTTCCAAAGTCATCGGTGTGGAAAATACTGTCGACGGAAATACAAGAGCAAAGATAAATACTACACTAAATGTCGATTTGGATTTCCTAGACCTGTTCTTTCAAATGGAAGAGTTAACAGTTTTATGTCATCTGTGAGACATACTATCACAAGAAAATCACCTAAGAATACCTACAACCTTAAAAGAAAAGAAGAATCAAAAAATATAAATGACTACAACCCAGTGATTTTATCCATGTGGAACGCTAACATGGATATACAGTATGTAGCTGACAATTCCATTGCTGTTGCTCGATATGTAACGTCTTACATTACGAAATCAGAAAAAACAGAATTGAAGGAAATGTGGGCAGAGATTTCTCACGAGAAAACTGTCAGTAAGAAGCTGTACAGTTTCAGTTTGAAGATGTTATCGCATCGAGAAATTGGATCCTACGAATGTTCAGATAGGTTATCTTCTGCAAGTCTCTACTCGAAATCAAGAAGAATAATTTGGGCAAGTTTAGGCCTTGCAGCAATGAGAAATCGGGTACTGAAATCTGTTGGAGAAATTGAATATTTGGCCGAGAATGACCCAGAAAGTACAGATATTTTGAAATCAAACATGTTGGACACATATTATCCCAAGAGAAGTCATCATCTGAAGAACATGTGTCTCTATGAAGTGCTGCAGAACTACATTTATTCACGGAAAGCCGCAGAAGACATCAACAATGGAAAATATAAAGTCATTGGTGAGGAAGGATGTTTGGTGAAGCAAACAAAAGGAAGTTTGATAAATCACCGGAAGCTGAGTTGCGACACTACTGACAAAAAGGAATTTTACTACTTGGCTCTTTTACAGCTGTTTAAACCATGGCGTACAGAGGATGAACTACTGGGAGAATTTCAAAGCTATGAAGATTCTTTTAATGCTTGCAAAGACAGCATACAATGCAATACATTCACAACTTATCTGCAAATGTTAAATGAAGAAATTGAGCAGGAAACTACAATTGCAGCAGAAATAGCTAGAGACAGTTCTCAGGACAGCCAAAGTTCAGGAACACTCAGTCAAGATCCCCTAGGACAACCAATCGTTGAAAATGAAGCATCAATAGCCATGAATGAATTGGAAACGGCTATGAATCAAGCTCAAGGAGAATTTATAGACTTACAAAATTTGGAAAGACAACTGAACGAAGAGCAGCAACAAATTTATGAAGAGATCAGAAACAAAATTGATCACGGATTTCTACATGAAAAAAAAGAGTGCTCATGCACATCATTTCATCCAATCAGGATGTATGTAAGCGGACAAGCTGGAACTGGAAAAAGTTTCCTAATAAAAGTCATCAGAAGCTACCTACAGCAAAAAACGGATTCTACTTTGTCTTGTGTGGTTACTGCTCCAACTGGGTTAGCAGCATATAACATAAAAGGAATCACTTTACATCGTTTGCTAATGTTACCAGTGGAGCATGAGAACAAAATACAATACAACAAGCTAACTGGAGAAGCATGCTTGGAAGTTTCAAGAGTATTGAAGAAGATGCAAGTTCTCATTATTGATGAGGTGAGCATGGTATCAAACTTAATGCTTGCCTTTGTGCATTTAAGAATGCAGCAAATTCTGAAGACAGACTATGACGTGTTATTTGGAGGAAAACACGTCATAGTTTTTGGAGATCTTTTGCAACTTACTCCAGTTAAAGGACAACCAGTGTTTAATACTGTGACACATGAAGACACGAAGAAGTCATTGGGAAGCATCGGTAATACAAATATTTGGTCCTTCTTTGAGTACAAGGAACTTACTACTAATATGAGGCAAGCAAACGATGAAGAATATGGAAGTATTCCGAAAGATATCAGAATTGGACTACTCACTGAAGCTGGCAAAAAAGCATTACAGAGTCGGCTGCTACATAATTTATTTCCAAAGGAAGAAATAGTTGCAGAGAAGATATACAAGAACATTGCAGAAAACAAAAGTGTCATCTGCTTAATGCCAACTCTACGTGAATGCTCAATATTCAATGAGGAGCTTTTGAAATTGGAAAAGGAAGATATCAGGAAATTGGAAGCAGTGGACAAAATTGAGGATGGAAGAATTACTGTCACATTAACAGGCACACTGAAAAATAAATTGGATTCACTAGAGAAGAACATTTCCAAAACAGCTGGATTAGAAAAAAAATTATATGTTTGCATGAACTGTAGAGTATTTTTAAGGAGAAATTTAGATGTTGAAAAAGGTTTAGTTAATGGAGCTATGGGAAGAGTTGTGGGTTTTATTAATTATCAGAAAAAAGATGGAATTGAATGTTTAAAAATAAAATTTGATCAGATAGAAGAAGTTAAAGACATTTGTCGTTGTTCAGTTCGTTTCATGCTTGTGAAAGATTTATATGTACGTAGGAAGCAGTTTCCATTTTCTCTAGCATATGCTGTAACTATTCACAAGTCTCAAGGATTGACTGTAGATTGTGCATTTGTGAACATTGGTTCAACTGTGTTCAAAGAAGGTATGGCATATGTTGCTTTGTCACGAGTGAAAACATTATCAGGTTTATTCATGATAGACTTTGATGACTCAAAAGTTAGTGCTGATGCAAATTGTGTAAAGGAGTATAATAGATTAAGAAGAAGCTATGCTCCTCATTTAGGTCAGTATCCTGTGTTGGAGAAACGTGTAGTTTCTCGTAAAAGGAGAAATGAGAATATCTGTAATGAAGATGTAGAGAGGAGGAAAAAAAAGAGGAGTGATGTAATTGCAAGCAAAAAGAATAAGGAAAATGAAGAACAGGTTGTAGGATGTCATTTTGAAAATAGCTCTGGTGTCAACTGCTACGCTAATGTAGTGCTGAATGTTGCATTTTATCTGGAAAGTTTGCAAGAGCAGATAATAGTAAATCAGGGAAAAAGATTCTGTTCTGTGCTGAGTCTCCTTTTTGAAAAGCTGAGTAATGATAAAACTCAAATAGAAAGTGCTACTGAAATTAGAAAAGTTTTAGATGTATGTTCAGGACGAACACAGTTTTCTCAAAATGTACAGCAAGACGCACAGGAATTCTTGATGTATTTTCTTCAGGTACTGGAAGAAGAAGGGGTTCCCATTGAAAATTTATTTGGTCTCTCTTATAAATGGGAACATAGTTGTGAAAACTGTTATAATATATGTGGCTCTAATGTTGATTCTGAAAGGTTTATTTATTTAACATTGCCAGAGAGTAAAACAGTCACTTTTGCTAAATTAGTTAAAGATGCTAATCATAGCATGCAATGCGGTGAGTGTAAATCTGACATGTTTTCAACATTAATTTTAAAGGAATACGGACAGTATGTAATTTTAACGATGCAACGATGTAGAGCTGATGGTTCAAAATTGGATACTTTAATAAAGAAGTTTACAGGACAGCAATTATCAATTTCAGGAAAAACTTTTGTAACAGTTGCAATAATTTTCCATGATGGACCTACTGTAACTTCTGGACATTACACAGTTAATCTTAAATGTGAAAAAGGCTGGACACTGTGTAATGATTCCCAATTGATTTTTAAGCAACGTTTGCCTTTTGATTTAGCAAATTCCTATCTAATCTTCCTGAAACCTAAATTTTAGAGAGATTTGGCAACATCTGGACAAAACAATTTTACCATTTTATTGGATTACCATTTGGAATTTACAAATAAAAAGATTTAACAAATTATCATTTGGCCTAATGGAAAGGTAACCAATTGTAATGTGGAATTTTTCCATTTTTTAAGGAAACTTTGGAAAACCAAAAATTTAGAAAAAATCGGTAACATCTGCACAATTTAAATTTTGGAATGTTATTGGATTGCCATTGGAAATTTTTTCAAAAAAGATTTTTAAAATTACTATTTGGCCATGCGGAAAGGTAAACAATTCTATTGTGGACTTATTTAAATATTAATAAATCTTTCGGTAACCAAAATGTTACAGAGAATCGGTGAGATCTGTACAATTTAAACTTTAGATTTTTATTGGATTACCATTGGAAATTTAACCAAAAAAGAATTTTAAAATTACTATTTGGCCTAAAGGAAATGGAACCAGATGTATTGTGGAGTTATTTGAGATATATTATTGTGATTATACTTCTGAAACAAAAATATCAGACGGTATTTTAAAGAAATAAGTATTGATATTAGATGATATTTTTTAAGAATATTATGCATTTCTATAAAGTTATGTTTATGCAAAAAGAGATTGTGGGCTTTTTTAAAACAATCTTTGAGATTGTTAATTTTTTTTTTGCCTGCTGTTAAATGATGAATGCAATTGCTTTCACAATTTATAGTGAAATGCAATATATTCTGAAAACAGCAAAAAAAAGGCAAAAATATTTTTTGAAAAATATGTAAATATGTGTACTGTATTATAAAATGTTTTATTAAATATTAATACTTTTTTCTTTTTTTTCAGATTGAGATAGAAAATTTTCGAAAACTAGAACCATTTTTAAAGCAATTAAAAAAATTTTTTAATGAATAAATCTTTTTTTGAGTGGGTATGGTAAGTCAAGAATATCATGGTCCCTTTTTTCCACTTCTCTACAATCACATTTTCAGTTTTTAATTGTAGTCTCTCAAGGACCTTGTAATATGATAATTGATTTTTAGTGTTTTTAAAAAAAAAAAAAAAAATACGCGTCCCGTACGCGTACGGTAAAAAAAAAAAAAAAAAAAAAGTTTTTAAAAACATATATAAAAAATAGATGAAAGGTAAGGTTGGCTCTTAAAAGAGCCGTTGTGTTCATGCAGGGACAGAGGAAAGAAAGATTGGGAATATTAGATGGTACGACAAGTGTGCTGATCTATTTTACAGTTCACTAGGGAAATACTGGTCTCCCTATAACTAATTAGATCATGACAAGTGGCGCACCGTACTTCAACCCTCGCAAACCGAGGGTTAATTTCCAGAGGACCAGAAAAAGGAGATGCTCCCCCCACAGATGAAGGGCTCACCTGACCTGCAGAAGAAGGACTCGGCCCTGCAGATGATGGTCCAGGCTGAGCTGCTGTGGATGTGCTTGGTTGATTTACTGAAGGGTTACCTTCAGTAAGTCGAGCATGTGTATTTCTGTGTACATCCTTAAGGTGTCTCATCATGGTGTGATTCCCAAAGGAATACTTCCTGTCAGGATTCCCTCTTGAAAGTACACGCTTACACAGCTTACAAGTCACTAAGGGTGCATTTACCTTTTGCTGGCCTTCTGGAAAAGAAAAATACTCCCATACGTAAGAGGTCTTTTGTTTCCTCGCTCTCTGCCTCAAGGTAGTGCTGCTAGCCTCACTCTCAGAAGAGCTCTGCTGTTCTGCCATCGTATCACAAAGACAACCCAGCTCTTTCTCCTAAGGGATCACAAGCAGAAATGAGGGGAATGGGTGTGGTGTAGGAGAGTTCTAGAACTGAAAGTAGTTTCAACCAATCAAAAGTTGTGTTTCATGATCACTTGACCCACCGTACGCTTACGGTGCGCTTACGGCAAAAGTACGCATGCGCGTAAAAAAGACACGCGCTCGCGCGCATGCGCATAACAGTCACTCCCCAACACTTCCGCGTAACGTGCGCGTGTAGCGTACACGCGTACGCGCCCCACGCGGAGTAAGCGCGGCTACGCAAATTGCGTAACTATACGCAAACAGCGTAGATAAATTACGGACATTGCGTAAACCGTACGCTTACCGTAAGCTTACCGTACGCGCACTAAAAAAAAATTCAAAAAAAAAGGAAAAAATGTATTGCTAATAAATTTTACCTGTTTATTTTATAAAAAATGTAAAATAAAAACATATTGTAGAATTTTAAAAATGTAACCATAGTCTTTAAAAAAGGATAGAAAATTAAAATAAAATATGTAAAAAAAAAAAAGAAGAAAAAAAAAAAATTAGCATTTAAAAAACCTTGCAAATTCACTGAAAAAACCATGGGTTTCACACACATTATAGTTAGAAATTAGCATTTAAAAAACCTTTGAAATTCACTGAAAAAACCATGGGTTTCACACACGTTATAGTTAGGAATTAGCATTTAAAAAACCTTAGAAATTCAATGAAAAAACCAAAGGTTTCACACATGTTATAGTTAGCTGGACATTTCACTCGTAAAAAATCATTGAAATTCCCCCGTTATAGTTAGTTCAGCTAACTATAACTCGCGCGCCCGCAATGCACTACTGATGACGTCACATATTACATCACTCATGACATGGTCAGTGACATCACTCATGACATCACTGATGACATCTCAAATGACATCACTGATGACATCATCCTTGTGATAGAGTGGTAGACCTCCTCTCACCCTAATATAACCTTTGATACACACATTTAAAAATAGAGACTGAAATTTTCAAAAAAAAGGACATACAAATAACAGTTACAACAACCTATTCAGTAATTCTAAGATCCACATACACATCCACTCATCCACCAACAATCCTATACAGTCACTCATACATGTACTCACACATCATATGTACTCATACACCTAAACATCCTGTAACACAATGCCACTCATTCATAGAGTTACTCACACATAGTCACTCATGCTAATAAAGAATCAAACATCCATTTACCTGCATATACAGTTATACACACACCACCACATACTTTTACAGAAACTTACACATACTTAGTCTTTTAAATAATCACTTATAGAAACACATACTTATTCATACAGGCACTCTTCCAATCTCTCACTCGCACATATACTTACTTATATACACCAATAGTCATATATACTAGTTTAAAACATATGTAGTTACTCATAAAGACACTATTGAGACAGTCATTCACTCACTAACACACCCATACACACACTCATCCACCCATACGGTCCTACACACATGCTGTCTTCAACACATACAAACAGTGAGTCACTCTTTCATGCACCTATGCACTACATAATAACCCCCACCGAACCATGAAGACACTCAGACACTCATACTGATACTCAAAAAACCAACTAATAACCTATATAGACACTCATGTAGCTACTCACCAACCCATGCAGCCACTTATATACAAAGTGAGAGACTGATACAGGTATTTACACATTTAAACATTACTCACTTAGCCATGTATTCATAAAGATACACTTAATCAGTCAGTTACACAATCAATTTTTAAAAAACAAATCATCAATTTAGACACTTATATACTCATTTATTCTTCCATCGACCTTGAGATATACATATATTAAACATATTTAATTTTCAGAAAAACACACATTCACTGGATGATGTCATCAGTGATGTCATTTGAGATGTCATCAGTGATGTCATGAGTGATGTCACTGACCATGTCATGAGTGATGTAATATGTGACGTCATCAGTAGTGCATTGCGGGATCGCGAGTTATAGTTAGCTGAACTAACTATAACGGGGGAATTTCAATGGTTTTTTACGAGTGAAATGTCCAGCTAACTATAACATGTGTGAAACCTTTGGTTTTTTCATTGAATTTCTAAGGTTTTTTAAATGCTAATTCCTAACTATAACGTGTGTGAAACCCATGGTTTTTTCAGTGAATTTATATATGTATATATATATCCACACCATACACATATACACATCTTCAAAGTTGTTCACGCCGTTTAGATATTTTCACTTTGTATCTATTTACTACAACTCATGTTATGGATTCTTTATCAATTTCTGTGAAGCGCTCGGATGCCTTCTGCGCCAACTGGAGGAGCAGGTTCGCCCCCTTGGAGGTACCGTCCCGGCTGTGTTGCTTGCTGGGATTTGTAGTTCTTCAACAAAGAACTACAGGTAAACTCGTTTGCAACGGACTGGGAACAGCTGGACTCTGGCCAATGGGAGGGTCGCAGCTCAATCAAAGAGGGGTGGATGCATGTATCCCCTGACTAGAGGCATCAGATGAAGGCAAACTCTGCCGAAACACGTCATGCCTGTTACAACATTTTTTTTTTTTTAAAAGAGCATGAGGATTACAAAATGGGGATAAGGGAAAATGAGAAATGGAGAGTGAGGAGATGGAGGGATTTAGGAAACTGCATTGAGAGAAAGGGAGTCAGGATGTCAATGAGCAAAACAGAGTGAAGGAGATTGAAGGAAAGATTGCAAAAAGGAGACGGAGTGTGAGATACATACAGAAGGAAGAGAAGTAGGAGAATAGGAGTGACTATGTGGAAAGGATAGTAACAGTTAGGCAAGGTGAGGGAAAGAGAATGACGGACAAGGTTAAAAAATTAACATAGATTGAAAATGAGTGATGCAGAGAGGAGGAGTGGTAGAAACAAAGGGGCAGATTTTTTACAAACGTACGCAACATTGTGCAGGAAGTCATAATGCTGCGCCATGCTGCGTTACTTTCTAAGCACAGAGATGCGATATATTTACAAGAAAATGTCGCATCTCTATGCTTCCCTTGCACTGGCGCCAAAACTGCAGCCATACGCCGATGCAGGCTCCCTTTCACCATGGTGCAAGGATGCCTGTGTGGTAGGGAAACTGTTCTTGTGCAGGATGAGACACCTTCCTCCCAAAAAAACAATCACAAGAGGCTTTTTCCTCTTTCAATACATGCTGTAGCATGCAGCACGCACTGAAAGAGGAAAAAATGAAGAGAAATGAAAACATTTCTCCTTGTTGTGCTTCGCTATGCCATCCCCAAGGGTGGCATAGTATTCACACACAAGTTCAGACTTATGATTTCTCGTAAATAAGGAGATTGGTGTAGTTCTATAAGTGTTGTGTGGGAACACAAACAACAACACCCATAGAATACCCCTTCAACACACAGTGCCGCGTTTGAATTGTCTGTATATACAAGGAGAGGAAAAGACACACAGAGTGGCTTATCCTCTCCTTGTAAATATGGAGGAGCACCCTGCGCCACTAGTACATCAAGAAAAGTGATGTAGTGGTGGCGCAGGTGGCTTGTAAATCTGCTCCAGAGATATTAAGGAAATTAAGGGTAAAACAGACAAACAGAGAGTGACAGATACAGAGACAGAGAGCAAACAACTGAGAAGGAGTAAGGCAGTTAAAAAGACTAAGACATATGGATACAGAGAAAGAAACATGGATGAAAAATTAGTGATGGAGGTAGTAAAAGTAGGGGAGTAGTAGAGAAGGAGTGAGGGAGTTACGAAAGAGTAGTAAAGCAGGAAGAGAGAGAGAGAAGAGAAATGAGAAAAGCAGAGTGAGGAGAGGTGAAGAAAAGGAAGCTTGAAACGAAAGGAGTGAGAAATACAGATATTTGAAACTTACCTGACCATCAAAGTAACTTATTTAGAAATAAATGTTTTTATTTAATTGCAAGGAAACTGAATGACATTTTCTAAATTTTCTTTCTAGTTCTGAAAAAAAGAAAAAAAGTATTAATATTCAACAATACATTTTATTAAACAGTACATGTTTTGTCATATTTAGCAAAGCAATTTTTTGCCCTTTTTTTGCTGTTTTCAGAATGTTTTGATTTTCACTGAAAATAGTGAAATCAATTGTATTCATCATTTAACAGCGGGCGAAAAAAAAAGAACAATCTGAAAGATTGTTTAAAAAAGCCCAAAATGTATCCTCACTAAAACATACCTTGATAGAAATGTCACATATGTATTAAAAATACCTTTTAAGTACAATAATATTTTTCAAGAAATAACGTCTGTAAACCTTGTTGCAAAAGAACATATGCCAAAATAATATCTGTCAAAGAAGTCCACAATTGTTTGTTTTACCTTTCCTTGAGGCCAAATGGTAAGTTTAAAATCCTTTTTGAGTGAAATATTCAATTTTAATCCTTTAAAATTTAAATAATGCTTTCTTCAGATGCTGAATTTAGTATTTAAAATTTGGGTTTCAGAAAAATTAAGTAACAATTGGGTAAATCATAGGGCAAACGTTGCTTGAAAATCAATTGAGAATCATTACACATTGTCCATCCTTTTTCACATTTAAGATAAACTGTGTAATGACCAGAAGTTATAGAAGGACCGTCATGAAAAATGATTGCAACTGCTACAAAAGTTTTTCCAGATATAGATAATTGATTACCAACAAACTTCTTTAGTAAAGTTTCCAATGTTGTTCCATCAGCTCTACAACGTTGTACCATTAAAATTACATACTGTCCATATTTCTTTAAAAATAACGTTGACAACATTTCAGATTTACATTCAGAACATTCCATGTTGTGATTAGCATCTTTAACTAATTTACTAAAAGTCACTGATTTACTTTCTGGTAATGGTAAATATATGAACCTTTCAGAATCAACATTACTACTGCATGTGTTCATACAGTTTTCACAACAATGGTCCCATTTATAAGAGACACCAAATACATTTTCTACTTCTACCCCTTCATCTTCCAGTACCATCAGCATATACATTAAAAATTCCTGTGCATCTTGCTGGACATTTTGTGTAAACTGTTTACATCCAGAACATACATCTAAAAGATTTCTAACATCAGAAGCAGTTTCTATTTTATGTGTATCATTACTCAGCTTCTCATAAAGGAGACTCAGCAAAGAACAGAATCTTTTTCCCTGATTTACTATTATCTGCTCTTGCAAAAATTCAAGATAAAATACAACATTCAGCACTACATTTGCGTAGCAGTTGACACCTGAGCTATTTTCAAAATCACAACTAACAACCTCTTCCACACTGTCCTTTTTCTTTTCGCTTGCAGTCACATCACTGTCTTTTTGTTTTCTCTTCTGTACATCCTCATTACAGATATTCTCAAATCTCCTTTTCCGACAAACAACACGTTTTTCAAACACAGGATACTGACCTAAATGAGGAGCATAGCTTCTTCTTAATCTATTATACTCCTTTACACAGATTGCACCAGCACTTACTTTTGAGTCATCAAAGTCTATCATGAATAAACCAGATAATTTTTTCACGCGTGACAAAGCAACAGATGCCATACCTTCTTTAAACACACTAGATCCAATGTTTACAAAAGCACTATCTACAGTTAATCCTTGAGACTTGTGAATAGTTACTTTCTTTGATAGCTTTATTTCGGTCAGATGACCATAAAAGCACAGGTAAAATATATACAAGCATAAAATACATAAATAATTCAGAATTTAAGATAAAAAGTTATTAAACAGCAGTTATCAAAGTGAAAACGATCAAGAGAAGAATATACATATTCAATCTCTGGTGAGAGGTAAAAACATTTATAGGGGTCCTAACGTCTTTAAGATCCGGTTGCGCGTGTGCCAAACATTGGTCAAAAATTTTGCTAGTGCGAAAACAATTGGGCCAGAGAGATCAGTTTTTAAGATTCTGTACATTGGTGCGTATTCCCTACAACCCATATTCCTTATCAACGGGAGGAGCCAGTATTTTCGTGCTATTTTATAGGCAGGGCAGAAGAAAACCACGTGCAAATCAGTTTCTTCCATGGCGTCACAAGCCGGACACTGCTTTAGGGTGGGACCCGATGACCAGGTACTTGTGAAAAATCTGAACGGCAATGTGCCGTATCTCCATTGGAGAAACAGCTTCCTGGTGAGTACAGGGGAGATGGGATCCAGCACCCTCTCCAGTCTGTAGACATCCTTGCTCTGCATGAACACAGAAGCTAGGGACCCTTCTGCCTGGGTAGCTTGAGTCCTGTCTAGTTTATATTCATGGTAAACCTTAGCCTGGGACCTTTTGGATATTTTCGGTGCGGCTCTCGCCGGGTCATTCCATAGGTCGGGGAGCCCTATTCCCACACAAATGGCTTGGATGTTTTTGACCCAGGGAATACTGAGCGCCATTGGTTCTTTCAAAAGTTCAACCAATTCCGCCCTATATTCTACGAGATCAGTACTGCTCCACAGCCTACGCCAGAGTGCTAGAGGTCTCAGGTTTATTTCGTCAGCTAATGGTCGTAGGCCCAGATCTAGCCTCAGGGGGAGGAGCGGAGTACTGGGAGGGAGTGCGGCTATCTGTCTAATAAACTTGTTTTCCACCAATGACAGACTCTTAGAAGACGTGTGGCCCCAAATTTCCGCCCCATACCTTATTGCTCCCCGAGCCTGTGCTTTATATATCTGGATCAATGCCCCCAATGGACGATATGATGAACCATTCATCATACGAGCAATACCCCCAGTGATCTGCGTGAGTTTGAGGCTTGCCCTGCTCTGGTGGGATCCCCAAGTCATGGTCTCGTTGATAGTCACACCAAGGTATTCAAAGGTAGTCACTCTCTCCAGCCGTCCAGCTCCCAATTGCGGATTTGGGCGGAGTTTTTGCCTCGGGTTCAGAACCATATATTTGGTTTTTGCCGCATTAATTTCGAGCCCCCTATCGTTACAGAAGGCCACGAAGGAGTCAAGAATCCTCTGAATACCCATGGGGGTTTTGGATAGCAGCAGGGTGTCGTCCGCAAACATAATTGCGGGCACCCTGCTGCCATTCAATTTCGGGGCGTCAGTGTATTCAGTGGCATTCAAATGGGCGATTACCCCGTTGACAAAGAGGCAGAACAGGGTCGGTGCCAATACACAGCCCTGCCTTACCCCCCTGTCAACGGGGAATCTATCGGTCAGTTCCCCCGCCCTCCCACACCTCACTCGGGCATAGTTATTGTGATGCAATCTCTGTAAGATCAAGAGGATGTCCGGGGGGACGCCCATCTCTGCCAAGATGCTCCAAAGTTTCCCCCTGGGCACCAAATCAAAAGCGGCCCGTAGGTCCACAAAAATTGTGTACAAACTACCGCCCTCGATTGTCGCTACCCGCCAGTAGACCAGATTCAATCTAAAAACCTGGTCCACTGTGGATACCCCCCTCCTGAATCCCGCCTGGTAGGGGCTAAGGGCTCCCACCTCCTCAATCCAGTCCTGTAGCCTATTCAACATCCCCCTCCCAAACAGCTTCTGCGTCACGTCTATCAAGCTGATTGGTCTATAGTTGGCTGGGAGGAGAGGTGAGCCCTTTTTAAAGATGGGGACCACCTCAGCCCCCAGCCAAGTGCTAGGGATCTCCATACCACCGATAACTCCATTGAAGAGGGCGGTAAGATAAGGGGCCCATACAACAGGTTCCTGCTTAAACATATCCCCTGGTAGTCCGTCCAGTCCCGGCGCCTTTCCAGGGGCAAGTCCTGAAATGGCAGCAATCACTTCACCGAGCGTTATCAGCTCCCCTTGATAGTCCGGGAGGCCTACCGCTTCAGCAACAGGGGATTCTTCCGAGTCAGGGCTATATAGAGTCTGAAAGTGGGCCTGCCATACCCCAGGAGCAATATTGGGCTCTAGTGCCGATTTTAAGTTCCCCGATCCCCCATTCACAATCCTCCAGAACAACCGATGGTCTTGGGTTGCTAGTGCCTTAGTGAGTTTTTCCCACTGTTCTTCCTCCCATTCTGCCTTAGCATGGGCAGTGAGTTTCTTATATACTCGCCTGCTTTGTTTTAGAGTATCCCCACCAAGACCCTCCTTGATTAGTTTGAGGAGCTCTGTTTTTGCCCTTCTACAGGCCAGGTTGTACCATAGTGTTTTTCCTGGACGCCCCCCTTTTGCCTTTCGCGGGCTACAAGTGAGATGGGGTGCCGCAGCTTTTATAAGTTCCTCATGGGCTTTGAATAATTTACCCTGGGAGTCTTTATTGTATGGTTCGGCGTCCAAGCAACCCACAGTTTCCAAAATGGGAATTATCCCATCATAGAGCCTAGGGAGTTTATTCTTGCTCGTGGCCAAGTGCTCCCACCTGATCCTTCTGCGGTTGTTGTCAAGGAGAAGTACAGGGGTATTTTCTACCACATTATTCAGAGGAGCTTGGGGGCCGGGATGGACAAGGTCGAGCTCAAGTGCATTATGGTCACTATCAGACCTTTCCATCACCCTGAAGTCCTGGATTGTCGGCCACTTCACTATTTGAGCCAAGACATAATCCAGGCGGGACTCTCTTCCCAGCCTGTTGAAGGTGGTTTTACTGGGTATGTCAGATTTTATTCGCCCATTACAAGCTCTGAGTCCAAACTTCAGGGTGAGGGCTGTGATTTGCACCGCTAAAGGGGTCCACGCCTTTGGAGGTGGGGCTTCCACCATAGGGACTGCCCATTTAACTTCTTCATCAGATGATAACCCATCCAATAGACCAGGGAGTGGCTCAAAGTGAGAATTAAAATCCCCTCCCACAACATAATATGAGTCACTCGATAGGTCAGTTAGAAAATTGGAGAGTTCATCTATGGTCGGCGATTCCTTTACATTCCCCATTGGCCTGGAATAAATGTTAATAAACATCAGTTTAACTTGGTTGGGCCATAATAGAGAAATTGCAAGGATGTCCTCAGAGTTGGTCGGCATCCGAGTTGCCACACAACCCAGATGGGATGCAACCCAAGTCGTGAGCCCTCCTGACGGCCGGCCTTTGCCCTCCCATCTCGCTGGAATGGAGAATGACATGTAGCCTTGATGGCCATGTTCCTCTCTGGCCCAAGTCTCCTGGAACATACATATGTCCCCCGACTCGATGTAATTTGCCCAGTCCGAGTCCTCCAGTTTGTTAGCGAGGCCAGCGATATTCCAACAGATTAGCCTCAAAAATCCAGTGGTGTTAGGTGCCGGACCAGGAGAATTAAGAAATGAAATTCCGGGCTCCACTGAAATCGGGGGTTCTAACGTACTACTAACAGTGGGGGCCGGTAAATCAAAAGGTCCATTGTAGACATTCTCCACCAGTGATGGGTTGATCGGAGTTCCAAAGGCATTGGGAACATTATGGGCCAATAAATTGTCCAAGACCGCCAGATTGTTCAGTGGCCCATGCAATTTAACAGCAGTCAAGGTAGGTAGCTTGGGGGAACTTCAAACACCGCAATCCAAAGCCATTGGCTTGTGACTAGAAAGTCAATCAACCCCATCCAAACTGTTCAGGCAATTAAAGCGATTAAAATGGAAGTAGGGCCTGTCCTGCACTTGAAAACTTGGACGATGTACATGATCCTTTTGTCTATGTCTCTGTTCCACCCTCACCCACTCATCTTGTGTCGGAGTGTAATGCATATGGGTAGGGGGGAAAAAAAAGGATACTGGCATGGTCTGGATAGTAGAATCCAGTGACCTATTTATTCCTTTGCAAATGTGCCGCACAGTGCCCGGGTCCTTAAAGCTTGTCAGGATACAGTCCCCTATAATTGATTTCCTAGTTTTACCTAACCAGGGGACCCTTCTTACCATAATAATCTCATTATTAAAATGAGACGGTAAGGGTCGATTCCAATTTAGCCATTTAATGACCTTGTATTTTAGTGATTGGTAATCTTCGTTCTCCCCTAGTCTTAAGCGGGGGACGCCTGCTAGGACCACCGTTAGACTATTAGCCTCTGGCGGCAAGTCTGGTCTCCGTGGACTTGGAGCCGGCCGACCCGGGGAAGGTAGAGGGATACCACCAACTTCTAGGTTGCCATCAATAGTCCCCGAATGGGAACTTTGGGGGGCAGAGTGCATTGTCTGTATGGGCCTATTAGATGCATTGCAGCGCGGTGCCTGGTCTAAGACACCCATTAATGGTTGCAAAGGAGGGGCAGTAGTCGCACTCTGGGGGGAAACTTTGTTATTGCCCTTCGTACTTCCTTTTTTAGTAAGGTTTCCTGCGGGGGGATAAGGTCCCGTGTTATTGGATTGCTTACTAACTAAGGTGTTCAGATTAGTAAGAGATGTTTCCAATGAAGTGAGCCTGCTCTCCACTTTTATCAAACTATCGCTAATGGGCTGCAGAAGAGAACGCAGTAGCGATTCTAGGCTCCCTATAGATGTAAAAGGGTTAAGTGTGTCAGCCACTGAGACGTTTGGGATAGTAGCTCTAATGGGACTAGGGGCCTTTGAGAGAGGAGCAGTAGGGACGGTCTTATTATCCCTCCCAGGTTGGGGTACAAGTGTGTGTTTTTTGCCAAAATCTAGATGTGACGGTTTGGCTTTCCCCCTGCCCCCCATTGACTTTTTACTGCGTTTACTCGGTGGGGGCCTGTGCAACTCTACCTCAACTCTTTGTTTAGGCTTGCTTTTCTTAGCTGCCTGCGGAGGTGGGGTTTGAGTAACCAGGTTGACAGGGGTAGTAGAAGTCCCAGAAGGGGTTGTATCTAGATGTTTTCCAGGGGCCAACTCAGGGGAAGTGGGGATGTCCCGCAATAAGAGAGGGAAGTCCTCAGGGGTCAGAGGTTTTAGACTAAGTGGGGGCGTGCCATCCTCTTGGGTAATGGGATACGGGATGATTTCTGGTAGGGGCGTATTCTTCATGGAATCAATGGAGCGCCGCCGCTCGGCCCTGCGTTTCTCCAAAGAGTTTTCCTTACCTACATCTTCTTTGGTAGGTTTGAAGTACTTGTCCAACGTCCCTGCGTTGCAGCCCCCTTCCCTGGCAGTAAATTTGCAAAGTCCTGGTGAGGGCATCCTCCTGGGCTGGTTGTGTTTCAGAAGAAAGAGGTATGGCCCGGCCTCCTTTGGCCCCTGACGGCCACAGACGGCCCGCCCTTTGCCCGGGCTTAGCCCGGCACCGCCCGCGCGCGTCCCGCGACGCGGAGGGATGAACCTTCACTTAAGCGCCTCCGGGCGCGAAGATTGCAGGCAGCTGATGAAACGCTGAGCCCTCTGGGAGCTGTAGTCTCCCCCTGCGACGGCCGCGCGATGTCGACCAGCGGCTGCAGGGGAGACACACAGCTTCAGGCAACCAGGGGCGAAGTGGCAGAAGAGGGAATACCCAACGTACTTCCTTCGTGACAAGAGCGGCGGCTGGATAGAGACCCGCTCCACCGAGGGATGAACCTTCACTTAAGCGCCTCCGGGCGCGAAGATTGCAGGCAGCTGATGAAACGCTGAGCCCTCTGGGAGCTGTAGTCTCCCCCTGCGACGGCCGCGCGATGTCGACCAGCGGCTGCAGGGGAGACACACAGCTTCAGGCAACCAGGGGCGAAGTGGCAGAAGAGGGAATACCCAACGTACTTCCTTCGTGACAAGAGCGGCGGCAAGTCCCGGGGTCGTCAGATCAGGGGATTAGCCCGGCCCGGCCTCATCCACGACGAGCCTCTGTGTGCCCCTCCCCTCGCCAACAGGATCCAAGGGAGCAAGCAAAAAGTGCTTCGTGCAATACTCCAGGGGCAGGGATTGATGTAAAAGTGCTTGGTGCTCAATAAAGTTCAGTTTTGTCAAAGGCGCATCCTGCGCTGCAGGACTTCTCAGCGGTTTAAATAGCGCTCCTGCTCTTAATTACTAAAGCTGCTGTGAGCCCCTCCCCTCGCCAACAGCATCCAAGGGAGCAAGCAAAAAGTGCTCCATGCAATACTCTAGGGGCAGGGATTGATGTAAAAGTGCTTGGTGCTCAATAAAGTTCAGTTTTGTCAAAGGCGCGTCCCACGCTGCAGGACTTCTCAGCGGTTTAAATAGCGCTCCTGCACTTGATTACTAAAGCTGCTGTGAGCCCCTCCCCTCGCCAACAGCATCCAAGGGAGCAAGCAAAAAGTGCTCCATGCAATACTCCAGGGGCAGGGATTGATGTAAAAGTGCTTGGTGCTCAATAAAGTTCAGTTTTGTCAAAGGCGCATCCCCTATAATAGTTACAGCATATGCTAGAGAAAACGGAAACTGCTTCCTACGTACATATAAGTTTTTCACTAGCAAAAAACGAACTGAACAACGACTAATGACTTTAACCTCTTCAATCTGATCAAATTTTATTTTTAAGAATTCAATTCCATCTTTTTTCTGGTACTTTACAAAATCCACAACTTTACCCATAGCTCCATTCACTAAACCTTTTTCTACATCCAAATTACGTCTTAAAATTACTCTACAGTTCATACATACATAAAGATTCTTTTCCAAACCAGCTGTTTTTTAAATGTTTTTCTCCAGAGAATCCAATTTAGTAGCCAATTTGCCTGTCAATATAATAGTTATTCGTTCATGTTGAATTTTATCCACAGCTTCCAGTTTTATGATCTCTTCATTTTCCAATTTCAAAAGTTCTTGATTGAATACAGAGCATTTATGTAGTGTTGGCATTAAGCAGATTACAGTATTTTTTTCAGCAATTTTCTTGTATATTTTCTCTGGAACTGTTTCTTCTGTTGTAAACAAATTACTCAGCAATCGACTCTGTAATGCATTTCTGCCATGTTCTGTGAGTAGTCCAATTCTTATATCTTTCAGAATACTTGCATAATCCTCATCATTGGCTTGCCTCATATTGGTAATGAGTTCCTTATACTCAAAATATGTCCAAATATTTACATTGCCTATACTTCCTAACGACTTTTTCGTGTCTTCATGTGTAAGTGTATGGAATACCGGTTGTCCTTTAACTGGAGTAAGTTGCAAAAGATCCCCAAAAACTATGACGTGTTTTCCTCCAAATAACACGTCATAGTCTGTCTTTAGTATTTGCTGCATTCTTAAATGCACAAAGACAAGCATTAAGTTTGATACCATGCTTACCTCATCAATAATGAGAACTTTCATGTTCTTCAATACTCTTGAAACTTTCAAGCATGCTTCTCCTGCTAGTTTGTGGTATTGTATTTTGTTCTCATGCTCTACTGGTAACATTAGCAAACGATGTAAGGTAACTCCTTTTATGTTATACGCTGCTAACCCAGTTGGAGCAGTAACAACACAAGACAAAGTTGAATCCGTTTTGTTCTGTAGGTAGATTCTAATTACATTAATTAAGACACTTTTTCCAGTTCCTGCTTGTCCACTTACATACATTCTGATTGGTTCAAAAGATGTGCATGAGCACTCTTTATTTTCATGTAGTAATCCGTGATCAATTTTTTTCCTGACTTCTTCATAAATTTGTTGTTGTTCATCATTCAGTTGTTCTTCCAAATTCGGTAAGTTTGTTAAATCATCCTGAGCTTGATTCATAGTTGTTTCGACTTCAGTCATGGCTATTGCTGCTTCATTTTCTACGATTGGTTGTCCGAGAGGATCTTGACTGAACGTCCCAGAACTTTGACTGTCTTGAGAACTGTCTCTAGCTACTTCAGCTGCAATTGTTGCTTTTTGTTCAATTTCTTCATTTAACATTTGAACATAAGTTGTGAAAGTACTGCATTCTATGCTGTCTTTGCTAGCATTGAAGGAATATTCATAACTCTGGAATTCTCCAAGTAGTTCGTCCTCTGAACGCCATGGTTTAAACAGCTGCAAAAGTGCCAAGTAATAAAATTCCTTTTTGTCAGGAGTGTCGCAACTCAGTTTCCGGTGATTCATCAAACTTCCTTTTGTTTGCTTCACCAAACATCCTTCCTCACCACTGACTTTATATTTTCCATTGTTGATGTCTTCTGTGGAATTCCGTTTAAAAATGAAGTTCTGCAGCACTTCAGAGAGACACATGTTCTCAAGGTGATGACTTCTTTGTGGGTAATATGTGTCCAACATGTTTGTTCTTAAAATGTCTGTACTTTCTGGTTCGAACTCTGCTAAATATTCAATTTCTCGAATAGATTTCAGTACCCAATTTCGCATTCCTGCAAGGCCTAAACTTACCCAAATTATTCTTCTGGATTTCGAGTACAGACTTGCAGATGATAACCTATCTGAGCATTCGTAGGATCCAATTTCTCGATGCGATAACATCTTTAAACTGAAACTGTATAGCTTCTTACTGACAGTCTTCTCGTGAAAAATCTCTTCCCACATTTCCTTCAATTCCGTTTTCTCAGATTTAGTGATGTAAGATGTGACATACCGAGCAACAGCAATAGAATTGTCAGCCACATACTGTATATCCATGTTAGCATTCCACATGGATAAAATGACTGGGTTGTAGTCATTTATATATTTTAACTCTTCTTTTCTTCTTAGGTTGTAGGTATTCTTAGGCGATTTTCTTGTAATAGTATGTCGCACAGCTGACATAAAACTGTTTACTCTTCCTTTTGAAAGAACAGGTCGTGGAAATCCAAATCGACATTTTGTGTAGAATTTATCTTTACTCTTGAACTTTCGCCGACAGTATTTTCCACACCGATGACTTAGGAAACGTAAAACTTTCTCTTTTAAGTTTTTCTCTTCTGTGCTTTTAGGTATAGCACATGTTGCATATTCTTCAATGAAAGATAAAACTGCTTCATCAGCATCTGTTCCAAATTTTGGGGCATCCTTGACCCACAACAGCATATGAATATGAGGAGCACCTCTTGCTTGGTACTCTTTTCTCCAAAAGAAATCCACAACTTCACCAAGAGGTGGATTTTTTTTATTGCAGATGAAGGACATCATAGCCTCAAATCTATGATTAAAATATCTGCAAACATTTACCGGATCCAATGAGCACAATTCTCCTGCTGTCTTGTATTGTATGTTTTTAATGTTTGAATTTGCCTCTCGAAGAAAATCCAGAAGATCATCCCAAGCGTACTCAGCACAGCTTAGGGTAAGGAACCATGTAGGAGTTCCTAAATTCCGTAACATGCACTTCAATTCTCCATGGCGTCGGTACCAATATTCATTAGTCCCACGCTGACAAGCCATCAAATTGATCAATTGAGATTCCAAATGATCATCTCGCTGTTGCACTTTGTTAATAAAGTCCTTTGCTGACACATTATGTAGATGTACTCCAGTTTTTAAAATGTGATTTACTGCATAAGATAGTGCAGACAAGTCACTTTCAAATAAAAGATGGAACAAATAAGGAATACTTTGACGAAATCTTGGATCTTCTGCATATAATCTTGTAGTCCGATACTCCGAAGCAGGAATCTGTACTGGACGTTCATCATATCGTCCACCTTCTCCTGTAGGAAACAGTTGGGGAAAACAACGAGCTTCCAAGCTCTCCTCCCATACACTCACAGGAGTTCCTTTTGCTTTCTTCATCTGAAACAGATCAATAGAATTTCCCATAACTTCTTTATAATGAGGAGGATGTATGCTGAAATGTTCATAAATTTCTTCTTCTTCTGACTTATCCACTTTTTCAATTTGCCCAGTTGGTATTCCTGTGTCTTCTAGTAAAACTTCTTCATCTTCATCCATATAAATTGTTTCATACCATTTATTATTTTTTTTCAAATACAAATTTGCTCTTTGTACTTTTCGTACATCCACCAGCTCCTGCCAAATTTTCTTATTCTTTGTAGGTACACCATTAACCAGAATAACTAATGGTTCAGTTTCCAAAGAATCTGCATCAATTGTTTCCATATTTTTTTTCAAATCCAATGGCAAATAGACAACTCTTCCTTTTAAACCTCTTTGTAAATCCGAAGGAGGTAATTTACCTGTTTTTGGCTCCATACGCACTATTGTCTGAAACGGATAGACACATTGAATGAGTAGTATTTAAATCAGAAAGTTCTGGAGGAATATCAACCAATTCTAATTTATTATGTACAGCTCTAGCTGGCATTCTATTTTCTTCTAACTTGTTATAACAGTATTTACAAATACGCTGATCTTCACCCAATTCAAAACAATTTTCCAGAAATATATATGTTGCAAAATCTTTCCACTTATAATTATCTTCATTTTCAATTTTTTTATACAGATCAACATTCCTTGTTTGAATTTTATAATGGCTTCTCCGGCAACAAATACAAGTAATATTTGGTCTTTCATTAGAGATGATAGTAAATTTTGTCATTTCATCTTCAAAATTTTTACTAACAGTAAGTTCTACATTCTCTTCCACATTTTCATCAATAACTGTGTCATTTTCTGCACTTTCTTGTTCTGGACCAAAGTAACAAAACTGAATCTCATCAGTAACCTTCACTACATCTGATACAGATCCACGGAACAGAGCATTATTCAACTCATTTAACTTTAGTGCTGGACTTTTAGCAAAATACAATGTTCTCACAAACTTTCTCATTTCAGTATGATGTACTGCCAGCATCCTAAAATGGTGAAAAACACTTTGACACACATTCCTAGATAGACAAGCCAGAGAATGTCCTTGCAAACCAGTATTCTCTCTCACTCTGCATGGATCTAGTCTTTGAAGCACCTTAATCTTCTGTTTAACACTCTTTTTACTATATTCTCTTAGAAAGTCACGTAATTTATCAATAGATTCCTGACGCACAGTACGAATACTACTACAATTCCAAGTGTACACTGGGGCTTTAGGACGTCTCCCCATAACCTCAGCAGCCATCACTTCTTCCTCATTTCTTGGAACGATTTTCTCCTTTTCCATTACACAACCATCTTTAACTTCATATGCTCTACCATTGGTGTCAACTGCATGCAACAAACTATTACTTTGAAGATAACTCTCTTCATTAAAAAATGGTTCAGTACTTGAACTATGCTTCCATTTTCCTAAGAACACTTTACAAAAGTTATTTTTTTCACTTCTCTTTTCCTTTTGCTTTGTGACTTCATTGCATTGACTAATTTATCTAATCTACGCATCCTGTTCAAAATTAAAATGAATAGTTTTTTTTTTATTTCCAAAGCCTTTGTAACAATACTTTCAATAAATTTCTTTTTCTTATAAAATCTGGTTTTCTTCTTATATTTTTTCACATCCTTTAGCAAATTTAACATCACTCTTCTCTGAAACATTTTTCGACTAATGTTTTTAAAATCTATTTTTCGTGTTAAGTCACTCTTTCTTACTTCTGATTGTACATTAGCATTTTGTTTTTGCTGTCGACTCTGTTGTTGTTTTGTACTTGAAACACTGTTTGAAGATATCTTTTTAACAATTTTTTTTTTGAAGATATTTTTTAAAAATTCTTTAGTCTGCTTACCAGAAGACTTTTTCTTTTTTCCAACACAAGCTTCTCCTCCTATTTTCTTTTTTACCAGTTGTCTTCAAATATAGTTGTTGTTGCTTTTCTTTTCTCTTTCTTGACTTTATAGGCATCTTTACATTTTTTCACTGTTGCTCTGCAATACCTGCGAGAAACTAAAAAAAAATACCTTTATGTAATTGTAATTCATTACAAATTTTTTTTGAGCTTTTCAAATCCTATCATATGAGCTGACCCTTTCCTACGAGTCCAAGTCTTACAAAACAAGAGAAACATGAATTAAATCTCTGACAACAATTGCTGTGTGCACACAGACTCATGGTGTGATTCTAGGCAGAAAGCGATATATCCTTTGGCAATTTGAAAGCACATTTAGTACTGTGGAGGAGCAAGTGATAATTACTGTGACAGCCTGACACATTTTTCTTATATTTTAGAGAAGCCGAAAAGAGCACATGTCCTTACAGCTACTTGAGACCATGACCATGTGTTACAGGGTGAGTGATTAGACTAGAGCAAAGGAAATGAGCCTTGGTGACGTTGAATGTGTTTGCGTTACACACTGCTATCTGAAACACCACACAGAGCTGAGTATTACGCACGGGAGTGTAGGAGAAGCTGCTGCGTGTGTGCAAAAAGTGTGTTTCTGGAGACTGTGTATTGTCAGGTGCAAGAAAGATCTGCATGGAGACTTGCACAACTGCATGAAGATTGCAGAGATGTGTGTAGGAGTAGATGTGTGGTAAGGGTTAATTGGAGTTTTGAACATGTAGGCACAACCTCACCCATTACAAGATTGGAAGCAAAATCTACCCTGTTGATTTCAAATGTGTTAGCATTTGCCTCTCATTTGTGAGATCATGATTTCTGCTGAGTGCTAACCATCACAGTTGAAGAAAACAAGCTGCCCCTTTCCTGCGAGTGCAAGTTTTACAGAACAACAGCAACACAAATTAAATCTCTGACAACAATTCCTGTCTGCACACAGACTCATGGTGTGATTCTAGGCAGAAAGCGATATTTTTTTTGGCAATTTGAAAGCACATTTAGTACTGTTGTGGAGCAAGTGATAATTACTGTGACAGCCTGACAAATTTTTCTTATATTTTAGACAAGCAGAAAAGAGCACATGTACTAACAGCTCCTTGAGACCATGACCATGTGTTACAGGGTGAGTGATTAGACTACAGCAAAGGAAATGAGCCTTGGTGACGTTGAATGTGTTTGCGTTACACACTGCTATCTGAAACACAACACAGACCTGAGTATTACGCATGGGAGTGTAGGTGAAGCTGCTGCATGTGTGCAAAGAGTGTGTTTCTGCAGACTGTGTATTGTCAGGTGCAAGAGAGATCTGCATGGAGACTTCCACAACTGCATGAAGACTGCAGGTATGTGTGTAAGAGTACATGTGTGGTAAGGATTAATTGGAGTTTTGAACATGTAGGAACTACCTCACCCATTACAAGATTGGAAGGAAAATCTTTCCTGTTGATTTCAAATGTGTTAGCATTTGCCTCTCATTTGTGAGATTCTGATTTCTGCTGAGTGCTAACCATCACAGTTGAAAAAAAAAAGCTAGCCCTTTCTTGAAAGTGCAAGTTTTACAGAACAACAGCAACACAAATTAAATCTCTGACAACAATTCCTGTGTGCACACAGACTCATGGTGAGATTCTAGGCAGAAAGCGAGATTTTTTTTGGGCAATTTGAAAACACATTTAGTACTGTGGTGGAGCAAGTGATAATTACTGTGACAGCCTGACACATTTTCCTTATATTTTAGACAAGCAGAAAAGAGCACATGTACTAACAGCTCCTTGAGACCATGACCATGTGTTACAAAAAACAAGCTGCCCCTTTCCTGCGAGTGCAAGGGTAACAGAGCAAGAGCAACACAAATTAAATCTCTGATAACAATTCCTGTGTGCACACTGTCTCATGGTGTGATTCTAGGCAGAAAACAGTATTCCTGGGTGATACCAGTACACCTTAACTTATGGTGAAGACATACTCCATAATATCTAACATGTTCAAGGCACTTAAATATCTTCCTTAACATAAAATGTAAAACACAACTTTTAAAGTGGTAGGAAAATGTACCATGCTATTTTCAAATTTGTTTGCATTTGCCTCTCATTTGTGAGATAGTGATTTCTGCTGAGTGCTAACCATCACAGTTGAAGAAAACAAGCTGGCCCTTTCTTGAAAGTGCAAGTTTTACAAAACAACAGCAACACAAATTAAATCTCTGACAACAATTCCTGTGTGCACACAGACTCATGGTGTGATTCTAGGCAGAAAGCGATATTTTCTTTGGCAATTTGAAAGCACATTTAGTACTGTGGTGGAGCAAGTGATAATTACTGTGACAGCCTGAACCATTGTTCTTATATTTTAGACAAGCAGAAAAGAGCACATGTCCCAAAAGCTCCTTGAGACCATGACCATGTGTTACAGGGTGGGCGATTAGACTACAGCAAAGGAAATGAGCCTTGGTGACGTTGAATGTGTTTGCGTTACACACTGCTATCTGAAACACAACACAGAGCTGAGTATTACGTATGGGAGTGTAGGTGAAGCTGCTGCATGTGTGCAAAGAGTATGTTTCTGCAGACTGTGTATTGTCAGGTGCAAGAGAGATCTGCATGGAGACTTCCACAACTGCATGAAGACTGCAGATATGTGTGTAAGAGTACATGTGTGGTAAAGGTTAATTGGAGTTTTGAACATGTAAAAACTACCTCACCCATTGCGGGAGTGGAAGGAAAATCTACCCTGTTGATTTCAAATGTGTTAGCATTTGCCTCTCATTTGTGAGATTCTGATTTCTGCTGAGTGCTAAACATCACAGTTGAAGAAAAAAAGCTGGCCCTTTCTTGAAAGTGCAAGTTTTACAGAACAACAGCAACACAAATTAAATCTCTGACAACAATTCCTGTGTGCACACAGACTCATGGTGAGATTCTAGGCAGAAAGCAATATTTTTGGGGGGAAATTTGAAGACACATTTAGTACTGTGGTGAAGCAAGTGATAATTACTGTGACAGCCTGACACATTTTCCTTATATTTTAGACAAGCAGAAAAGAGCACATGTCCTAACAGCTCCTTGAGACCATGACCATGTGTTACAAAAAACCAGCTGCCCCTTTCCTGCGAGTGCAAGAGTAACAGAGCAAGAGCAACACGAATTAAATCTCTGATAACAATTCCTGTGTGCACACTGTCTCATGGTGTGATTCTAGGCAGAAAACAGTATTCCTGGGTGATACCAGTTCACCTTAACTTATGGTGAAGACATACTCCATAATATCTAACATGTTCAAGGCACTTAAATATCTTCCTTAACATAAAATGTAAAACACAATTTTTAAAGTGGTAGGAAAATGTACCATGCTATTTTCAAATGTGTTTGCATTTGCCTCTCATTTGTGAGTAACTCATTTCTGCTGAATGCTAACCATCACAGCTGAAAAAAACAAGCTGGCCCTTTCTTGAAAGTGCAAGTTTTACAAAACAACAGCAACACAAATTAAATCTCTGACAACAAATTCTGTGTGCAGACAGACTCATGATGTGATTCTAGGCACAAAACAGTATTCCTCAGTGATACCAGTACACCTTAACTTATAGTGAAGACATACTCCATAATATCTTACAAGTTCAAGACAGTTAAATATCTCCTAAAACACAAAATGTAAAACACAACTTTAAAAGAAGAATGGCAATTCTAATATTTATATCAAAAATGACCACATACATCCCCTCTCAAACTCATAACTCACCTTTAAAATTAGTTAGTTGAGAAAGAAATGTGGCACTCAAACAGCAGATTATCAGAGCCAGAATCTCAGAGCTGTACACCTCTCTCCTCTCACCACAACCAGTAAATGGCAATGTTTCCCTCTCTTTTTTCACACATATACATGTTAATGTAAAATCACAGTCCTTCCCACATTTTTTCAAATGGAATCACACATTTCTATTGGTTGCAACTTTCAACCCTTTTCCAAATCCCTTCCCCCAACATGACTTCTGCCTACTACCATAGCAACAGGTCATGGAACACTGGTGTGAGTAGAGAGGTCATAAGTTCATCACACAATGTTTCAAATCCAAAGAGCAAGAGTGCTTGACTTTTCAAACCGAACAGCAAATCCAAAGTAATGTTCAGTGGGAACACATTTTTCTGAACCAATCCAAAACATGCTTTTAAAAATGTAAACATACAGTCTAGTTTTAACTGTAAAATGGTTTGAATCAGTCAATGAGTTCTTTTTATTTAAAGTATGTATGCCTCCATTGTTCAACTGTCTTTCTTTTCATATTGCCATTCTACTGAAAGACACCTCCTGAGTGCATCCAGATCTCCTTGAAAGATGCTCACAGTATGGATTGTAGGTCATAGCTATGTCTTCTGGAGTGAAAAATTTGCAGAAAAAAGAGGTATTGTGAAAGACCTTGCTTTGCCAAATGTAGACAATAAATGGATTGGTCGGAGAGGGTTAAAGTGGCACCAATTAATGCCTTTGGTGAAAACCTTTCTACATCTCCCAAAGCCTAACCTTATTATTGTGCACTGTGGTGGAAATGACCTAGGCACTTTAACTGGGGTAGGTCTGGAAATGCTTATTAAGGACACCTTTGTGCAATTGATGTCACTTTTTCCACGAGCTGCCTTTGTATATTCTAATATATGCCAAAGGCAAAAGTGGAACTGGTCCAACCAACATTGCCCACAGATTGACAAAGCAAGAAAGCACGTCAATAAGTCTGTTTCTGCTTTCCTCAGAGACTATGGTATGGGTTCTATATACCACAACAACTTGCGTTACAACATGCAAGACATTTATAGAGGAGACGGTGTATATTTCAATGATGAAGGCAACAGAGTCTTCCTCTTGAACTTTAGACTCTGCATCGGTACTTACTTGTAGATACCGAAAAACACTCAATAAACACAAGGGCTCTTTTTACAGCCACCTAATATCTAAACACTTAAACTTGATTTTTATTTCTATTTAAAAAAAAAAAAAAAATTCAGGTGCGCGCAGAGTGTGTGCACCCCGCGATGTTTTTAAAAAAAATAAAAATCTTTTTTTTGGCCCTTCGTGGTCCTACTGTGACCCCCTGACAATGGCTAGGGGGTCAAGAACTCCCTACTTTGCCCACTATTCACGTTCTCCACCTTTCCTTTTCAGTGCGACAGACAAAATGACGGCCGACACTTCATGATTGTGACCGATTCGAATGTTTACTGACATCTAACAACCAATCAGAATTAAGCTTGCGCACGGCAGGGTGCGCGCACAGGGCTTGCACAGTGCGCGCACGCTGCGCGCGTATAGATATTGATATGCCTTTAAATGCTATTTTCTCAGGAAATACTGAACAGATTTACACCAGACCAAATTTCAAGTAATTCTGTTCAGCCGTTGGGGCTGTAGCTGCGACTAAAGGTCCTATGGAAAAATACATGGGGAAAACGTTTTTTGGGACCCCCCTTTTTTCTCGGCCCCTGCTTAACGAATCACCCCGAGACTTTCAGGGTAGGAGCTGAACGGAGCGCCCCATTAGTTTTGGAAATTTTGCGAGGATTCTTCAACCGGCGCCAAAGTTATTCAAAATTTCCTATGGAAACTCGGTCCTAACTATAACTATCTACTGGCGACCGCCAGTAGATAATATATACATATACATATATATATATATATTCACTGAAAAAACCATAGGTTTCACACATGTTATAGTTAGCGGAAATTTTACTGATAAAAAACCAATGAAATTCCCCCGTTATAGTTAGTGCAGGCAACTATAACTCACGCGACCGCAATCCTCTGCTGATGCTAATACTGTATTTAGACACTTATTTACCTATGTCTTCTTACATAAATTTTTAGCTATACATATATTACAAATATTTTTTTTTCATAAAGACACATATGTCATCAGCAGAGGATTGCGGTACGCAAAGTGAAGTTCGCACTAAGCCACTACGCGAGCTACGTGTAGCACTTCGTGAACTGCGTAGTAACATGTTTGCACTGTGCAAGATGTTGTTTTCAATGATTGCACAGTGCGGACAAGCAACCGGCACTGTGCAATCATTGAAAATGGCATCTTGCACAGTGCGAGCTGTAGTTTTCTGCTGCTCGAGTAGATTTTTACTCGAGCGGCAGATTTCTCAACGCGAACTGGTAGTTTCTCATCGCGAGCGGTCGCGAGCATACGCGACCCCTCACAATGAGAAACCTGACCTCCTCGCGTTGGGAATCTCGCCAGGAGGTTTATTTTCCATGCTCGCGATCGCCAACTTGATGTTGCTGATCGCGAACAAGGATAATGTCTCGCCGGGATGTCATTTTTCTTGCTCGCGGCCGCCAACTTGACGTTGAGGACCGCGAGCAAGCAAAAAATGACCGCAGCACTACGCAACACTACACTACGCGTGTTCGCACTGTGCTACGTGCAGTTCGCGTAGTGCGAAGTAGCGCGATCTTCGCAAACTACGCGAGCGTAGCGTAGTGCTTCGCCCAGGCTTAGTAATGGACACCCAAGGATAGAATGGCAAGCTTTTATTCTTCCTCACTCCTCTGTTGACGCGTTTCGAGCAACAAGTGCCCTTGATCACACACACACAATGCAGCCCGCCATACATTTGTAAGTGAATAGTGCACACCCCCCTAGTGTCACATGTTCATCAACATAGAAGAAACACTTTGAGTTTGGACTCTCCTCAAAGCACCATCAGCTATTTGCTTTAAATACATGTGGTTAAAATGCTTAAAATACTTTCAAGAGCTAGGACATCATAAAAATTATATATATATAGTTAATGCATGTATATAAACAAATAAATGAATAAATATCCATAAATATGAATAAATAGATCAATATATATATATATATATATATATTTTTGTATATTAACAAATAGAGGAAGAAAATTACAAGAATTTCATTTCAGCTCAGTTCTACCGTATGGCTTTCAGTAGACCGATCCTGGGCAAAACCATTGCAAAACAATACTCTCATGTAAAAAAAGTCTTATACATTTGAATGCCCCTACATTCCTATGCCTTACATTAACACGGTTATACCTATTACAGCACAAATGCTGATTTCTATATACGCCATTTTACTGTAATTTCTTATCTCAGCCTGAATGCTATTTACCTAGCACCACACTCAATAATATAATGACCACATGTAAATAATATCCTTAATTAATTGGTGCTAAAGAGTCATTTCTCTTTATTTCTTTAGTCTGATATTTGTAATTTTTAAATGTCTGTTTTGTTTTTTCACTCATCTAAAGTGCTTATGTGCCTAGCAACATCCACATCTTGTGCAAAAATGCTAATTTAAAGTGCCAAATACTGTACAGGTGCAAATCTAAACATAAAGTGCTAGTGCTATTATTAAAACCTTAAATCTAATAATAACATCCGGGATGTTAAAACAATAATCACATCTGGGTGGCAGCGGATAAGAGACTAATAATCATTGCATAATGATAAAAATCCTGCTCTTTCATCTACAGTACTGCTTCTAATGGTTCGGTGTCAATCTTTATATATATGAGCCTTACAGAGAATTGTGCATGCCCTCAGTTTTATTGAGCCCGTTTGGTACTTTAATCATGCGTGTTTCTAAGTGCCTCAAAAGTCGTTCCCGCCTCTGCGGAGGTTGGGAATGACATCAATCACATAATATTTCAAACAGTTTGCATCGTTGTTATGCATGCTCTTGAAATGTCGTGCCACATGGTATGAAGGATGGTTGTTAATGATTGACCTCAAATGTTGCAGTATTCTGACATACACCTGCAGCTTGGTACTTCCAACGTATCTCAAGCCAAAGGTGCATGTCAGAACGTACACTGCATTCTCTGTTCTGCAGTTGTAGCTGCCCTTTATGGCAATATCTTCTCGGCAAAATGGAGTAGTGAAATTAGTCGTATTGACTCCAAATTTGCACGCTCGGCACGATGAGCCTTTAAAAAACCCCTGTCTGGGTTTAAGCCATGTACCAAAGGGGCCTAATTCTGGACTATTTTTTACTAGATTGGACCCCATAGATTGTGATTTCCTGAAGGTGATGTTGAGAAATGTGGGGAGTCTGGTTCCTAGGACACTATCGGTGAGAATAATGGGCCAGTTCTTTCTTATTATATTTTCCTTTCCTGCTGGCTATATGTGGTTATCAAACGGGGGGCTTCATCCATGAGTGGGGGTTCTGCTTTTCAGGTCTCACCGACGCAGTGCGCATGCGCTGCATAGGAGGAGACCTTTTGGAATTGATTCAGTTTTTGCCCTAAAAACGTGCATGTGTTGCATTGCTTTCAATGGCAACGCGTGCACGTCTGGTGATTCCCTTGCGGGAGCGAGCTTTTACACCATATGTTTGTAATTAACTTGCAAACATATGGTGCCTCTGCTCACTCCCGCTAGGGAAACGCTGTGTCTGCTTATGGCCGCACTCCCCCACTGCATGTACGAGTACTGTTTCACTTTCGCGGCCGCAGGGCCGCACTTGTGTTTCAACACTTGTTTATTGCAGTCCCCGACTCGGAGTCTCTCTCACTTGTTGATGTCTCTCTATTTGTGTACTCTACCCTTTGCCCCGATGTGCGCCTGTAACCACCGATACACATTTACCAGGCGGTCAGGTGTTCGATCCGCATTTGCTGCAATGCCAATGCCCAGAGGCTGGTCACCAATGAAGGTCAGCTTTAACAGACTGTGTTGGTGTTTTTCGTGCTTCCCACACGGGGTGACCCAGGCAGCGCATGGGAACTGGAGAGGTTGAGCAAGCTTTAGTGCGAGGCACATTCCTTACCAACTTGCCTGCTGAATGCCATCTGTACGGCAGTTAATCGCACCTTCCTTTCCTCAGAAATGATTCGTACTTCCCCGCAGCTATGAAAAACTGAACTTGCTGGCCCCGCCTCCCTCCTCAGCTCTCCAGTACCACAGCTCTCACATGGGCACACATGACGTGTTTAAGTGTTGTGGTGGAGTGAATTCCTATTCTAGTCATTTAATCTAAAGTCAGCAGATCGTGTGAGCTTTGCTGAGACCACGTCATCTGCCAGGAGCCGGCAAGGTCTGGTTTTGGAAGCGAGAAGACGGTTGGAACCGTTGGAAACGCATCCTGCTTCGGATTAATTGTTTGCAGAGCTTTTCTATGCACGAGGACATTGAACGCAGAAGACATATTTTATATACATAGCTAAATCAGAACACTTGAACAGTGTTACAGAAGAGCAGTAAACGGTCTAACCATCACAAATGTACGAGTTTCCCTAGATTTTTCAAAGGGTTCCAAAAAGCTTCCCTTCGAGGCCCCTATACTAAGAGCACTCTTCTGAGGTTTCGATCCAGCCCCCTCATTTTCAAACAGTGCTGTTGTAAAGTATTTGCAGTGTCTCTCACGAGAAAACTAGCACCTTAAAGTGGTGTCAGCAAGAACTAAAAGCAATAGAGGCTAAAAACCAGAGGAATACCTGCCGCAGGTGTTAACGCTCATACCTGTTTCTTGTACCGTTGTCTGACGTCAGTAACAATTCTCTTTTATTTGTTAAGCGCCTAAATTAGCCGGGTGCTTGCACTTTATATAATAAATAAAACAAGGCACTAGAGAAGGAGACCTCACGTCAGTCCTGTTAAGTTTCAGAGGTCCATGCTCTGCTCCAATCCAGTTTTTTTTATTACATTGAATTCTGTGTCTTGTAGTTGTGTTTATTCAATTACAAAACCGGACTACAAGTCTAAAAAAAAAAAGAACTGGACTGAAGCAGCAGATCACACAAGGACCTGAGAAACTTGGCTGCTATGTGACGTCTAATATCAGAAGGCCATTTTAAAATGATGCAGGAGGTGTGATGTGTGCTTGTGTCTTTTGTTGGTTGCTCTCGCGGAGGGGTACACACTGACTCTCTCACTCACAATGACTCTCTCACTCACTGACTGACTCTCCCACTCTCACTCAGTCACTGACTGACTCTCCCACTCACTGACTGACTCTCCCACTCACTCTCATTCACTGACTGACTCACTCACTCTCACTGACTGACTGACTCAGTCTCACTTACTGACTGACTGACTCACTCTCACAGACTCACTCTCACTGACTCACTCTCTCACTGACAGACTCTCACTGACTCTCTCTCACTGACTTTCACTCTCACTGACTGACTCTCACTCTCACTGACTGACTCTCTCACTCCCACTGACTGGCTCTCTCACTCCCACTGACTGACTGACTCTCTTACTCTCACTGACTGACTGGCTCTCTCACTGACTCTCACTCTCTCACTGACTGACTGACTGACTCTCACTCTCTCACTGACTGACTGACTCTCTCACTCTCACTGATTGACTTACTCACTCTCACTGACTGACTGACTCACTCTCTCACTGACTGACTGACTGACTGACCTTCACCCTCCCGTTATTCATGCCCCCATAATAAAAAAAAACACAACAAGCAACCATTAGGGCAGGCAGATACAAGTTGCCAGCATTGAAAGGACAAAAGAAACTCAAGACATTATTTTTAATACTTTTTAATATGGTTGTTCAGTTGTACATAATGCTTTTTCGGTCATATCTAAGGTAACAAAAATGCTTCTGACACTTCATTATTATAACTTTTCAGCATTCTGCAGACCTCTGTACAGCACAGCATAAAGACATAGGCAAAGTCAATATCTCTGGCTAAACACTTATAAGTTCCCAAAGGCGAGACCTATTGGCTATGCCAATGCTTGTTCTTCTAAACTTGGTAGCCGTGTAGCCCTGGGCCTTTCTTCTGCTTTGCTGACTGCATACCTCAATATTTTCTCACTGTATCCTCTGTTCTTGAGCCTAGTGAGTGCCTCTTGTGTATAGTTCTCAAAGTCTGTTTGTGTACTACAAATACATTTTAGTCTTATGATTTCCCCATAAGGGATACTCCTGATGAGGTGCTTCGGGTGTGCACTGCTAGTATGGCGTGTAGCATTACCTGCTGTTGTCTCCCTAAATAAAGTTGTTTCCAATTTCCCCTGACACATATTTTCACATCTAAAAATTCAATGTTGGATCCACTCATGTGAGATGTGAATTTGAGGTTGGCAGAGTTAGTATTAATTGCCCTAATAAACTGCCTGGCACTCCCCTCATCACATTTCCACACAATATAAACGTTTTCAATATAATGAAGCCAATTTATTATATGTTGTGCATACATCTCCTGATTGTCTTTTTTAAGAACCTGTTCCTCTCACCAGCCAACATGCAAGCATGCATAGCTGGGGGAGAAATAGGCTCCCATTGCTACTCCTCTTAGTTGTTTAAACATATCCTTGCCAAACATAAAATAATTATTATGTAGACACCAAGAGATAAGGTCAAGTAACATCTTATTATGCTGATAGTACTCACAGGGTCTTGTGTCCAAGAAGTGCCTGACTGCTTTTAAACCTGTCTGGTGTTTAATACTTGTGTACAGTGACTCTATGTCTGATGTAATGAGCATCAAGTCATATGCCCATTCAATGCCACTAACGTTTGCTAAAAAGTCCCCTGTGACTTTTACATACATGGGTAATATTTTTACCAAGTCCTGTAAGAAAAAGTCTGCATATTGTGTGATATGTGAATATTACCTACTTGCAGTCACCAGTAAGTAGTTATAGTTAGGACCCAGTTTCCATAGGAAAAGTATTTTTTGATTTATCAATATCTTTGGTGCCAATTGACAAATCTTTGTGAAATTTTAACAACTAATGGCCCGCTCACTTCCACTCCTGTTGTGAAAGTTTCGGGCCGAGAGAAAGGTGGGATCCCGTGTTAATTTTCATAGGAAACTTTAGACACAGCTACAGCCCAAACTGCTGAATGCAATTACACCAAATTTGGCAAAAAGGTTGCTCTTGGTTCAAAAAGCGCCCTTTTTGTTAAATAGAGTCTATCCATTTAGAAGTTTCTGAGAAATTTGAAAATTTACAGATATCCATATATCCCTGTGAAGGACCTGCAAGCTCTCCTGATCTCGAGCCTGAGATTTGATTGACTGCCAACACTTCAAACTAGGAAGTGTTGGCAGCCATCTTGCTACTCTGCAAATGTGCCTCCTGGCACACTACTGGTTGGAGGATGAATTCTACTTTACTCCTGAGGGACTTTGGGGGCCAAGAAGCCTCCTGGAAGTCCTACGCAGTAGAATTCCTGAGCGCTGGTCGGCGGCCCAGCCCCCTTTCTCCACCATTGTGCAAACGCGACTACTAGTTAAAGAAGCATGTGCAATGCAAAAGGTCTTCCATTTGCGATAGTTAGAGCTATTAGCATTGTAAATGTAAATGTTTTTACTAATTTTTTTGGGAGTGAAGTGGATGTACTTTATGTGTAGTGGAATTATGTGGTATGTTGTGCAGTGAAATTATATGGATAGAAAGTATGTGGTATTTAGTGTATAGGAAATATGTAGAGTGGGTTTATGTGTTATGGAGAGTAATTTTATGGTATGGTAGTTTGTGTAGTTGAGTGGTAACCTCAGGTTTAGTCTTCCTCATTTCCAAGCTAAACTATGAACTCAATGAGACACAAAAAAAGAAGGAACCACTGAGGAGCACTTCTGGACCTAGTTAAAGGTAAGTGTAGTGCCACAGAAATTATGCAACTGTTCAGCTGCACCGATTTTCGCATAGTTATACATTCTCTCCATTTGCCACATAATCCATCATCTGACGCATAATCTGCAGATTTGAACAAAAAAAACCTTGTTTCTAGCTCAAATGGCTCAAATGTTACCATATATACAGCGACAAGTGTTACAGCGTGGTGGAACGCCCTTTGCAAAGCTGGAATGGTCATCTGTTACTTATTGCTAAATGTGTGTATTAAATTGGTACTAATGGTGCGCAAACCACTCTTGGTTCTTTCTGCGACTCTCTTACCTCTTTCTGTATTTCTCTTGCTTCTTTCTGCACCTTTCTTCCTCTTTCTGCACTTCTCTTGCCTCTTTCTGCACATATTGTCTGCTTTCTGCACCTCTCTTGCTTCTTTCTTCAGCACCTCTCTTGCCTCTTTCCCTACATCTGTTGCTTCTTTCTGCACGTCTTTTGCCTCTTTCTGTACCTCTCTTGCTTCTTTCTGCACCCCTCTTCCCTTTTTCTCCACTCCTCTTGCCTCTTTCTATACCTATCTAGTCTCTTTCTGCACCTCTCTTGCCTCTTTCCACGCCTCTGTTGTCGGTTTCTGCACCTCTCTTGACTTTTTCTGTACTTCTTTTGCCTCTTTATGCATTTCTGTTGCTTCTTTCTGTGCTTCTCTTGTCTCTTTCTGCACCACTCTTGCCTCTTTCAGCACTTCTGTTGCTTCTTTCTGTGCTTCTCTTGCTTCTTTCTGTACCTCTCTTGCTTCTTTCTCCACCCCTCTTGCCTCTTTTTGCACCCGTCATCCCTCTTTCTGTACATCTCTACCTACACCTCACTTGTCTCTTTCTGTACATCTCTTCCGACACCTCTTTTTTCTCTTTCTGCACATCTCTTCCTACACCTCTCTTGCCTCTTTCTGCACTTCTCTTGCTTTTTCCGTGCCTTTCTTCCTCTTCCGCTTTCTACACCTTGTTGCAGGGATTCTGCACAAATACAGAACTATGAAAAGGAAATGGCACCTTGGTGTATAGGGACTGAGTCTTCACACCACCTTAGCACCCACCAACCCATGACAGACTAGCTATACTGTCACACTTGCTCGCCTACTAACTCACAGAGAAACAAATGATTAGATACCCCAGAACACAATACTCCCAGATCTCTCACGAATCACTGTAACAAAACACACCCTTTAGCTCACTCCCGTGTACTCTTCCACAATAAGATCTGATGAAGACACAAACCAGTTTAAAATATTTATTTTAACTAACATGCCCTAATATGCAGTAAATGTGCCACAACAAGTAGGAAAATGCATAATACTAATATAGTCAGCAGAGCAGCTAGTCCATAAATCATGAAGGGTGATGTCATCATAAAAAGAAAATGGATGAAGGACTATAGTGCTCCCTCCCCTTTCTAAGAAGAAGTAATATTATATAACAGAAGATTGCTGGGCTTTATCAGCAGCCCCCATACTTCAGCCTATACATGGTAGATCTACTTCATGGGTGCTCTTCTCCCTGGAAAGGTCCCTCTCCAAGTGTGTGCCACCTTTTCGTGCACCCCACTAAAAAACCCAAGAGCGCTGTCCAAACAGCTGCATCAGTATATTTTGTCTAAGGGCTAAGGACTGGCCAGAACAAAACAACAAGGGGCATTGTTGTTCGACCTTGCACATAATGGTCAGTCAAAATCCCAGGAACATGCAGAGAGCGAACACAGCAATGAGTTCTCATGTGAATGCAGTCTTTGAAAATATAGCAAAAAATAAAGACGTGTAGTACGGTTTGTAAAGCAGCCGGCAAGTTGCAACATTTTTGCCAATTGGATGCTCAATAATTGGTAAACATTCATACTTAGTCTTCAAAGTCAAAAACGTGACAAGAAAAGTAGAATGCCATGAACTCCTTAATGTTGTCCATTCCTTCCATTGTAAAAATGTATGCCATCCAGTTTAGTAGATCGAACGAGAAAACAGGCTCCTCATATCCAGAAGCCGTTAGGAGCATCTCAGGGCAACCTGTGTTAACCTCGATGAAACTGTGGTCTATGAGGCGCTGCCCAAAAGCACAGGTACTCAAGTCTGATGTTGGTCCGAGTAGAGGATCGCACACCAAACACCTACCCCCGTGTAGTGTAGTTCCTATATCCCTGATAGGCTCTGCGCATTGGAATAACATACACTATAGATTTGACATAGGACTAAGGTCAGTATGTCTCTATCGAGTATATTAAACTTAATTACTTGTGTGTGCCAGCTAACTCAGAGGTCACTAGAAACTTCTTGAATATACAAGAAAGGATTATTCTCTGACAACCGCATAAACATGACAACTTTGTTTCCTTTCAGAATCGGAACAGTCTCAGAATCGTGGAAACAATAGATAACAGTTTCACTCAGTCAATCGTGCAAGCTTCGTTTCTACAGAGCTGCACAGAAATAGAGAGACGGGTGTTTCAATAAAAGGGTTTATTGAACAGTCTTTTTTCTCATGCGCGAGATATGAATTGCTACAATCGTAAGACAGACTGCGAAGTACAATATGTACGAAGTTAGCAGTAAGATAAAATAATACTGCAATAGCATGGTTTGTAGCTATGACATATATTAATCAAAATACTTACATAAATATGTTGGGATCCAGACAGGCCTTGCTGGGACGGCCGGATTTTTCTCAGTGGTGGTTGGCTTCAGGACCACGTTTCTTTGTTGCGTTCTTAGTTTATTTAACCTCTTCAATGCCCATGACGAGCTGGTCTCGTCATGGGCCGCGGTGGCGCTGTGCCCATGACGAGACCAGCTCGTCATAAACCCCGCCCGCTAATGAAACGGCCGGCACAGGGCGGGGAAAGGGGCGGGCACTGAAGGGGTTAAGTCCTCTAAAACAGCCAAACGATCTTTGATATCAAATTGCTTGTTTTCCACCACTGTGCCTTTCATATCTAAGTCTGGAACCAACATTCTAGTCCCAAACAGGACCTCATATGGACTAACACCCCCTAGAGAACTTCTTGGCAAGTTATTTATTGCGTGCTGGACCCCATATATATGTTTGACCCACCCATCACCCTAACCTGCTACCATAGCTGTTATAGACTGCTTTATGTCCCGGTTTTTTCTTTCCACAACAGAATTTCCCTCAGGATGGAAAGGAGAAGAATACCGCAATGCTACACCCAGACTGGCCATGGCTTCTTTTTAAGCCCTAGAGCTAAACGCAGGACCATGGTCAGAATGTAGTATGCCCATTGCATATGTGCCGATAAAGACTCGCAAATCTTTAATAACAGTTTGAGCGTCAGCCGAGTGCTGAGGCCACATCCATAGGAACCTAGAGCACAAATCCACTGCGACCATGATATATTTATAGTTTCCATCCCTTTGTAAGGGACCGCAGTGGTCCAGGTAAACACAAGCTAGTGTACCTAACCTAAATGCAGTACGAGGTTTGAAGTAGGTGCCATTTCTAAAGTATAGCTAGCTATATTTTAGTTTAGCCAAGAGTTGCCAAAAGTTTCTCTAAGTTCTAGTCAGCTCCATACCTGAGAATGAGAGAGGTTGGAAGCTCTTTGCTGGACTCGATAGTCTAACCCCCCGCAAGGGAAGTCAGAGAGCACTGGAGCTGCTTCTCTGCGAGGAGTATGGCAGCGTCAGGTCAGTGCATCAGGCTGGAACTCGATCTCCTTCCGAACTTGCCGTGGAGAACCGCGTTGTCTGGGTTGGATCAAATCCTCCGTGAACCGCAATTTGCCAGGGCAAGTGCTGGTATATTTATATCTTGAAGGTGTCTAGGAATGCCAGTATTGACGTAAAAGTCGGGCAGAGGAACGTCATGAATGAACCCCTAAGGAATAGATGTTCATGCATACTTAATAAGTTTTTTGAGAAATCAATTTTCAAGCTGGGGGAAATTCCTAGAGGGTTAAGGGCCTGGTTTTCCAAGAATTCGTTGTGACGTGGATGGACGGATGTAGGTGGCCATGCCTGTATTTGGTTTGTACGGACAATATTTAAATAAGGGCCGGATTTCTATGTTCTAATAAGGACAATGTGAATTGTACCTATATAAGGGCATAAATCATGAAACCTATGTACAGAATCTAAATCTCACACATACCTGGTCATGGAACTTCAACTGACCCATTAGCAGATCGTAATCCAGGGCAGCGTGTGTGGTATTGAACAAGCAGACATCCATTGAAAAGGGAACCAGAGGCAGTGAAACACAGGTTTCACGCAGGTGAAGTAGGCATAATGGAAGGTCAGCCAGTAGTCGATGACAAAATATTCCACTGGCATAGAACCAAAGAGCTGCCACATTCTATCACAGTACAGATGCAATTGCACCAGGTTTGGCAGCTCCAAAGATCGAGCATCCATTGTGAAGCAATAGTATGAGAACCAGCAAACCGCAAACCAACAGGAGCACCAGAGGAAACCCTCCAAAGGCGCTGGAAAAAATAGAATGAATAAAGACTGGAATTACTCCGAAAATAGTCTGAAAGGAAGAAACAAGGCCGGATCCCACAAGTTTAAAAGAGTGAGCAAGGCCCTCCATATCAGACACATTAAATATTTGGTGTATTAATTCTCCAAAATGGAGTGGGAGATTCATGTTTAGCAGTGAGTGTATCTCACTTGCAGTTCTTGCACCTGCAATTTGAAGGTCTCTCAAGCCGATGTCAGAGCCACTTCTTGTTGAAACAATTGCACTTTGAGTCTTCTTAGTTTATTGAAATCTGTTTTCAAAGTTGGAATGAAAGGCCAAAGTGAACTATCTTTAATCCCATGCGGGGTAGGAAATAGGACATTGCTGCAACATGTAACTCATTGCGAAACCTTTACTATATATGGTATGCCAGGTCTCAAGCCTCAGCAATCGTGGTTATTCAAAATAAGATAATTACGATTAGAAAGCAAAGTTAATACGGGAATAATAGGGGTACCTTTCAAAAACAAGCTAGATTAGGGGCCGAAACGTTACAGGCTCAGTGAAGCTTAACTTGTTTACAGGCTAGGGAATGTCCTACTGTGGAATCAAAGTCATCCCCTGAACGGAAAACGTTCTTTTCTGCCCGTTGACATCTGTAAGCAAAAGGTAATGACCATAATTTGTGATTACAATTATTGCCAAGGGGCTCACATCTCCCAGTGGATTGATGTTTCATGCATGCTGTGAAATGTAAAGTGAGATAGGCAGTGAAATAACCCCATGTATTAACAACACAGCTGAATCAGTCTTGGCTACCGAAAATGGTAATTGTTCTAATTGTTCAATATGTAACAATTTGTATGTGGCGTCATTCATTGACATCAATTTCTGTTTATCAGTCAAAAAAATGGCAAAACCTGTGCAGAGGCATTCAAATAATCAATGTTTGAGTGTTTGCAATGTCCAAGCAAACTTTATTACAGAATGTAACTGATTTTGAGCATGATACAAAACAGACACTTCATGCTGAACAATGTCCATGACAGAAGACACAATATTATCTAAAGTATATATACGGGAAGACAGTGTATTAACCCCTTGCCTGCTCATGACGGAACCACTCCGTCATGAGCACGGGCGCCGTGTGCTCATGACGGAGTGGTTCCGTCATGCTGCGGCCGTTGCGGCCGCTCCGCCCACGTGGCGCTGATTCCCCACCTGTGCAGGCGAACAATGCAAGTGGGCGGAGTCGTGACGGAACCACTCCATCATGAGCACAGCGCGCCCGTGGCTCATGACAGAGTGGTTCCGTCACGAGCATGGTGGTGCCGCGCTCACCCCGAACCTCCCCAGCGCCGCGGCAAAATTCGTGCCGCGGCAAAGGGGTTAATGCTATTATCTACCACTGCAAGGACTTTTTCCAAATTAGCCTGTTGAATTTGGCGGAGATGCACTGCAGCAACCATTTGTAACATTTTCCAAAATTCATTACATGCTGAATAAATATAATGTTTTGTTCGAAGTGACTTTGGACCTAAATGAAAATCAGCCAAATCGATGTCACCTGACAAATGAGAGAGGTGTTGCTTTAATGACGATAGTGTGAAATATCCCAACCATTGCTGACATAATTTGCTCACTGAATATGTGGTAACTGTATGCAAATGTGGGAAACGTCGAACAGGTCTACTTTGTGCAAAACTCTAAGTAGTATTCAAAAAGCCTAATTGACATGCATTTGAAGTTGTCAGCCACACTAACCATCCTAAGGGGTCAATATTGGACATGTTAAGTGTGCCATTTTAAAATAAAACAACTAAGTCTTCAATAGTGTAGTTGGTATGTTTTTGCCATGCATCATATGGAGTCAGTAATGGAATGGAGGGAATATTTAGATTTTTGGCAGTGGCTAAACCAAAACAAGTAGTCAGTTGTACTGTGTCATTTAAAAATAAGATTTGAGACGGTATCAGACATGCATGATGAAAAGTTTCTGTGTCCCTGCACTTGTCAATCCTTGGTACTGATGGATTTTAAATCAATTGTGTCCTTCCAATGCTCATAACCCTTCACGGACAAATCAATCCTGAAGGACATAAAATAAACCAGTTTAGTCTGTGTTAAAATTAATTTAGTTTGGGACGGCATCTTCAATTTATAAAAATAGGACTGTGGGCCAGACAGATTGTAACCAGAAAAATATACAAAATTTACTTTGTTGGGTCTTTGAACTCACCCAAATGATTCTTCTACTTTTGGAATATAGACTTGCAGATGATAACCGATCTGAACATTTATATGCTCCAATTTCACTATGCGATAACATCTTCAAACTGAAACTGTATAATTTCTTACTTAGAGTCTTCTCGTGAGAAATCTCTTCCCACTTTTCTTTCAATTCAGTCTTTTCTGATTTAGTAATGTAAGACGTTACATATCGAGCAACATCAATGGAATTGTCCGCAACATACTGAATATCCATGTTAGCGTTCCACATGGATAAAATAACTGGATTGTAGTCATTTATGTAGTTTGATTCTTCGCTTCTTCTTAAGTTGTAGGTGTTTTTCGGAGACTTTCTTGTGATGGTATGTCGTACAGCTGACATAAAACTGTTCACTCTTCCTTTGGATAATAAGTTTTAAGTTTTTCTCTTCTCTGCTATTTGGAAGAGCACATGTAGCATAATCTTCAATGAAAGACAAAACAGTTTCATCTGAATCTGTTCCAAATTTTGGGGCATCCTTGACCCATAACAACATATGTATTTGAGGAGCACCGCTTGCTTGATACTCCTTTCTCCAAAAGAAATCCACAACTTCTCCAAGAGGAGGATTCTTTTTATTGCAGATGAAAGACATCATAGCTTCAAATCTATGATTGAAATATCTGCATACATTGACAGGATCCAAAGAGCACAATTCTCCAGGTGTCTTGTATTCAATATGTTTTATATTGGAATTTGCCTCTTGAAGAAATTCAAGTAAATCATCCCAAGCATACTCAGCACAGCTTAGTGTAACGAACCATGTTGGAGTTCCCAAGTTCCGTAGCATACATTTCAGTTCTCCATGTCGACGGTACCAATATTCATTAGTCCCATGCTGACATGCCATCAGATTAATCAACTGAGATTCTAAATGATCATCTCTCTGATGCACTTTATCCATAACAACCTTTGCAGTCACAAGAAAATATGACAATCGAGTCAGTCATGAATGTCAATGGAAGACAAGTCCTCAAATCAACGCTCAGTGAAAAGGCAATATAATACCTACATAATTTGTGGTTATAATTCCATCCCATGAGGGATTCTGTATGTTCCAAGAATAATGATCAAAGATCAGAAGGTCAATATTGGCAGTCACGGTAATATGCAAAATCTAGGACAAAGGATACAAGATTCTAAATAATCATTCCAAGTAAAACCAAACTTTTATTTCAAACATGAAATAGATATAAGTGAGCCCCTAATGCAACATACGCAAAAGGAAACCATCCTTACTGAATGGGGCTCGTATGCAGACAAAATTAAGCTAGTGATGAATGTTTGCATTTGTTGTCGACGCACTCACTATAGAAATCAAACTAGGAATGTTGATCTGTATTTAAAAAGTGAAAAAGAAAACAATGAGAAGTGGAAGTAATTTGCAACTTATTTGTTCTTAGAAGATTGCTTTGATTTAGGTAGTAATCAACGTATTTGTAAATATTGTTATATCAAATTAGAGAATAACGAAATACCAGCTAGAGCTGTACATAATAACCTAGAGTTGGCAGCTATTCCTCCAGAACTGGTAGATTTAAACACGTATGAGTCTATTCTGATTCAATCTTTGCACCCGTTCAGGCTCTTGTTCGTATGGAGCCTAAAACAGGTAAGTTGCCTCCCACAGATTTACAGAGAGGATTAAAAGGAAGAGTTGTATATTCACCTTACGATTTAAAGAAAAATATTGAAACTAGTGGTGTAGAGATAGAGAAAACGGAACCAGTAGTTGTTCTAGTTAATGCTGTTCCTACGAAGAGTCGGAAAATATGGCAAGAATTAGTAGATGTCATCAAAGTGCAAAAGGCAACGTTATATCTCATAAAAAACAATGATTACTACAAAAATGTGTACGTGGAAGAAGAATAAATAGTTTTAGGAGATGAAAGCGAAATGTCAAGTGGCCAAATTGAAAAAGTGGACATGTCCAAAAATGAAGAATTTTATGAACATTATAGTGTACATCCTTTACATTCCAAAGAAGTGATGGGAAATGCTATTGAATTGTTCCAAATGAAGAAAGCAAAGGGGATTCCCATGAGTGTTTGGAAAAAAAGTTTGGAAGCTCATTGTTTTCTACAGCTCTTTCCCACTGGAAAAGATATGACGAACGACCAGTAAAGATTCCCGCATCAGAATATCGGACAACAAGATTGTACTCAGAAGATCCAAGATTTTGACAATGTATACCATATATATTTCATCTTTTATTTGAAAGTGACTTGTCTGGACTTTCATATGCAGTCAACCACATATTGAAAACAGGAGTTTATCTTCAAAATGTTTCTGCAATGGAACTCATGTACAAAGTACATGAGAGAGATGATCATTTAGAATCCCAATTGAATTAATTTGATGGCGTGTCAGTGTGGTACTAATGAGTATTGGTATCATCGTCATGGAGAACTTAAATGCATGTTAAGAAACTTAGGAACTCCTACGTGGTTTGTTTTGCTAAGCTGTGCTGAATACGCATGGGCTGATTTACTTGAATTTCTCCGAGAAGCAAATTCAAATATTAAAAACATTGAATTCAAGACAGCTGGAGAACTGTGTTCCTTGGATCCAGTAAATGTGTGCAGATATTTTAATAATAGGTTTCAAGCTATGGTGTCTTTTATCTGCAATAAAAATAACCCATCACTTGGAGAAATTATTGATTTCTTTTGGAGAAAGGAGTACCAAGCTGGAGGTGCTCCTCATATACATATGCATTAATGGATCAAGGATGCTCCCACATTTGGAACTGATTTGGATTAGACTGTTTTATCTTTTATTGAAGACTATGTTACATGTGCTATACCAAAAACAAGAGAAGAAAACAACTTACGGCAACAAGTGTTACGGTTTCAAACTCATCGATGTGGCAAATACTGTCGATGGAAATACAAGTCGAAGGAAAAGTTTTATACCAAATGTCGTTTTGGATTTCCACGTCCAGTAATATCCAAAGGAAGAGTGAACAGTTTCATGTCAGCAGTGAGACATACCATCACTAGGACATCTCCCAAAAATACTTAGGATTTAAAAAGAATTGAACAGTCAAAGTATATTAATGATTATAGTCCAGTTATTTTGTCGATGTGGAATGCTAATATGGAGAAGTGTGGCTCAATGATTAGAGCGGCAGACCCTGATGCAGAGGTCTAGCCCGGGACCAGGGTTCAATTCCCCGCCTCGCGGGTCTTGGGCTCAAAATTCCACTTACCTAATAATTCTCGCCTCGGTGCCATTTCAATCATGGAGTCCCACTTTGCAACTCTGGGCAATAGCTTGCTTAATCTCCACAACGGCCCCCACAACGCTAAGGATGCCTGGCCTCCACCTTGGGGGTGCCCAGGAGTGGACGCCTCACAGGGAAAGCCAGGATGGGTTACACAGCGGTATTCGTACAAGCGCCTTGAGACCCCTTGCGGGTGAGTAGTGCGCTATACAAGTATCAATTTACATTCACCCAGTATGTTGCGGATAATTCCATTGATGTTGCTCGTTATGTAACATCTTACGTTACAAAATCAGAAAAGACGGAGTTGAAAGAAAAGTGGGAAGAAATTTCCCACGAGAAGAGTCTTAGTAAGAAATTGTACAGCTTTAGTTTGAAGATGCTGTCCCATCGAGAGATTGAGTCCTTTGAATGTTCGGATCAGTTGTCCTCTGCAAGTTTATATTCAAAGTCAAGAGGAATAATTTGGGTTAGTCTAGGTCTTGCTGCAATAAGTAATCGAGTACTTAAATCTATACAAGAAATTGAATATTTAGCATTAAATGAGCCAGAAAGCACAGAAATTGTTAAAACAAACATGTTGGATACGTACTATCCAAATAGAAGTCCTCATCTTGAAAACATATGTCTCTATGCAGTGCTGCAATATTACAGTTTTTAAGAGAAATATTACAGAGAACATAAATGAAGAAAAATATGTAGTGATTGGTTCAGAAGGATGTTTGGTGAAACATAGTAAAGGAAATCTGATTAATCACAGGAAACTGAGTTGCGATACTCCTGTTAAAAGAGAATTTTACTATTTAGCACTTCTGCAACTCTTCACGCCTTAGTGTACGGAACTGGAATTACTTGGAGATTTTTAGTGCTATGAAGATTCTTTTAATGCATGTAAAGATAGCATTGAATGCACAATTTTTCCAAATTATCTCAAAATGTTGAATGAAGAAATTGATCAAGAAGATACTATTGCAGCTGAGATTGCTAGAGACAGTTCTCAAGACAGTCAAAGTGCTGCTCCATTGAGTCAAGATCCACTAGGCCAACCAATTCTTGAAAATGAAGCAGCAATCGCCATGAGTGAAGTGGAAACAGCAATGCATCAAGCTCAACCTGATATTATGGACTTAGGAAACTTGGAAGAACAACTACATATTGAACAGAAAGGAATATATCAGCAAGTGAGACATTAGATCGAACATGGTTTTCTTCATGAAAAAAAAGAATCCACATGCACATCTTTTAAACCTATTCAAATGTATATCAGTGGTCAAGCTGGTACAGGAAAAAGTTTCTTAATTAAAGTTTTGACCAGTCGTCTGCAGAAAGTACTGAATCACATTTATCTTGTGTTGTAACCGCTCCGACTGTGTTAGCAGCACACAACATTATAGGAATTATATGACATTGCTTACTAATGCTACCTGTTGAACATGAAAACTAATTGGAATATCACAAGCTTTCTGGAGAAGCTTGTTATGAAGTTTCAAGAGTACTAAAGAAAATGAAACTTCTGATTATTGATGAGGTGAACATGGTCTCCAACTTAATGCTTGCCTTTGTGCTTTTAAGAATGCAGCACATTTTAAAAACAGAATATGATGTCCTATTTGGAAGAAAACATGTGATAGTTTTGGGTGATCTACTGCAACTTACTCCAGTAAAAGGGCAACCAGTATATAAAACACTTGTGCATGAAGACACCAGAAAGTCTTTGGGAAGTATTGGAAATGTGAACATTTGGTCATATTTTGAATACAAAGAACTTATTGAAAATATGCGACAGGCAAGTGATGAAGACTATGGAAGTATTCTTCAAGATATAAGAATTGGTGTATTCACATAACATGGTAAAGAAGCTTTGCAAAGTTGGCTACTTACAAATTTGTTTCCAAATGAAAATGTTGCTCCGGAAATAATATACAAAAAAATTGGAGAAAATAAATCTATAATCTGCCTAATGCCAACACTGCAAGAGTGTTCTACATTCAATTAAATACTTTTAAAGCTGGAAATACAACAAATAATAAAAATGGAAGCCATTGATAAAATAGAGCACAAAGGTATTACTATTATTTTGACAGGAAAATTAAAAACAAAATTAGAGTCATTGGAAAAATCTATATATAAGACTGCTGGTTTAGAAAAGAATTTATATGTATGTGAAAACTGTCAGGTAATTTTACGCTGTAATTTGGATGTGGAAAAAGGTTTAGTAAATGGAGCAATGGGAAAAGTTGTTGATTTTGTTAATTATCAAAACAGCGATGGAATTGAATTTTTAAAGAATAAATTTGATCAGATTGAAGAAGTGAAACAGATTGGACATAGTTCTGTTGGTTTTTGCTTGTTAAAGATTTTTATGTTTGTAGAAAACAGTTTCCTCTTTCTTTAGCATATGCGGTGACCATTCATAAATCTCAAGGTTTAAGTGTAGACAGTGCTTTGGTAAATATTGGAAATACCGTGTTTAAAGAGGGTTTGCTGAATGTTGCATTTTCCTGAGTCAGAACTTTATCTGGATTGTATTTGATTGATTTTGATGAGAGAAAGATTAGTGCAGATGCAAATTGTGTAAGAGAGTATAATCGGTTAAGAAGACTATATGCTCTCAATTAAGGTGAATATTCTGTATATGAAAAGCGTGTAGTAGGTCGAAAACGAACATATGGGAAACTCGGTAGTGAGGTTGGAGAGAAAAACAAACATCAAGAGAATGTTGAGATTCCAAAGAAAAAGGACACTGTTGAAGAGATTGTAGGATATCAGTTAGCAAATAGTTCAGGTATCAACTGCCATGCTAATGTAGTGTTGATTGTCATATTTTTTCTAGAAAATCTCTAACAGCAAATTGCGGAGAACCATGAAAAAAGGTTTTATTCCTCATTGCATTAATTTTTTGAAAAATTGAGAACTGATAAAACTAAAATCCAAAGTGTTTCTGGCATTCGGAAATTTCTGGATATATGTTCTGGTTCGTCACAATTTACACAGAACGTACAGCAAGATGCTCAGGAATTTCTGATGTTTATGCTTGCAGTATTGGAAGATGAAGGAATACAAACTGAAAATCTGTTTGGACTTCATTATAGATGGGAACATGAATGTGAAAATTGTGCATGTACTTCTACCAGTAACATAGACACTGAAAGATTCATATATTTGGCAATACCGGATTGCAAAACAGTGTCTCTTAACAAATTAATTAAATCAGCTAATCAAAATATGGAGTGTAGTCACTGCAAATCAGAAATGTTATCAACATTATTTATAGAAAGATTTGGACAATATAATATTTTAATGATACAACGTTGTAGAGCAGATGGAAGAAAATTGGAAACTTTAATTAAAAATGTTGTAGCAAGTCAACTATCAATATCAGGAAGAACTTTCGTAGCAGTAGCAATTATTTTCCATGATGGACCTTCTACAAGATCTGGACACTACACTGTCTATTAAAAGTGCAATAAAGGATGGTCACATTGTAATGATGCCCATTTGGTTTTCGAATATCGGTTGCCTAATGAATTAAAGCATTCATACCTAATATTTTTTATTCCAAAGTTTTGAGAACATCATTCGGCCTAATGAGAAGATGTCAATATGAATTAATGACATTATTTTGGATAATTTCAATACAAAGGATTTCAGGATATTCTCACTGCAAATGTTTTAAAGAACATCATTTAGACTGTAGGGAGGATATGAAGAATTGCTGATTCAATTATCGTTTCTGTTTTTTGATATTGTATTTAGAAAATTGTCTTAGAAAGAAGCATTTTATATTTTTGATATTTGTATTATATGCAATGTTATTGAGGATGTTTATTTTGGGAAATGTGAACATATAGTTGACTTTGTTATAAATATTTTGGACACAGATTTCTTTTTTTTTAACAATCTTATTGATTGTATTTTTTTGCCCGCTATTACATGAAGAGCAATATTGAAATCACTGTCTATGGTGAAATTCAATAGATTCTGAGAACAGCAAAAAAGGCAAACTGAATATCTTATATAATGGTAAGTGTATGTTGTGCAGTTTAAACTATAATATTATATGTTATAACTGTTTTTTTCTTCTCTTACAAACTAAAATTCTAAACTTTGACATTTTTCAAAATTTAAATTATAAAAAACTACAGCAAAAATTGTTTCAAAGAGTTTCATATCTACTATTGTAAAGGCAAGATTAAGTAATCCAAACACTAACCATGCGCTACTACATTAACCTCTGCACTATCCATACAGTCCTTTAACCACCTACACACTGCTCATTCACATCTAAAATTCCCCAGGTACTACCCATTCAGTCCAGCAATCACCCTGTCATTCTTGATGCACTCCTCGAGTCACCCAGCTAGTACCATGTACTAATCCAATCCCTCTGCCAATACCCAAGCACTTATAAATTCAGACAGGCGCTCTTCTTGTAGTACTCTAATCATCCAGTCAGTATCCATGTACTCATGCAATGTCCCAGTTACTAACACATGCACTGCTGCAATCCTTTGAGGACTATCTATGCAGTCCGGTAATCTCCCTGATACTACGTTTGCACTCGTCCAATCACCCAGGCAGTACTTTTTCCTTAACCAATCACTGCACAAAAATAGAGCCACTTATAAATTCAACATGCACTGTCTACGCACTACTCTAATCATGCAGTCACTACTCATCTACTCATTGAATGATCTAGGCACTAACAGACACACTGGTATAATCCTTGTGTACTACTCATGCAGTCCTCTAACCACCTACACACTTCTCATTTGGTCCTTCAATTCCCCCGATACTACCCATTCAGATCAGCAAGCACCTTGTCAGTCCCTTTGCACTCCTCCAGTGATGCAGCCAGTACCATGTACTAATCTAAACACTCTGTCAATACCCAAACACTTGTAAATTTACTACGCACTCTCCTTGCACTAGTTTAATCATCCAGTCAGGACCCATGTACTAATGCAATGACCCAGTCACAAACACATGTACTGCTGCAATCCCCTATGCACTACCCATGCAGTCCTTTAACCACTTACATATTTCTCATTCACTCCTCCAATTCCCCAGGTAGTACCCACACAGTCCAGCAATCACCCTGTCACTCCCCATGCACTCCTCCAGTCACTCAGCCAGTACCATGTACTAATGCAATCACTCTGCCAATATCCAAGCACTTATAAATTCACCATGCACTCACCTTGCACTACTCTAATCTTCCAGTCAGTACCCATGTACTCATGCAATTACCCAGGTACTAACTCATGCACCTCAATATCCATTTTGACCTTAAGAACTCAAAGGACACATGTGAGTTTCTCGATATCTGCCAATCCGCGCAGCTCTCACAATGGATCGATCAGGCTACCCATCTTGGGGGCCATATTCTCGATCCTATCCTCTCTAACTTTCCTATTTCAATCAAAGCCCCGCTTCCACTCTCTTGGTCCGACGATTAATTAATAGGCTTCTCATGGGCAGTATCCTCGCCCAGTAATAGACCTAGTGTCGGTTTAAAACCAGCGTTTAAGAAGGCTGACCCAATTCTCTTTGCCAGGGCGCTGGAGGGCAATAGACCAGTCCTGCCACAAGACCTAGATCGGTGTCTTACTGCCTTTTCTAACTGGCTCCTGGGCTCTTTGGCGGCAATTGCCATACCAACCTCTGCTAGACAGTCACGGGAATCACCGTCCAAACCGTGGTTCTCGGAGGATCTGCGCCCTCTTAAGCAGGGATGCAAGAAATTGGAGCGCTCCTGGCGTCTTAGCAACTATGCCTGGCAGCCAAGGCGCAGCTCAGGCAGGCTCAGAAGATTTACTATAAAGCTATTTCCTCTGCCAAAGGGGCATTCTTTGCCTCCCGGATTGATCAGGCCCAGAACAATTCTAAGGAGATCTTCTCTATTGTCCATAGTTTCTTGTCCCCGGTAGCGCAGAGCAGCATCTTGCCGGCGACAGTGGATTGGTGCGAGACTCTCTCTGCATTCTTTCGGGATAAGATTCTTAAGATACAAAGTTGCTTTTCCCGATCGGTTGGGGCTGATGGGCCCACAATTTCTTTGGACTCATCGGCTGTGGCTCCGGTAGTTCTGCCCCCTATCCACTCCCTGTCTAAATTTTCCCCGGTGGATTCGTCTTGCACTCTGAGAATCCTTCAAGGTCTTAAGGCCGGTTCCCCGGACGACCTGTGCTCGGCAAGACTTTTGGCCTCTGTGGCTAAGACGGTAAATGCGGAGGTTAATTACATCATTAACCTGTGCTTGCAGGAAGCCTGGGTTCCCAGCTGTTGGAAGCAGGCCAAAATTCTCCCTCTATTGAAGAAACCTACCCTTGACCCTTCCACCCCAGGCAACTACAGACCTAGCTCTCTCCTCCCTGGCTTGTCTAAGGTCTGTGAGAAAATAGTAAATAGACAGGTGTCGGAGTTTGTCGAGTGTGGGGGTCTTCTTCACCCTGCTCAATCTGGCTTCCACCCTTCCTTTAGTACGGAAGGTGCTCTGGTGGAGGTCTCAGAATCTATCCGAGAGTGTCTTGACGCCAGCGGGAAGGCAGCCCTAATGCTCCTTGACCTGTCGGCGGCCTTTGACACTGTCCCTCACTCACTGCTGCCGGACAGACTTACGGAGATTGGGGTGTCTGGCCTGGCCTGGGGCTGGATTGAATCCTTTTTGGATGGCCTGCTCCAGCAAGTCTGGATACCACCGGTGGCCTCATCTCAAGTCAAGTAGGCACGGGGGTCCCTCAGGGTTCCTCCCTTAGCCCCCTTCTGTTTAATATCTATCTCACTCCTCTGGTTTACCTAGCGGAAGGGTTGGGGGCTAAGGTCATTGCTTATGCCGATGACACTCAACTTCTGTTCACTTGGGATAAGCAGGGGTCCTCGGGGGCCCTCGTGCAGAGATGCCTCTCCTCGGTTTTTGCGTGGATGGCTTCGGCCCATCTAAAATGCAACGAGGACAAATCTGAGGTTCTGATGTTCGGCAATTTCCCCTCAGGGTTTAGAGAGTCAATCTGGCCCCCTGAGTTCCCACTGCCTGCTTCCAATAGCCAGACCGTGAAGAATTTGGGAGTCTACTTCGATTGCAATCTCTCTTTCTCTAGTCAGGTCAAGCGTCTGTCGGGCTGCTGTTTTGGTCTTCTCAGAGCTCTGAGAAGATTTTTGCCGCTTCTTCCTCAAGCGGCCAGGGAATCGGTGGTTCGGGCGCTTATTCTGTCCCGCTTGGATTACGCGAATGCTCTCTATGCTGGGATCCCAGCTTATGCTCTTAACAAGCTTCAAGTGACCCAGAATGCGGCTGTCCGCTTGCTGGGTGGGCTGGGTCCCAGGCAGAACGTTCATGGCTACCGTCGCTCCCTTCATTGGCTTCCGGTCAAGGCTCGGGTGGCCTTTAAATCCCTCATCATAGCTCATCGTGCTCTGCATGGGCAATGCCCCGGTTACCTGCAGAAACTCTTTTCGTTCTACATGCCGGGCCGATCTCTGAGGTCGTCTTCTCTTAAGCTAATGAAGATTCCTGGCTTTCAGCGTCACCGTTTAGGCGGCGCCTCTCTGGTCGTGGCTGCAGGCCGCGCTTGGAATGCGCTCCCCCTCTCACTACGCTCTGTTGAAGATCTGGAGGTCTTTAAAAAACTGTTAAAAACGCACCTTTTCTCTTAAAGTTCACTTATAATTTGGTTCTTTCTTTGTCTGCGCCGGGACACTCCTTGAGTATCTGCGCGCGTAATAAATGTACTTAACATAACATAACTTTTACATTCCTTTGAGTGCTACCTATACAGTTTAGAAATCTCCCTGCTACTACTTATGTACTCCTCCAATTACCCAGCCACTCCTTTGTCCTTATCCAATCACTCTGCCAAAACCCATGCACTTATAAATTCACCATGCACTCTCCTTGCAGCACTCTAAGTATCCAGTCACTATCCATGCACTCATGCAATGACCCAGGCACTAACACATTCAGTGCTACCATCACATGTGCACAATTCATGCAGTCCTCTAACCCCCTACACACTACTGAGTCAATCCTCCAATTACCCAGGTAGTACCCATGCAGTCCAGCGAGCACACTGTCACTCCCCGTGTACTCCTCCAATCACCCAGCCAGTACCATGTACTAATCCAATCACTCCGCCAAAACCCAAGCACTTATAAATTCACCATGCATTCTCCTTGCAGTACTCTAATTATCCAGTCAGTACCAATGCACTCATGCAATTACCCAGGCACTAACTCATGCACGTTTACAATCCTTTGACTGCTACCTATACAGTTTTGTAATCTCCCTGTTACTACCTATACACTCCTCCAATTACCCAGCCAGTTAAATGTCCTTATCCAATCACTCTGCCAAAACCCAAGCACTTATAAATAACTTGCGCACTACCCATGCAGTCCTCCAATCACCTAGACACTTCTCATTTGCTCCTTCAATTCCCCTGTTAGTACCCATACAGTCGAGCAATCACCCTCTCACTTCCCATGCACTCCTCCAGTCATCCAGCTACTACCATGTACTAATCCAAACACTCCGCCAATACTCAAGCACTTATAAATTTACCACGCAGTCTCCTTGAAGTACTCTAATTATCCACTCCTTACCCATGTACTCATGCAATGAACCAGTCACAAACACATGCACTGCTGCAATATTCTATGAACTGCTCATGCAGTCCTCTAACCACTTACACACTTCTCATTCACTCCTTCAATTCCTCTGGTAGTACCCATACAGTCCACAAATCACTCTGTCACTCCCTGTGCAATGCTCCAGTCACCCAGCCACTACCATGTACTAATCCAAACACTCTGTCTATACCCAAGCACTTATAAATTTACCACACAATCTCCTTGCAGTACTGTAATCATTAACTCAATACCCATGTACTCCTGTAAAGACCCAGTCACAAACACATGCACTGCTGCAATCCTCAATGCACTACTCATGCAGTCCTCTAACCACTTACACACTTCTCTTTCGCTCCTTCAATTCCGCCAGTAGTAACCATACAGTCCACAAATCACTGTCACTCCCCATGCATGCACAGCTCCAGTCAGCCAGCCAGCCACTACCATGTACTAATCCAAACACTCCACCAATACCCTAGGACTTAGAAATTTACCACGCAGTCTCCTTGCAGTACTCATGCAATGACCCAGTCACAAGCACATGCACTGCTGCAATCCCCTATACACTATTCATGCAGTCCTTTAACCACTTACACACTTCTCATTCGCTCCTAAACCTCTATACATATACTCATGCAATCACCCACGCATTAGCATGCAGTTATTTCTCTTTTTTAACCAGGTAAGGTAGTTCTAAAAAGAACTTTTTTTTCCTTCTTTTTTTGCTTTTGTAATTTGTTTGTGTTTTTTAAACCATTTTGTATATTTTTTGGGTGTTTTAAAAAAAAGGGAAAATAACAAAACAAACTGTCCAACTTTGGCAATTAAACTGTCATTGCAAGAAAAAATGTAGCAAAAAAAGTTAACAAGAGTGCTTTTTTGCCGCAGAAACCACAGCTTCAACAGACTGCTTGCCATAGCAAACTACAGTCTTGCACTTGATGCAGTGCTGTTCTAAATTTCCAAACTCTGGATGGATGTCGAATCCACGATTTCCTGCAGTTGTGCTCGGTGAGCAGTTAGCTCATCATGGTGCTGTGCTTCCTGGGCGCGACGATATTGTTCGCGGGCCAGATGACATGGATGCAGTGTCTCCAGGTGCTTCAACATACTGGAAGTGCCAAATGAATACTTATTTTCACTTCCACGTGAAAGGACCCTGGGACATAGCGTGCAGCTAACTTTCCTAGAAATTCACCTTCTTTTGCCCCTCAGAAATTTTAAAGAAGGCCCATTCCACAGACTCCTTCCTCTTCTTCACTGGTTCCTCCAACTCTTCTTCTGATTCAGATGCAGAAGCCATTTTTCTGTGCGAAAAAAACCAAAAAAATATACAGCCTAGTATAAAGAACAAAACAGGTGTGTCTCCTAGGATGCAGTCAAAGGAATAAAAAAAAAGGGAGGAGGTCCTTCACATTTTAGAAACAAAACCTTGTAAACCAATGAAATGCTTTCTTTTGAAATCACATGGGGGTCGCTCACCCTTGCGTGCACCCGGCGTGACTTATGAAAAATGTATTTAACAATAATATAACTTTATTACAAATATAAATATATTAATTTTATAATTACTTTATATAATCTATTCCTTTAAAACACATACTAAAGTTATATACATATACTTTTAAAACATAACCATTTTACGGTGGTCGCGCACCAGGCGCGACCAGATACGTACGTGGCGATACGCGGGGCCGGACACCGCGCACTCGTCGCATACCACTTGTGCATCAATTGTGAAGTTCGAAAAATTTACTTAAAACTAATATACCTTGAATACAATTACTAATATATGCTTCTTCAAATTAGTTTATATAATCTCTTGATTTAAAACACATAAAGTTATATATATATATTTTTGAAATAATAATATTTTACTGAAGTTGCGCACCCGGTGTGATCTCAGACGTGTGTGACGTTACGCCGGGCCAGATACCACATACCTGTCGCATATCACACGTGCAACCTCCACGACTTTACCAATATGGCGGCTTGAATCCGTGCACACATCAAGGTAGGTACACGATCCGCATGCGACTCCACTTTTTTGCAAAAAATAAAATAAAAATATATATTTTAGAAAACAAAAACATGACATTATTTTTACAACTCATAAAAACTCGTGTAAAAATATTTTTAACATATAACAGTTACAAAAGATCATTTAAAATACCTTTGAAATTCACTGAAAAAAACAAAGGTTTCAGGTATGTTATAGTTAGAAATTATCATTTAAAACACCTTTGAAATTCACTGAAAAAACCATAGGTTTCAGGGACGTTATAGCTAGAAATTTGCATTTAAAAAAACTTTGAAATTCACTGAAAAAACCATAGGTTTCAGGTACGTTATAGTTAGAAATTAGCATTTAAAAAACCATAGGTTTCAGGGACATTATAGTTAGCTGGACATTTCACTCCCACAAAACCATAGAAATTCCGCTGTTATAGTTAGTTCAGCTATGCACTGCTGATGATGTCACATATTACATCATTCATAACATGGTCAGTGACATCACTGATGACATCTCAAATTACATCACTGATTAAATCACTGATGATGTCATGAACGTGATAATCTGATGCACCTCCTCACACCCTAATATAACCTTTGATACACCCACTCTAAAGTACAGAGTATCATTTTCGAAAACCATAGACACACCAACATCAGTTACTACATACTCCCTCATTGATTCCTAGGTCTACACACACACAGCCACTCATTCACCCATACAGTCAGTCATACATGCAGTCACTCATCAATACAGCACTATCATGTGCACTCATACACATATACAGTCACTCACACACCGCCACTCATCCATAAAGTTACTTACACACCTAGCCAGTCATGTAAATAATCAATCACTCTCCCATTTACTCACCTATACAGTTATACACACACCACCTCATCAATTCATACAGATACTAACACATACTTAATCTATTATACAATCACTGACACAAGCACACACTCATCCATACAGCAACTCTCACTATCACTTACTATACTCCAATACTCACATATATTGCCTTTCACATATGTAGTTACTCACACATATACAACTGAGACATCCATTCACTCACTAACACAGCCATACGCACACTCACTCACCCATACAGCCCTTCACAGACACACATTTGAACCCGTACACCCAGTGAATCACCCACTCACACATCTATGCACAGAGTCACACCCCCACTCACCCACACAAATACTCAGGAACCCATAGAGATACTCAGGCAACCAATCAATAACCCATATTGACACTCATGTAGCTACTCCCCAACCCATGCAACAGCTTAAACAACAGACACACTGATACAGTCATTCACACAGTTTAGTAACTAACCCATGCATTCACTAAGACACATTTAATCACTCACTTATACAGTCACACACCTATTAAATCCTCCACCAAGACACTTATACATCCACTCATTCTTCAATACACCTTGGCATATATAAACATATTTAAACTTTATAGAAACACACAGTCACTGGATGATGTCATCAGTGATGTAATTTGAGATGTCATCAGTGATGTCACTGACCATGTCATGAATGATCTAATAAGTGACATCATCAGCAGTGCATTGCGGGGGCGCGAGTTATAGTTAGCTGAACTAACTATAACAGCAGAATTTCTATGGTTTGTAGGAGTGAAATGTCCAACTAACTATAACATCCCTGAAACCTATGATTTATTCAGTGAATATATATATATATCCAAAACACTCCACTGCTGCTTGGCGCTTAAATATGCTGAAGAAAGGAGCACGGACCACATCTTGGTGCATTCAATCAGTTTATTTTCTTAAGGTAGATCAGCCATAACGCGTTTCAACTCCGTAGAGCCTTGATCACATGACACGCCATGAAGTCACCTGACTGTTTAAATACCATTTTTTTGTGCTTTTTTTCAAGGTGTTAAAGTGACAGTGCCATTAACTAATTATAATGCTTGTTTGCTCTTTGCGAAGCTAGTTACATGATGGTATAAATACATGTATTCGGCTTAAATCTTTTGTTTACATATATTTTCTAAAATATATATTGGCATATCATTTCTCTACCAACAGTAAATTGTGCAAATTGCATATATATTCTCATAAATACATAAATAAATATGTAAATATGACATTTATAAAAACCAATTTTAGTTTTCATAAAATCAATTAAAAGAGATGGTCGACATTTTTAATCCTGTCATGGTGACATCATCGGCAGTGCATTTCTGCAGTCAACTTCAGAGTTAACCTCATTATTAAATCAGAATGGCTATGTATCTACTGAACCTCTGCAAAGTATGAAGATGTCATCAATATATCTATGCCAAATGACTATGTGTTCAATCTAAGATTTGTTGGCCACTGACCAGGCTAACTGCTTCTTCCACCAGCCCACGAAAAGATTTGTGCAGGTCAGGTACTCATGGCCATCCCATGCATTTATTTAGAGGGTTTCCCCTGAAGCAAAAAATTTTTATTGATCAAGCAGAAATTTGTAAATTCAACAATCATATTATTAGGTTCTGTGGATTTCAATGAATGTCCTTTTAGAAAGTATTCAATAGCTTTCAATCCATACGTGCTGTACTTGTGTATAGACTGGTTATATCAAGTACGCTCATCAGCACATCTGGGTCCCATATGATGTTAGCAATATGTCTCAAAGAATGCTTTGTGTCCCGAGTATTTGAAGTTAAAGTAATGATAAACTCAAATAGGAATCATAGGAAACAGTCTATTTACGTTGGCATATGTTTCATGTGATTCCCCTGGGAAGAGATGATCGGACATCCTGGAGGATCCATATTGTCTTTATGGCGGTCGCCAGAAGGTAGTGATAGTTTAGACCATGTTTCCATAGAAAATGTATTTTTTGACTTGCCTACATCTTTGGTGCCATTTGACAAATCTTCAGAAAGTTTTCCCCTAAAAGTGCCATGGTGAGTATTGTTGTAGAATGGAAGGTGTCAAGATCATCCGTCAAGCAGGAGCCGATAAATAACTGGGGTCAAAAAAGTTTGTATCCTATGTTAATTCCCACAAACACTTTAGATACCCCTGCAGCCTGAACCGCTGGATGGAATTACACCAGATTTGGAAGAAAGGTAGATTTTGATGGGGAGATCACACTGTTTGTTATTTGGTATAAATCAGTTCAGTAGTTTTTGAAAAATTAAAGGAAATCCAAATCTGTGTATCTATGGTTGTGAAGATTTCATGAATAACTAGCTTGTGGAGAGATCTGAGGAGCTCTGATTGGTTGCCAACACTGCAATCAGAAAGTGTTGGCAGCCAATTTGGGACTCAGTTTAGTCGAGTCCCATAAAAAAATGAACAAAACAAAAAGGGGGCCCGCCAGGGCAAAAAGCACACAAATAATTTGTTGTGAATTGGTTGTGATTTTTCAATTGAAGGAACAAATCAAGCATGGCCTTGTTTATACTAAAGCCCCCAGGTGGGCTAGGTCCCGGCGGCATGTACACACATTTGTAAAATAATAAAAAAAGAGGTGGGGGCACGGGACCCCCTCTTGCGGCATTTCTATGCGTGGGGGACCACCAACTCCCTGTGGCTTATATTGTAATTATATGCTAGGGCTGTGTGGACCCAATGGACCCCGGGGACCACCACCTTCCCAGGGATGTAAAGAGAATGAATGAGGGGGTAGCACAGACCCCCCCCCCGAGACATGGGGTTCACCACCTCCCTCGAACTTATATAAAGTTTAATGTCAGGACCACCACCTCCCAGAGGCTTTAAAAGAAATTAATAAGGAGGGCTTTATGAACCTCCTGAGTCCCAGGAAGCAGGGCTACCCACCCCAAGGACATAGCTGTTTACTTTTGCAAAGGCAAACACTCCAGCAGATGGGAGCTGCCAAAGTCCTCCTGCCCGCTAGAAGCAGGGAGATGCATTTCCAGCAGCTCTCTGCATGCGGCAGCAATGCCAGATCCCTCAGGAGGTAGAGAGCCAGCTGGGATCCCAGGGGCCTTGAGGCTCCCTCCACAACCCCCGTGCTGCATACTGTGTACCCTGGGTGAGCGCTAGTGCTCCCAGGAGACATGGCCCCCCTGGGTCCGAAATCGGGCCGAGGTGTCATGCAGCCTCCCATTGAATTTTGGCTAGGCCCCATGAACCAATACGTTTGGCCTGGCCCTGGGGGATAGGGTCCCCAGGGCCGAAATCTGCTCAGTGAAGGGGACCACAGAGAGCAGAAAAACTAAATGGCAGAAAAGGAAAATCCGAGGGCAGAATAATGAGCAGATAAGGCAGAACAGGGGGCTGAAAAATGAGCAGGTAAGTCAAAACAGAAGGCAGAAAAACAAGCAGAAACGAGCAAAACAGAGTGCAGAAAAAGAAGTTGAAAAGGACAATTCAGAGGGCAGAAAAATGAGCAGGTAAGGCAAACAGAGCAGATAAGGGCAATATGGAGAGCAGAAAAATGAGCAGCAAAGGCAGAGCAGAGGGCAGAATAAGAAGCAGAATCAGAGCAGAAGAGGCCAAAACAGAGAGCATTCAGACACTAACATACCCACACACAGACCCAATGAGACACTCAGAGACTCATGCACCCACTCACAGACCCAATCAGACACTCACGCACCCACTTAAAGACCCAATTAGACACTCAAGCACCCACTCACAGACACACTCAGAGACTCACACAACCACTCACAGACCAACTCAGGCTCACACACCCACTCACAGACCCACTATGGGGAATATTATCAAGCCAGGCGATAAATTTATCGCCGCTTTGGCGGCAGAAAACTGCCGCTAAAACGGCGATAATGGGCTTGATAATATGCTCTATGGAATTCCAATTGAAGCCCATGTTAGATGTGAAGGACTTCTAACATGGGCTTCAATTGGAATTCCATAGAGCATATTATCAAGCCCATTATCGCCGTTTTAGCTGCAGTTTTCTGCCGCTAAAGCGGCGATAATTGTATCACCTGGCTTGATAATATGCCCCTAAGAGACTCATGCATTCACTCACAGACCTACTTAGAAACTCACAGACCCACTCAGAGACTCATGCACTCACTCACAGACCCACTCAGACTCATGTACTCACTCACAGACTCATACTCACTCACAGACCCACTAAGACACTCACACGCCCACTCACAGACCCACTTAGACACTAATGCACCCACTCAAATACCCACTAACAAACCTACTCAGACACTCTAACACCCACTCACAGACCTTCTGAGACACTCATGCACTCACTCACCCACACACTGTCAGAGGTTAGTGGTTACAGTTAAGAAATAAAATTTAAAAAATCCTTAGAAATTCACTTAAAAACACAGATTACAGGGACATGATACAAAACAACATTAAAAAAACTCAATGAAAAAAACAAAAGTTACAGAGATGTTATGGTTAGGAAATAAAATGTAAAAAACCTTCAAAATTCACTGAAACAAATAACGGTTACAGGGACGTTATAGTAAGGCTAACATTTGACTCATACAAAATCTGTGAAATTCAGAAGTTATAGTTAGCTGAGCTAACTATACCATATGCCCCCACAATGCACTGCTTGGGACCTCACATAATCCATCACTCATCACAAGGTCAGTGACATCATTGGTGATATCACTGAGGACATCTCAAATGACATCCCCAATGACATCACTGATGACATCTGAAATAACATCAGTGATGACATCACCCAGAGTAACACTGACACACCCATTACATTCCCATAAAACATGTCAGACTCTCACACAATCACTAACAAATTCATTCACAAAACCCATACAAACACTCACGCATATTGTTACTAATCCATATGGCTAGTAACATTTAAGCTCAACCATAGGGCCACTAACGGAACCACTAACTTAAATATACAGTCACTCATGCACCTACTCACCAATACAGCCAGTCACAGGTACAGTTATAGAGACATACACACACTTCCACATGCACTCATACACCCATAGAGCTAATGTCATGGTAAATGAGTTAACCATACACCTACTCACACACCTACTCACTCATCCATACATTCAGTCACATAGCCACTATTCATCCATACAATTACTTACACAGCCACTCAGTTACTTATACATATACTAATACACATACTCACTCACCTGTACAGTAACTGAGAGAACCACATATACTTCCCATACAACCTCTCTCACACTCATATACTCACCTATACAACCACTCAAACACCCATTTGCTCACACATACAGCGACTCATATACCCACTCGCTCACCTCTATACCACTTACACACCCATTGATGCACTGAGACAGCTACTCATAAACCCTGTCACTTGCCCATACAGACACTTATGTATCTGCTCAGACACCAATTCAGCCACTCATTCACCATCTGATTCACCATTTACAACCACTTATCCTCACACAGCCACTCACTTATTTTCCATAATCAGATATTGAACATTACATGTGCATGGTGCACCACTCATTGTTGTATTTGTCTTGTATGTATTTAAAAGGTATTGAAAAAGTATCATCTTATTTCAAGATATTTTTGGTGTTTGAGATGACATCGGTGGTGCTGAGAACACACAGCGAATACCGTGTGTTTTTTTTTTACAAAGTGTTAAACACTTACATAGACATGTTTTACATAAAGTTTCAGTCTAGCTGTTTAGTAAGATAGTAGTTTAACTTTCCCCTTTGTATTCATTTTCTAAAAAAGCTACATCTAAAATGCATTTTCCTTGATTGTGGCGACACTGCTAGTCGCGATGACGTTGGTATTCATGAATACCACGTGTTTTTGAAAAATTGTTAAACACATATGTAGACATGTTTGCGATGACACCAGAAGTTGCGATGATGTTTATAATCATGAATAGCACGTGACTACCTAATAAAGAAATTTCATTGGTTTACACAGTTTCCTTTATGAAAGGAAGTACAGACCCATTCTCCATTCTTTATCTTTCCAGTTACTGGTTAGTTTATTATAGGAGCTTTCCCAACTGATTTTTAAGGTTGTGCTGGTTTTTTGCTTATTTAGCTATTTTTACAAAAATAAAATGGCATCAGAACAACCGGCTAAAGACCTACAACTTTTTGAAATTGTTCAAGAGCAGGAGGACTCAGCTGCACATGAACAGTCTTCTGATGAAAAACCACCAATGAAGAAACAAAGCATAGCTTGGCATTTTTTCGCTATTCCATCTGATGAATCGAAGACCAAAGCTAAATTGGTGAGGTGAAGCATATGTAAATATACTTTTTCTCAAGGCACAGCAAAAAAATATTCCTTTGGTACAACAAGGATGTTGTACCACTTGAAAACTTACCACAAGCAGCATCTTAACATTTCAGGGAGAGAGAGAGAAGGAGAAGGATCATCAGTCTCCAGAGCTCCAGCCCCTGCTCCTGGCGCCAAAGTTCCAGCTGAAGTGGAGAGGAGATACAGTGAAATATCACCAGAACTACAGCATTTTGTTACCTTCTGCATGGACTGCAACACCATCATAACAGCCAGAGAGCAGTCCGTGGATGTAATTTTGCAGAATGTAAAAAAACATACTTGTTAATTTTTTTCCTTTTTTGGTTGCAGCACTTCAACCACTATTTTTTAGTCAGTGCTCACAATAATGTTTTTTTGTTCCTATTTTATTTTTGAAAAAATACAAAAAAATTAAAAAATGAAGAAAATGTTAAGAAAATATCAAAATCAGTTCCAAAAAAAGGAAAAAATGGTTCTTTTCAGAACCGCCTTTTCTGGGTAAAAAAACAAATGTTGAAAAATTGAATGCATGAGCGATGTATGGATGTTAGAATGTGTACATGAGTGGTGCATGGATGATTGAATGGGTGCAACAGTAAAACCTGGGTAATTGTATGAGTGCATGGATTGTGTCTGGGTGATTGGATGAGTGCATGGGTAATGCCTAGGGGATTGGATGAGTGCAATGGTGGTGCCCCTGGGATTGGATCAGTGCATGGGTAGTGCCTGGATGATTGCATGAGTGTACGGTAGTGCCAGGGTGATTGAATGAGTGCCTGAGTAGTACCTGGGTGATTGAATGTGTGCATGGGTAGTGCATAGGTAATTGTATGACTGCCTGAGTAGTGACTTGGTAATTGTATGACTGCATCAGTGGTACCTGGATGATTAGATTAGTGCATAGAAACTGCCTGGGTATTTAGAGGAGTACATGGGTAGTGTCTGGGTGATTGCATGAGTGCATGTACAGTGCCTGGGTGAGTGGATGAGTGTATGAGTAGTGCCAGAGTGATTGAAATAGTGCACGGGTGATCAACCCTGTCTGTTTTTAAGAAAAACTCATAAGCCAGATTTTATTTTATTGTTGCTTTTAACTTGCTGATTTGCACCGACCTGCACTTGTGCTCCACTTGCCTGCCCCCTGATTCACTGCAGTCTTCCTTTTGTGTAGAGGAAGCGGGTTGAGAGGAGGCGGGGCGGAACTCTGAGAGAAGCTTCCAGGTGATAGGCTACATAAGCCACATGGCAGAATGGACGCGCAGTGGGTGCGCCGCTGGCTTGCTGAAGACTCACCTAAGGCAAGACCGCCTGTGCCTGTCCTCGTCCGATCGGGGTCAGGGGCAAGAACCCCTGCCATTCCCCCTTAGGCAAAATTGTTTATTTATGCTGCCAACTACTAAGGAACCCATGCAATGGCAATTGCCGCCACTCAATGCTCCTACATAGTGGGGACTTTCGTTGCTCCCACTGCTCTTTTAGAATGTGCTCATCGGTAGAGAGGCAGTCGGAGGTATAGCCTCCCCATAGTTTCAGAATGTTTCTACTTAATTGTAGATCACTACCAAAACACTTACTTGAACTCAATGTGATCCTGGAAGATGAGCTACCTAATGTATTATTTTTAACAGAAACCTGGCTCCATAAAGAATTCGAGTCAGATTGGTGCAAACCCTTTCCCCTGGCTACAATATCCAATGCAAAGATAGCAACAAGAGGAAAGGCGGAGGCATCGCTATTATTTACAAAAACTCTTTTAAATGCCGTGTGGAACCCAATTCTATTGCGGACTGCTAAATCTTTCTTTCACCATCTCGCTCTCTGCCGTTCACTCCTTTTCTGGAGTTTTAATCTATCTCTGCCCAGGGGTGTGTGGGCAATTTCTTAAAAGCCTTACCGAGGCAGCAGCCACATTAGTAGATGTCTTTCTCATCATCACTTATTTGGGGGACTTTAACTTGCATTTTGATGACCCCAATAAGGCTGATGCCATGGATTTTATTCAGGACTTATTAGCTATTCAGCTATTTAAGTTAAAGACCCCACACATGAGAAAGGCGATACCTTAAACCCTGTCTTTACTAACAAATACTGAATTGTCGGTGGGCAGCCAAATTCATTAACAGGAGAGTCCGCCCCTGGTCTAATCTCCCAGTAGACTCCTGGATCTCTTCTCTTGAAAATCTCAAACCTAATATGGACCCCAATCCTATCTAAGCTACAGAGAAAACTACTTATTGGATTGAGTCCTCAAAGGGCATAGTTGCCCCTGCTAAACCCAGCCATAAAATGAGAGAGAAAATGTTTCCATGGTACACTCTCAAGCTTTGATCTCTTAAGCAGGCCTGCAAAAGATTGGAAAGGAAATGGAGGAAAGATTATGATGGACTTAGTAAACAGAAATTTAGAGCATCTATAAAACTCTACCAAATGGAAATAAAAAGAGCTCAGGCAATCTACTATGAAGGTATTATTAACTCTGCAGCTAACACGCCTAGGGACATTTTCTGCATCGCGAAAAACCTCCTAGTGCTCCCTAGATCAGGAATATCTCCTGAGGTTTCCCCAGATCGCTGCAATGAGCTTGTGGATTTTTCAAAGGAAAAATTAAAAATTTATACACAGCATTTCCCAGCTCACCATGTCCCCGCGACCTCCTACTAATGGACAGGCCCCCGGAGCATGCACTTAAGCAACTCCCAACTCTGAATTTGGATACTTTGTCAGAAATGTTCTCTCAAATGAATCATGTTCCCCCTAGACCCTGCCTCCCCCCACTTCCTCGGCAAAGCCAAAGATGTGATACTCCCCATTATTTTGGAGGTGGTAAACCTGTCTATCTCCACTGGCTTAGTCCCATCACCCTGGAAACATGCCATGGTGAAATCTCTACTCAAAACACCAAGCCTAGATCCAGACGACTTAGGCTACTACCATCCCATCTCTCTACTTCCGGTGCTCGTTAAGATCCTGGAAAAGCATGGTAACTCTACCGTCTCTGATTTTTAAAAAAAACATGGTCTCCTGCATTACTCCTGGAGCAGTTTCCACCCTCAGCATGGAATCGAAATGGCTTTTCTTGCCATGGTCGAGGAATCAAAGAAAATCCTTCATCAGGGAGGAGAAGTAGCTATTATCCTCCTAGTTCTAAGTTCGGCATTTGACACGGTCAACTTTGAGATCCTACTAAATAGACTCAGGAGGGTGGGTGACTCAGGTGATGCGATTACCTGGCTCCAATCTTACTTAGACGGACGACGATTCCAAGTCTTCTCAGGGGAAACCCACCTCTAGGAGCCTAGCGCTCAACTACAAAGTCATGTGTACATGAGATCAGTCGCTGATATCATCCTGTTGTATGGGATTCAAATCAACACTTATGCTGATGACATGCCGCTTATAATTGACCTCTGTGGTCCTCAGAACTTTATAGCTGATTTTAAAACCTGTCTGGACAAAGTTGCCACTTGGATGGAACACTCCTGCCTCAGGCGCAATGGAGGAAAAACTGAACTAATGCTCATGGGCAATGGCACTAGCATGAATCTTCAACAGACATGACCCATCCACCTTGGCCCTGCCCCAACCCTCAACACCACGATCAAAAGCCTGAGCGTTTGGTTGGACAACTCTTTTAATTTTGACCACCAAGCAGTGAAATTGGCAGGGGCCTGTTTCAACATTCTCAGATTGCTCCAGAAAGTTCTTCCTTTCCTTCCTATGGGGGTAAGGTGAATCCTGATCCAGGCTTTGGTCCTCTCTCGTTTGGACTATGGTAAGTCTCTTTACATAGTAGTATCTAAAAAGCTCCAAAGCAGTGAGGCTGTTGCTTGGGATTCCTAAAACTTAGTCGGCTAAGCCAGCCCTAAAGACCCTACACTGGCTGCCAATTCTAGAAAGAGTGAAATTTAAATCTCTGTGTACAGCCCATAGGATCCTATGAGAAAAGGGCCCGGCAATTTAAAGCTCCCTCATTTCCTTCTACTGCCTCAAGAAATGTCTTCGTTCGGCTAATCTTAACCTCACAATCGTTCCCAAAATCAAGAGTGTAAGAAGTGGAGGAAGATCTTTTTCTTACAATGTAGCTAGACTCTGAAATACCCTGCCCCACACCTTCCCTCGGAATCGTGCCATCTCCCCTTTCAAAAACTCATTAAAACATGGTTATTTCAACATTCTGCCATATAATCTCTCAGTCCTCCTCCTGTTCAGCAGCTAGCACTGGGATACCTTAGGGTACCTATGTGCTCAATAAATGCTGAATAAAAATAATAATTGTATGAGTACATGAGTAGTGCCTGCGTGATTGTTAGTGGGCATTGGTAGCACCTGGAAAATTGTATAACTGCATGGGTAGTACCTGGTTGAATATATAAGTGTATGGATGGTTCCTGGATGATTGCATGAATGTATTGGTAGTGTGCCTGGGTGATTGGATGAATGTATGGGTAGTGCCTGGGTGATTGTATGAGTACATGAGTGAGGCCTGGGTAATTGTATGAGTGCATCAGTAGTGATTGCATGAGTGCAAGGGTGGAGCTGGGTAATTGTATGACTGCATAGGTAGTGCCTGGTTGTTTGCATAAATGCCTGGGTTGTGCTTGGGTGATTGGATGAGTGTATGGCTAGTGCCGGCGTGATTGGATCAGCCCATGGGTAGTGCCTGGATGATTGGATGAGTACCTGGGTAATTGTATGACTGCATTGGGTAGTGTCTGGTTGATTGGATCAGTGTATGGGTAGGGCCGAGGTGATTGGATCACTGCAAAGGTAGGGCCTGGTTGTTTGCATAATTGCCTGGGTAGTGCGTGGGTGACTGGATGAGTGTATGAGTAGTACCTCGGTAATTGCATAAATGTATGGGTTGTGCCTGGGTGATTAGATGAGTGCATCAGTAGTGCCTGGGTGATTGCATGAGTGCACAGGTGGAGCTTTGGTAATTGTATTACTGCATAGGTAATACCAGATATTTTTGTATGAGTGCCTCGTTAGTGCCAGGGTGATTGGATGAGTGAATGGGTAGTGCTTGGACGATTGCATTCATGCATGGGTAGTGTCTGAGTGACTGGATGAGTGCATAGATCATGCCTGGGTAATTGAATGACTGCATAGGTAGTGCCTCGGTGATTGGATGAGTGCATGGGTACTGCCTGGTTGATTGGATGAGTGTATGGGTAGTACCATGGTGATTGGATGACTGCATTGGAAGTGTCTGGGTGATTGTATGAATGCATTGGTAGTGACTGGATAACTGTATGAGTGCATGAGTAGTGCCTGGTTGATGGGTTGAGTGCCTGGGTAGCACTTTGTTGATTGTATGAGTGCAAGAGTAGTGCCTGGATAATTGGATCACAGCAGGAGTAGTGCCTGTGTGATTGGATGAGTGCATGGGTAGTGCCTAGGTGTTTAAATGAGTGCAAGGGTAGTGCCTGTGTGATTGGATGAGTGCATAGGTAGTTTGTGTGCTGATTGGTTTAGTATATTGGTACTACCTGGGTCACTGCATGAATGCAAGTGTTGTTTCTGGATGATGAGATGAGTATATGTGCATTGACTCAGAGAAGCCATCACTAGATCAGTGATTTAACACATGTAATATATCCCGATCTGCAATCATTGTGAAAAAAAATAAACAAAGAAAAATGTATTAGGATTTCATTTTCAAATTAGGCAACCAAAACAAGATACAACTTTTTTTCGCCAAAACCTTAATATAACATAGTAAAATGTTTTACAGTTTTTTACAGGTTTCATACTTTTTCACTTTCAACAGTGGTCTGTATGAATCATCATCATCAAACAGTGGGGAACAAACAATCAATGGATTGTAAAAATAAAAATATAAATGTGCACAGTACATCAGTACAAATATGTGATACTGTGCAATCCACTCACTACAAGTTTGTTATTAGTGGCTTACTGATTGGGTACTACAATAATGAAAGCAACTATATGTTAAAACTGTTTCTGATATTTTTATATCTGGCAAAAAAACTCCCAAAATTATGAAGCAGTCTTCATTTTGGATATCCTTTTGTAAACACCATCCCTGTTAGGCCAAATTATGACTAAAATGTTCTTGGTCAGTGTAAAAAAAACATGACAGACAGTACTACTTGTGGAAGTTGCTGTAGCAGAAACAAAATGGGTCATTATTTTTAGTGGTGAAGAGACTTCTTGGATGCAACTTAAGGCTGCCGGCATTATAGTACCTCCAATTCGTTTTTTATCTGTAATAACAGAATGTAGTCCTGTAATGTTTTAGAAATTCCATTCCAGCTGTTAAAAATAGCTTGCTGTAGACAATACCCCTAATAGGCCGAATAATGACTCAGAAACACATAATCCATATACATGTCGACACAATACCACATTTAGTTATACTAAATTGTCTTTACAACTTCGGTTCTAGAAATAGCAGATTTGAGTTTGGTAACCTTTTAGGTAGTCTTGATTTGAATGTCATTTGTATGTCATTGCACTCTGTCCATCCTGTTTGACATCTTTAATATATTGTGTAGTGTCCAGAGGTTATATTAACTCCTTCATGAAATATGATTGCTATAGCCTTACACAGCTCACATCAGTACTTACTTTCTCCTCATCAAAATCAATTTGATATAAACCAGACAATGTTCTAATTCGCGACAAAGCTGCATATGACATTCCTCCTTTGAATACACTTCTACCAATATTAACAAGAGGTGTATCTACATTTAAACCTTGCGATGTGTAAAATAGTTATTGCATACGCTAAAGACACTGGGAACTGCTTTCGCTGGACATGCAAATCTTTCACAAGTAGGAAACGTACAATGCATCTACCAATCTGGTTAACATCACCAACATCATTAAAGTTTATGGCTAAGTATTGCACGCCATTTGAATTTCTGTTTGAATAATTAATACATTTCATAACTTTACCCATTGTGCCATTCACTAGACCTTCTTCAACATTTAAATTGCAATGGAAAATTCCACACTCATTTTTACAGTAGCTGTTTTTCTAATCTTGCAGTTGTCAACACAGACTTTTCTAAACTGTCCAATTTTAATTGCGTTTTTTCCATTAGTAACACTGTAACTCCTTGATGTTCTATTTTATAATTTGCTCAAATTTCGATGATCTCTTCTTTTTCCAGTTGCAGTAATTGTTCGTTGAATTTAGTACACTCCTCATGGGTTGGCATCAAACAAACAATAGACTTCTCTTCCTTAACAAAATTATACATTACTTCAGCAGCTAAAACATTAGTTGGAAACAGATTTTTGATGAGACGGGTTTATCATACTCTCTATTCTTTTTTTGTAAGGACTCCTACTCCTATGTCCTTTAGTATATCTTTGTATTGCACATCTGATACTTGGCGCATATTTCTGATTAACTCTTAGTATTCAATGTTTTCCCAAATGCTTACATTTCCAATACTACCTAGTGTATTTCTAGTTTAATTATGTAGTAGTGTCTTGAATACAGTCTGTCCTTAAATTGGAGTTAGTTGTAGTAGGTCTCCAAAGACTATTATGGGTTTCCCTCAAACAAGCACGTCATAGTCAGCTTTTAATATTTTCTGCATTCTTAAGGTTTTAAAAGCGAACATTCGGTGAGACACCATGCTGACTTCATCACTAATTAGTAGCTTTAATTTCTTTAATACTGTTGCGACTTCATGACAAGCATCGCCAGATAATTTGTTGTATTCTAATTTGTTGTCGTGTTCAACAGGCAACATTAATAATCGATGACGGGTAACTCCTTTAATATCATGTGCAGCTAAGCCTATTGGTGCAGTAACTATACCCGACAAATTGAAATCTGTTGTCTTCTGTAGATAACTTGTCAGTACATTAATCAAGATGCTTTTCCAGTTCTAGCTTGATCACTTATGTACAATAGAACTGGTTTTATATATCGAACATGCACACTCGTTTTTCTCATTCAGAAATCGATTCAATTTTGCCATTTCTTTGTGATCTGTTTTCAATTGCTGTATTAGTTGATCTAGATCCACAGTTTCCAGTCTTGCTTACTGCATTGCATTCTCCACCTCATTCAAGGCTGTTGCAGCTTCATTTTGAATGATTGGCTGTCCATGAGAATCTTGCCTTCTAGGTACTTAACTTAGACTGCTCTGAGAACTTGCTCTTGTCATCTCAGCAGCAAATATTTCTTCTTGTTCAAACTCTTCTCTCAAATTTGAAGAGACACTGGAAACACGGACAACTCAATGGTGTGTTTCACAGCATTGAATGAGTCTTCATAACAGTAAAATTCTCCAACTAGCTTACTTTCAGTTCTCCGTAGCTTGAACAACTGTAAAGGGGGTAAATTGACAAACCCTCTTTTGCCTGGAGTTTGGCAGCTTAGCTTTTGATGGTTGATTAAATTCCCTTTGGTATGTCTAACCAAACATCCTTTACATCCATGAACAGCAAATTTTCCTTCTTCTAGTTTTATATAAACTGAGACAAAACCCTAACTTTACGACTTTCTGTATTCACAAAGGGCATTTAGGAGGAGTACAGTTAGGAATCCTAACTTTACTACTCCTAAATGCCTTTTGTGAATACCAAAAGTCGTAAAGTTAGGATTTTGTAAGAGATTAGGAGTAGTAAAGTTAGGAATCCTAACTTTAATACTCCTTAATGCCTTTTGTGAATACCGAAAGTCGTAAAGTTATGATTTTGTCTAAGATTACTTTTGTGAATCGGGCCCTATGTCTGTATGTATAATGTTGAAGTATTTCATACAGACACATCCTTTCTAGATAAGGACTCCTTCTTGAATAGTACGTATCCAACATATTAGTCTTCAGAATATCTGTACAGTGTGGCTCAAATTCTGCAAGGTATTGGATTTTAGGAAGAGACTTCAGTACTCTGTTTTGAGCATTAGCACACCCTAAACTCACCCATAGAACTCTTCTAGAATTAGAAAAAAAACTAGCTAAATATAACCGGTCTGCATATTCATTAGAGCCTATTGCTCTCTGCGAGAAAGCATTTTCAAATAAAACTATACAATTTCTTTGTAAGCATCCCTTCTGTTGAAATCTCCACCCACATCTCTTTCATCTCGGTTTTCTCTGACTTTATTATATAAGAGGTGATGTACAGAGCAACACAATTGAATTATCAGCAAAAAACTGTAGATTCATGTTTGCATTCCACATCTTCAAAATGACAGAATTTTAGTCATTGATGTATTTGGAAGCTTCTGCTCTTCTGAGGTTGTTTGTGTTCATTGGTGATTTCCAGGTGAAAGTGTGACTGACTGCAGAAAACAAGCTGTTAACTCTTCCTTCTGAAATCACAGGTCATGGGAATCCAAAACGACATCTTGTATAACATTTTCTTTTTGATATATATTTTTGACAGCAGTATTTTCCACACCTATGATTTTGGAATTATAGAACTTGTTGTCTTGACATTTTCTCAACAGTCTACTTTGGGATTATGCAAGTCAAATACTGCTCTATGAAAGACAACTCAGACTCATCAGTGTCTTTTCCAAACTTTTAAGAATATTTTACCCATAATAGCATGTGAATATGTGGAGCACATCTGACTTAATAATCAGTCACTTCACCAAGAGGTAGATTTGTTTTATTGCAGATACAAGCCATCATGACTTGCAATCTGTGGCTAAAATATCTGCAAATGTTTGCAATGTCAGATGAGCCAAGTTCTCCTGGTGTCTTTAGATCGATGGCTTTAATATTTGAATTTGCCTCTTGCAAGAATTGAAGCAGGTTTTCCCATGCATACACAGCACATTTGAGTGTTGGAAACCATGTAGGTGCTCCTAAATTTCTCAACATGCATTTTAATCACTGTGGCGACTATACCAATATTCATTGGTCCCATGTTGACATGCCATGAGACTGATGAAGTTGTATTCCAGTTCATCTTTTTCGTGAGTTTCTCAACAAATTATCTTGCAGATAGATTTTGCAGATTTACTCCTATTTTGAAAATGTGAATTGTGGCATAAGACAATGCAGCCAAATCACTGTCAAATAATAGATACAACCTATAAGGGATACATTGATTAAATCTAGGGTCCCCTGTATAAAGTCTAGTACATCTGTACTTGGCCACAGGTATGTTTAAAGACCGATCATCATACCTACCACCTACTACTGTAGAAAAGAGATGAGGGAAACAGCGAGCTTCTAAACATTTTTCCCAAATACTTAAGGGGGTTCCTTTTGCTTCTTTTAACTGATATAGCTCAATAGCATCACCAACAACTTCTTTTAGTATGTAGGGGAGGATGCTGTAATGTTAAAATATTTCTTCTACTCTGCATCAATCCACTTTTTCTATCTGACCTGTTGATGATTAAGTATTGTCCTCCAGATGTGTGAAATCTTGAAGAAAGTCTGCATTTCTGTAATATATGTTATTTTGTACCAGATATAAAGTTGCGTTTTTAACTTTATTGTAATCTATTAACTCTTGCCATATCTTTTCACACTTAGTCGGGACACCATTTACCAGGATTACAAGTCCCTCTTCCAAATTTCTCTCTACCCCTATAGTTTCAATATTTTGCCTAAAATCTAATGGCAAGTATACAACTCTACCTTTGAGACCTTTCTGCAGCTCAGTTGGAGGTAATTTCCCTGGCTTTAGCTCCATGCAGACTATAGCTTGAAATGGATGTATACACTGTATTAATATGGTTTCATAAACACTCAAATCTTTAAGTACTTCTGGAACTGGTACTATTTCTAGGTTGTTGTGTACTGCTTTAGTAGGTATTTCGTGTTCCTCCAACTTATTATAGCAGTACTTAATCTGTCAGGTGGACAAGTCAAATCGTCCCTTTACCAATAAGTAAACTGCTATTTTATGCCACTTATCATTATTCTCTTTTTCAGTTTTAATGTAAAATTCAACATTACGAAATTTACTTTTGAAGTGAGTGTGTTGACAACATATACAATCACAGTTTAGTTGCTCTGAACAAACATGCCATTGCTTATCAAACAGTGCACCCTAATAATAGCAGAAAAGCAGACTGACACTAAAACACCCAGGGAGGTAGTTAGAGAACCATGTAAACATTAACTCACACAGACAGACACAACTGATACGTATCTTGAGCTAATGGTGGCAGTTTCACACACGCACCTTTTATTGACTGAAATGTGGCTGTTGCATAGATCTATGGGACATATGTGAAAGGAATGGCGGAGCATGACATTAAGCACAAAATGCTAACTCCACGCTCCGCCATTCCAAAAATGCAGGGATGAGCCTTATTTACAAAGATACAGCACATCTCTGCATATTTCCAGCGCTGGCGCTAAATTAAGCTGCCTAGCGCCTATGCAGGCACGCTTGCACCAATGTTTATGTGAAGGAAGGTGTCCCGTCCTGCACATGAACAATAACAAATGGCGATGTGAAACTGCTATATGTGCTGCATTGTGCAGCACACATAGAAGTTGCAAATCATCATTTCTGCAATGATTGTTTATCTGCAGGGCGGGTAACCTTCCTGCACATAAATAATCATTCATGGCGTTTTGTTGTTTCTATGTGTTCTGCACAAGACAGCACACATAGAAACAGCTAAAATAAAGCATTTCCCCTGGTCTTAATTTTAGCGCTACCTCCTATTTATGCCACTCTTGTACATAGGGGGTAGCATCAAAATCAATGAGTGTTGCGGCCAATTTTAATGGCTTCATGCCACCTCGTAAATAAGGCGAAGCCCCAATAACAACAGGAAGGTTGTTAAAAGTGACGATCCTGCTGTGCTAGGGACTTGTAAAGATGCCCGTAAGTATTGCCAAAAAGCAACTTTTAAATCCGCTGAGGGCAACCTTTTCTGCTTAATAAGCGCAGATAGGTTACACACTCCTATGTGTCTCTAGACTCTGCATAAGGAATATTAACGAATATACAAATTAATATAAGAAGTGCATGCAAATATGGTAAATCAGAATACCTACAATCAAAAATTGTATGTGAGCATAGAGAATATAAGAAAAATTAGGTCTCTATCAATGCCAATAAAAAAATGTTTCATCTTGTCTTGATGGAGCATGTATTAATTTTATATATGAAAGAAACTGTGATTGTCATTCTTATCGAAAGCTTGAAAGATTTCACACAACTCTTGCAACAATGCCTTCAATCAGTACCTTATGTTCTTCACATTACTAGTATGACTTTTCTTTGATTCTAAGCCGTTAGAGAGCTTTCAAGTCTTGGGTTTTTGAAAAGCCATTGCAGCATTCTATTCATTGGAATACATTTTTCTCTGCGGCTCTGAGCTATAAAGAGCGTGGCTGCATGCTTCGGAGTTATGTTTTTGAATACATGCAGATACATGCATGCAGATCAGAATGATGGTTGTAACTACTCAGTCATATCATTTTGAGGTTTTCAGATGGTGTTTCTCTGTCTCGTGAGTGCACACGTGCATGTGATTGCAATATTTTCTGCCCTGTATTATCAAATATTCAAGAGTCAAATCAGTTTTTCCTTCATTTACGATAAAACTCTTAATAATCATTATTAGGCTCACGTTGTCCCCCCTCCAAATATTAATGGCAATAAATTGCACATTAATCTTCGCATCAAAACCTGGTGCATAAATCCACAATACTCCTTTTGAATGCCTACAAATTCTCATAAATAGCTCTGCAAGAGAAAGATTGGGTCAGTAGGTGGGATACTGTAAGAGCTGATTGGCTGCACTGGAATCAATCATGCAGGTCAGGGCCTCTTTAAGTCTGAGAGGTCTGGGCATCATCTATTATATGCTGGACTCCCTTCTCTGTCTCAAATTTCACGAGCAATTCACAGTAGCATATAAGCAAATGGTGGCTAAAGGGAATTAATACAAATGTCCAGTCAATCACATATTGCACATAGCTGGTAAATACAGGTTGAGTCAATCACCTGTCAGAATGATGCCTCTAAATAAAGTGACTATAACCCACGCCTTGGCCATGCACTTATGATATGCTCTATGACATTATTGGCAACATTGCTGCAATATCTGAAATGGCATCATTGACGACAATATTGTGCATTGTGGAGGAGCAAGATATAGTTACTTGAGATAACCATAACTGGTTGTTTTCTGGGTTTTGCCTGTTTTAAATAGTATGTTGTTGCTCACATTTTCACTATAACGTCCTGTTAACCCATGGAATATCGTTTCATTACCACATTCAACACAGCACACCAGAAAGTTAGAAACATACTCCTAAAAAATTGGCACCTTATCAAAGGAGAGCCCATCTTAGGTATGGACCTACCCAAACACCCTTTGATCACGTATAAAAAAGCAGACTCCATTAGGGACAAGCTAGTCAACAGTGATATCAGAACGGACAAGAAAACGTGGCTACATCCCATAGAAGGCTTTTTAAGTGCAATAAGTGCAAAGCCTGCAGAAATGGAGAAAATTTGAAATAATTCATGGTAGCCAACAGGTCACAAAAGATCAGGAAACACTACACGCACAAGAGTGAAAGTACACAGGCAGATACTACAGCATCTGAGAGAAGTAAAGAATGGAGATTTAAGCTATGCTCTATCCAAACACTGCCTCAATTGTCCAGAACATGACATAAACAATGTGAAATACAGCATCATTGATGGGGCCAGAAATGATGAGAGAAGGGGGGACAGGGAAAAGAAACTCAGAATCCTAGAATCTAGATATATATTAGTGTTAGACAGTATGGAACCTAAGGGAGTCAATGCCAGCGAAGAAATGCATATACATTTATAATTTGACTATGATCAATTGTACATTTGGTCAGCATTAGTACCTGGCAGAGATAGGTTATCAACAGCTTGTTATTTGATCCATTTTGTACATATATAAAAAAAAAAGTAAATTAGTTGATGAGAGGTCAACTAATGTGGTATTCTGATTGGGAAGCCGTGACTGCTGCTGGGTGTGCCATCGCTCCTGGGGACTGCAGGCAACTATCTCTGCTGGGACGGGAGCACGAGGTCCAAAACAGTGGCCAAAGCTATCGCGCCAGATCCACCACGTGCATAAAGGACTACATCTCCCAGGATCCTCCCTTCCTGCTTCAGGTGCAGCGAGTTTGTAGAGAAGGGGAGGAGCTAATTGATCGACGCGCATATAGCGCAGATACTCTCTCCGCGGCGCAGGACACGCGCGGGCGGCGCCCGGGCAAAGCCTGGGCCAAGGGCGGGCCCATCCTTGCCCGTCAGTTCCCGGAGGAGGCCGGGCTGGGCCCACCTTCATACTCTACCACAACAACGGGCCGATTATTCTAGAGGTACTGTGACTATAAGTCTGTCCCCTTTATCGTCCAGATAGACATACGATCTTATGTATTTCCTTTTTTACAACAAAGAAGTCCTTGGCTCTTATCGTACACTCATTGTCAATTGTTTGGTGCCTGGTGCCTCAATGGGAAAGCGGAAAATTATGGAGGGGGCTGGGGGTGGCAGCGGTTCCAATAAAGGTGCAGGGAAGTTAAAAAAGGCCAGGAAGATCCCCAAAAGTGCCGCTGACAATTGTGTCATGGATCGGATAAACACCCCTGTCAGAGAGTGTGAGGATCTTCTGATTGAGAAACCTTCTGCCTCCCCCCCAACATTAGCCAACACACATGTCCCCCTTCATCTATCATACCATTAATGTTCAAAAAAGCATTATCTAAACCTGATGAGCAATTACCAAAGGTTCTGGTCCACAAACAAACTGCAGCTCATGTCCTGGATTTACAGATTGATTCTTCGAGTGCAACAACGAGCCAACCTGTTATCCCTATACCTTGTTCCAACAGGTTTGCAATTCTAGCAGACCTTCCTACTACTACACCTGTTGAAATTACGGCTCCCCCAAACTTATTCAAAAGGGACTTGTCTCTGCAGATGTTCTGACAAAAACCTGATTAAAATTGTCCAGTCTCTTAGGGTTGAGGTTGAATCTTTGAAAAAAGTAATTATAAAACTCACCTCCCTAGCCAGTCCTTCTCCTTCAGCTTCCTTTCCAAATCAGCTTCCCCCACCCTAGAGGGTCCTCCCCCTACAATATTGACCACTGGGAAAGGGGAAGAAGGGCCAAGAAAGGTACAGGCCCCAGTGTTCCATAATTATGATACTTACAATATACCCCATGTCTTCTGCACTGAGAACCTCTTCGAGAAACGTCCTTTAGTCAAAAAACATTCTAATCTTAGGAGTAGTGTTTTACCACCTGACTCTTACCATCAGACTCATTTAAAACTGCGGGTTACAATGCCCTTTCCATCTTCCTATAATCACTGGGACCAAAAGGAAAAAACGCACACTGTCTTCATGGTAAATGTGCCCAAACTAAACTCCACGTGTCATTTTGAGAGTAGAGAATCTCTAGTGAACAAGTCTATTCACTGGCTACGGCATATTAGAGGCTGTCGCTCCATAATACGGGAGGATATACTAGGAGCAAGCAGATGTCCATCTGCAGATAGGGCGTTTGACAATATTAAACTAACTTTGTCTAGCGCGGATCTGGCAGATAACCTGGTTGCCCTGGAGTATCGTACATATCCTCCTAATTCGTCCTCAATACAGATCAGGTGTTCCCCACTTACAGCAGAGAGAAGAGCAGTTTTGCCACCAGGAACATCTAGAGAGTGGTTCACCTTCATCATTGAGCCAAATCGATTGACTTCCACACAATCCTGTTCAGGACTCGGGCCAGAATAAATACCCTTATCTGGGCAAATACACCTCGCCTGGCTGCCCCCATGTCCTCTCGTATGATATACCATATACGGCCACTCATGGAAATTGTAGCACAGCATCCACCGTTGACCTGGGCTCTAGGGGAAGTGCAGGGCCTGTCTCTAGCTACCCCTATGCTTCTAGGAGCCTACCCTTGGATCCTACATCACTAGGTGAACCGACCTTGTGTGCTACTCCTGCTATCATTTCCAATGTGGACCAGGTAGGACAGGAATCTTTAGGGTATGACCAATCACTAACTAACCCGAAGATCACCATGAATCATTCAGTTGCAGATGTGATGGCCAAAGTACCTGAGTCGCGCAGCACTCCACTAAAAATTCTCTCTTGGAATGTTGCGGGACTCAGGAACAAGATACCACGGCCCCATTGGAGTGGCTTAGTTGAAGATCACCATTTATGTATCTTTCAGGAAACCTGGAGCTTGACACCACTCCATAAATCAGGGTACACTACTTTTTTTACCTCAGCTTTGTATACAGGTAAGGGGCGCCCTTCTGGCGGCCTGATCGTGTGGATCAGCATCGACTTGGGGTGGACAGCAAAACAACATGTAGTTCAATCCCAAGATATCTTGTGGCTTACCATAAAAGGGCTAAAGGGTGGGGAAACCCTTGAAGTTTTTAATATCTATGTAAGAGGGACGACTGGTGGTATGACCTCGCCCATTCTCTTCTTCCTTGAGGAAAAATTAAGTAGCTGCCACCCACTTTCGAAAGTTATGATAGCAGGAGATTTTAATTGTACCTTCGAACCCCTCGGTTCGGATGATCTCTTAGGGACAGTAGACGAAGATCTTCAATGGGGAATACCCTCTCTAGATTTAGTACCCATTAAGAAGTGGACTCAGGTGGCCATCCAAATCAATGCAATCACGTCCGAATTTGGTTTGAGGGCATTGAATGGTAGCGCTCCATCCGATTGTTTAGGAGCCCATACATTCAACAGAGTAGGGTTTACCTCACGTATCGATTATATTCTATTAGATATTCGCCTCTGGACTGCATCTACTGATATGGCAGTTGGTTCCACAGTGGACAGCGACCATAATTTTCTGTCTTGTTCCCTGAAGAATTTCTGGTCATTGCCCGAGCAAGTCCCAAGCACAGACCCCATATTATTCACTAAGGATGTCGTCCCCTCCAACTCTGGCAGGTTTCTGAAGTGGAAGAAGGTTGTTGGGCAAGATCTCAAAATCCAGTCCATTCTCGAACTACTGTTGTTGGGAACTATGGGAACTAAGGAATTGGAGGCAGCCGATATAGATCCCCTTGAAATATCTAATGCAACTGCTATCTATGAAGCAACTATCATTCAGATGAGCTCTCACTTTCAGATTAGGCAAGCTGCTAACCGCAAGGATAGAAATAAAAAGGGGGCCAATTTCTGGTTCACAAAGGACTGTAGACTAAAGAGAAAGGCCCTATCCCTTGCCCTTAAAAGGAAAATTCCTCTTAAAATGAAAGAAGCCAGGAAAGAGTATAATGCTGCCATTAAAAACGCCAAACGTGATTGGGAGGAATCCTATTGGCAGGCACTTAAAGCTGCTTGCAATCCAAGGGAATCCACAGTCTTTTGGAACTTGATCAAAGCTGCTGACTCCAGAGGTACTGTCCCAATTCCTAATCACATCCCCAATTCAGAATGGTATGCCCACTTCTCCAAATTATACCTACAACAGGATTCCCCGGATAACCAGCAGCTTGCAGAACAAGCCCACCATCTACATTCTGATGATGAAGTTACACCTTTCAACATCACAGAAATCATAGATGCAATTAATCGCATAGTTCCTTCCAAAGCTGCAGGACCGGATGGAATTCCGGGAGACTTACTCCAACTCGAACCTGTCAAATGGGCCAATTATATTCTCCTTCTGATTAACTTAATCCTTAAGGGAGCACCAGTCCCGGACTCCTGGAAAGGAGCCGAAGTAGTCCCCATCTATAAAAACGGGGACAAGGAGGACCCTGCCAACTACAGGCCTATAAACCTGATAGATGTCATCCAGAAGGTGGTTGGCAGGGTACTCCTCCATAGGATTCAGGACTGTTTTGATGATGGTAGCATTATCTCCCAGTATCAGGCGGGATTTAGAAGGAACACTGGGACTATTGATCAAATTTTTAGGCTGCTCCTCCTGTATTGGAAAGTGGTAGTGATTGGTAGGGGCAGTCTCTATCTTGCCTTTATCGAACTCAAGACCGCGTTTGACTTGGTTCCTAGGGGGAAACTGTGGTCAGTCTTAGCAGAAATGGGCATTTCAGCACAAACTTTAAATCTGCTGATTAGTCTACACGAGGATAATTATGCTTGTGTAAGGTGGGGTTCACAGGGCCAAGTTACCGATAGGATCACGGTTAGTAGGGGGGTCCGGCAGGGGTGTGTCCTGGCTCCCACCCTATTCTCACTGTACGTGAATGGGGTGGTCGATTTTTTGGGAGAAGACCCTGCCAACGCACCCACTCTGGCTGGGGATAAAATCGTGACCCTCCTCTTTGCCGATGACACACTTCTCATTTCCAAAACTCCAGCTGGTTTACAGAAGTTGTTAGACAGATTCCATCTCTTCTGTACAAATCGTGGTCTTATGATAAACACTGCAAAAACAAAGTTTATGGCCTTTAACCCCCCACAAAAAGTTTTGATCCACTCTTACTCTCGACGGAACCCAGTTAGAGAGAGTCAAAACCTTTGATTATTTGGGGGTTAGACTCTCTGACAAGATGAATTGGAGATCCCATCTGGATAAAATGTTATTAAACCACAAGCGAGTAGCAGGAGCCATCAGGAAAGCACAAAGTTCATCATCAAGCAAACCGATCGCTCCTGCTCTCGCGGTTTACAAGAGCAAAGCAGTGAGCTCGGCCCTATATGGAGCCGAGCTCTAGGGGTTTGATAACACTCATGACATCTCCAAGTCGGAACATAAAATTCTCAGAGAGTTAGTTTCACTCCCATTAGCACCCCCTTGAGACCACTTCTATGCGACATGGGCAGGCGCCCCTTTAGTGACATTGCCAGGTCCCGTCCTTTATTCTTCTGGGCACGCCTACGGCGGACGCAGGAGCTCTCTGGCTATGCAGCAGCATTCTCAGAGGTCCTTGCACTCGACCTAGGCAACAAAGTCAAATGGCTTGCTAACCTCAAGAAATTACTAACTGAACTTGGGCTATCCGGGGCATGGGCAAGTCAGATCCCTCCGGCAAAAGAGGAGCTTAAACTACTTTACTGGAACTGAGTAGGTGACCGGGAGCTAAGGAATCCTCATATGGGAAAAATAACAGAGGAGTTCTTCTCGCACAAACAATACAGCTGTCTCGAATCATTTATGGACTTTATTCAGGTCCCAAGAGATAGAACCCTCTATATCCAACTTAGGTTAGGGTCACTACCCCTCAATTCATTTACAGCTAAATGGAATTCTTCGAAGTTTTTAGCAAAATCATGCCCATGTTGCCCTGCCCCGGAGGAAAGCACAGCTCATTTTCTTTTTGCTTGCCCTGCTTACAAACTGGCAAGGGCCAGATGGCTAAAACCAATCTGCCGAAACCTTGGCACAACCAAACATTCTGTTGCCCTTCGAATTCTAAGAACAGATGGCACTCCTTCTTTGATCTGTGGGGTGGCAAAGTTCTTAGGCTGCGCATGGAATAAGCGGAATAAAACAATAAAGGAAAGCCTTCTGGAGTGACAAGTTATGCTGCTAGCCTGGAATTATCAGGTTATTTTGTTCTATTGCTTTATTCCTATGAATTTTTATCTATTTTGCGATATAATGTTTTAAAAGGTCAAATTTATCCAATAATTTTATATTTATAATAAAAAAAAAATTATTTAAAAAAAATGTTGTAGATTTTTGTGCTTTGTATGTATAGCTGTATAATGCTCTTAGGGTCCTGTTTCATGAAAAAGCAATCCCAATTAACTAATATCAACGGCAATAAGCCGAAGAAAGATTCACTCATATTTGGAAGCATCATTACAAGAGAAGCCATAAGAGTGTTTCCAGTTATTTCATGTATTGTCTATTGGGACATATGACAGCACAAAGCACTTTATGTAGCACAATGCACCTTTTGTATCTATATGATACAGGTCATCTTGTTTACTCTGCACTGTCCCTCATATCAGAATATATTATAGAACTTTCTGTATATAATTGACATAGGTCACCCTGCATATTTGCACTACATATTATGTAAATGTGTATTGTACTTTGTTGTATTGATTGAGTATGATGTCTTTTTGTTTTTAACTTAATTGTACATTTTTATCCTTTTTACACTGTAACCGATACTCCTGATTAGAATGCTTTTATGGTGGTACATTTTGCACCGAATAAAGCTTGTTTTGAAGTTTGAAGGTATTTTGATTTTATATTTCTTTTTTGCAGATATTTGAGAATGCCAGTGCATTCAGAGTAGTCGTGGAGTCCTGAAAGAATCACTGGAAGATTTACTTAAATGAGCTGAGTACCAGACACTAGTTGGGACTAGAGTAAGATTGCCTCATTGTTGCCTTAAGGTTTTTGAGGGTCACATACAGAGTTTAGGTATAGATCTTACTAGCTCTTCCATTGTGTGATTTCTTATTTGATTTTATTGAGTGGGGTTTGTTACCTGACAGATTCTTTATTTCGAATAAGCTGTACCTGACCCGCAGATTGACGTGGGAGAGGACCTTCATTTTCTGATTTTGCCCATTTGGGCAAAATTGTCCAGCTGAACCCTGCTACAAGTATATACACGACTGGTTTAACTGCTTTGTCACGTTTTTTTATTCGCCACTGGATTTAGACACTGGGTATATATAGTCCAGCTTTACCTGTTTTTTTTTTTTACCATCGGTAAATAGGGGCAGATTTAGCCCATGGGAGATATGTCCTTGCCTACAAAGGCTGAATTGAGACAGCGTTATTGTTTTCATTTTCAATTTTTATTTACATGTATTACTCTTTACATTAGTTGCTGAACTGTGCAATTTCATTTATTTAATTTTGAATGTGTAAGGCTAGGAACTTTTCTATGTTTACTAATTACAACCCGGCAATCTGTATTGTGCACTATAAAGGTAAAGCAAAATGGATACTCATTAGTTGAAGAAGGCAGTAGCCAAAACGCGTCCTGTGAGACCGTGTTTGTGTTAAGTGAGCAATGAAAAATCCACTGGGAATCACAGCATTAAGTGCCCCGTCTTCCTTTTCGGAGTGTCTTTGGAGGTTTGGAGATATATATATAATGTTATAGTCAGGTGAAGTGTTCAGTAATAACGTAACATTTTAAACCTAAAATAAGAGAAATTCCCAAATTATAGTTATCTTAAGTCACTATAACTAGGGCCGGGTGAAATGGGCAGAGTTTCATTCCACAGAATTGTGCAGAATAAAATTAAAATTCTGTGAGATTTACTGGAATTATACGAATGTGCAGTGCATACCCCTTGGTGCCCTTACATAGGTATGTAAGGGCACCAAGGGGTATCCACTCCAGTGCATACCACTCACCGCCATTACATACACGGACACGGAGGGGTATGGAGTGCTATGAGGTGCATATCCCTCGGTACCCTTACATATGCTTGTAAGGGCATGGAGGGGTATCCACTCCAATGCAGTGCATACCCCTCGGTACCCTTACATACTTATGTATGTATAATGAGGTGTATACAATGCACTGCAGTGCATACTCCTCAGTGCCCATACCTAAATATGTAAGGACAACAAAGGGTATCCACTCCAGTGCAGTCCATACCACTCAGTGCCTTTACATACTTATTGGAGTTTTAAATAGCATGAACGAAACCCAAAGGTTTCAGAGCGCTTTACATTAGCACAAGTTGCATTACAGACGGACACATGAATTTTGTTAGGCACGGGGGGATTAAGTGATTTGCACAGAATCACAGGATGATGAGCATGCCTGCCAAAACTCAAAGCCATTTCCCCAGCTTGGAGGTCGACCACTCCAGTGCAACTCCTTGTTGTCATTAAATACATTGTAAGGGTACCGAGGGGTATTTCCTGCATCTCAGTGGTTTACCCAAGGCTGGAAGAGGGGAGGTCCGTCTATGTTTAAATCACTGCATATTAAAGTTTAGAGGTGCTTCTCCATATTCCAGCCCTGTTTAAAAACCAACTGCAGTCCTGAATAATTCCGCCCTTGGAATTACTAAATTCCTCCAATTCCACTGGTGGAATTAAAAACTCAACCCCTAACTTAACTCATGCCCCAAGGTATCTATAATTCACTCCCTGCTATGCAAAGATTTTCTCGTCAATGATTTCATTGTAAATGTTGCAGTGATATTATCAATGATCTCATAGACAATGTTTAGAGAGGTGTAATATGTGGAGTAATTAGCAGTGCATTGTGAGGGCACAAGTTACAGTTTCTTTAGGGCACAATTTACGATTACTTGAGATAACTATAACTGGTGAATTTATTTGACTTTATGAGTTTAAAATATTACATTGTTACTGGACATTTCACCCACCTATACTTTAATCTTTGGTTTTCATAGTAAATTTTTTGCAGCATAGAGTAACGTTTTGTTACCATAAGCAAAGTCAACCCACTGTTGTGCGAGGCCAGGGTCTGCTTTCCACCCTTCACAGGTAGCAAACCTCTTGCTGCAAGGTTGGCCACAGGGCATTGAAAGAGGTAAAAATCCATTGGGAACCCATCTCTAGAGGCTGAGTATTTAATTTAAATACACAGGCCCCAGGAACCCTATATCATGGGACCAAAAAAAGGGAAAGAACTGCCACAGATTCATGGATCCTCAGTGAATGTGCTGCAAAATTAAATTTAAAAAAACGTTTTGGAACCCACCACCAAACCTAGGGGGTCAGGGTATCCCTGCCCGGCTTCCAATTTCTTTTTTTACATTTTGATAGGACTCTGGACTAAGTCCTGAGCCCTAAGATGGCTGCCACCACTTCCTCATTGATGTGGTGGCAGCCAATCAGATCTCAGAAGAGATCTGTCGGCTCCACTGATCCTCAGCGGTGTCAAATATAAATGTTTTTGAGAATTAATTGCTCAGAAACTACTGGACAGATTTTCACCAAATTGCAAAAAGCACTCTTTCTGAAACAATATCCAGCTTTTTGCCAACTTTGATGTAAATTCGTTCAGTGGCTTGGGCTGTAGCTGTGTCTGAAGATTCTATGGAAAAATGGACCCAGAAAATGTGTTTTGGGGGCCGCCCCTTTTTCGTCTCCCCTGCTTCACAGATCACCCTGAAACACTGGTCAAGGTTTAATACAAAGAAGTATATTTACAAGCCCCTAACATCATCGGAGCATCACTTTCTGATGCTCCATTGGCATTGCTCTCTTCCCCATATTTACAAGGTGGCGTTAACAACCACCTTGTAAATATGCCCCTCAACGCAGCAGTCCATTGCCTCAAAGGGGCAAGCAATGGGTGTGGCAGGGGGCATTCTGCCACAACACCCATTGCTTTTTGATGCTCCCCCATATTTACTAAGATGGGGCGGGTCAAAAACAGGCAATTTGAGAAGAATTTAGTAATTTCTCCTCCTATTTTGCTTTTTCTATGTGTGCTACATTAAGCAGCACACAAAGAAACAGCAAATCAACTTTACAGATTATTTATATGCAGAAAGGTGTCCCTTACTGCACATAAATGATCGCCCCTGAAGTGTAGGCACCCTTGCAGAATCGCGCAAAGGGGCCTGAACTGGCGCTAGGCAGCATTTTTAGCACCAGGGTTTACGTATGGGTGCGCCGTATTTCTGTGAATACAGCGCATTGCTGCATTTAAAAAATGTTGTAGTGCGGCTTTACCAGATTTGGAGTAGCACTGCGGTCCGAAATTTCTTGTAAATATCCCCCAAAGTTTTAATAGAGGACTTAGAATCTAGAGAAAACAAGTAAACCAGAATATCTACATTTTTTATATCCAGCCATGCATAACGAATTATGTTTAAAAAAAATCTTGCCATTGTAAATATTTTAAATAGGACTGGTGTAGAAGACAAAAAAGTACCTGTAGTGTAGCAAAAGTACAGACCTCATCAGAGTCAAAAGTCTGCCTGTCTCTCTTAATACCCCGATTAACCCAATTTTTGAACACCAAATCGTGAAAGATAGCTAGAAAAAATAGTTTCCCCCACATTAGTGCAAGTGACTGGATAGCCTGCAAGGAGTGTCAGTTACAGCTTTCACCCCCGATTCAAAAGCCATCCCAAATGATCTTAAACAGTACCCTCTTAAAATAGTTTGGATCATCTGATCAGAGCAAACTTTAAATCCAGCCAGAAGGCCATTTGATACCCCTGAGCAAACTGCCTGGCTCGTCGTGGGTGAGAATATTCCTAAAACGAGAGCCAAAAGCCGCCCAAAAATATAGCTTAAAGTCCAGAAGAGACAGACCGCCGAGAACAGGTAAAGGCTTTAAAAGGTTAATAGCCCTTCTGGTCCTCCAATACACCCAAATGAAACTGCCTTAAGTTTCCTCGAGATGCCAGAATGTCCAGAACCCGCAGTGTGATTTCCCGATAAAGATAAAGACATAGAGGCAAAATGTTCATTTTGACAATATTGCAATATCAAGACCACATCTCCACAATAACCAACTTTAACCTCTTCGGTGCCCGTGACGAGCTGGACTCGTCATGGGCCGCGGTGGCGCTGTGCCCATGACGAGTCCAGCTCGTCACAAACCCCGCCCGCTAATGTAACGGCCGGCACAGGGCGGGGAAAGGGGCGGGCACCGAAGGGGTTAAGATGGGTTCATAATGAAAAGAAACAATATATTCTGCATTTGCACAAACTTCAACCCCAAGATAAGTGTTAAGTTTGTAGATGGACATCAAAAATGTCAAGAGCAGTGTTAGTGTGATGGGTAGTTTCCAGTATGGGGACAAAACCATGTTGTTGTAAAGTGACTGATTGACAGGATTGGCCAACAAAGACCTGGGAAATGTAAAGCCCTGCCTTTCCTTGCTAAGGACAGGAAGATGTAGAACTAACAAGACTGGATTATGACATGAGGTGATCTTAGGGCAAACTTCCCCAGTAGCAAACTGAATCAGTAGCAAAATTATAATAACCGCTTAAATCCATGAAGAGTGTCTATGCTGTGTAGAAAAAAAGTATAACCAAGAGTTTTGGGATTCAGGGTATGCCAGAGTTCAACTAAATATTGAGCCCGAGCCAAGTCCTGGATAGCAGCTCTAGTTTTAGCCATCCATGGATGGGCTACTGAGTTAGTAGTGTATTCTGCATAAGTCATGATACAATTAATATCAATATATCCCCAGACCTGAAATTCAGCAGCTAAATTTACTTGAACTAACTATAACTTACTCCCCCACAATGCACGGCTTATGATCTCACATATTATATCTCTCATGACATGGTCAGTGACATCACTGATGATGTTGCTCTGATATGAATTTACCTTAAATAAATGAAAAGATAAGAGACATTTGGCAAAACAGGAAAAAGTTGGTTTAATTAAATGCTACGGCCAGGTAAGGCTGAACAGAATGCATCTACTCAGAATCTCTCGATGTTCACAGTTTATGGCCATCAGTTTATAGAGTTCATGAGACACAAAAACATTTTCTCTACATTCCAAAAGAGCATCTCAGTCATAAATCAATCACATGTGCGCACCTGATAAGGACACAGATGGCTCTTGACCTTGGGGAGAGCTAATGTGGGCCAGTATGTATGTGTCCAGATGTCTGGTGTGAGGAGCGTGTGATCGCTATGTATGGTGTGCATGTTGTGTCCTGACTGGTTGAGTGTTCCTATCTACATGTGGTATCTAGCTTTGTGGTATTTCAGGGGATTGTGAACCTTTGGCCAAATGTTTTTTTTGGAGCTAATTACCTCAGACATGTTTGTCGTGCAACTGTCTATCTGTGGAATCAACCAGGGTTTTCCCTGGGTGTATGTAGCCTGTAATTTATGGAGGACCCCATCTGTAACTTGTTACTCAATATGCATGGGCATCAGTGGCAGGACCAGCCTTACCACGTATCTCTGGCTTAGGATTGATGGGGAGGCCACATGGGATGAATCCGACTGCAATGATGTGAGTTTATTGGAACTCCTAAAAATAATATGGCAGCCACTGGTATAATTTTATCGACATTACCAACTTGATGCAAACAGTTGTCATCTTGCACATTTCTTGGCACCACATTCACCCTTCCAATTATTCCCCCCTCTAGTTGAGTCATCAACTACTCTATCCTTCTTGTTTGTCATATTATATTATTTGAAAGTGTGTGTGTAGTGTTGGTTGCTTTTTCCCTAACTAAGTGCATACTACCCAATTTGAAGACTGCTTTTTCGAGCAAGAAACCCCCACTTGTAGGAAACCAAATAACAGAAGTATAGAAAGGAGAGTAGGCATCACAGATGTCAGTAGCTTGGACACCCCTAAAGGGATCCACAAAAATATACAATGCAACCAGTCCTGCTCTGGGCCACCACCCTCATTCTTCATATCATCTTGTAGGTAATGTAGATTTTGGATTGCATGGGCTAATGTTCCATTGTTCATGTCATTTCCAGGGATAAAAGTACAAAAGGAAGCAACAAACTTAACGCACAGCCCATCCTACATAGCAGTTTTCAAGTCCAACACATTCCAATGTTGCATCACCATGAGAGGAATGTCTTGTAGTTGTTCCTTGATAGCATTTATGCAGAGCAAACTATTTTATTTATCATTTGTTTCAGCTCCCATCTGGTTATTTGTAACAAGTGGGCATGGCTATGGTTTGCAGGGAGAATAAGGGTATTAACCCTCTGGCATTTACTTGACCTTCTGTGAACAGTCTAAGTTACTCTGGAATGTCCTTGTATTGAGCCCAGCCAAAATAATCAGCAGTTTTTCTCTTTTGAGCCTGATGCAGCAGAGTTGTTTTCTTCTGTAACAGATGTTATGATAACTCAGACAGATCTTTTCCAGGGATGGCCAGGGTCGGGGTGTGTATGGTCACAATGGCACAGAGGCTCCACCATCCAGGGACAAGCTGGGTGTAGGCAAGGTTACCACATTGCCCGCAGATATCCATCAGCATGGAGGTGGCCCATTGCAGGTCCGATATATGCAGCATTTTGCCACCATTCTTATTGCTGTCTAACAGTGTGGTTCCTTTACCTCTGAAACATAAAGAGCACAACGTACATTTCCATATAATTAGGGGTTGCTCTATCCCCTCCAACCAGGTGTACATATTGATCATGCTTTCCCAGATTTCCTGGCAAGGGTGGTGTCTATACTGGTGTTGGACTTCCCCATGGAGCTCACTACCCCCTGCGTGATTGAGTTGAGCGACCCTTCTCCTGAATTCCATGTCCAGGGTCCATTGTTTGTTAAAGAAGGTGGCCCCCAAAGTTGTTAAGGGCCACTATGGGACCACAGACAGAAGCTCAAGCAGACATTGATGTTGTGGTCGTGCTAACCCAAGAATCTTTTCTCTACCAAGTCCTGGAGCCAAATAGTGTCCTCCCCATGGTGCCCTTTCTGCGCATCCTGTCTACTTTGCATTGATGCCACTTGGCTCAGTGAAGAGGTATAGTGCAATGGGGGTTTGTCTTATACAGGTGATGTTTACTAATGTGTTATGGGATTCTACTCTATTGGGTTGGATTTTTGCCTTGATACTACAGAGGTACAGATGGACAAAGCATTTTGCTCTTTCAGGGGCTATCTCTTATTTTAAATAAAGTCTGTCTGTGCTTACGGTGTGAGGTATCAATCGAAAGATGTAACATGATCTGTTCTTAGTTTGTGGGTCTACCTTGGACATATGTTGGTACCAGGTGTTGTATAGGAGTGGGCTATGTACTGCTGGGGAATACTATGTTTGGTTCAGTGTAGGTGTATGTGAGGTAAAGAGGTCTCTGTGAAAGTGTTGCAAGAATGCAGAAGTAAAGCTTACAAAGTCATATACATTTCTGGTTCCAAAGGGGCTCGAATGCACCCCGGCTAAGAAGAGCGTGTTTTGGAAACTCTGTGTTCTGCATAGAATGCAGAGTTGCTGAAAAACTCTGCACTCCGCAACGGAGCAGGTTTTTTTTTTGTATGCGCGCACGAAATGCATGTTTGCGCACACGGGAGCTACTTACCGGGTGTCTGCGATTGACAACGAGATTTCCAGAGCTGTTCGCGAGCACAACAATATATGTTAGGTGGCTGCATGGTCCCACGAGAGTTTGGGATCGCAAACACGTCATTCGGATGCTCCATCAGACGTCCGGCGGAGGTTTTGTGAAGAACGAGATCTTGACTAAGCAGAATCTACCGCGACTGAAATTTGGAAAGGGTTATGTTATGTTAACCGGATTTGTAGAGCGCGCAGCTGCCCCAGCAAAGGGGCGTCCCGGCGCTATAATGGACAAAAAGCCAGACACAAGCAGTACCAAAGACACAGCCATAACAACTCTAGGAATCCGGAGGAAAAAGGAAGGTTTTTACGGCCTTCCTAAAGACCAGAAGTTCATCAATAGCGCGGATATGGACAGGAAGAGAGTTCCATAGCCTAGCAGCAGGCACTCTGAAAGAGCGGCCACCGGCCCTAGCTCTCTTTAAGCGCGGGACTGTGACCAGATGGAGCCCTGAAGATCTTAGAGACCGCGGGGGTACATACGGCAAGATAAAATGCTCCAAGATCTGAGGAAAGGAGTGCTTCAGAATTTTAAACGAAAGGCAAAGAGACTTAAACTTAATCCTCTGAGCAACAGGGAGCCAATGGAGTTTATAGATGATTTTTTTGGCCGAACAGAATCTCGGCAAGCCTACCAGAGCCCTGGCGGCAGCGTTTTGAATGCGTTGAAGTCTGGAAAGTTCGGCCATATTAGCTCCCAGCAGGAGGGAACTCGCGTAGTCCAACCTGGACAAAATCGTAGCTTGTACAATAAGCTGTCTGGTTGGGGCATCAAAGAATTTAAAAATGGGTCTGAGCCTACGAAGAGTCCCGAAGCACGTGGCAGCGGTTTCCTTAGTGTGAGAGACAAAACTAAGTTTAGAATCCAACCAGATCCCTAGGTTCTCTCCCGAGCAGCATCAAACCTTCTCGAAATGACGATTTGGATTAAAAAAACTCCTCAAATTGACATTTGGCTGTACTTTTTTGTGCAAGGGGTCCCTTTTCTTTTTTTACATTTTTTTTAAGAGGAAGTGCCCCAGAGTCTCTGACTTGTTCCTGTCCAGCAGGCTCCTCCCAGTGCTTTGTCCATCTTCTGGTCAGTTTTCATTTGGATTTGGAGCTGGAATGATCACTGTTTGTGTCTGTTGCATCATATATCACTGGTTTTGAGGACTTTTACATTTGAGATTTAACAAGTAAGTTGGAAAATTGGTGTTGTTTGTTTGATTGGGGCCAGACAACTAGATTTATTTGTACTTTTAATTGTTTTTAAAGAATTTATTGTGGTGGGTGGCCTGTAGTTTAAGTAGGGGCCTAGTTATTTCTTTGTAAGTAATTTTTCTTCTTTTATAAAGGAAATATGTTGCACAATTCAGTAAATTTTCTCCAACTTTTGAAATCTTTTAGCAATATTTATTTAATTTACTATATAGCTCAATAGTTTGCCAATAGGCCTTAGAGCCAGTAGGCCCAGAGCTGCTCATGGGTGCATGAAACAACTGTTTCTGTGGTGTCTGTTGAATCTAAACTTCGTTTAGGGGATGGATGGCATTGAATTGAAATACAAAATGTTTTTTTTTTCTGGTGTTTCACTTTTTTTCATGTGCCTTTGTTTGGATGTGTGTCGTTGTAATAACTTGCAAACCTTTTTTTAGCCCCATGGATTTTCGTTTTTGGCATTGTTGCATTAACGATGTGTTGTTAGCATGCCTGCTTGTCTGGCCAGTGTGTATGTTTGTTTGCCTTGGCTGAGCCTCCTCACATGGCCAGGGGCCATTTTGTAAAGTATGTGTCCATATAGGCCTGCTTGAGTTCATTGTCTTCCAGGCCTCCTGCTTGTTGTTGTTGTGACTAAGTGACCATGTGGCTGGTGGCCATTTTGTGGTGGCAGTTAGTGTGCTTTTGCCAAAAGCCTGCATGTCTTTCCTTTGTTCCTCTTGGCTTATTACTTCCATCCACACACTAGGTTATATTATGTTTGTTTGTACTAGTAGTAATTGAACCACAAAAATGAATGCCATGTTCACTGATGTTCTTCTTACCTCTTTGCTTTTGGGTGCATAAAAGAGGAGGAGACAACATCACCCATTGTACTGCCAGACAAAAGTCCTGCTTGCCATGACGTGGCATGTGACCAGAGAAATCTCTTCAACTTCTGCTACTGCATGCTGCTGAAATCTTCAAGATGGACCCAAAGAAAGGTACCAGGTCCAGTACTAAGAAAGTTGCCAGTGAGAAGAAGGCACTGCCACTTACCACCACCGGTATGTCTCCCAAGACCTTTTTTGGGAAACTAAAAATTGCACCTGCAGCAGCAGTGTCTGGGGAGCAGGATGAGAGCAGCACCACCGCATCAGTGGACCCACCCACCAACCTAGGCCCAAGCCCATGTCTGTCACAGAGGCACCCAAACTGATCATGACAACGCCGACAAGCAGTGATGTTGTAATTGACTTCTAATTATCACAAAACAGTACCCAATCACTTCAGGAAACTCAGATAAGTGGGAAACAACAGCCGCAACCACCCCCAATAGTAGTTGTTACTCCCGAAGTAGGGGCAGTTCAGGAGACTGAGCTTCCTGCAGAGGAAGAAGAAGAGAAAGCCATTCTTTCAGAAGATCCATTGTCTTCCAGATCCCCCGCAAGGAAAAGGAGGGTTAGTCCTTCAACTTCTTCTTCAAGCCCCCTTTCTGATGATCTAGATGCCACTTGGAAGCCACCTCAGTCTGAGAGTGGGACACGCCAAGTTAGGGTATGGAAAAGGAAGGTTCCAGAAAGCCTTGAAGTTATGGAGGTAGATGTAGAAGAGGAGGATGATGATGAGGAGACAATCATCATGGACATTAGCCCTGCGCCAGTGGAGACTGAAATTACCCCATCCCAAATTGCTGTGAGGGATGTGCCACGGATACCACCTAAACAGATACCACCGACACTAACTACAGCTGCCATATTTATAAAGTCCCGGCAGCGACCTACATCCACCACAACAATCGCCTCAGTAGAAGTAGGTACTGCAGAGAGTCAACCATCATGCCCACCTACCAGTTCATCCGACATTGCAAGTGGGACCAGCAGCATCAGAAAGTTGGCCTCCCCAGTTTGGGACTTCTTTTTCAGTTAGCAGGAAAACGGTGAACATTGCTATAAACTCCATTTGTGGAGCAAGTGTTAGTCGGGGTAAGCTTGGTACAAACTATGGTACTGGAGGCCAAACAACCCATCTGAGAAAACACCACTTGATCCAGTGGAAGGCGCATCTTAGGGGTAGAAAAACTGTAAGTGTTGCTGGTGGAGGGGATGAAGAAGATCAGATCACTGTGGAAGGTGAACAAGAGGGAGACATTTTCTCTGGTACATAAGGCAGCATTTTCCCCAGCAGTGCAGTGGTACCACCCACATCAGCAACATCGCAATGGCACAAGAGTCAGTCTGAGACACCAAGGGGTCCAAGGCAAGAAAGTACTGCGACAAAAAAATGTGCATTGAGCCTAACAATATCTGGTCTCAATTAGTCATCTGCATCAGTGGCACCAGAAAAGAAAAAAATCCAGGCTACCATTCTCAGCATGTTTAGGTTGGAGGGGCAGTACGAATGCAACCACCCAGCAGCATGTTTGTACAATGCGAAGCTTGCTAAAAAGTTAGCGCTGGACCTCCTCCCTTTTTCTTTTGTGGAAGCGTGGGTTTTCTTGAATTTGTGGCAGTCATCTGCCTGGAATGAAAGGTTCCCAGCTGATCCTGATTCACCAGAGTTGCTGTTCCAGCACTACATCAGGATGTGCTGGAATTGCTTGGACAAGCTTTACAGCGGAGTGCTGTTCACACTATCCACCTGACAACATACATGTGGACCAGTTGCCAAGCAACTGATTACATGTGCATCACTGGTCACTGGATCTCTTTTGTGGGGTTAGAGAAAAGATATCTGCAGGTGTTGACACTGCTGAGATTTTTAATGGTGCTCAAAAACATGCAACTGTAGCCATGTTCACCATGGAGAAATCTCATACTGCTGCAAATATTTTGGAAGACTTTCACAATAGCTGCTACCAAGAGGGCTTATTGTTGGTTCGGTTGCCATGGACAATGGCAGTAATATAGTTAAGGCCATAGAGAAAGAAGACCGAGTCAACAACTTGCTGACCATCTGCAGAAGAATCTGCACACATTTCAGCCATTCTTTTAAAGCCCGGAAGCAGCTGAGGATCATTCAACATAATAGACCGCCAGCTAAAGCACTCATCTAGGAGGTGCCCACGTGTTGGAACTCAACTTGTTACATGCTTGAACATCTGTTTGACCAGTCAAGACCAATCAATGAATATGTCTTGCAAAGAGGGGCTGCTACTGTGAAAGGCATGATCATTGAGATGGACCAATGGGGCCTAGTTAAATGACTGACAGAGATGCTACTTCCTTTCGAGGTCTTCACTTGTGAAGTCAGCAAGGAGGACTGTACTATGGACCAAGTTATCCCATTGTTGCACATGCTACAGGAACAGCTGAAGAGGGTGTGTGCAATATACATAGGTGTGGAGTTAAAAAAAGAAGCATATGAGTTGGTGGAGAGCTTAACCCTTCGCTTATCTGAAAATACAATGGTGCAAAGAGGTATTGTGTTATCCAACCATTAAGTTTCTGTCACAATTCTTGAGCCACAGTACAAACCATTACTGCACACTTTATTTTTTTTTTCTTTTTTGCCAGCTACAAAACTTGGATAGCTATGCAAGCCAGCCAGCTAGAAAAAGAACTACCAGGAATTAGAGGGCCGCTCCTACGGTGCACAAAAAGTACTGCAGGTCAGACTCAAAGTTCAACTTCAGAGCCTGGGGGCAGTGCGGTTGGCTCACTGCAGCCAAAACCAACAAGAACAACATCAACAAGAACAGGAGCATCAGCCCCGAAATGCACAGCAATGGTTTCAATAGTCCAGTTCTAAGGCAAAGGCAAAAGAGGCCAAGCAAAGCAGAGCACCCATGAGTATTTACCGGATGGTCCAGGCCTATGTGGATGACCCAACAGAGGTCTTCTTTTATCAAAACCCATTGCTGTATTGGTATGGGAAAAGGCACCAATAGCCAGTTCTTAGAAGGCCGGTGATAAACTATATGGCTTGCCCTGTCACAAGTGTCTCTGCGGAGCATGTTTTCAGTGCTGCTGGTGCCATTCTGACAGTGAGAAGGACCAGTCTCTAGCCCCAAAATGTGGAGAGGTTAACCATGATCAAAATGAATCAACACTTTATACCACCGGATTACACTATACCTGACGTAGCACAGTGGGAAGATGATGACGGTGAGTCAGGTCATGGAAGTAGTGTTTTAGGTGACCTACTTCTGGGTGAACCACCAGAGTCTGAGGACAAGCTCTACTTCCCTGAAAACCTTTGAGTTACTTTCTTTCTTCCTTTAACGCTCAAAAAAAGCCCCCAAAAAAGATATAGCTTAGGAATATTATTTGCTTTATTATTTGTGTGTGTCACTGTCTCTCTGGTTCCAATCTCAACAAATCCATCACCACTGTCTCACTCATTTATTGCCTGATTGGAGTTGCAACTGTGTGCAGTCAGTGAAGAATTAAGTCCACTCCTCCTAACTCGCCCCAAATCCATTTGCCTCAAGCCAGACATTGGATGGAGGAGACATACAACAAATGTGAAATGTGTGCCTGCCTCGAGTCCAAATCTAACTATATATCTATCCTTCCTAGAGCCTAGAGGGACTGCCCCAGAAGAACAGGTAAATGATGGCATGCATTGCATGTTGAGTGATTGGTGTTTGTTGTGCATGATGTCTACCAGTATTTTGCACACAAAAAAGTGACTCAACTCAATGTTTCCCTTCTTGTTGTTCAGTAACAAAATTGTACTACTGCAGGCCGATCCATTGCATTTTGAGTCTGGACGAGTCTGGACTCACTTGGGACACTTTGGGTACAGAGTTGGACACCATGACCATACCATACTCCCAGTTAGTAGGATCAGAGATGATTGATAGAATGCCTTGGGGAGTGAAGTGGCCTAAAAGGTAAACAACAACACCAGACCTACATGTTTGTGTAGGGTTGGAGGCGAGTGTGGTGGTGTGACTGACAGTGGCGCATTGATATTGTTACTTAGTTTGGAAAATGCTACGTTGTAGTGTGGGTATGTGTGCTCAGTGCTCTCTGGCTTGAATTCGAAGCCGAGTGGAGGTTTGGAGGGGGGCCTGCTCCTGTTCTTGGATGTAACTGCTGGAAACAGACATGATTTAGCCATGCCACCTCTGAAAGTCTTCTTGCTGTACTCCTCCTTAATTATGCAGTTCAACATTTTTCCTTGATTTTTCAATATCCTTTTTGTTTTTCCATTCACAGGCTGGTCTTTACCCTGTGCTACACTGGGAAAAACAATTCACACTTACCTTACCAAACCGCATCCGCCAGGCACCAAAGATTGACGGGTGGACAGTCCAAGGAAGGACCAAGATGAATGAGGAGATGCAACTCCCAATTTGGCAACAATTATAGTATAATTTAATTGTATTCGTTTTTTGTCTTAAATTGTTATGACTGTGTGTGTTATTGTTTTTATTTGCTGATATGTGACTCCTACAGATATTTTTTAATTGTATTCGTTATCTTTCAATGGAAGTCCAGTACAACAGAACATAAAATATACGTAACTTGGGTCTCTCTGGGTGAAGACAGGCAAGGCAATTGCATAATTAATAATATACTGCCCTGTACTAATCTAGTACTACTCAACAAGTCATCATCATGCATGAATTTCCTTTTTTTCTCTTAACAGCTTTATGATGGTCTGCTGCCAAGTTGAATGTGTGTTGTCCATGTGTAGTGTTTGTCTTTGTCAAACCTTTCCCTCAAATCCCCCTTTCCAACCATTCATCAAACCCTAACCCTCTTTCCCCGGGCTGTGTGATTTTTATTGAGGTGTAAATAAATTAAGTTTACACAAATCATTGATTAAACACTTGCTGGGGGGATGTGGTGAAAGCAAAACTAACTAACGGCAGGGCGAGGATCTTCTTCTGCTCTAAATATATACTATAGCCCACACTGGCAATATATAGAGATTAGATTGCGCAACCATGCTCAGTATTCGATATTAAAAAATTCTCTAGAGGAACGTAACCCATCATAATATAATTGCCAACATCGAGTCATGAATCATTCTAGTTCCAGCAATAAAGGTTACACTTGTCCACTTCATAGCTCGAGTCAACTTCAGTTTGTAACTTGTACTAGGCTAGCCATCCATTCTTTTTTTTTTACTTTAGCATTGCTTATCATCATGGTTTCTTGTTTACTGTACTTCTACTACTCATTCCCTAGTCTCCGTGAGGTGACTGACTGTCTAATTTTTTTTTTATTTTGCAAATGCTATTGTCAGTGTCTACTACTACTACCACCACCATGACACCTAGGGAAACCAAACCATCACCATGCAGTCATTGCTTTGCCTATAAAGTATAAACATCAATCACAGGTAAGAGAAGAAGTGTGGGGGAGGCATAAAGTGTATACTATGTAAATTAATTAATTCAGACACCCACACCCTTCTGAGTCCATAGGGGTTTTAGTTGCAGACTGCATTGACATAGAGGAGAGACTGACATTATTAGTAGGACAAGTGAGGGTGCAGCATCCATCTGTTGGTGTGTTTCACAATCAGCAGATTTCAATCAAACACTGGATGCAGCCCTGCAGCAAAGGAAACAGTGTGAAGTAAAAGAGTAACCCCCCCACAAAAGATTTACATCATGTGGTAACTATCAATAATTTATTCCCCTAACAAATAAACTAGAATGAAAAAAACACAACACCTGACTTACCCCTCTCCCTAACCTCAACCAATGTCAAGCGGTAAGCCCAACTGTCCATAAATTAAAAAATCGAAATGTCCAAATAAAAAACCCAAGTTCTCCCCAACGCCCAATTCCCACCCACCAAAAAAAAAGATTAAAAAAGGGGCAAGGGGCAAGATGGAGATCTAGCGGCAGGCTCGCCAGATCTTCCGCTCTACGGTGTTTAACTGCTCCTTAATCCTGGCCTCTAGGCATATCATCTGGAGGAGCATGCGGTGCTGACATGTCTTGCATGAACAACAGGGGTGGGTAGCTGTGTTTGAAGTGCAGCGGGCGGCTATCAGACCATGGTGCTGTACAACCAGAGGCACTGGGGGGCCTAGCTGGGGCCCAGATATTGGAAGAGGCTGCAGCTGCTGCCTCCTTCTACTCCTCTACCAGAAGCACCATCCGCCGATATTTGTCCCAGAAGGCCTCCAGCTTCCGTTGCCGAGCCCTGGTTGCTAACTCCTGCCTGGTGGGTTGTTTTGGTTGGGAAAGAGTAGCTATATCAAGGGGAAAAAAAAGATAATTGTAACTAATACTCAAAATTATACACATAAAATTATAGTGGCACAGTAGCACTAGCAAGCACAGTACATAACATTTGTGGTACCCTCCCACTTCCTCAGTCCCTAAGATTTGTGTGATTAGAGTTTCAGGCATTACTAGGCACTATGGAGTAGACAAGTCTTCTTCTTCTCTCTCGTGTTTAGCTAAATGAAACTTGTAGGCATGCCAGCTCACTCAGCTCGCACCTTAGACAGATATACATGTGTCGCAGTCTTTTACTTTACTACTGTCTTCATGTGGGGCAGCTATACTTCACAATTATCTATTTTTATATTATGGCTATACTCTGTTAAATCAATGGCAACTGCTCAATTTCCCTTTTACCCTGACTACTACAAAGAGGCAGATGATATCTGATTACTAATATGAATTATGACATACCGGACAACATGAGGTACTACTATTGTTTGATTGTGTAAACATGCAGCATTCAGGCCACCCATGGCTGACACGTTCGAAATTATATAGGTAGGGAGTGGGAGTGGGCCTTGGAGTTGGAGGAACACAATTGATAATGGGTGGGTACCTACATACACAATATATATGTTGTGCTTGCAAACTACTGTGAGTCAAGGAAGTATTCTGAAATACATGCTTGAATCAAAAACCTTGAAATAAACTGTCCTTGTTTCTTTCGAGCGATTTTTCCATTTATCATTGCATTGCTCTTCTAGCATTATTTTTTATTCTAATCTTCACCCTTGGCTTTGCTACTCTGACATGGTTCATTTTTCTTTTGCAGTCTCTTCATCCATTCTCTACCTATGCTATAATTAAATACCATCCAGGCATCCATTCAAAGTAAACATGGCTATCATTCTTCTTAATCTCAACAAACCTCTCACCAACAACATACTATTGTCATTTTCTTTAACCACCACCCATGCATCCTTGCTTGCCTTTAAGTTTGACCCATCAAACCCCCCGGAGGATTCCTTTCACCCATACAGTTTCACCCACCCAGGCATGCATCCTTTCTTTCACCTTTCACCCATCCTTTAACCACCCATGCATCCTATCAGCCACCTATGCATCCTGGACCCCCTTCCTTCACCCACGTAGCCTTCTCTGCCCATACTTCTCTGAAAGTCACCCGTCCTTCCTCCTTCCATCCTTCTTTCCTTTTTCATTCGACCCATCCATCAAGGTCTTCTGACTCCTAGTCTTCTTCATAACACTTTCCCAGCTGAGATGAAGTCAAATAAAAGAGGCCATTAGTTACCCAACTCCCGCTGCTAATGCTATTGCTAATGCTAAGGAAAGGGTGTCTTCTTCAACCGTTGTTAACGACAACCTAGTCTCTCTCAACAGTACCGTGTATACCCTTGCAGCGAGTGTATTGACAATATTTAAGGAATATAACTTACCATCGCCCGCCACTGCTGCTGTCTCACCCCCCAGCAGATGCCGCATCTGCAGCTCCCTCCTTACTGGCGTCACCTTCGCCACTGGCCCCAGCGCTGCTGGTCGGCTCGCCTAGAAAAAACATTGCCCATTTTTTAGATGCAGTACATTCCTTCCCTATTTTTTTTTCACTAGCAAGATTGAAAATACAATAAATACATTCACCACACACATCACTTGTAAAAATCAGGCACAAAAGTATAGTAGATAGTATGTCCTATGCTATCAAAAATAATACAATTTTGAATGGATTTTTGATGTTAAGAAGCCGGAGATCTAGTCTGGCATGGAGCACCACCCCTCACGGGCCTTGCAAGGATTCCACGAATACTTGTGTTTCATATATATATATAGATAGATAGATTGATAGATAGATAGATAGATAGATAGATAGATAGATAGATAGATAGATAGATAGATAGATAGATAGATAGATAGATAGATAGATAGATAGATAGATAGATAGATAGATAGATAGATAGATAGATAGATAGATAGATAGATAGATAGATAGATAGATAGATAGATAGATAGATAGATAGATAGATAGATAGATAGATAGAGTATGGGAAATATTGCACTGTTCTCTGTGACATATGGATTTCATCCTCATAATAGTCTCCAAACCACTTGGCTAACCTTTAATAAAAATTATGTTTCGCATTCCCTGGCAGTATTATTATCATCTTTTTTTTTTAGCTAGGACCAACATTTTGGTGATATTTGCAAATGTGTAAGTTATTTGGCAAACTATATAGCACATGCAATAAATTAATAACTATGTGTAAGCCATAAACTTATATACATTTTGTGGCCACATCTATTGTCTATAATTTTTTCAACAATGTTTTTATGGACTGTAAACCTAAATATTCTACTTACTCGAGGGTTCCATTGCTAGTTACAAATTGAAGAAAACAGCGTTTTCAAGATAACTTTCTCAAAATAGACATGTAATGTAAAAAATATAATTGGAACACATGTAATCTGGTCCTATTCAACATCTTGGTGTCTCTGGTGACATTTACAAATCACAGGCTCTCGGTGTGTCATTATTGTATTGATTTAACCAGTTTCATTTTGTGGAATGTCTGCGTGTAGGAAGACAACATTGAAAGTTACTAACCATTGTGTTTCTGGATAAAATCTTAAATCCTCAATTTTTGTGATGAAATCAGTGGTGTCTCTTAAATAAGATGGTATTTTGGAAATGAATGGCCACATATTTTGAGACTGGTTCTAGCAATACCACGATCGTTGGTCTTAATCAAATGTCTGAACTTCATAACTTAAGACATTGAGTTGGGTTGTATATGAGCAGAAAGAACACTTCTCAAATACATGTGTCTTTTTTTGCAAATACAAGAAGAGAACACGGTAAGGAGTGATTAGTGTGTAATACTTTGACATCCAGACTAAGATGTACATGCCTTTAAGACTTCTAAGTTCCATTGCCCCTGAAAGATTAGATCGCATGCGCAAGGAGGAAATGTCTGGGCGGAGCAATGCCGTCTACAAATGTAGAAGAAAATGAGCCTAACATCATATTTAAAACATTAATTGACAGCTGGTCAGAACTCCTTGAGCTCAACAACATGCACGCCTCGCCCCGGTTGCTCGAGTTTCCCAGGTCACACTGATGATCAGCTTGCAGTCTGGGACTCACAAAAGTATCTACTTTTTTGAAAATTTGAGTGTAACAGTGCAATGCAAATTGGTTTTGGAGGCCTCTTTACAAATCCTACCTTGATTTTCCATTTTAAGGTCCATCACTGCAAAAACAATTTGATCAAGTCGCACATTGATTGAAGGAGACGCAAATCCCTGAATTTGTTCCTGTTGCGAAAGTAAAGGTAAAGTGATCAGCTGGGTGACAATTAGATTGAATACTCCTCACAATATCCACAAGATGTTCTATACTTTACAGCCTTCCCTCAGTTCTATGGGAGAGAGTGCATTACGGAGAGGAACTGCTCGGCCTAGGATTGCTGAGGCAGCTTCTGCTTTAATTTACATTATTTTATGCTGTGTGTTGGTTTTACCTTTTTGTGAGCTATTTGTTAAACTTTTGGGGACTGTTTGGCAGGGCCGCAATTTGATGGGCTTTTTTCCTCCAATCAGAGGCATGCCTGGGTGGAGCCAGTTGTACACCCCAGGTACTTCATGCATGTCCCAGCGTGGACGCGCAATGAAAGAACGAAGCGGGAGCGCCAAAGGTGCCCCAAAGGCAAGCCCATCTGCACCCGTCAGCGCCTGGACGTCATCAGGAGCCAGACACTATGCCCAATTGCCCCCTCATAGGTTAATTTATCTGCGTGAGACCCTGCTTGCCGTGCAAAGGAGCGCCCCCCTGTGTTAGAACCATTGCTAGGCTCCCACCGCTGGCTCCTACATTGCAGTCAGTGCAATTTCAGGGTCAGCCACTGCGCATGCGTCCCCTCATGCATAAAGGCATATAAAATTGTCAGTTTTAACTGCCGCTCTTTAGCCTCGTATCATGCATCATGCAGAAGTATTTGACTTATTATCCGAACAGTCTCTTGATATTTTATTCCTGGCTGAGATTTGGCTCTCTCAAGACTCTGCCCCCATCCCTGCCCTGGCTATGCCCCCAGGTTATGCCATAAGAAATGTGAATAGAGGGATGGGGAGAGGCGGGCCATTGCAGTGATTTATAATGTTATTTATACATGTAGTTTTATTCAGGAAACCCATCAGGACTGTGAAAGTCCTATTTTCAAAATCGCTGTAAGTGATAATTTCACACTTTCTGAGCTACTTATTTACCGTCCCCCAGGGCCATCCAAATCTTTTAGAGTAGCAGTAGTTAATGCAGCCACCACAATGGCGCTTAAATCAGCCAATTTCACCATAGGAGATTTGAATCTCCACCTAGAGTCCCATAATGACCCTGACATTCGTAACTTTGTAGGCAACATGACAGCGTGCCAACTATCTCAGTTGGTTCCAGAGCCCACACATGAGGCTGGCCATCTCCTTGACACTGTTTTTTTCCAAAATCCCGCTCCTTGAGGTCTCACCACCATTACCCATGGCTTGGACCGACCATACTCTCATCCATTTCTCGATACACTTAGCAGGCCCTAAATCCCAGCCCTTCACAAGCCTCTATGCAAACACCCTTGGCATAAATTAGTTCACTTTACCATCCGAGACACTCTTGACACCCTAAAACCGGTATTGCCTGCCATTATCGAGATGGCGAATGACTGCTTCAGGGAGTGGGTCAATCAGGCCCTAGACAAATGTGTCCTGGCCAAATGGACTCATCTCAAGAAAGCATGGGCCAATATCTGGTTTGATGAATCAGTCATATCAGCCAGGAAGAACTGTAAAGTGTTGGAACACGCCTGGAGACGTTCTACAATTCCACTGCTAAACTTCAAAAAAGAACTGCCATTAAAACCCATCATAAACTGGTCCAGAAGTCTTGTGCTGTCTATTTTGCCAAGAAAAAAAATACCAGCAACAACCTATCTAAATTGATCTTTTCTCTTTTAATGGATCTGGTGAAATGCCCTCTGGCCTCTGAAAATGCTGTTATATCTAATGCCCAATGTGAGCTATTGGCTACCTACTTTATTATCAAGGTCGAGGGCAACTATGACAGCCTTTGCACAAAGAGTACTGATCTGGACTCCCTGGCAAGTCATCTCATTGGAACTTAGATTCATTCTCTTCCTGCCCTCCCTTAAATCACCATCAAAGGCATCCAGGCATTGTTTACTAAGATAAAATCCAGGTCTACAGACGACCATCCTAAACAGGACCTCTTCTTCAAGTTCCAAGACTGCCTCTTATCTAGCTGCCTGGAACTTATCAATCTATCCTTATGATCGGCAGTGACCCCGCAATCCTGGAAACATGTGAAAGCCATTCCCCTATTGAAAAAGCTGTCTTTAGATGCTTTTAGACCAGAGATTTATCCCTTGACTAGCTAAAATCATGAAATCCCATGTGAACATCATTCTGACCCACTACCTGGAATCTTGTTCCATATTAGATCCCTCTCAAAATGGCTTTAGGCCCCGTCATAGTACTGAGTCAGTTTTATTGGTGGTTACAGAGCAGCTTAGAACCTCCCTGGACTAGGGCAGAACTTCAGCACTAATTCTACTTGATCTCAGTGCCACCTTTGATAGGACATCCTGCTTTTTCAGCTGCAGGAGATCGGTATCACTGACAAAGCCCTTTCCTGTTTCACATCTTTTCTGACTAGCAGGACCTTTCAAGTTATTGCTCCCCCTTTCCATTCCCATACACCCTCGCTATGCTGCGGTGTTCCACAGGGTTCAGCATTGAGCGCCACCCTGTTCAATACGTACAGCCGGCCGCTGGCCTTGCTGGCCAGAGCCTGTATCATCTCCCTGGTGTTATATGCGGATGACACACAGCTGGTACTTTCCTTTACCAAGGACCCTAGTCAGAATGCCAGGAGGACCTGACCACCAACTCTGCTTGGATGGAGGATAATTGTCTTCAACTGAACTCCAATAAATCTGGGATCCACCTACTAGGTAGAGACTCCCATCTCTGGGGCAGCAATTAGTGGCCCCCGAAGCTCAGCACACCCCCTCTGCCAAAAACTGTTGTAAATAATCTAGACATTCGGGTCGATAGCCCCCTTACCCTTAAAGATCATGCCAAGTCTGTGGCAGGGCCCTGCTTTGGCTTGCTGCGTGGCCTCAAACCCATACTGGTTTTTTTTTACCACCACACTCACCAGCTGATTGTTCAAGCCACTGTTCTAGCCAGGCTAAACTATTGCAATGGACTGCTCCTTGGCACCAATAAGTCTGTGACTAAAAGGCTAGAGCGCACCCGGAACGCTGCAGCCCGAGCGCTGTTTGCCTTCCCTAAGCAGTGCTCGGCCTCCGTCCTTCTGCATCGCTTTTACTGGCTGCCTATAGAACAAAGAATTCATTTTATAAGCTTTGCTTTGCTCTCAAAATTCTCTCAGGCTCAGCAAGTCTAAGTGATCTATGCCGTCCCTACATCCCGACACGTGATCTACACTCGGTCGACCTCCATCTGGCACAAGCTCCTCGGTTTCCCAGAACCAGAGCTGGAGGGCGTTCATTTAAGGTGCTTACACTGACCCTCTGGAATTCTTTGACTCTTTCCATCAGAAGTATTCCCAAACTCCTGACCTTCAGAAAGGTGGTGAAGACCTAGCTCTATCGCTGATCAGTAGTTTCCTCTCCCATACTCTTTTCTTGGATGTCAGCTCTGGGACTTCCCTTTGCCAGGACAGACATGCGCTTTACAAATCACATAACCTAACATAACATTAGATAACATAACATGTCCTGAGGAGACTCTTTAATCAAGTGGGACCAAACATGTTAGCATTTCTGACTATGGAGTTTAATGGATGACATCACAAGAGGAGTTAACCCTTCAAAATTCGAATCTCTCCTTATTTAAATAACTTGTTTCAAAACCTGGTGTCTTCTTAAAAAATAGATTGCGGAAATCAAATAAGACAATCACTACGTACTAGGGTTTTGTTAAGATGAATTGAACTGGAGTCTAATATTGTTCATGTGAATGTGATTTAATTTTTATTTTCTGCACTCAGTGGTGTAAGGTTTTATGCAAATTTAGGTATGGTGATGCTAAAGTGCATTTTTTTTTACAAATATAGGGGAAGGAGACCACAATGCATAATGTCAGCCGAACAGTACAGTGTGCTAATAGCTCTTACATAGTATGTGAACTAGGAATTGGCGTATTTTGAATAACCTTATCCGTCAACCTTCGTCTCCCCCCCCCCCCTCTAGAACATAAGAACATGAGAACTGAAACTAAGGTGTCACGGTCAATAAGGAAAAAATCACATATAGTTGCTGTTAAAGGTCACTGTCTAGGGAGAAGGGAACCCCTATGTCCCCGAAGTCCTTTCTGCAGCTCGAGAGAGCCAGTGGCAGATCTAGATATGAAAGAGATGAAGAGCTTGTAGCCTCGGACCACATGCAAACAGGCGCAACCCCTCAGATAAGTATTCTACCGGGGGCCCACACATAATCAAACCCCTTACGGGTGCCCTCTACGATGTCTGTCATTCTCTGCATCGCCAATGCCCGCATCACACTGGCATGCCATTGTGAGGGAAGGGGCCTCTGTTTTATTCCAAGCTGCCGCAACGCCCATCTTGGCTGCCCTGAGGTAGAGCCACAATACTGAGCAGTCCCCTTGCGTCTGATGCTTCAGATTGGGATCCCAGATCCCCAGGAGTGTGTGTTCTCGCGTGTCTGGAATCGGGTAACCCAAGATCTGTTTGATTTGTGCCAGAACCTCCTTCCAGAAGGGCTTGATGTGGGGGCAATCCCACCAGATGTGCCTAAAGTCACCCAACTGCCCTCATCCCCTCCAGCACCTGCTCGAAGCGTTAGGGAAGATGGTGAGCCTCTGGGGGTGTAGGTACCATTCGTACATAATTTTGTAGTGGGCCTCCCTTAGAAACATAGAGCAGTTAAACTTGGGAATATCACTATATAATGAGGACCATTGATTCTTCTGTAGTGGGGTGTCCAAGAGTGCATCCCAGAACCTTTTGTGTCTCGGGGTGTGTGGGGAACCCCGCGCCTTTATGAGGGAGTAGAGGAAGGCGATGGTTCCCTCTGAAGAAGCCCTGGACTGGGCAAATTTCTTAATGGGACGGAAATCCCTGAGGGCGGCCTTCCATATCTGCGGTTGAAGGACCCAATTTTTAAGCTGCAAATAGTGGAATTCCTCAGCGGGTTGATGCTGAAAGGTCCAGGAACATTCCGGGAAAGAGAGCAGATTCCCCCCTCAAAAAAGTGAGGAAGCTTAAGGCAGCCCCCCTCCCGCCAAGCCTCGAAGGGACCTGCCCGTAATGCTGGAGGAAATTCGGGGTTTAAGTGTATGGGCATGTAAGGGAAAGGAAAGGTGGTGAGGGGAGTGGATCTTTTCAAGACATCCCAAACATCCAGGGTAGTTGCCGTGGGTGTGCTGATGTAGACATTGCGTGGACAATGCTGTTTGTGTTTCCACAAGAGGTCCCAGATTGTTCTCCCTGTTATTTGTCTATGCATATGGAGCCAGAGTTTTTCCGACTCTCGAAGGGACCACTTTGTGATCACCCTCAGTTGGGCCGCACTATAGTATCCCAAGAAGTCAGGTAGGGCCAAGCCTCCCTCAGCCGCGTCAACATTCTGTTGGAAAGTGTTCCCCTCTGCCCCTGCCAAATGAACTTGGTGATCATTGTTTTTAATTCAGTTAATACAGTAAAGTAAAGTGGAAGAGATACAGTAAACGCAGGAGAACGTTCATTTTTCCAGCTTGGGGGACGTTTTATGCCCAGGTAGGTAATATCTTTGTGGGCACTTCGGAAGGGGGTCGTACCCTCAATAGCCCACATGGTATCCCTAGGCACTGTTAGGTTAAGGAGGAAGGATTTCGAGAGATTCACCTTGAAGCCTGAGGCCTGTCCATAGGAGGTGAGTTCAGCCTGTATTGCTGGGATAGAGGATTGCGGTCTCGTGACTGGTAGAAGCACATCATGCGCAAAGAGGGATATCTTGTGTTTGTCTGTGCCAAATAGGACTCCCCCCTATGTCTGGGTTGGATCAAATGCGCTCCGCAAAGGGTTTGATGCTGAGTGCAAATAGAGGGGGGAAAGGGGGCAACCCTGATGGGGGTGCCCAGTGAGTGATTGAAAGGTTCCGAACCGACCCTGCTGACCAGGAGCTTAGAGTGCAGCGCATGATAATTCGCTCTGACCATTCCAATAAATGTCTCTGCGAAGCCGAACTGATGCAAAGTACGGGTCATAAAGGCCCAGTCCACTCGGTCAAATGCCTTCTCTGCATCCAGCACGAGAAGGACCGTGGGTATTGCCTTTCTTTGTGCTTTCTTGATAATGTGAACTACTCTTCGTAGGTTATCATGGGTTTGTCTCCCCTTGATAAAGCCTGCTTGATCGACCTGCACCAAGACCGGCATGATGTTTTCCAAGCGGGTGGGCAACATTTTTGAGTAGAGCTTGGCATCCAGGTTTAGGAGCGCTATCCCAACTATTTGTGCAGAGATAGACTCCTCCGAGACGAGCTAAGAAATGCAATCCCAGATTTCTTCGACCTCAACGACCCGGAGCAAACCTCGCTGGCCAACAATTGGCAATGCCTTCAAGGCAGTCATTAGAGGGAAATGCATTGAGATGGAGGCCATGCATAAGACGCAACGCAAGGGAGAACGCTTCCTTCTCGCACCGCCGAGAATGCACACAAATCTTCCCCCTCGGTACAAACCCTTCATAACGTCAGTCATGTTAATGGGAAACTCCAAGCGATCTACACTGATGAGAACGAAAAGACTCTTTAACGCCTCTAAGCCCGTAATTATGAGGGTCGGAACAAGGTGGGCTTGTTATTGGCACGCCAGCTACGAGCCCGGCAGGAGAAGAACTACAGCACATGCATAGAGAATGGGGAGGGGGTCCTCCACCAGAGCAAGTCTGGGAAGGCTAAAGCTTTTGGGGACTTTTATCACTCCTCTTACACAGTGGACCAACCAGATACGCGTGCCTAAGACCAATACTTAGAGGGCCTAGCCCTGCCTCAGGTGCCCGCCTCCACAAATGAGGAGTTGGGTAGCCCCTTCACCGCTGAGGAGGTTCAAAGGGCGATCAATTCGCTTAAGCTCCAAAAAGCACCTGGCTCTGACGGCCTTAACGCCCACTTCTATCATACATTCACTCTTCATTTCAATGATATCGCTGCCAAACGTCAGGTGACCCCCTCGATGGGCGAGGCCCTGATCTCTGTCATTCCCAAACAAAGCAAAGACCCCTCTTACAGGCCAAAAGCACTCCTAAAGTGCATTTGTAATGCTTAATAATGTTTTGTATTGACACCTACGATATGTAAAAGATCCCTTTGAGATAAAAGAGTGATGAATAAGATGACAATCAATGTTGATTAATCAATTCAATGTGGTCGTGCAAAATAAATTCTTGATTGTTGAAAACATTTGTAGCTTCAAATTGATTCAGGCAAGGTATTTTCTTTAGTGTATATACTGTGAGAATTCAGGCACTTAACATAGAATACAGTTGAACTTACAAAATAGATTCTGCTGAATTTTTATCATAAATAAAATCTGGAAACCTCTCTGAAACCTATACGGCTGGGGTGCGCACTACATAGGAAAGAAAATAAATAAATAGCCATACAAATAAATAAGACATCACTGATCAATAGAGTATGAACTGAAGGTGAAATACAATACAGGTGTCAATTGCTGAGAGTAATAAACTGGAATCTAAGAGCACGATTCTGGATTAAACTGAGTTAGGCTAAGAGACATTGGTTTAGCTCTTAGTAGAACAGGTAGATTAATCCACGTAGTACTTTGGGGTAGATTTAGAGATTGATGGATGTAGGACATCCGTCAAAGTATTTTCTGTGCTAGCTAAAGTGTACTGATGTTAATACACTCTAAAGTGGGCAGATGGAGCGCCCCCCTGCTTTTGGGTGTATGCTCCTCATGCGCCAAACTCTAAATCAAACTACAAAAAAAGAACTGGGTGGATTGCGCGAAATACTCTCAGCCTCTGGTAATTAAGCTGGTCCATCAACATGTTCATAGTGCAGCACTGCCACCCCTATGGGTATCTGAGTGATGGGGGTGTGAGTTCTCAGTCAAAAAGACAGGTCCTGAGTTTCTTTCTAAGGTACCCCAGGTAGGGTGCTGTTGGAAGGTGGGGGGCAGATTGCTGTCATGCTCTCATCCAGGATCCGCTGGGAATTCTGCTGTAGAAGAACAGACACTTTCTCAAAGCAGAGTTAAACATCAAATCGGGCATAGTGTGCGTTTGATTACAGTTTCTGAGTAGTACACGAACCGTGCTTCAATTTGGACAAAAACACTGTGCAAAGTGAAATACAGTGCATTAATACCAGGTGGTGAAACCGGTTCATCACTTTAATTGCTCTTTGGAAGATTCTGAGTCAGGGGCCTTTTGCTAACAATACTTACCAGTGGCGAGTGCGTTACATGATAGACCCACAGCACTAAGGCTGAGGTTGAATAGCTGAATGTAGAAAGAGAAGCACATCGCACAATGTGAAATTACTCTGCACATCAAAGGCTACTCAGGTTTTGCACTATTTAGGAACATCTTCAGCGGTGGTGCCAGGCTGTCTGAAATGTCACAAGAGACCCTAGAAAAAAGTCTTAAAATAGCATTGCGCATGTGAGTAACATTTCTACAGTAGTCTTTGTCCTGATCTATATTGGTACTTAGGATCTGAATTGTCACAAAACTGTTCCTCCTTTGAGTCCTCGGTGACAATGTAATGTCTTTAATGAATGCTAATCCACCCACGCCATGCAGGCTTTCTAATTATACCGACAGATTCCATTTTTTGCAACTCAAATCTGTTTTTAACATAAATGTTCATCCGCTGAAAAATGTAGGACTGCTAATTCTGGATTGAAACTTTGAATTAGCCAACGTAATATGATTTTCTTAAATCCCCTTTACAACAGAGGTTAAAAATTATCAAAGGAACGTTATTGCCCCCATTTCTATCCCATCGCCTTGCTGTGTCGAGGGTCCCTTAACGTTTGTATTTTTGCTGCAACTCTTTCTTTATTTTAATAATTTCAGAGTGCTTGAGGAAAACGACTGAGATTCCATTTTAAAAATATTAAGAAATATTTGAAACAGGAAATTGTCCATTATTGTTCTTTCTTTATGTATAAACTGAAATGCAAGTAACCTACATTTATATAAATATGTTTGTAGAGTGGTCATTCTCATTCCATTTGTTGGTCCATTAAAACAATGGATTAATACATTATAATAATAACTAATGATACCTGTCTCGATCACTGTCCATTTCGAATGCTTACCGTTTTCCTGTAAAAATATTCTAGTTAATCCTAATTTCAAGAATCCGCTACTGGGTATCCAAACTATAGAAAAGTTTGCTTGACCAGATCTCTAATGGAACTTATCTTTATAATGAAAAAGTGACAAAAAATATATCAGTTCGACGAATCCCAACAAGGGAAATGGAGTTAACATCAGCTTAATTTGTGCTGGTATTTTCCAGTGGCCGGCACTTATATCATAGCACCGGCACTTATCTAAGGCAGTCATCCCCTTTGTGGCGCTGTCAGTCATTTTTTTTAAAGAGTCACATAAGAAAAGTGTTTAAGATTTCAAAATACAATTAAAAAATATTATTACAAGGGTGCTCGGGACATTTTGGACTGTAATGGTAGAAAGGTGTTACTTGTACGAGAGTTTGGCAGCTCTGGCAGGGGGCACTGTAGAGGCACAAGCTGCAGTGGCTATCTGGAAAATATTTTGTGCCCAGTCTCTTTACAAATTAAGCACTAATCAGAAGGTGAAAAAGGCAGACAAGGAGGAACACTAAAACACCAAGAAAGAACACATAAAGACGTGAAGGAAATAGTTCAGGTGGAAGTTTGAAGGGGAAGCGAAAGGCAAGAAGGAAGGTGGAGACTAGGGCAGGCAGAGTTGGATACATAGGTAGTTCTGTGCACAAGCTAGAAGTCAAATACTGTTTTTCATTTTTTTTGTTAGCAAAATTTAAAAGTGTCTGGCTACTTGCAGGGGCACATATCACATGATAAGAAAAAATGCAGTTTCCGGTTCCTTCCTTCACAGCTATTTTCTCTCTCATTGCAAGAGCAAGGAGTTCTGTGTATGTGTCTGAGCGAGGATACAGATGCTGTTAGAATGTTTCTTTTTTAGTTTAACGTGTGACGTTCATGAGAGACATCTTTTAGCCACAGATTGCTGAAGGTGGAAAACATTCTAGATTCAGAAAGTGGTCATTCAGTGACGATGCTTTTTGAAAAAAGAGAAATGGGTGGCCATGTTGTTAGACCTGAGACCCTTAGGGTGGTCGTCCCCCAACTTTCTGCCTGCCTCCCTCCATTTTTCTGACCTAATTTTTGCTGGCTTTAGGACTCTGTGTATTTTTACCACTGATAATCAGTGCTAAAGTGTTTGTGCTTCCTCCCTTACACATGGTAATAGTGGTTCAAACACAATTGCCATATTTAACTTACTTAAAAGTCTCTAGTAAAGTGCACTATGTGTGCCCAGGGACTTTAAATTAAATGCTACTGGTGGGCCTGCAGCACTAATTGTGCCACCCACATAAGCAGCCCCTTAACCATGTCTCAGGCCAACCACTGCAGATCCTGTGTGTGCAGTTTCATACTGCCATATCGACCTTGCAAGTAGACCCTCTTCTCAGGCCTAAATCTTCGTTTTTATACATATAAGTCACCCCTAAGGTAGGCCCTTTATAATTAGGGCTCACGGTTTTATGGTATTTCTTTTTTTGACATTTCTGCCTGTATTTATCCATATTTCTTTTTTGTCAACTTTATCTGTATTTATCCATATTTATTATGGGTTTTGTGAAAAAATAAAGCTGAAACGGGTATATTTCCACATTTATTTAACCAATAAATATGGAGTCTTGGCTTGAATGTCTGCCAGGTTTCAGTAATATGAACACCCCCAGATGATAAATCAATGCACTTATATGAAAATATGCACATTTCTGTTTCAGTCTTGCACATATCTACTGCTGTTCAAGCCTCTTTACTAAAATTCCTTTCTTTTTTTAACCCTGTTACCTATCAATCCACACAGTTTTTGGCCTGGCAGTCATGCCAAAGTGTATTTAAAATCGCTCAAAAAGCACCCAATTTTCGTTTTTATCCACATTTAAAAATAAATACAGACAAGAAAATAAATGCGTTTATGCCTGTATTTATCTGTAAAAATCAGTAAAAACGGAAAAAAAGGAGCCTTATTTATAATCCACAAGGCAGGGTGCAGCATATTTAAAAGGCAGGCTATATACTTTTAAACCTTACATGTATTGGTAGTGAAAAACTCCCAATTTAGTTTTTCACTACTGCAAGGCCTATCCCTCCCATTGGGATTACCTTTTTAAATCTTTTAAGTGTAATTCCCAAATGTGAAGAGATAGACTTTTTGAGTTTAGTGTCACTGAACTCACAATTTAAAATCACAACTTATCTATTTTAAATTGCAGTTAAACAAATGCCACTTTTTAGAAAGTTGGTATTTACATACGTTAGCCTTTTGGTGACTTATGCCTGTCACTGGAATACACGTCTGGGGTGAGTGACATTCCCACTAGACAGTCACACACAAAGGAAGGGTAGGTGTGCCTGAGTGGTCATCTGCATGCAGATGGGTCATCCTGAGCAGGGTGAAAGTCTAAACTGACACTTAAACCAGAAATGGCTGTGTTCTGTCCCCACACAGAGGATTGATTGCCTTCTTGTAGCATGTCTGGAGCCGGGGCAGGAAAGGAGAACATCTGTGCACTTCAACACTTTATTTGAAGTCTTCCCCACTTCAAAGGCACCACTGGGCATATGAACTGAACCTCTGGCACTACCAAATCAATACACTGTGATTACTCTGCCAGAAAGAAGAGCTGTTGTGCTGCTGAAGGGACTGCTACTCTGTTGGACTGCTGGTTTGCTGTGCTCTTGACTTACTGAGTTGCCCTGCTGCCTGTTGTTCTTCTGCCTGTATGAGAAGGATTGGACATACATCACTTGAACCCAGAGTGACTCCAAGGGCTTGCAGGCTTGCCTCCTGTGCCCAAGTCTCAAAGATATCAAAGACTTGAACCACCTGCATTTGAGTCTGTCCTGCTGAGTGGTGCCACCCCAGTCATGGACCATTGGAAGTTAGGCCTAAGGTGCTTCTTCATCCAGAACCCAGGCATCCTCATCAGAACTGGCATATCTTCGCCTTTATGTGATTTGGAAGTAGTGCATCCTCATCCTTGAGAGGAGCTAACCCGGCGCATTGCCCTCTGAACCATTGTTTCTTTGTCGTTGCATGGAGTGGACCCATAGCATTTTCCTTGGAACCAGTGCATTGCCTTCAGCATCAATGCATCTCTTTCTGTGGGAGCAGCAGCCGTGCATCACATTCAGAACCATCGCTTGCACTTGGAACCAATGCATTGTTGCTGTTGCATGGAGAAAAGGGATGCATCTCGTCCACTGTGTGGCTCAACACTGATGCATCGTCTCTGCTGCACCGCACAACCTCGTCAATGATAACGCATCCTGGATCAAGGTATTTTTGGTCAGCAGGCTCAAGTGGGTCCCTGTATCCAGCCCACGTTACATCATGGTCGGCCTAAACCTTTGACTTTGCCCGGGTCTAGAGTGACCAGATACCCCATAGAAGCGCTTATTGGTTCTTAATGTTATTTTGACATATATTCTTTAAAAATTCCTATTACGACTTCTACACATTGGATATTTGTTGCTTTGGTCTTGTTTTTTGTGTGAAATCATAATCTTTTTTTATAACCTGGTGTGGAGTCTTTTTGTGGTGTTTTTACTGTGTTATTTTATGAAGTGCCGCAGAAATACTTTGAACATTGCGCTTTACTGTTAAGCCTGACTGCTCTGTGCCAAGCTACCAGTAGGGGAGCACAGGATAATTTAGGTGGTATTCTGAACTACCCTGACAAGGATTGTGGTTCCAGCTTGGACAGGGTGCATACCTCTGCTAACCTGAATTTTCCCCTAAAGGCAGATCCACAAAAACTATATTGCATAGATCAGACTCCTGTCACACACGTAAAGTGCTTGTAGTTTGTTAAAAAGTCTGTGATGTGCAGAGCCAATAGTTGAGCCATGGTTTACAGTGTTTTTGCACTCTGTGCCAACCATACCTCACTTAATATTAAAACAATATGGTATAAGAATGATGGTTGAATGGAAACTTTGGGGCAGATTTACAAGAAAGTGACGCATCTGTAAAGATGCGTCTCTTTCCCTGCGCCACCATTAGAAACCCTTGCTCCACTATGGATGTGCCATACGGCGCACCATGGCGCAAGGATTGCCAGTTGCGTCAGAAATGCTGACGCATTTGTTGATGCAAAAGTGACGCATTGCTGGAGTCGTGTCGCCAGCACGATGCAACTTCAGCAATGCAGGAGGAGGTCTATCCTCATTGTGCTGCGTCACTCCTTACGCCTGCTTCAAGCAGGCGTAAGAATTTGACGCAGTGGCGTCCTAGAAGTGGCACAGTGAAATCTTGTAGATTTCACTGCATCATTTCTATGAGGCTCTTTTTGCGTTGGAATGCCCACCCTGCTATACCTAACGCAGGTATAATGTGACGCAGGGCTTTACAACGTGACGCATCTCCCGTGATGCGCCATGTTGTAAATGGGCCGCATTTTTACGCTGCTGCTGCGTCACAAAAAGTGACGCAACAGCGGCGCAAAAATGATGTAAGGGGCTTGTAAATCTGCCCCTTTGTATAGTTTATATGTATACTAGAATTAGAGTTTATAAATAAGGGTCATTTATGCCAAACAAATTCTGTATTGCCCATAATGCCAAGTGATTCTGAGGACTTTTTTTCATAACGTGTTTTTGTGTTCAGTGATTAAAAAAATGAACTTAAAAATCTAGAAAAACTCATCAGATAAATCAGAATTCTACTATCTTTGTCTGCCAACAAGTGATAGCCATCTTCGAATAAAGTAATATTAAAATTATATGGTTTCAGTAAGTTTCTGTGTAGTCCAGGTCTGAAACATGGGACTAAAGATAGATATCCTAAAACTGCATTTCAGTTGCTTTTCAAGGATCCAGAATACACTGCATCAAGTTTATTGCATGTGGTCACCAAATACCCATTGAGAAACCACAAGTCTAATACCCGTCAGAAATTGGGCTATTAATATGAAATTGTGTGATCCCTAACAAGTTAATACAAACAGCCTGGTTAAGCCCAAATTCTGAGACAATATCTGCTTAACTTCTGGTCCCTATGGAACATACAGCAGGCAATCCCCAGGATAGTATATGTTAAGTACCAGTAAACAGAAAGAATATGGGGAGCAATAGATATGCATTTATAAAATTCTAAAGCAAAAAGTGATTACAAAAAGTAAAGATCCATTAAATAACAGTTCACCTTTGACTGATACAACAGTGCAATTTCAGGCAGAGTGTGAAGGAGTGGAGGGTAATAAATTCTCTAAAATGGAAGTCAAAGGGCCAACTTTAGAGCTTGGGTGGAAGTGCTAAGACTGCCCTTTGTTCTGCCAACTGTTTCTGACCACTCCTAGATAATTAACCTCTGCTAAGTGGCCAGCTTGTAACATCTGTCAGTCTTTCCTTGACACATAGGCAGGTCATTGTATTCTGAGCCAGTATCTCGTAGCTACAAATGTGTTTTCCAGTTCTGGATACAATTAATTTTCCATCTAAGGTATCAAAAATCTGAATTTGTTATTACAATACATGTTGAAAGTTAAGTAAGATGTAACTAAGAAAGCTTTTGCTAACATTTCTCCTAGCTGAGAAAAAATGTGTGAAATAAAACTAAATATTGTAATCACTGTTAGGTCTGTTCTATGAAACCTTGACCTACACAGTGAAATAGCTTTTAAGCCTTAAGTCTAAGGGCAATTGTTTTAAATATTGAGGTTGCTACCACTTTCTTTACTTTTTATAAATAGTAGGGATTCTGTATTGTAGACTAGCAAGGTACACTTTAGGGGTGATATTAAAACATACAAACATGTTTTCCTACATGGCAAAGGCACTTTTCCTTTTCCCTGTGTTACTATAGTACCTTGAAACTCCAGTCCAGTCAGAGCTCAGTGGTGCCCCTGGCAGGCTTGCAGTTTTGTCATGTATGTGGGTGGAGTAAAAACACAATGCTGCTTACATATAACATGTTAATGCTCATGCCATTGGTGCAGTTTACTGTACCATCTACATTGGGCTTATAGGCCAGACACAGAGTCAAATGGCACAACATGTTTAGGTGGGAATCAAAGGCGATTTACTACTGTTGAAGAGTTCTAAAGCCAGCAAAATAGCAAGGATTGAAAATGGGAAGCAATTATATAATTCCTTACACCCTCACACATATGAGACCCATGGGATCACAATGTGCATCAAATCTGGACCGAAATATATTTCTTTGCACTGAAGATTGCAGAAAATACCATGTTATCGGGAATAATTGCGGAAAACCTGCTCAACTCATTGCACCAGCCAGTCAGTGTGGGAGAAATCTTTAGCCCAAGATTAGAAACTTTAGGATGTTTAGATATTGAAAATAGATGGTTGTATTAAATTTCCATAGAGCCCATGGCTGATATCTGGGACCAAATGACAGGTACATGAAATAAGCATTTCGTTTGTAATTGTTTATGAACATTCTCAGATGCGTTGCACTCAGTTTATTACCTATGGAAACCCTAAGAACATTGAAAATCCATGAATATGTGATATGAGCACATTACAAAGTCTGAAGAGAATAAAATTGTGTGCCATAGGTGCATGTTTGTGCTTGAAGTTTGGATGGAATTACGAGGTTTTGTGGAGAAATTGCTGAAAATCTGTCAAGCACCATATTCAATTAATTTTCTCTTCCATTTAGTAAGGGCAAGTGAGGTTAGATGTGCACCATTAGATACGTTAGGCTGCACAGATTTAATCAGTATATAGTTTTTATACGCCCCATATAGTCCTGGATGTCTTTCATCAACTGAACAGTGCACCATAAACAGTGATTCTGCCACATTTAAGTGATCTGCCCTAATGTTGCAAATTTTAATGTGCAGCCCACTAGGTAAACTCATGCATACATTTCTTTTATTAGTGTTCCCAGCGGTATGTTTGTTTGTTTTTGTTTGCATTTTTGAAACTTTAAAAAAGTTAAGAAGACGTGTTAAAAATGAAAATAAATCTCCACATTTTTCGTTATAATTTCTGTGTGCAATATCTTGATGTAGAATTTGCACTAATACATAGTACTAAATGTACTCAAAACAAACGTATTGTTTGGGTGCATTAAAAAACCAAAGAGTTACATGCATTTTAACAACCTACCATTCATTTTCATAAAAAAGCACTGTCACAGACGTCGGCAAACTCCGTGTAGTGAAAGGGCTAAGTTATATGGATTTAATACAGCCCTTGTTGGACCTGGCCCTTACTGCAGGGTCACCCCCAAAATTATGTTCTTCACCTGTACAGTTTTCTGAACCCGTTTTTGTTGGGTTTTAAGACTTGGTGCAATTCACCACTGCTACCAAATGCTAAATTATTTGTTGTCTCCCCTTTAAACATGGTAAAATTGGCTTACACCCAATTGGCACATTTAATTTACTTGTAAGCCCCTAGTACAATGGAACTACGTGTACCCAGGGCCTGTAAATTATATGCTATGAGTTGGCCTGCAGCTCTCATTGTGGCAACCCACTTCAGTAGTTTTTTTTAACATGTCTCAGGCCTGCCAGTGTGCAGTTTTGAGCTGTCATTTCTACCTGGCAAAATAGACCTTTCACCAATTCTAAACCTCCATTTTTTATAGATATGTCACCCATAGGGTAAGCCCAAAACACTCCATAGGGCAGGTTGTGCTGTATTTAAAAAGTGGGACATGTTCTTTTAGGTTTTACACATCCTATTGGTAAAAAAACTTACAAATTGGTTTCTCAATATTGAAAGGCCCACCTCTCTCATGGGATAACATTGGGTGACCCTATTGCATTTAACAAGTGATAACTTTTGTATGGAAGTAGGTAGGAGTACCATGTTTGGTGGGTGAGGAATTGTAATTTACAACCCTCTTTAATAGTAAAGTTGGATTGCAAGCCACAATTCTGAAAATGGCACTTTTAGAAATATGGATTTTCTTGTCCTCACCAGTTGGTGCCTTCAGCCTGTTCCTGGTATCATAATAGAGGGTCTGGTCATTGGCAGAATGGGCCATCCTGGCTTGATGGGAAGGTGGAGCTGTCGCCTACCACGTATGCACTTCAAATCATTGGCCCTGCTCAGACACAAAGGACTTCACACTAGCCCATTGTGTCCACAGACTGGGACCAGGGCAAGGAGGCAGGACATTTCAGACACCTCAAATCGGGCACAAGGCATACAGATGGGACCCTCAGACCCACTCTTCACTTCACTCTTAGACCTGTGGATACAACAAAAGAAGGACTGCCCTGCTGCCAGAGAACGTCTCTGCTGCTTGAGGCCTGCCCTGCTCTCTGAGAAGAAAGACTGCACCTCTGCAATTTATTCCAGGCTGGAGTGACTCCAACAGGGTCAGCTGACTGACTTCTTGTTTTGAGTGATAGGGACACAAAAAGCTCCAGAGTCCTCCCTGCAACCTCCTAGCTGAACTATTTCACTGGCCCTGCCTCTTCCTGCAATTGGGCCCTCTTGAGCCCTGCTGGCCTCTGCTGAAGTGAGTTTCTGATCCCAAAGAGGTGCCTTCCAGGTCTTGGACCTTTGTTATGGCATCAGTTGAGCTCCTCCAAAATAAAAGGAAAATGCTGTAATTTGGGGCTCTTCGCCACCAGAATGGGTCCATTAGCGGAAAGATCTTGCAAACCGTGCTGACCACCAACAAGAAACTCCGGTGAACCTTACTCTTTGTGGTACAGTGACCGCCAGCGACGGCCGGCAATGCAAAATGTGCACTCTGTGCTACATCATCAACAGCCCTCAGAGACCACCAATGTGAGCTCCAGCAACAATGCTCCAAGATGCCCGACAGGATCTTCATGATACAGCAACAAGCATCCATGATGTCCGGCCTGCTCTTCATGCTCCGGTGATGATCATCCACTATACTCTTTCTGCTCCTCATGGCCTTCGACACAATGAACAGAACTCTTCATGATGGACTTTAGAAGGTAACTTCTTCAGTGGGACTAACCTGCTCCATTTATCCAGCATGTGCCCCATCGTGGTTGGCCTGAACGTGTGACTTTCTCCCAGCCTCGCATGACCAGATAACCATGAGTGGCGCTTTGTGCTTTTGGACATTATACTCACCTTAAATCTTTCAAATTGCATATCTTTTGTTCTACTGATTGAATTTTTGTCATTTTGATATCAGTTAGTTTATTAAATGTTTCTCTATTTTTCTTAATTTGTTTGGGATTTTTCTTGTGTTTTCACTATATTACTGTTTAAGTGCAACATAACTATGTTACAAATTGCCTCTAAGTTAAGCCTGACTGCTTTTGTGCCAAGCTACGAGAAGATTAAGCACAGGTTAATTTAATGACTTTTGTGGTTCACCCTGACAGAGATTGTGGCTGTTGCTTGAGAAGGGCTTACACCCCCCTCAACCAGCAACCCAATTCCTCACAGTCCTGTATTAAGGTGTAAAGGTAATGAAAACCCTAAAACTCTAATATAAATAGATGAGATGGAGGCATATGGATCACAAAGATGGAGCACAGGCTCTATGCTTCAGTGTGCTTGTCCTGCGAATTTGTGTCACTTATTGTAAGCTTGGAATGGTGCATACTGTAGCCATATGCCCACCTCTGCACTAAAATCTCAGCAGCTCGCTCTCTTTAACAAAGTGTAGTGCTTGAACAATTTTCAGACTGGGGGTGCTGCCGTCAATGTTACAACACTGAAATCATAGGGTTTCTTAAAATTCCAAGCATCATGCTGGAGTGGGGTTTTCTTTAAAATCGTATACCCTCTCCATTTTGCATGTTTTAGATTAATAAGATTAATTAATTAATAATAATTATACTAATGGTTTGCTGTGTGAATTGATCAACATTACTAATATAAGAAATACACGTGGGAATTGTAGTGGCAAGGCCTAACTAATGACGTAAACTAAATTTGCATGCATATTAATAATATATATCCGGAAATGCATGATTATATGTTGCTTTCGTGACGTATCTGTGATTTGTGCTTTATTAATGTGAATATAACCCGCATTAAGTGTTGCTTCTGCTAGATAAATACATACACATATGGGTATTAGTAAGGGGATAACAGATTATTAGTCATTTCTATGTATTAATTACATTTTTGTGTTTCTTTGCTTAAGTTGACGATTTGGTGGCCACAAAATGGCCGACGTCCCTGTTAGACGAGAACAACTCCATTATGAGCATCTCTGGGTGAAGTGCGCATGCGTTGCCATCAGCTGCCGCGGCCTTTACACGACCCCGACTCAACTGTGACAACCAAGGCTATTCCCCGGGCTTTCGGCCAGCTGCTCTGAAAGAAACAATGAAAAGATACTATTGCCTGCATTGGAACTATATCTAAAGAAAGACACTTTATATGTATGGGAAAGAAGTCGAACTTTCCCCAACGGACAAATCAAATTTGTTCAAAAGTTCAATTGTTACACTTTGGAATGTAAATATACTATAAAAACGGTAGACTAGAAAGGTTGTTAGGTTTTTTTTCGGTCGAGACCCTTCAGAAGATTTGTGATTTCCTGATGTTATGCTGACGGAGAGGACGGTGACACTGCAGGACAGCTGTTTTCCAAAGACTCTGACAGTATGAACTGATGACCAAGATTTTGACTTAGAGGGCGACTTTTAGCCAGAATAGGTAACTATGATGATCTATTTTGCTTGATTAAAACCCAGAGACTCGAATTTCAATTATTTAGATAAAATGTAATATTCATTACAAGAACTGTGTTGGGTCGTTATTATTTGAGAAAATGTATTCATGTAAATGATGTTATAGATTTTGTTATCACTTCAACCTGCAGCAAGTAGATCCATGGCCTATACATGGGAGGAGTACTAAAGGTGAAGCTTAGATCTTTATGAATAGGGTTATGTGAGTACTTACAGCGAGTGGAACAATCACCTCTTTGAAACAAGTTATTAGATGGGTGTATGTTGGTGTTATGGGCCCCACCAGCAAATGTAGTATTGTGTGTGATCTATGATCTGTGACGAAGGGAGGGATTTTGCATTCCGCGCTGCATCAATCACACAAAGAACAAGTGTTGCAAATTAGTAACAGCCATCATGCACCAGGTGAAGGGCATAGTATTTAGCTAGTGTTGCATTTAGGAGCACATTATCACAAATATATTACTAAAGGATGGTGTGGTAGCACACTGACATTTATAGACAGAACATTTTCCATTGAAATACCCACTACTTTTGCACAGACTTACAGTTTTACAGATACAAATATATAATAATAATGTGTGGAAATTGGGTTTCAATGAATATTTGTCATTTGCACATCACCAGGTTTTGATTCTTTAAAAATCTTAGTTTTCATCTTATTTCCTAACTGGAAAAAAACACTTCATTTGTGCTGTCTCAAATGTTTATTTAAAAAAAAATATTTGTACAGTTCATTTCTAGGTATACACTTTTTTGTTTGTTAGATGAAAACAACACTCTACAGCCTTTCCATTCACAACCGCAGCATTGTCAAATAGTTCACTTTACAAAATCCTCACACTACAGAAATAGAACACACTAGTCCCCATGTTCAAAAAATAAGCAGAAAATTATTGGAAAAATAGATTGACATTTCACCTTTGTCTTTGAACGGACATCAAATGCGATAAGATAAAAACTAAATTTAAGGTCAACTTTAATGTTCATTCACTTTCCGAACACCAGCTCGGTTAAAATTGAGGGTCCGTACTGCGCCCTCAAACCAGCTACCTTCCCCACCCCATTCCTAACTCACCACCTTCCAGCACCTACGTGTGAATTCATAGGGTTAGCAATTATGGTGATCTTAACATGAGATGCATGACTGTATTATTGAGAGAGCAATGATACTGGTATAACTCTCTCAATCAAAATATGTTCTTTATTCAATGAAATTACAGTGACATCATCAATATCACAGTGGACATATTTGTGAATTAATACACGTTACTTTAACTCATATGCTATACATTCCTATGTTTTAATCCATGAGGAATAAATTGCAAGGAGAAAAAGAGATATGCGACAAATCGCAAAATAAGGACACTCTAAGGGAAACTTGGGTCTTCTGCTTCCAAGTAATGCTACTTAGCCACTAACTATCCTTTCTTCGTTGCTCTTGCAACCTAGGTTAGGTATTTGGGGCCAGATGTACGACCCTTTTTAGAGGTTACAAACAGAAAATCAGCCCGTTTGCAACCGCTAAAAAGGGTTGTGGTATGTACAAGCCCTATTTTGCGAGTTGGTAACCTATTACCGACACACAAACTAGGGTTTGCAAGTCACTATTAGGAAGGGGCGTGTCAAAGGCATCCCTTCCTAATAGCAAGGTGCACTGGTATGTACGATTGTTTTGTGACCACAAATGCAGTCGCAAAACAATTGCAGTTATCACCTACTTCAAGTAGTTGATAAGCCATTAGTAAACAGGAAAGGGTCCCTTCCGCTTTGTATTGGGCAGCAAACATATTTTTTTAAAGCAGGCAGTGATCCCATGGACCAAAGTGAAACACAAACGTTTCATTTTTTTTTTTTAAATGCATCCTGCTTTCCTTTAAGGAAAACGTGCTGCCTTTTTTTTAAATGCATCCTGTTTTCCTTTAAGGAAAACGTGCTGCCTGTTTTTTATGGTGGTTTGTTAACCCCAGAAAGCCACCATCCCTGTGAGTGGTGGCCATTCCCAATGGGCTGCAAATTGCGACCTGCATCATAACTATTGATGTGGCAGGTCATTTGTGATTCCATTGGGAATCACTAAATGTGTCTGAGACACATTATAACGTTCCATTTTTCGAGTCGCAAATTGCGAGTAACAAAAAGATGCAATTTGTGACCCGCAAAATGGAATGGTCGTACATCTGGCCCTAACTTTCCTATGCCTCCATGAGTTGGCCAAAATTTCGCGTACATTCAATCATGTAATCAGTTATGAGAGATATGCAGTAAAATATTGCATGCTATAGTGCATGAAATATGAACGACTCTGTGCAAACTGAGGAAATATCATTTCAAAAGGAAATGCACCAAATATGGAAACAAATGCTCACATTTCTAGCGTCTGATTTAACTGCGGATTTCTTAGTTTAATACAATTATTACGCTTTTGTAATAGCTGCTTCATTTGTTACTGAGTAAATCAGGTTGCATATCATGAACATTTGGTTTTATTGTTTGTATCTTCAACGCATTTCATCTATTTAGATTAAAAAGTACCCAACTTCAATTGTTTGCCTCAAAACAACATTTGTTCCAAAGGCAATTTATTGTTGGTTGTTAGGCCCAATGCTCATTTCTACATCAAACCGAGACATCAGGAACAATCTGTTTCAGTATAAGCTGATTTTGTTTGACCTTGCGCATGAAAATCATAAGGGAATTATCCCTGAGCATGAACGAGCAGCTACATTCCTTACAATTTCTTGCAATTGAAATAACACAGCATTTTAAAAGAACAATCAGCAGCTCGCCAACCCCAAAGGCAGTTCCATTGCCAGGAGCAAAATCGAGCAATACACGAAATCTCTTATCACACAAACTGTGAACCTTGCTGCCATTAACTAAAACATTTATGTGTCTGGCCAGCATCTTAGGCAGGCATATGACAAATACATCCTCTATGGATTCACAGTTCATACAAACTAAACCAGCACAGAAAAATATAGAAAAGGAGGTTTAGGGCCACATGCACAAAGCCATTTTGCGGTTGAAAAGACCACAATTTGAAAAATCACATGGTTTGAGACTGAAGGATGGCTTTTTAAATGTACTAAATCTATTTTCCGAATCTTCAACATGTTACTGAATTGCAAAATGGGTTTAGAAAGGCACAACAAATCACTATTTTGAAGGGGTATGTTATTGCTTCCAAACAGCACTTTGCTATGGCATTTAGCAATGTTTTGCAATTACAGATTCTGTTATAAACCATTGATTACGACTTCTCAAAGAAGGTGGTAACATATTCGCAATGGGGAAGCGGTTCCTTTGGGAGTTCTTCCTCTTTTTAAATGTGCTAAGAAGTTTGTCTGACGGTAGGTAGTGGTCCAGAGGAGCACGTCCAACGTTTAAACTCTTTAAAAAGAGTTCTTTTATAATGAAGCCCCTGTTCTCTGATAGAAAATGGGCTGCAATAAAAATACTTTATATACATACAATAAAAGGCATAGTGGTGTGCTGACCCAGCGGGCCACCGTGGCATTTAATCCGAGTGAGTCGCAATTTGCGACCTCCCTCATGAATAGATTTGAGGTATGTCGAACTGAGTAAAGTTGGACATGACCCTTCTCCGGGATTTCCCTAAAACCTTTTGCTTTTTCCTCCTGATTTCTGGTGACTCTCTTTTCATGGCCGTAAGACTCCAGGCACTTTCCCACTGTAATGCGGTGTGAAAGCGTGCTCGCCCTTGCTACACATGCTAGAAAGGGGTGCTTATCTGATGGGTTTAGTTGTGATACCTATATGTGCCCTATAAAAAGGTACACCTCATACCCAGTGTAGGTACTACACTGGCTACTCGTGGGCCGCCATACAGATTGTGCCACCCACCAGAATAGCCTTTAAACATTTATCATGCATGCCATGGCAGGCCTGTGTTTATGCAGTTGCACTTACCCTCAGGTTGGCATTTTTTAGACCTTTAGCAAATGCTCAGTGGGCCGTTCACTACCACGAGGACACCCCTAGGGTAGGCATGAGGGGTGGGGCAAGTGGTAGGGGAAAGGCAGGCCAGGTAAACATGTGTGTTCACTGCTGAGGTAGTGAATAATCCTTATGTGGGTATTCACTACCTAGGAGATATGCTGCTCTTCCCATGGGTCAAAACAGGGGAGGTGCTAAACTACAGTTTTAGCTTACATCGGGAGTAGCCTCATAGTGGTTTTGGCTGATTCTCTTTTTGTCGCCTTGGAACTCTGGGCGCTTTCCCACTGTAATGCAGTGTGAAAGCGTGCAAACTCTTCCTGGACATGCTAGGAAGTGGTACTTACCTGATTGGTTTAGGTGCTGTGCTTTTGAATACCTGGTAAAGAGGTATACTACATACCCAGGGCAGGTACTGAACTGGCTACTTGTGGGCTGCAGCACTGTTTGTGCCACCCACAAGAATAGCCTTTCAAACATGTCTCAAGCCTACCATTGCAGGGCTGTGTGTGCGCATTTGCACTTACGCTCAGGTTGGCTTTTCTAAACTATTGGCCAATGCTGAGAGTGCCTTTCAGTAAAGCTAGAGCTCTCCTGGGACGAGCCCTGAGGGGTGGAGCAAATGATAGGTGAAAGGCAGGGCTGGTACACATGTGTGTTCCCTGCCCAGGTAGTGAAGAATACCCATGTGTCGTTTCACTACCTATGAGCTTTGCTTTTTCCCAGAGAATAACATGGGGAAATGGCTGAGATTACTTGAAGCTGCAGTGGTGGCTTACAGTGGAGCATCCTCGCATTGTTTACTATAATTGAATTCACAATGACAAATCCTCCCTTGTGATAAAGGTGGATTTGTCATTAATAGCTTAGAAATGCCACTTCTAGAAAGTGGGTATTTCTCTACGCTAAAACTATGTTGTGTAGCTTTTATTTTGACTCCAGTCCACACTGGAGGCTGGGGGAGCAAATCTGTGCATTTCCCAGAGACAGCCATAAACACTGGAGATGCAACTGGAAGTCAGACCTCTGCCATTTGAGGACTTGGCTGGATAGATAGGAGAGGTTTTGATACTTGGCCTCTAGGAAGCCAGATTATAGCTCCACTAAAGATTAAGATCTGCATTCCAAGGCCTCATGGCAGACAGGACTGACATTCAGGGGAGACATCTGTGGTTCAAAGGGGATCCCTCTGAACCATACCCAACTTCAAAGGCACACTACAGTATAACTACTTGTGCAATACATCAGCAGGGCAGAGATACACTTGTGGGGACATGGGACCAGACATCCTGGACTGTGTGGTGCACACTGCAAGAGGAATCTGTTGTGCACAATGAGGAGACTGCCATTGGAAGAGACCGTGCACCCTGCCTGAATAGTGGCTGGCCTGGGCTGACTACCTGCTGCTGTATGGCACCCATTAGTGTGCTCTCCAAGAGTTTGTTGGCTTGCCCCCTGCTCTTTGTGAAGGTCTTAGGGACATCAAAGACCTCCTGTGAAGGGCCTTTACCATCTACACATTTCACCTGGAGAGCGGTGTCCTCTCAAGCACTGACTTTATCTGCTAGATCCTGACTGTAGCACGGTGTGAGCATGGAACTAAGTTTTGTGCCTGGAGACTGGACTGCCTTGTGCTGAGCCCCAAAACTGTGCACACATCTAAGGAGTATAAACCCTGCACCGTGAGGCCTTAGCACTCACAAGCATCTAATTGGTGGTGAGCGGATTTATCTGTTGCGAGACTCAGTATGTCCTACTTTGTCATCCGTGTCTCTCGTGCGGCACATCGACTGCATGCTGAGTGCGTGCAGTGCCCGCTGCACAGGTTGTGACCCTCGGAGGGAGGGCGCATCCATAGTAGTACATGATGCAGTACTGCTGAACTTGTGACTGTGTGTGTGGGACTGGATTGTCTAGTGCATCTCGTATCATCGCACACTAGACATTGTGCATCAATCTATGGAGGTATGGCGAACCTGACCAGGGGTTGATTGTGACCGGATTGTCTGGTGCGACTCCTATTATCGCGCTCCAGACATTGTGCCTCATTTTCAGGGGGATACACTGAACTTGACACTGCGTTAATTGGGACAGGATTGTCTGGTGCGACTCAGATTATCATGCACCAGTCTTTGTACCTCATTTCCAGGGAGGTATTGCGAACCCAACTTTTGGTTCATTGTGACCGGATTGTCTGGATCGACTCGGATCATTGCACAACAGACGTTGCACCTAATTTCCAGGGAGGTAGAGCAAAACCAACTTTTGGTTCACTGAGACTGGATTATCTTGTGTGACTACGCACCAGACATTGTGGCGAATCAACTTCCATCTACTCACCCAGCCCGATGACTTTGTGTTGCCAGGTATTATCCCCTGAATCGGGTCTTGGTGGTGAGAGTATGTGACTTAGCTAAGGAACACCTCTGAGAACAATCAGAAGAGGGTCGAGGGACAGTGTGACCCCCCTGTGCTTTGCAGTTCTGGGCTGTTGCCAGAAGGCAAATTGAAGGACCTCTTGGTTGAACTAGGGAAGCCTCTAGATTGTGTTTCATGTCCCATGGGGATATTGTCGTTTTACTATGTTAGCATGAGTACGCTGCAGATTGCCTGCTGCTTTGCGCATGTTACTACACAAGTTTATTTTTCATAAATTTCTTTGGCAACTTTCACACAAGAACCTAGAGTTATTTTCCCCATTTTGCAGGTTTCTGGGATTTAGTCTGAACATTATGTGCGAGGTCAAACAACAATGCCCCTTGTTATTCTGTTCTGGTCAAGCCCAAGCACCTAGACATAACATACAGATGCAGCTTCTGTTTGGGAATACGTATGCTGGTCTAATGGGAATACAACGATAGGTGACACACACTTGGAGAAGGACCTTTCCTGGGAGAATAGCATGACAGCAACTATGATGTAGATATACCATCTATATACTGAGGTATGGGGTCTTCAGATAATGCCCAGAGATCTTCTTTTACATAATCATCTTCTTTCTATACAAGAGAAGGGAGGTTAGGCTACTCTGTTGGATATCATGGCAGCACCTTTTATGATTTACAGATTACTTGCTATGCTGACCGTATCTGTATTATGCATTTTTCTGCCTATTGTTGCTGGTATACTTCATATTAGAGCATGTAAGTTAAAATAAATAGTTTGAACTTGTTAGTGTCTTTGTCAGATCTTATTGAGGACGAGAACAAGAGTGTGAGTGAAAGAGAGTGTCTTGCAACTGCGATTCCTGAGAGAATCGGGAGTGTTTGTTCAAGGAGGTCTATTCGCTTGTTACTCTGTGAGTGAGTAGAAGGGCAAGTGAGGCACTATAATTAGTCGGTCCCATGCTCATGGGTGCTAAGGTGGTGGGATGACTCAGTCCCCATCTACTATGGTCCCATAATCCTAGGCAAAGTTCTGTGTTTGTGCAGAATCCCTGCAACAATTGTTTCTGCTCTGCATAAAGTGGGTGAACTTCCCAAGTGGTGGCCAACCCCCCCCACAATTGTCAAGTGATGCCTGGTTACCGTAATAGTTGCTACAGCCTTCTTCCCCTGGGCCCCTGGCTACATGTGACTCCGGCCTTAAACTTGAATAGTATAGGGTTGGGGGTTTTGACTCTAACCTCTGGGCAGAGTAGTAGGGGGTAACAAAGAGATGGGGAGGGACTGTTCCATGGGGTCCACATTCATATTATCAACTGACCCGCTGGATTCCATTTGCACCGTGTTACAGTGTCAAGTGAATGAGTGTACCTCATATCAACTTGCTGATATCCTTTGTACCTCATTACAGTGCTGTGTGAGTGTGTGCTGCATGAGAACAGCCTGCTGATAGTTGCACCGTGCAGCAGTGTTGTTTTACTTGTCTTTTTTATTTCCTAACGAATACTCCATTTTGACATTGGATTTACCCATGCGGCCTTGGCCTGTGGTGCTGCTGAAAACTGTTATAAATACATTTCTGTACACAGTCCTGACACCGTTGTGACCTGTGGTACACACTAGATTTGTGTGGATTTGAATTGTGTTATTTGCCAGGGAGCGCCCCATTCTGACAACTTATCACATTGCATAAGGGTGCTAGGATTCTATAGGATTTTTCCCAAGTGTGCGTATTACTAATGTCATTTTAACACTGTTGGGCCTCGTACTCCTTAATAGTATTCCAAAGTATGATTTATAACCAGAAATACATTATGTTCATGTAGTGTGTCTGATGAATACAATCTTTATTTACATACACCACGTGCAAATTCTCTAATGGGGAGCCAGAGGAGTGTGCGCAGGTGCTGGGAGATATGGCAGTGTCTTGGCAGGTTGAAGACTAGTCTTGTTCTGAATGTATTGTAGCTTGCGAGTGAGATTTTTGTTTATTCCGGCGTAGAGTGTGTTGCCATAGTCGAGTCTGCTTGTGACGAGGGCATGAGGGACGGTCTTTCTTTGCTTGAGGGGTATCCATTTGAAGGTCTTGCGTAGGAGGCGGAGGGTGTGGAAGCAGGAGGATGCGACGGAGTTGAGAAGGTGCCAGATTTCGGTGGCGTGTTTGTGGAGTGATCGGACATTGAGGAGGATGCATTGCAGGGTCTTCGGTTCGGTTGTGTTCTTGCGGGCGGGTTGTGCTGGGTCCATGTTCCTGGCAGTGCTGCAGGTGTGCTGGCCGCGCTGACAGCTGAAGGGTCCGTGCGTGTCGGCTGGTGACGCTAGCTTGCAGTTGTTGTTGCGGCCTGGTTTGAGTGCGTGGAGTGCCTCTGGGTTGTAGTTTTGGAAGCCACCATTAAGTAGGGGTCGGAGAGGGCTGGACAGTTGGACAGCTGGACAGCTGGGAGGTGGGAGCGGGGAGGGGAACTGGCTTGGGCTGGTCACGCTGGGGGGGAGGGGCCACATGGGCAGCAGCGGCGGGAAAAAAATGGGGGAAAGCAAGCAATAGAGGAAAAAAGTAAGGGGCAAAAAGGGTGAAAAGATCTGAAGAGCAGAAGGGTGAAAACGAACTAAAGGTTGAAAAACGGAGCATAAAGCAGAAGAGTGCTAAGAAGAGTGAAAGGGGCAAACGGTGCAGTAAACGGAGCAGAAAGCAGAATAAGAGTGCTGAGAGCAGTGAAAGGGTGAAAAAGAACTAAACGGTGAAAAACGGGTCAGAATGCAGAGGAGTGCTAAGAAGAGTAAAAGGGGAAACCGAGCAGGAAACGGAGCAGAAAGCAGAATACGAGTGCTGAGAGCAATGAAAGGGTGAAAAAGAGCTTAAGGGTGAAAAACGGGTCAGAAAGCAGAGGATTGCCAAGAAGAGTGAAAGGGGCAAATGGAGCAGGAAACTGAGAAGAAAGCAGAATAAAAGTGCTGAGAGCAGTTAAAGGGTGAAAAAGAGCTAAAGGCTGAAAAAACGGAGCAGAAGGGGCAGAAGGGGCAGAAAGCTGAGCAAGAGAAAGGAATCAGAGGTCCACTGGTTCACTAGGGATGAGGCGCAGGTGTAACCAGCCATTGACAGAGGGCCTCGAACACCAAACACTACTGGAGTGCAAGGGCTCAGGAGAGGCCTCACTTAATGGTGGAGCTGCGAGGATGGGAGAGCAATTTCACTGACAATGAGTCAAGTGTGAGTCAGTGTGCATGTAAATGAGAGTGAGGACATCTGTGAGTGTGGAGCCTGGCCACTCTCCTGCTCAGGCAAATTACCACCTGCCACTGCTTAAGACCGTAATCCCTGCATTTACATTTGCAGATTGAATGTAGCCCCTTGAAGGGTCATTTGTTTGTCCTCACAAACCCTGAGATTTTGTGACTCACAAGGTTTGTTACTATGAACGTGTTTTGTACACAGGCCTGCATCAATTGTGCATGAAAAAAGCCTGCCTACCAATAAATACAATACTAACCAGCATGTCCTTTCACACAATATCAATTATGTCCATGGCACATCCAGTAACTTAGGAACTACACTCCAAACAAACTACAACAATGTAACAACAAGGCAAATCAAAAGGCACAGTGCATTCCAAACAGATAAATCATAAGTAATTGTTGGACTTGACTTTCTCTGCAGGGTGACCCCCGCACTGTTTTACCTTCACCCCTCCTATTTTGCTTAATTGTTTTGGTGGCTCCGATACTCTGTGCATTTTACTACTGCTATAGTGCTTGTGCTGTCTCCCCTAAACATGGTAAATTTAGTTTACAACTGATTGGCATATTTATTTACTTACAACATATACCCAGGGCCTGTAAATTAATTACTACTAGTAGGCCTTTAGAAATTGTTGTGCCACCAAACTAAAGCAACCCCTTGAACATGTCTGAATCATGCTATTTCAGTCTGAATGCAGCTTTTATACCACCAATTTGACTTCGCAATATAACCCCCTTGCCAAGACTTAAATACCTCTTTTATTGCACATAGGTCACCCCTAAGGTAGGCCAAAGGTAAACCATAGGGCAAGGTGTGTTGTAATTACATTGTTGGACATGTACTTCTAGGTTTTGCAAAAACTCCTACATTTGTTTGTCACTACTGTGAGGCCTACCTCTCCATAGAACAACATTGGATTGCCTTATTACATTTAATAAGTGATAACTTTTGATTTAGGATAGGCAAGCATTTTGTGTTTGGTCTCTATGAAATTGTTATTGAAAATCCTCATTATTGGAAAAACTGGATTTTAAATTAAAGTTTTGAAAATGCCACTTTTAGAAAGTTGCCATTTTCCTGCCTTTTACTATTTAGTGCCTGCAGCCTGTCCTAGGTCCCATAATTGGGTATAGTTGGCAGTTGCCTGTTGTTTCTTCCTCCCAATCACATACTAGAGGGATTAGGTGTGCCTGAATGGGCTATCTGCTGGCAGGATAGATGGGGCAGAGCTGGACACAGCCCCACTTGAAACAGAATAGTCTGTGCTCTGCCTTCAAACAAAGGGCTTGTCGCCACTGCATTGTCCCCAGCAGCCAGCCTTGAGCCAGGGCAAGGGGACTCAGGAAATTCAAGAATTTAAAAGAAACACTTACTTTACAGCAGGTCCATCTACATTCTTCTCCACAGCAGCAAATACTGTTCACCAGTCCATCGCCGAAGGGCTATCTAGCCTCCTAGAAATCTCATCGGCAACGGCCTCCTGCCTTGTCCTGCTGGAGATTTTCAATTTTCAAAAAAGGAACTAAGTCCAAATGTAGAAATCTTCACTGTGCTACATCGTGGTCAGCCATATTTTTCGACAAGGTGTTCGGTATTGGTGCTTTGATCATTTAGGCGCTAGCTTTTCACTTACATTTTAAAAATTCATAACTACGGTTCCACTGATTGGAATTTCGTCATTGTGGTGTCAAATAATTTATTAAAATGTACTCTATTTATCTAAATTGGTATGGAAATGTTCTTGTATTGTGTTTTTATTTTATTACTATTTGTGTGCTGCATAAATGCTTTTACACATTTCCTTTAAGTTAAGCATAACTGATTTTTGTGCCAAGCTATCTCGGGTTAAGCACAGGTTAGTTAGTGACATTTTGTTGCTCACCCTACCAGGGATTGCGACTGTTGCTTGAACAGGGGTCACCCCCCATTCAACCAACAGCCCAATTTCTCATGGCAATGTTTGCACAGCCACTCACAGAATTGTTGCAACCCCCAGGTGGAATTCCCCCTGAACAAGGACTATGAGCATGCACAAAAAAACCAATGCATCCGAACAGAACAAAAGATATATGACCCATCCCTCATATGATATGATAGTGTAATCTGAAACTGCATTCAATTAAAACAACATAAATATTGTACTGTAAACAATGAAAAGCATGGGAAGATTTATGGAAAAATTCCAACATGAAATACCTACCAAGTGGTGGTGCCCAAAATGCATTTTTCAGGAAATCAGGCATGTATCAAGAGCTAACAGCAATTATTTTGCATAATCTCACCATGATAAAAGTGAATAATAATGTTCTGAGAACCTTGATATTAATATCAGAAAGACATGACAGTAACTGTAATTAGATTTAGATTAATGATTCACTGATAGGTTACTGTTTTACACTATACTGATTATAATGTCAGACTATACTGATTGAAATATGATATTAAACCTATATTATTTCCATTTAGTTCCTAATAGCAAATTTGGTGACACATTTATCAAACTTTCACGCAGCGTCATTGTGCTGCACTGCGTGAAAGGGCAGAAATGTGCCATATTTAGAAAACTGCACATTACTGTTCTTTCCTAGCACTGGCACACTTTTGGCTCAATAGCGCCAATGCAGGCACCCTTGAGTCATGTTGCATGGGTGCCTGCTTGTATGCAGGATTGTTTTTGATCAGAAATGGACACCTTCTCCTGTGCAAAAACAATCCTAAAAGGCATTTTCCTGTTTATATGTGTGTTGCAGAATGCAGCATATATAGAAAGTGGAAAAAAACAAGGACAAATAAAGATATTTGTCCGTGTTACGCCCCACCTTGGGAGGCATAGCATTTTGGCGCTTTCCTAGGTCTACCACTAATGGTAAATCTGGGAATGGACCCAAATCCATGTATGGATTCATGGGAACACCCACGCTCCACATCTGGAACCCCTGGGGAAGAGTAACGCAAGGCAGTGATTTGTGCTACCTGCGTGGCTTGATAAATCTCACTTAAGTTTTGCGTCGCCCTTGCACCCCCTTGTGTGGTGCAAGTGCGACGCAAAAACTTGATAGATATCAGCCTTGACATTCAGATTTACAATATGGAAGTAAAAACTGCCTCCACTAGGTATGAAATGATTTATCTTACTCTTTTCTTTAGGATGAAACCGATCAGCTTAGCTTTTGAAGTGCTAAACAGCAGTTATTTTATGATCCAAAATACAATGTTTTGCTTAAAGACTGTAATATTCACCTGGGAGGCCACCTTCACAGTGGTTGAGAAATCCGATCAAATACTCTAGCAGATTGGTACCTAATATGCCAGCTCCCAAACGACTGTCTTCAATAGGTTAAGGTGAGTTATATACACCTGATAGATTCTGTGAAGCAATTTCAAAACTTGTTGCCTTGGAATTCTGGGAACTGTGAGCAGAAACATGTGAGCTGGACACAGGAAGGTATGAGATTGTTGTTTTTACAGTAAAAGAATCTTTGTGTAACACTCAGTACTTTGAATTTGCCATGGGAGTTAATAAGCTGACAATTACTGGTACATAGTATGGAGGTGTATCAAGAATGTTTAAGTAGACTCAAGGCTTCAACAGAATGCATCTTTTGATGTATTGAAGTATTTCTGGCACTCCGTGTGAATGCAATTAACACGATCCAGGTAACTCTTGGCAACAGAGTAGAGACACATTAACAGAAGATCATATACGTAGAAATATGATCCAATGTCTTGAGATGGAGTCAACTTGTCTACAGTACATTGATTATTGAGGATGCTAGGATTTTTAATCAATAATGCTACACAGGGCTTAGGCCTGTAGTGGATGGCCAGACCAAAATGTAACTCAGCTTACAGATCTTTGTACTGCTAGGATTTATCTTAAGGTGGTTTGTTGCTGTTTAGTGCAATGCCTCAAATAAACATTGTGTTAAATCTGCTGCAGAGATGATACTGGGATAGTGTATCCATAGCACGCTCTAGGGGTCGCCCTGTTAGCCCTTGGGATCTGATGACTTTGGCTAATGCCTTTATGTCAGCATTAAAAAAAATGGCAACTAGGCCAAGTCCTGAGGTATGTCAAATGTCAAAGTCTGAGGCTTAGGAAAACAGGGTGGAAAGTTCAATCCTTGAGTGTTAGAACCGGCGGTCTCTAGTTGGCAGAGGTATACACTTCTGACAAATAGGGACCTACCAACTCTAGTCAGGGAAAGGGGATTACACACTCAGATAACCCCTGCTACCCCCTTGGTAGCTTGGCAGAGCAGACAGGCTTATCTCAGAGGCAGTGTGTTAAGCATTTATGACCACATACAGTAATAAAGTGAATACACTACAGATGGACACGACACAGAAGTTATTATAAAAATAGTATTTTTATATAAGGCTTAGCACAAGACCAAATAACGACAAAAATATACCACAGTCTTAATAAATACTCTTTGGAAGGAAAAATGATAGTTCAAGTAAGGTTTCTTCTTGGCAAATAGTTCTTTAGCAAAGTATTCTTCTGAGCACGGTTCTTTGGCAACAATGTAACCCCCACAGGAGTTACACGACGTCGAGTCTACACGATTCCCAAGGTTCGGCGTCGACCGCGAGGAGCGCTACGTCGAGCCTGGAGTTGCAACAGACCCCACAAGTACAGTACCTTGAGAAACGAAGGAAACGATGATCCACGGCGTCGAGATGTCGGCGTCGAGGTCGGCGTCGATCGTGCCTCGGAGTCGGGTCAATCCGCAGCGGTGTCGAGGGATGTCGGGCCGGAGCAGCGCTCACGGCGTCGAGAAGGGCGTCGAGTCGATGCGATCAGCAGCGGCATCGGGACGGGGTCGCTTGGAGGTGGAGCCGATACTCACTCCTCACTGGCGTTGATACCGGCGTCGAGACGGGGTCACTTGGAGCCGGGGCCGATACCCACTGCTCACTGGCGTTGCTGCTGGCGTCGATCGGGCCCGGCGGCCGGCGTCGAAGGCTCGGGACACTGGAGCAGTTACTCACGATGTCGAGCTGGATTCGGCGGCGTCGGCGGCGTCGAGACTGCAGATTTTCCCTTGTGTACTGGAAACAACACTTTCCAGCAATTCAGCAATTCAGTAGATGGTGAAGTCCTTTGGCCCTGTGACTTCAACAGGAGACTGGCACTCTTCCAGTCCTTGGAGATTTCCTAGCAAGTGTTCAGAGAGTACACACCAAGTTCCTCTCTCCGTGTTCCTTGGCAAAAATAAAGAAGCAGCTTTCAGGTTCCTCCACAGCAAAACAGCACTCTGGCAGAAAGGGGAGGCAAGTCCTTAGATCAGCAGGCTTCTTGTCCTTGGTACAGGTTTCCTTGTCAGAAGTGATCTGAGTTCTTGGTTCAGGGGTCCTTCTCTTATACCCCATTTCTCCTTTGTTCCCTTTGTCCAAGCAGGGAAATTCCCACCATCTCAGGTTTGTTGTGGGTGTTGCCAGGCAGAGGCACCTGGCCTATTCACTGAGCAGGGCAGGGTCCTCAGCCGCCCAGCAGGAGGCGGAGCCAGTATTGTCACTGGCAGGAGCAGGGCTATCAGTCGCCCAGCAGGAGGCGGAGCCAGTATTGTGTCAGGCAGGGTAGGCTACTCTTCCCTCACTCTATGTGTAAATGCCCCATTCACCCCACACTGACTCATTCAGACCTCTGGAGCCACCCAGCCCCTGACACACACACCAAACCAGCAGAGACCGGTAGATAGTTGGACAAGAAAATAGCAACTTTCTAAAAGTGCTATTTTCAAACATAGAATTTAAAAACCATCCATCCTAAAGGGTGTGTTATTAAATTCTGAGTTCAGGGATACTAAACTCGACTTGCTACCATGCTCCCTGAGTCAGATAGATTATAATGGAGTTAATAATCAGTCTGCCCAGTCTGGCCTATTGGAGGCAGGTAGCCCTTCAATAGTGAAAAACGAAAATGGCTGTAATTCACTATTAGGTCATGCCACACACATCAGGGCATGACCTACCTTTTACCAACAATGCACCCTGCCCTAGGGCCTACCATAGAGGTGTCTGAAATGTGGCAAAGTGAAGGTTTAGAGACTGGTAAGTAGGTTTCCTTACCAAGTCGACATGGCAGTCAGGGACTGCACGCAGGCGCTGCGGCGGCAGGCCTGAGACACATTTTACACGCTGCTTCTGTGGGTGGCACAACCAGTGCTGCAAGCCCACCAGCAGCAGTTAACTTACACGCCCTTGGCACACGCAGTGCACTAGACTAGGGACTGAACAGTAAGTCAACCAAGCCAATCATGGTAACACCAATCAATATAACAATTTAACATAGGGAGCACTTGCACTGTGGCACTATTCAGCAGTGGCACAGTGCCCAAAGCAATAATCCAGCAAAAACATCGTAAACAGAGGAGGCAACAGAAAAAAATGGAGGAGAGACTCATGCCAATGATGCCAGGTCTAACACGTGTCCCCTCCAGCTGAAATGTGGGGAGAACTACCCTTCACCCAGGGAGTCCTCATCACTAAGGCGGAAAAATCTGGACAGACCATCAGCATTGGCGTGATCGGTACCAGGGCGGTGTTCCACCGTAAAGTCCATCCCCTGTAGGGAAATGGACCACCTCAACAGCTTTGGGTTCTCACCCCTCATCTGCATTAACCATCTGAGGGGCCTGTGGTCTGTCTGAACCCGGAAGTGAGTCCCAAACAGGTAGGGTCTTAGCTTCTTCAGCGCCCAGACCACAGCAAATGCCTCACGCTCTATCGCACTCCACCTTTGTTCCCTGGGAAGTAACCTCCGGCTGATGAAGGCTACAGGTAAGTCTCGGCCCTCCTCATTCATCTGTGCTAGAACAGCCCCCACACCATGCTCTGAAGCGTCTGTCTGGACAATGAATTCTTTTGAAAAGTCGGGTGCCTGGAGGACCGGTGCTGTACACATTGCAGTTTTCAGGGTGTCAAAGGCATTCTGACAGGCGTCAGTCCAGATCACAAGTCTCGGCTGCTTCCTGGAAGTCAGCGAGGTCAAGGGGTGCACAATGTTGCCATACCCCTTGACAAACCTCCTGTAGTAACCCGTGAGACACAAGAAGGCTCTCACCTGAGTCTGGGTTTTGGGCGGTTCCCAAGCCAGGATGGTATCTATCTTGGGTTGCTTGGGGGCCACCTTGCCACTCCCTACTTGGTGCCCCAAGTACACCACTGAACCCTGCCCAATCTGGCACTTACTAGCCTTGATTGTGAGGCCTGCTCTGCGCAGGGCCAACAACACTTCCTGGAGGTGGCGCAAGTGTTCCTCCCAGCTGGCGCTGAACACTGCTATATCGTCCAGGTAGGCGGCGCTGAAATCTTCCAGCCCGGCCAATACCTGGTTAACCAACCTCTGGAATGTGGCAGGGGCATTCTTCATCCCAAAGGGCATCACACGGAACTGGTAGTGCCCATCTGGTGTGGAGAATGCAGACCTCTCTTTTGCCCCATCAGTCAAGGCGATCTGCCAGTACCCAGACGTTAGATCAAACGTACTAAGGTACCGGGCAGCCCCCAACCGATCGATGAGCTCATCAGCTCTGGGGATGGGGGGCGCGTCAGTCTTGGTGACCGAATTGAGTCCTCGGTAATCCACACAGAACCGGAGTTCTGGTGAGGCACCAGGCGCTGCAGCCTTTGGGACCAAGACCACTGGGCTGGCCCAAGGACTGCTAGAGGACTCAACCACCCCTAAGGCAAACATCTTGGAGACCTCCTCCTTGATATATGCTCTGACCTTTTCAGTCACCCTGTAGGCCTTGTGCCTCACAGGAGTGCTGTCCCCAGTGTCCACATCATGGACACACCACTGAGTGACACCAGGGATTAAGGAGAACAGATCAGGGAATTGTACCAACAGATGGCGACAATCTTGCTGCTGCTCAGGGGTCAGTGTGTGAGAGAGGACAACACCATCCACTGACCCATCTTTTTCTTTTGCACACAGGAGGTCAGGAAGAGGCTCACTCTCCTCCTCCATCCCAGCATCTGTGGCAAGGAGCATGCCCACTTCGGACCTTTCTAAGTGGGGCTTTAACCAGTTGACATGCAGGACCCTTAAGGGGTTCCTGGGAGACTTCAAGTCCACCAAGTAGGTGACATCGCTCTTTTTCTCCACAACCTCAAATGGTCCAGTCCACCTGTCCTTGAGCGCACAAGGTTCCACAGGGGCCATGACCCAAACTTTCTGACCAGGTTGAAGCTCAACCAGAGTGGCATTCTGATCGTACCACCGCTTCATCTCTTCCTGGCTGGCCTCCAGATTTGCCTGAGCAAGATCTCTGAAGCGCCGAGTCTGGTTCCTAAAGGCCAGCATGTAACTATATACATCCTGGGGAGGTTTCCTGGGAGATTGCTCCCAGCCTTCTTTGACCAGACTCAAAGGTCCTCTTACCGGGTGACCATACAAAAGCTCAAATGGGCTGAACCCTAGAGACTTCTGTGGCACCTCACGGTAAGCAAACAGCAGGCATGGCAAGAGGACGTCCCATTTACGCCTCATTGGTTCTTCAAGACCCATGATCATGCCTTTTAGGGTCCGGTTGAATCTCTCAACCAGCCCATTACCTTGAGGGTGGTAAGGAGTGGTAAACTTGTAGGTTACCCCACACTCCTTCCACAGAGACTTCATATAATTCGAAATGAAGTTGGTGCCCCGGTCTGACACCACCTCTCTGGGGAACCCCATGCGGGAGAAAACACCCATCAGTGCCCGTCCCACCACGGGGGCCGTCACTGTGCGGAGAGGGATGGCTTCCGGGTACCGGGTGGCATGGTCCACCAAGACCAGGATAAACCTGTTGCCCATGGCTGTCTTGGGGTCCAGTGGCCCCACAATGTCAATTCCCACTCGCTCAAAGGGGGTACTGACGACGGGAAAAGGTTGGAGGGGAGCCTTCTGCTTCCGCCCACTTTTCCCACTTGCCTGGCAAGTTTGACAGGTCCTACAATGGATATCTGAATCCCTTCTCATCTGGGGCCAATAAAAATGGGTGACAAGCCTGTCATAGGTCTTGTCCTGCCCCAGATGTCCAGCTAACGGAACGTCATGAGCCAACCCCAGTAGGAAGGCTCTGAAGCGCTGGGGTACCACCAGCACACGGGCTGACCCAGGCTCAGCAGCCTTAGGCTCGCTATACAGGAGGTCGTTCTCCCAGTAGACCCAATGTGATCCTGACTGATCACCTGTCGTTTGGGCTGAGGCCTGCTGCCTCATACCCACAAGAGAAGGGCACACTTTCTGTTCAGCACAAAATTCCTCCCTGGAGGGACCACCATCCTGCTGCCAATGGGTCAGCTCGGGCAGGTCTCCCAGTTCGGCCACTTGTTCTCCTGTCGGTTCCAGGGCATCCCCCTCAGGGTCTGCTCCCTCCTGGACCGCGGGAACGATGGGGGACGGTTTCCCGCGCCCCCTGCCTCTTCTCTTCACGGTTGGGACCTGGGCCATACTTTCAGGCTCCGGGCCCCCATCAACACCCTTACTAACTGACATGGACCGGGTGGTCGCACACACCCACTCAGGCAGACCCAACATTTCCAGATGCGCTTTTCTCTCCACCTTAGCCCAAGGGGAGTCCTCCAAATCATTGCCCAGGAGACAATCAACAGGCATGGCGGGCCTCACAGCAACCTGAAGAGTACCTGAGACCCCCCCCCCCACTCAAAGGGAACTTGAGCTACCTCACACTGACTCTGTGAGTTGTGGGCAGCTACAACGGGGTAGAATGCATGCGGGACCACCTGCTCTCTGGACACCAAGTGACACTTGACAGCTGTCACACTCGCTCCGGTGTCTCTGAGAGCTTCCACCCTATGGCCATTAATGGTCACCCACTGCCTATATTTCTTAGTGTTACTAGGCAGAGGGGTTGGAGGGACCATTTCCACGTCTCCTAAAGAGACCAGGGACATTTCTGCGGGACCCCACCCACCGGGGGCACCCATCTCATCCCCTCCCAGGGCTACACTCGCTACCTGACGAGGGGGTGCACGCGGCGGTGCATTCGAATCTTTCATGGGACACTGGGGATCATAATAACGGTGTCCCACCTGCTTACAGGCATAGCAGGTCATGGGGCCCCTGTGAACAGGTTTACCTGTCGGGGCCTCTGGCTTCTTTACAGGGGGAGGCTGGGAACCCTTCCCTTGGTTCCCTTGGGGACTACTTTGGGGCCCTTTCTGAAACTCCCTCTGTTTACCCCTGTCCCCCCCACTCTTCTGCTGGGGACCCTGCCCACCTTTGGCTGAGTCTCCCACTGGACCCTTGTGGACCCTGGTACTGACCCAGCGGTCCGCCTCCTCAGCAAGTTTTCTAGGGTTAGATATCTTGCTATCAACAAGGTGCTGGCGTAGCTCTGGAAAACAGTTATTAGACAAGTGCTCCCAAGCAAACAAATCATAAAGAGCATCATAACTATCAACCTTGCTACCCTTTATCCAACCATCCATGGTTCTGCAGAAAAAAGACACATATTCAACCCACGTAGTACCAGGCAACTTCTTACATTCTCTAAAGGTTTGTCTGTACTTTTCTGGAGTTAGGCCATATCTCAGCATTAAAGCATCTTTCATATGAGTATAAGACATCCTATCCTCAGCAGGAAGGCTCAACAAGGTATCTCTCCCTTCATTTGTAAAGCGGCTCCACAACCCCGTTCCCCAATCTTTCTCAGGGACCCGGTGGGCCAACAATGCTAACTCATACGCTTTAAACCATTGGCTAATATCTTCATTCTTACTGTAATCTTTGATCACATCCTTAGGAAAATAAAACCTACTTTCTGCAGGCACGGATGGAGTGCTGCCACCAGAGGGATTCAACTCTAAACTCTTAGTTTTAAGCTCCATCTCCCTCACCATCTTCTCACGTTCAAACGCTAATTTCTCTCTCTCAAAATCTAATCTTTTGCTCTCCATTTCAGCTTCTCTCTTGCTTCTTGCATTCTCTAATTCCAACTGCCCTCCTAATTTAAGTTTTGCCATTTCCAACTTGTACCCCCTCTCCTTCTCCCTGTCTTCTAATTCTTCGGGGAAAAGGCTCCTAGAGGACGCACTACTGCCTGGAGATGACACTGGCCCACCTGTGGGCTCTTCCTCTTCCTCTTCTTCTTCCTCTTCCGGTACCACCACCGGATCAGAGGGATTTCTGGCCTCTAACCAGGCCTTCAGCGCTTTGAGGAAGCCCTCTTTCTTTGAGACACCTGTGGTCGGAACTTTAAACTGCTTGCAAAATCCTTTTAGATCTTTTAGCGTGTAGGAATCTATCTTCTCCTTATCAAATTCCCCCACAACAATCTCCACAGGTGTAGTAGCTCCGGCATTCTCCATGGTCAAAACTGGCAGTGTTTAAAAAAATAAGCTCCAGGAAAGCGGAGAACAAAAATAGAATATCCTACCAAACAGACTGTGGCTGCGTTATGGTCTGCTTTCACTATGTAGCGTACACTAATCACGGCACATGAGTCATAAATGCAAAGTTCAAATCCTCACCGCTGACCACCAATGTTAGAACCGGCGGTCTCTAGTTGGCAGAGGTATACACTTCTGACAAATAGGGACCTACCAACTCTAGTCAGGGAAAGGGGATTACACACTCAGATAACCCCTGCTACCCCCTTGGTAGCTTGGCAGAGCAGACAGGCTTATCTCAGAGGCAGTGTGTTAAGCATTTATGACCACATACAGTAATAAAGTGAATACACTACAGATGGACACGACACAGAAGTTATTATAAAAATAGTATTTTTATATAAGGCTTAGCACAAGACCAAATAACGACAAAAATATACCACAGTCTTAATAAATACTCTTTGGAAGGAAAAATGATAGTTCAAGTAAGGTTTCTTCTTGGCAAATAGTTCTTTAGCAAAGTATTCTTCTGAGCACGGTTCTTTGGCAACAATGTAACCCCCACAGGAGTCACACGACGTCGAGTCTACACGATTCCCAAGGTTCGGCGTCGACCGCGAGGAGCGCTACGTCGAGCCTGGAGTTGCAACAGACCCCACAAGTACAGTACCTTGAGAAACGAAGGAAACGATGATCCACGGCGTCGAGATGTCGGCGTCGAGGTCGGCGTCGATCGTGCCTCGGAGTCGGGTCAATCCGCAGCGGTGTCGAGGGATGTCGGGCCGGAGCAGCGCTCACGGCGTCGAGAAGGGCGTCGAGTCGATGCGATCAGCAGCGGCGTCGGGACGGGGTCGCTTGGAGGTGGAGCCGATACTCACTCCTCACTGGCGTTGATACCGGCGTCGAGACGGGGTCACTTGGAGCCGGGGCCGATACCCACTGCTCACTGGCGTTGCTGCTGGCGTCGATCGGGCCCGGCGGCCGGCGTCGAAGGCTCGGGACACTGGAGCCGTTACTCACGATGTCGAGCTGGATTCGGCGGCGTCGGCGGCGTCGAGACTGCAGATTTTCCCTTGTGTACTGGAAACAACACTTTCCAGCAATTCAGCAATTCAGTAGATGGTGAAGTCCTTTGGCCCTGTGACTTCAACAGGAGACTGGCACTCTTCCAGTCCTTGGAGATTTCCTAGCAAGTGTTCAGAGAGTACACACCAAGTTCCTCTCTCCTTGTTCCTTGGCAAAAATAAAGAAGCAGCTTTCAGGTTCCTCCACAGCAAAACAGCACTCTGGCAGAAAGGGGAGGCAAGTCCTTAGATCAGCAGGCTTCTTGTCCTTGGTACAGGTTTCCTTGTCAGAAGTGATCTGAGTTCTTGGTTCAGGGGTCCTTCTCAAATACCCCATTTCTCCTTTGTTCCCTTTGTCCAAGCAGGGAAATTCCCACCATCTCAGGTTTGTTGTGGGTGTTGCCAGGCAGAGGCACCTGGCCTATTCACTGAGCAGGGCAGGGTCCTCAGCCGCCCAGCAGGAGGCGGAGCCAGTATTGTCACTGGCAGGAGCAGGGCTATCAGTCGCCCAGCAGGAGGCGGAGCCAGTATTGTGTCAGGCAGGGCAGGCTACTCTTCCCTCACTCTATGTGTAAACGCCCCATTCACCCCACACTGACTCATTCAGACCTCTGGAGCCACCCAGCCCCTGACACACACACCAAACCAGCAGAGACCGGTAGATAGTTGGACAAGAAAATAGCAACTTTCTAAAAGTGCTATTTTCAAACATAGAATTTAAAAACCATCCATCCTAAAGGGTGTGTTATTCAATTCTGAGTTCAGGGATACTAAACTCGACTTGCTACCATGCTCCCTGAGTCAGATAGATTATAATGGAGTTAATAATCAGTCTGCCCAGTCTGGCCTATTGGAGGCAGGTAGCCCTTCAATAGTGAAAAACGAAAATGGCTGTAATTCACTATTAGGTCATGCCACACACATCAGGGCATGACCTACCTTTTACCAACAATGCACCCTGCCCTAGGGCCTACCATAGAGGTGTCTGAAATGTGGCAAAGTGAAGGTTTAGAGACTGGTAAGTAGGTTTCCTTACCAAGTCGACATGGCAGTCAGGGACTGCACGCAGGCGCTGCGGCGGCAGGCCTGAGACACATTTTACACGCTGCTTCTGTGGGTGGCACAACCAGTGCTGCAAGCCCACCAGCAGCAGTTAACTTACACGCCCTTGGCACACGCAGTGCACTAGACTAGGTACTGAACAGTAAGTCAACCAAGCCAATCATGGTAACACCAATCAATATAACAATTTAACATAGGGAGCACTTGCACTGTGGCACTGATCAGCAGTGGCACAGTGCCCAAAGCAATAATCCAGCAAAAACATCGTAAACAGAGGAGGCAACAGAAAAAAATGGAGGAGAGACTCATGCCAATGATGCCAGGTCTAACATTGAGGTTAAAGCATTGCACCTTTCCAGGAGATATCCTGACAGACCTGCCACGGTGCATGTTATCAAATGTTGCACACCTGTTATTAGTTTCCCACATGATGTCATCATTAATTGACGGTAGGAGAGACGTGGTTCCTCTACAAGTAATTAAAATAGCCTCGAAATGATTGAGGATGGTCTGAGATTCTATAGAAACTTCAGCCGGGACAACAGGATACTTTCCAGTAAGTATGCTTAGCATCGGAGGTTATATGTTGCCCTAATGTAGCCTAGCTCTGTTGCATCTAGATTCGACTTTTAGCATGTTTAAAGTCAAATGGAACTTACCTAAAAGGCAAACATGCATCACGTGCTTCTTAGAGCATGTTATCTCCTTGAGGAAAAAGCTAAAAATACTTAGGTGTCGATTATGATTTTGCTCGGAAGGGCTCCGAACGCGATCCAGCGGGAAAAAGGTACGAGTCGGACGGGTGTTTCACGACCGACTCGGACGCCTGTACGAGCGAGCAAGTACGATGCGAGTGTATGCGTGTGTTCCGACCGAACGGTTTCCAGATCCGAGCCGCTCCAACTGACTCGTAAGGACACGATTCGCACCGCATAATGGAGATGTTTCATGACCGATGTACGCGTCGGACAGCCGGATCGAGCTGAAGTTTCTGGCTCGCAAAATGTCCGGAAAGCTGCCTTTCGGCGTCCGCGTCAGACCCCCATCACAAGCAGCCTTACGACTCGGACATAGGGGGAGACCAAAGGGTCTCCCCAGCACAGGCATGTACGGTGCGGATGGCACCGATGTGTACCCACTGTAGGGGGGCCCTTGTGCGAGACGTACCCATTCAGTCAATGGGAGCCCATGAATGCGTCGTACGACCGGCTCCCATTGACTTCTATGGAAGTCCGACCGAACCGAGTCCGGCAGCAAGCGGCCGCATCGTACTCGCTCGGTCGGACTGCAGGGGTCCGGCTCTGTCGGAAAACACTCCGGATCCGGGTCGGTTGGAGAACTTTCCGACCCAGATCGGAATCGACCCCTTAATGTTTGACATGCATCATTGACTGGGTGGCCAGAGCTGATATTCGTTGTGACTAATGCTAAAGATTTGTGAGCTGCAAAGATTTGAATTTGAATGCTTGAGACATCAAAGCAGGATTTTTACAAGTTTTCAGGGGACTCTGAACATAAATGTGATAAGGCCGTTTGTGGTGACACCAAAAGATGGGTAGGTATACCTGCCTTGTTGATATTAAGCCACAAAAAGAGGCTAAGCCTGATTTGGTGATTTTTATATTAAATATATATATATTTATATATATATATATATAAAGATAGATAGATAGATAGATAGATAGATAGATAGATAGATAGATAGATAGATAGATAGATAGATAGATAGATAGATAGATAGATAGATAGATAGATAGATAGATAGATAGATAGATAGATAGATAGATAGATAGATAGATAGATAGATATAGATCTAGAGATAGGTATACTATATATATTGGTTCCAAGTGTTTATTACACACAACGCGTTACGGCAGACAGCCTTGTTCACGTGAAATCTTTGTGTTTGAATTGGATAGTGACTTTTCCGACGCGCTCCGTCGGAGTGTGCGCCAATCTTCAAGGGTCCCAGCAATCCGTAAGGAGCACTTTCTGCTTATATATATATATATATATATATATCACAAAACCAATCCAGCACCGCCTGACTGACAGCCAACAGGCGGGAAGAACGCTGACTGGGACCTCTACGATGTGCTCACGCTGATAAACATAGGCAGGAATCCGGAATCGGTGCAAGAATTCATTTATTTAAGCAAAGGCAAGTGTGAGTCCATTGCAGTCGTCGGACATAGTGTCCACCATGACGCGTTTCACTCGCATCCGCGAGCTTGATCACATGACGCGCTCGGGAACAATCGTGCATAAATTAACACACAAGCACAAATTCCTTTAAAAATAAACCTTGGTGTGCATAAAACTAAACAACAGACTCCTGATACAATTGGTGTCAAGCCTTGAAACTACCGACAGTCCTAAGACACCGTATTGGTAGTTAGTAGCAACTAAATAGAATCCAATACATTGAAGCTGCTGAATTGATACAGATGATAATGGCAAATATTATTTACGAACATAGTAGATAGCATTTATATATATTACCTACTGGCGGTCGCCAGAAGGTAGTTATAGTTAGGACCTATTTTCCATAGGAAATCCGCAACATTCTATTTGGAATAACTTTGGCGCCCGTTGACGAATCTTTGCAACATTTTCAAAACTTTTGGCCAACTCCGGTCTGCTCCTATCCTGAAAGTCTCGGGATGATTCGTGTAGCGGGGGCTGAGAAAAAAGGGGGTCCCAAAACGTGTTTTCCCCATGCAATTTCCCTTAGGACATTTAGCCGCAGCTACAGCCCGAACTGCTGAACGGAATTACAGCAAATTTGGCAGAAAGGTAGACCTTGGTTCAGAGTCGTGCCTCTTGCTTAAATGGTGTAAATCCGTTCAGTATTTCCTGAGAAAATCAAAACTAAAATCACATATATATCTGGGCGGAGCCTAACCACACATCTCATCGTGAGATCTGATTGTCTGTCAGCACTTCATCCAAGAAGTGTTGGCAGCCATCTTGGGACCAATATACATGATAGCACCTCATTAAAAAGCATTTCAGTTAATAGAAGGTTTTAAGACTTTAGTTACATTATAAATCATTTGTTGATGGTACGATACTCATTTTAGGAATTGTAGTATGTTCTAAGGTGAAAAAGCCTTCTGCTGGGATATCATGAATCATGTTTGAGAAAAAACTATTTTCTCATGCTTTTCCCACAGAGGTTTGGAAGGTGATCTATAAGCTAAACTGAGAGCATATTTTCTGTAAATTCACATCATCTTTCTCAGTCATGTGTGAATGAAGTCTGACATTCTCAGTAAAATATGTACATCCAGCAGGGGCAGAGACTGTAAGTTGATTATTTTGTGTTCTACTGCAGCTTCCCAGAGTGTTCTAAAGAACAACTAGAGCTCTAACAGTCCTACTTATGACAAACGTATGGCACACCAGAAGCCATCTTGATTGGAATAAAGTGGTAACTCTTAAAACATTTAATTTAAAAAGGAACAAAATGAGGGGGTTCATTTTGCCATAGAAAGTATGATTAGTGCTGTAGAAAGAAAAATTAGGGCACATTTTGGGTGACTTTTCAAATCCTCTTCTATTTCATTAAAAACTTCTGACATGCAGACTGAAACATGCACTTTCAATACCAGCAGCAGACTTCCCTGGTCAGCAGTAGCTTTACTACAGTGATCTAAATAGCAACTAGAGTGCTAACATTCTGAATTTATGGCAAATGTGTGACACATCTGAATGCCTTCTTGATGGAATCAAAGTAAAAAACTGAAAGTATGCCTACTGAGGAGACTGTAGTAAATGAGGAAATTAGGAAACTTCATAACAAATAAGTCTCCCAAGATGGCCACCAGAGACAAAAGAGCCCAAATGTAGCACACATATCACCCAGATGTAGCCCAAGTATAGCCCAATGACAGAATGTCCCAGAGTGTTTTAAAGAACAAATAGAGCGCTAACAGTCTTACTTATGACAAAACGATGGCACACCTGAAGCCATCTTCATTGGAATAAAGTGGTAACACTTAAAACATTTAATTTGCAAAGGAACAAAATGAGGGGGTTCAATTTGCCATAGAAATTATGATTAGTGCTGCAGAAAGAAAAATTAGGGCACATTTTGACTTCTCAAATCCTCTTCTATTTCATTAAAAAATTCTGACATGCAGACTGAAACATGCACTTTGAATACCAGCAGCAGACTTCCCTGGTGAGCGGTAGCTTTACTACAGGGATCTAATGAGCAACTAGAGTGCTACCATTCAGAATTTATGGCAAATGTGTGACACATCTGAATGCCTTCTTGATGGAACCAAAGTAAACAAGCATTGAAAATGCAATAGGTCTCGCCCTCATTTAAGTTAAAGCAATTCTAATTGTAATTAGGTGGCTTTTAAGCTTTGCTTTTATTAGTGTTTTTCAAACTTTCATGTACGTAACATGCATATATGTATATGTATATGTATGCATGCATTTATATTTGTATTTATATAGATATGCAGATTATATATATGTTTATATGTGTATGTATATATATACACATATATAAATGCATATGCATATATATGCATATATAAATGTACATATGTGTGCGTGTAGAGAGAGGTAGAGAGAGGTAGAGAGGTAGAGGTGTAGAGGTAGAAAGGTAGAGGTAGAGAGGTAGAGGTAGAGAGGTAGAGGTAGAGAGTAGTAGAGAGAGAGGTAGAGAGAGGTAGAGAGGTAGAGAGTAGAGGATGAGTAATAGAGAGTAGATTGTAGAGAGTGAGTAGTAGAGCGTAGTAGAGAGTAGTAGATAGAGTAACAGAGAGTGAGTAGGAGAGAGTAGTAGAGTGAGTAGTAGAGAGTGAGTAGTAGAGAGTGAGTAGTAGAGAGTAGTAGAGAGTGGGTAATAGAGAGTGAGTAGTAGACAGTAGTAGAGAGTGAGTAGTAGATTGTGTAGTAGAGAGTAGTAGAGAGTGAGTAGTAGAGAGTGCATTTTAGAGAGTGAGTAGTAGAGAGTGAGTAGTAGAGAGTAGTAAAGAGTGAGTAGTGGAGGGTGAGTAGCAGTGAGAGAGAAGTAGAGAGTAGTAGATAATGAGTAGTAGAGTGAGTAGTAGAAATTAGTAGAGAGAGAGTAGTAGAGAGTGAGTAGTAGAGAGTGAGTAGTAGAGAGTGAATAGTAGAGTGAGTAGTAGAGAGTAGTAGAGAGTAGTAGAGAGAGAGTAGCAGAGAGTGAGTAGTAGAGAGTAGTAGAGAGTGAGTACTAGAGAGTGAGTAGTAGAGAGTAGTAGAGAGTGAGTAGTAGAGAGTGAGTAGTAGAGAGAGAGTAGTAGGGAGTAGTAGAGTAGTAGAGAGTGAGTAGTAGAGATTGAGTAGTAGAGAGTAGTGGAGTAGTAGAGAGTAGTAGACAGTGTGTAGTAGAGAGTGAGTAGTAGAAAGTAGTAGAGAGTGAGTAGTAGAGAGAGTAGTAGAGAGTAGTAGAGTAGTAGAGAGTGAGTAGTAGAGAGTGTGTAATAGAGAGTAAGTAGTAGAGAGTAGTAGAGAGTGATTAGTAGAGAGAGTATTAGAGAGGGAGTAGTAGAGAAAGTAGTAGAGAGTAGTAGAGTAGTAGAGAGTGAGTAGTAGAGTGAGCAGTAGAGAGTAGTAGATAGCGAGTAGTAGAGAGTGAGTAGTGGAGAGTGAGCAGTAGACTAGTAGAGAGTGAGTAGTAGAGAGAGTAGTAGAGAGTGAGTAGTATAGAGTAGTAGAGTGAGTAGTAGAGAGTGAGTAGTAGAGAGAGAGTAGTAGAGAGTAGTTGAGAGTGAGTAGTAGAGTAGTAGAATAGTAGAGAGTGAGTGGTAGAGAGTAGTAGAGTGAGTAGTAGAGAGTAGTAGAGAGTGATTAGTAGCGAGAGTAGTAGAGTAGTAGAGAGTGAGTAGTAGAGAGAGTAGTGGAAAGTAGTAGAGTAGTAGAGAGTGATTAGTGGAGAGTGAGTAGCAGAGAGTAGTAGAGAGTGAGTAGTAGAGAGTGAGTAGTGGAGAGTGAGTAGCAGAGAGTAGTAGAGAGTGAGTAGTAGAGAGTGAGTAGTAAAGAGCGAGTAGTAGAGTGAGTAGTAGAGAGGGAGTAGTAGAGAGAGAGTAGTAGAGAGTAAGAAGTAGAGTAGTAGAGAGTGCGTGGTAGAGAGTAGTAGAGAGTAGTAGAGAGAGTAGTGGAGAGTGAGTTGTAGAGAGTGAGTAGTAGAGTAGTAGTAGAGAGTAGTAGAGAGTAGTAGAGAGTGAGTAGTAGAGAGTAGTAGCGAGTGAGTAGTAGAGAGTGAGCAGTTTAATTTAAAAGGAACACAATGAGGGGGTTCATTTTGCCATAGAAATTATGATTAGTGCGGAAAAAAGAAAAATTAGGGCACATTTTGAGTGATTTCTCAAATCCTCTTCTATTTCATTAAAAAATTCTGACATGCAGACTGAAACATGCACTTTCAATACCAGCAGCAGACTTCCCTGGTGAGCAGTAGCTTTACTACAGTGATCTAATAAGCAACTAGAGTGCTAACATTCTGAATTCATGGCAAATTTGTGACACATCTGAATGCCTTCTTGATGGATTTCAAAGTAAAAAACTGAAAGTATTCCTACTGAGGAGACTGTAGTGAATGAGGAAATTAGGAAACTTCAAAACAAATAAGTCTCCCAAGATGGCCACCAGAGACAAAAGAGCCCAAATGTAGCACAAATATCACCGAGATGTAGCCCAAGTATAGCTCAATAACAGAATGTCCCAGAGTGTTTTAAAGAACATCTAGAGCGCTAACAGTCTTACTTATGACAAAAGAATGGCACACCTGAAGCCATCTTGATTGGAATAAAGTGGTAACGCTTAAAACATTTAATTTGCAAAGGAACAAAATGAGGGGCTTCATTTTGCCATAGAAATTATAATTAGTGCTGCAGAAAGAAAAATTAGGGCACATTTTGACTTCTCAAATCCTCTTCTATTTCATTAAAAAATTCTGACATGCAGACTGAAACATGCACTTTGAATACCAGCAGCAGACTTCCCTGGTGAGCAGTAGCTTTACTACAGTGATCTAATGAGCAACTAGAGTGCTACCACTGAGAAGTTATGGAAAATGTGTCACACATCAGAATGCCTTCTTGATGGAACTAAAGTAAACAAGCATTGAAAATGCAATAGGTCTCACCCTCGTTTAAGTTAAAGCAATTCTGTTTGTAATTAGGAGGTTTTTTAGCTTTGCTTGTTTTTTCAAACTTTCATGTACATAACATGCATATGAATGCATATAGGTATATGTATGCATGCATTTATATTTATATAGATATGCAGATTATATATATGTGTTTATATATGTATGTATATTACCTACTGGCGGTCGCCAGTAGGTAGTTATAGTTAGGACCTATTTTCCATAGGAAATCCGCAACATTCTATTCCTAATAAGTCTGGCGCCAGTTGTCGAATCTTCGTGACATTTTCCAAACTTTTGGTCAGCTCCGGTCCGCTCCTATCCTGAAAGTTTCGTGGTGATTCGTCAAGCGGGGGCTGAGAAAAAAGGGGGGTCCCAAAACACGTTTTCCCCATGCAATTTCCCATAGGACCTGTTGACGCAGCTACAGCCCGAACTGCGTAACGGAATTACACCAAATTTGGCAAAGAGGTAGTCCTCAGTTCAGACTCATGCCTTTTGCATAAATGGTGTAAATTGGTTCAGTAGTTCCTGAGAAAATTAGAGTAAAAAAGATAGATATATCTATGGGGTCGGAGGATCCGCGCACCCTAAGCGCACTCTCCCCGAACCGAGCGCGTACCCTCCCGATCACATGCTGAATGCTAATTGGCTGTCAAGTGTCTGTCTACATTCGAAACCAGGAACTGTTGGCAGCCATTTTGTGCCTTGGTAGAAGCGAGACTGATTAAGTAAGGTAAATAAGTGTGCGAAACATGTAAAGGGGGCAGGGTAGAAATACTCTGACCCTGTAGTGTTGTTAGGGGTCCCAGAAGGACCCCGTGGGGCCCCCTTTTTTTTTTTAAACGGTGAAATGCGTGCAGGGTGCGCGGTTCCTGGTGCGTTGGGTGCGCGGATCCCAAAAAAATGGGAAAAAAAATAAAAAATAAAGTTTTGAAAATATAGTTTAAAAAATATTTTAAAAAATATAAAACTATATTTTAAAACATTAACAATTTTTTTTAAAAAACCCAATAAAAACATATATTTTTTAATTTTTAAAAGAATTAATTGAAAAAATTAGTTAACAAAAAGGTTATAAAAAAGTATTTAAAAAAAACATAATTAAAGTAATTGACACACTGAAATTGAAAATTTTTGAAATTCAATGAAAATCATTAATCATCATAGCTTTAGAGATAAATTATAGATAGGAATTAGCATTTAAAAAACCTTTGAAATTCACTGAAAAAAACATAGGTTTCACGCACGTTATAGTTAGGAATTGGCATTTAAAAAACCTTAGAAATTTACTGAAAAAACCATAGGTTTCAGGGGTGTTATATTTAGCTGGACATTTCCCTCGTACAAAACCCTAGAAATTCCCCCGTTATAGTTAGTTCAGCTAACTATAACTCGCGCGCCCCCGCAATGCACTGCTGATGACGTCACATATTACATCACTCATGACATGGTCAGTGACATCACTGATGACATCACTGATGACATCACAAGTAGTAGAGTGAGTACTAGAGAGTAGTAGAGAGTGGGTAGTAGAGAGTGAGTAGTAGAGAGTAGTAGAGAGTGAGTAGTAGAGAGAGTAGTAGAGAGTGAGAAGTAGGGAGAGTAAGAGAGAGTAGTAGAGTAGTAGAGTGAGTAGTAGAGAGCAGTTGAGAGTGAGTAGTAGAGAGTGAGTAGTGGAGAGTGTGCAGTAGAGAGTAGTAGAGAGTGAGTAGTAAAGAGTGAGTAGTACAGAGTGAGTAGTACAGAGTGAGTAGTAGAGAGTAGCAGAGTGAGTAGTAGAGAGTGAGTAGTAGAGAGAGAGTAGTAGAGAGTGAGTAGTAGAGAGTGAGTGGTAGAGAGTAGGAGAGAGTAGTAGAGTGAGTAGTAGAGAATAGTAGAGAGTGAGTAGCAGAGAGAGTAGTAGCGAGTAGTAGAGTAGTAGAGAGTGAGTAGTAGAGAGAGTAGTAGAGAGTAGTATAGTAGTAGAGAGTGAGTAGTAGAGAGTGAGTAGTAGAGAATAAGTAGTGGAGAGTGAGTAGTAGAGAGTGAGTAGTAGAGAGTGAATAGTAGAGAGTGAGTAGTAGAGAGAGAGAAGTAGAGAGTGAGTAGTAGAGAGTAGTAGAGCGAGTAGTAGAGAGTGAGTATTAGAGAGAGAGTAGTAGAGAGTGAGTAGTAGAGTAGTAGAGAGTGAGTGGTAGAGAGTAGTAGAGAGTAGTAGAGTGAGTAGTAGAGAGTAGTAGAGAGTGAGTAGTAGAGGGTGAATAGTAGAGAGTAGTAGTAGAGAGCAGTAGAGAGAGAGTAGTAGAGAGTGAGTAGTAGAGAGCAGTAGCGAGTGAGTAGTAGAGAGTGAGTAGTAGAGTAGTAGAGAGTGAGTAGTAGAGAGTGAGTAGTAGAGAGAGTAGTAGAGAGTAGTAGAGAGTAGTAGAGGGTGAATAGTAGAGAGTAGTAGAGAGTGAGTAGTAGAGAGAGTAAGAGAGAGTAGTTGAGAGTGAGTAGTAGAGAGTGAGTAGTGGAGAGTGTGCAGTAGAGAGTAGTAGAGAGTGAGTAGTAGAGAGTGAGTAGTAGAGAGTGAGTAGTAGAGAGTAGTAGAGAGTGAGTAGTAGAGAGAGTAGTAGAGAGGAGTGAGTAGTAGAGAGTAGTAGAGAGTGAGTAGTAGAGAGTGAGGAGTGGAGAGTGAATAGCAGAGAGCGAGTAGCAGAGAGTGAGTAGTAGAGAGTGAGTAGTAGAGAGTGAATAGTAGAGAGTAGTAGAGAGTGAGTAGTAGAGAGAATAAGAGAGAGTAGTTGAGAGTGAGTAGTAGAGAGTGAGTAGTGGAGAGTGTGCAGTAGAGAGTGAGTAGTAGAGAGTGAGTAGTACAGAGTGAGTAGTAAAGAGTAATAGAGAGTGAGTAGTAGAGAGTAGTAGAGTGAGTAGTAGAGAGTGAGAAGTAGAGTAGTAGAGAGTGAGTGGTAGAGAGTAGAGAGTGAGTAGTAGAGAGTAGTAGAGAGAGAGTAGTAGAGAGTGAGTAGTAGAGAGTGAGTAGTAGAGAGTGAGTAGTAGAGTAGTAGAGAGTGAGTAGTAGAGAGTAGTAGAGAGTGAGTAGTAGAGTGAGTAGTAGAGAGAGAGTAGTAGAGAGTAGTAGAGAGTGAGTAGTAGAGTAGTAGAGAGTAGTCAGTCAGTGTCAGTCAGTGTCAGTCAGTCAGTTAGTGTCAGTCAGTAAGTGTCAGTCAATCAGTGTCAGTCAGTCAGTTTCAGTCAATCAGTGTCAGCTAGAGCAGCTCTGCCGACCTGGTTCTCTGGCTCTAAAGCATCCCTGCTGGCCTGGTTCTCTCTCTCTAAAGCAGGTCTGCTGACCTGGTTTCTCTGGCTCTACAGCAGGTCTGCTGACCTGGTTCTCTGGCTACAGAGCAGCTCTGCTGATCTGGTTCTCTGGCTCTAAAGCAACTCTGCTGACCTGGTTCTCTAGCTCTAAAGCAGTTCTGCTGACATGGTTCTCTGGCTCTAGAGCAGCTCTGCTGACCTGGTTCTCTCACTCTAAAGCAGCTCTACTGACCTGGTTCCTCTGGCTCTACAGCAGCTCTGCTGACCTGGTTCTCTGGCTCTAGAGCAAATTTTCAGAAAAATTTATAATGTTATTTAATGAATAAATTATTTATAATTAAACAGTTAAAAAACCGTAGAAAGTCAGTACAAAAAAATAGGTATAACTACTATCACACTTAAAAATTAGCATTTAAAAAACCTTTGAAATTCACTGAAAAAAACATCGGTTTCAGAGACGTTATAGTTAGAAATTAGCATTTAAAAAAGCTTTGAAATTCACTGAAAAAAAACATAGTTTTCAGAGACGTTATAGTTAGAAATTAGCATTTAAAAAACGTAGAAATTCATTTGAGATGTCATCGGTGATGTCATCAGTGATGTCATTGACCATGTCATGAATGATGTAATATGTGACATGATCAGCAGTGCATTGTGGGCGCGTGAGTTATAGTTAGCCGAACTAACTGTAACGGAGGAATTTCTATGGTTTTGTACGAGTGAAATGGCCAGCTAATTATAACACCCCTGAAACTTATGTTTTTTTCTGTGAATAGATAGATAGATAGATAGATAGATAGATAGATAGATAGATAGATAGATAGATAGATAGATAGATAGATAGATAGATAGATAGATAGATAGATAGATAGATAGATAGATAGATAGATAGATAGATAGATAGATAGATAGATAGATAGATAGATAGATAGATAGATAGATAGAAATAGATATACTATGGATAGATAGATAGATAGATAGATAGATAGATAGATAGATAGATAGATAGATAGATAGATAGATAGATAGATAGATAGATAGATAGATAGATAGATAGATAGATAGATAGATAGATAGATAGATAGATAGATAGATAGATAGATAGATAGATAGATAGATAGATAGATAGATAGATAGATAGATAGATAGATAGATAGATAGATAGATAGATAGATAGATAGATATTACATCACTCATGACATGGTCAGTGACATCACTGATGACATCACTGATGACATCACAAGTAGTAGAGTGAGTACTAGAGAGTAGTAGAGAGTGGGTAGTAGAGAGTGAGTAGTAGAGAGTAGTAGAGAGTGAGTAGTAGAGAGAGTAGTAGAGAGTGAGAAGTAGGGAGAGTAAGAGAGAGTAGTAGAGTAGTAGAGTGAGTAGTAGAGAGCAGTTGAGAGTGAGTAGTAGAGAGTGAGTAGTGGAGAGTGTGCAGTAGAGAGTAGTAGAGAGTGAGTAGTAAAGAGTGAGTAGTACAGAGTGAGTAGTACAGAGTGAGTAGTAGAGAGTAGCAGAGTGAGTAGTAGAGAGTGAGTAGTAGAGAGAGAGTAGTAGAGAGTGAGTAATAGAGAGTGAGTGGTAGAGAGTAGGAGAGAGTAGTAGAGTGAGTAGTAGAGAATAGTAGAGAGTGAGTAGCAGAGAGAGTAGTAGCGAGTAGTAGAGTAGTAGAGAGTGAGTAGTAGAGAGAGTAGTAGAGAGTAGTATAGTAGTAGAGAGTGAGTAGTAGAGAGTGAGTAGTAGAGAATAAGTAGTGGAGAGTGAGTAGTAGAGAGTGAGTAGTAGAGAGTGAATAGTAGAGAGTGAGTAGTAGAGAGAGAGAAGTAGAGAGTGAGTAGTAGAGAGTAGTAGAGCGAGTAGTAGAGAGTGAGTATTAGAGAGAGAGTAGTAGAGAGTGAGTAGTAGAGTAGTAGAGAGTGAGTGGTAGAGAGTAGTAGAGAGTAGTAGAGTGAGTAGTAGAGAGTAGTAGAGAGTGAGTTGTAGAGGGTGAATAGTAGAGAGTAGTAGTAGAGAGCAGTAGAGAGAGAGTAGTAGAGAGTGAGTAGTAGAGAGCAGTAGCGAGTGAGTAGTAGAGAGTGAGTAGTAGAGTAGTAGAGAGTGAGTAGTAGAGAGTGAGTAGTAGAGAGAGTAGTAGAGAGTAGTAGAGAGTAGTAGAGGGTGAATAGTAGAGAGTAGTAGAGAGTGAGTAGTAGAGAGAGTAAGAGAGAGTAGTTGAGAGTGAGTAGTAGAGAGTGAGTAGTGGAGAGTGTGCAGTAGAGAGTAGTAGAGAGTGAGTAGTAGAGAGTGAGTAGTAGAGAGTGAGTAGTAGAGAGTAGTAGAGAGTGAGTAGTAGAGAGAGTAGTAGAGAGGAGTGAGTAGTAGAGAGTAGTAGAGAGTGAGTAGTAGAGAGTGAGGAGTGGAGAGTGAATAGCAGAGAGCGAGTAGCAGAGAGTGAGTAGTAGAGAGTGAGTAGTAGAGAGTGAATAGTAGAGAGTAGTAGAGAGTGAGTAGTAGAGAGAATAAGAGAGAGTAGTTGAGAGTGAGTAGTAGAGAGTGAGTAGTGGAGAGTGTGCAGTAGAGAGTGAGTAGTACAGAGTGAGTAGTACAGAGTGAGTAGTAAAGAGTAATAGAGAGTGAGTAGTAGAGAGTAGTAGAGTGAGTAGTAGAGAGTGAGAAGTAGAGTAGTAGAGAGTGAGTGGTAGAGAGTAGAGAGTGAGTAGTAGAGAGTAGTAGAGAGAGAGTAGTAGAGAGTGAGTAGTAGAGAGTGAGTAGTAGAGAGTGAGTAGTAGAGCGTAGTAGAGTAGTAGAGAGTGAGTAGTAGAGAGTAGTAGAGAGTGAGTAGTAGAGTGAGTAGTAGAGAGAGAGTAGTAGAGAGTAGTAGAGAGTGAGTAGTAGAGTAGTAGAGAGTAGTCAGTCAGTGTCAGTCAGTGTCAGTCAGTCAGTTAGTGTCAGTCAGTCAGTGTCAGTCAATCAGTGTCAGTCAGTCAGTTTCAGTCAATCAGTGTCAGCTAGAGCAGCTCTGCTGACCTGGTTCTCTGGCTCTAAAGCATCCCTGCTGGCCTGGTTCTCTCTCTCTAAAGCAGGTCTGCTGACCTGGTTTCTCTGGCTCTACAGCAGGTCTGCTGACCTGGTTCTCTGGCTACAGAGCAGCTCTGCTGATCTGGTTCTCTGGCTCTAAAGCAACTCTGCTGACCTGGTTCTCTAGCTCTAAAGCAGTTCTGCTGACATGGTTCTCTGGCTCTAGAGCAGCTCTGCTGACCTGGTTCTCTCCCTCTAAAGCAGCTCTACTGACCTGGTTCCTCTGGCTCTACAGCAGCTCTGCTGACCTGGTTCTCTGGCTCTAGAGCAAATTTTCAGAAAAATTTATAATGTTATTTAATGAATAAATTATTTATAATTAAACAGTTAAAAAACTGTAGAAAGTCAGTACAAAAAAATAGGTATAACTACTATCACACTTAAAAATTAGCATTTAAAAAACCTTTGAAATTCACTGAAAAAAACATAGGTTTCAGAGACGTTATAGTTAGAAATTAGCATTTAAAAAAGCTTTGAAATTCACTGAAAAAAAACATAGTTTTCAGAGACGTTATAGTTAGAAATTAGCATTTAAAAAACGTAGAAATTCATTTGAGATGTCATCGGTGATGTCATCAGTGATGTCACTGACCATGTCATGAATGATGTAATATGTGACATCATCAGCAGTGCATTGTGGGCGCGTGAGTTATAGTTAGCCGAACTAACTGTAACGGAGGAATTTCTATGGCTTTGTACGAGTGAAATGGCCAGCTAATTATAACACCCCTGAAACTTATGTTTTTTTCTGTGAATAGATAGATAGATAGATAGATAGATAGATAGATAGATAGATAGATAGATAGATAGATAGATAGATAGATAGATAGATAGATAGATAGATAGATAGATAGATAGATAGATAGATAGATAGATAGATAGATAGATAGATAGATAGATAGATAGATAGATAGATAGATAGATAGATAGATATAGATATACTATGGATAGATAGATAGATAGATAGATAGATAGATAGATAGATAGATAGATAGATAGATAGATAGATAGATAGATAGATAGATAGATAGATAGATAGATAGATAGATAGATAGATAGATAGATAGATAGATAGATAGATAGAGAGACAGACAGACAGACAGACAGACAGACAGACAGACAGACAGACAGACAGACAGACAGACAGACAGACAGACAGACAGATAGATAGATAGATAGATAGATAGATAGATAGATAGATAGATAGATAGATAGATAGATAGATAGATAGATAGATAGATAGATAGATAGATAGATAGATAGATAGATAGATGATAGATAGATAGATAGATAGATAGATAGATAGATAGATAGATAGATAGATAGATAGATAGATAGATAGATAGATAGATAGATAGATAGATAGATAGATAGATAGATAGATAGATAGATAGATAGATGGATAGAAGTGGCGGTGCAGGGACCTGAAAAGAGTGGGGCTTGGGAAATTAGCCTCGGCTTCTCCCCCTTGTAACGACCTGCCATCAGATTATTTGGGGAGGGGGCAGAGGATGACATCTTAAATGACAAGTGTATAGAATGTTCTCAAATTAAGAGCTCTTCATTCACTTTTGTAAGTTCTAAATGGCTGTTTGGCTCTTTGTGGATGGTGGCAAACTTCAACTTTGCTGGTACCTTCACAGATTTGTAAAACAAATGGAGTATGCTGTTCCCATGTAGGAGTTGGAGGCAGAAAAGGAGGGGGAGGAAAAAGGAGAGATGGCATTGTGTTTACAGCCAGGTGCTAAAAGAAGAATGCGTGATTGTAATGGCATAGCTCCAATAAGGAGCAAGGGCCCTCACACACACCGAAGGTTGTCATGCTTCATCATAGGGCAGCTCTTCGTTGGGCCAGCGCTACAATGCCAAACGGGCCCTGCGAGGGGGCTCTTTGCCGGAGGGCTTTTCTGGTTGCCGTCGTGAAGCTAAAAGGTTTCTTGAGGAGGCATGTTTGTAGTGTGTAGAGGGGGGATAGTGTGAGTGCAGTTTAAAAATAGCTACAGAAATCTCCAAGGGTAGTTTATTCACTGGGTTCCTGTGCCATGAGTAAAAACATGTTAAGTCGTGGACTGGAGAGGGGAAATTATTCCCACTTCAGTTCAAATTGATGTGTAAGGTGTGCAAGGGGTAGACATGTTTCATGCTCTATACAGACCAAGCGGATCTAGGCATTTCTTCAGGACCTAAATATCTTCATCTAGTCATAACGGATGGCATTAACTATATGAATAAAGGAAATAAGCCGCATCCCCTAAAGTCTGAACTCGGGCTGTATATACCTTCAGAAAAAATGCTAGAGATAGTGAAAGTGACATCACATACCCTTTAGCCCAGATTGACAAAGGTTTAGTATCAGGTTAGCGTTACTTTGTTAAAGCAAAATGTTTTCGAGGATTAACAAATGCTTGTTTCTGGTCCTGAGAAATCCTGACTTGGCAGTTCGGGCTGGACTGTTCCTATGAGGAGCAGGGTGAAGATTGGTTTGCATACGGCTGAGTCTAAACTGGAGTGGCATGGTGAGGAAAATAACTTTGGGTTTAACCCAGATTTCATGACTGAGGGTGAATGTCTGATTTGTTCTGCATTCTGTCCATCATTTGTGTGTATTTTGCTTTCTCACCCTAAGTGTGCCGGGTATGCCGAGAGGTGGGTCCCTGGCTCACTGTGCCACTGGATTCAAGCTAGCCTGGCTGATGAGGCGTGGTACCCTCAAACTGGTCTCAGGATGCTAGTTTCTGGTCCAGGGAGGACCTGGCTTGGAATTTGGGCTGGGCTGTTACCATGAGGAGCAGGGTCAAGACTGGTTTGCATTTGGCTGGGTCTAACGTGGGTTGGCATGGTGAGCAAAAGAACAATGGATTTAACTTAAATCTCTTGACTGGGGGCGATTATTTGATTCGTTCTGCATTCCGTCCATCAGTAATGTGTCTTTTTCTTTTTAATAAAGCATTTTTTTGTGTGCATGTTTAAGAAGACAACTTCCGATTTGAGGATGGGTTACCACTACATTCTTGTAGTCAGTAAAATATGAATGCTTTGTGACTGGAATTCGATCGCAAAACAATGATACATACCATCCTGCTTTGGTATTTGGAAGGGATGCACCTTCCAATAAAATACTGTATAAGTATTTGTTTGTTAGCACAAGTTGCAATTTAGTAACTTACTGAATCACAATTTGGGTTTCATAGACACCAAAATGCTTTTTTACAGTTGCAAATGGGCTGATTCTGAGAATGCACAAAAGCTAAGAACATCTAACTCTGAGACCCCAGCCACATTGCGTATAGACATGTCTTTATGGAATCCTCCTCTTCTCTGATATGCTGCTTATCTCAAGAGAAGTACTACCTGTGCGTTTCAGATTTGTTGCCTTTTTAGACAGTGTTTTCACCTTTAATGTTTATGAGATAGTTTTGATAGGGTCATCATTTATGGGTGCATTTATTAGGGTTTGCATTTAAAGCTGTATGGAATATAAAAATGAGCGCGCACTAATGTCCATTCAGATTTCTCTTATGTTTTAGAATAGCTTAACCTTATTGACATTGGAAGTCAATCAGATTGGCGCCACTCTAGCTCGATTCATTACACTTAGTCCTTGGCATGCAGGTGATAACCTGCTGCAGTGCATGGGAGCACTTTTGCATTAGCATCTGGGGCAGCGAGCAATTTTGCAGGAGACCGTTTCAGTCCGGCTGCTTGCCACAGGGCTTCCCCTCCTGGGCTGTGTCGTTGTGGCTTATGGTGGGTCAAGTCATTGTATTCAGGGGAAACCACACTGCAGTTAGGGTTGATTGCTGTGCATGCTGTGTTGCATGATGCGCTGGAAACAAACATTCCCCTTGTTGACAATGTCAATTCTTGCAACCGCAGAGGGGCCATTTTTGCTAAGAGCAAGCAAAGAACAGTTATTGTTTTCTGCAGAATCAGCTAAGGTCAAGTGCGTTAGCTTAGACTCTAATGTTTCTCAACATTGAGGGCTGCATTTTTAGAATGTCTGATATTGAAGGGTCAAGAACATAAACGCAGGTAGAGTACAAGAGATTATAAAAAAAATAATTCAGAAAGAGATGAAGAAATTACAGAGGATGGCATTCACCCATAAATAAGAGAGGTGTCCGAAGTGGGACAAGGAAAGAGAGAGTCCATTTTGGCACAGAAGGAGAGGATACTCTGGCACACTGAAAAATGTTTAGAGTACATAAATGTTGGGGAAAATATTGTAGTTACAGTTTTCATTTGGTCAGGAATGCGATGGGCATGTATTGGATTTGTAGCTGGTAATTTGACTCTGATGCCTGTCTTCCACTTCACAGAACTGATCAATAGTTTTCGGGAGCAATACAAATACTAGTATTATTGCTGAATGCAAAAAGGCAGTCTCGTGAAAATAAATCCAAAATTAGGAGATTAGCCACTAAAGAGAATACTATAGAGCCACAGGTTCTCCTATGTGGGGAAAGCATGGTGGAAATATTGAGAAATGTGTTTCCACCTTGGACAGATCTCAAAGCTCTTTGCGAAAATGCAGATGTTAAAAAATGGAAGAGAGAGTAGGAGGTTGGTAGGGCTTTTTGCATGATATTGTGTATACTGTCTTTTGTTGTGTTTAAATTAAGGTTATTTTGGTATATGGTATGCATTTGGAAGAAATTGGTATCCATTGATGTTCTGAGGTGTCTTTGATACCGCATTTGCCTGGTACATTACATTTTATCTCCAGATCATCCCTGATGCTAAACGGCCCCAGTCTTGTCCTGGACCGAAACGGCATTGTCCTTAGTTCTGATGCAATCTTTAACTCCACTTCTTTTACCCAAGGAATCTGAGAAAACCTTGCTATAATGCGCTGGCCTCAAATCCATTGTAATATCGCGAGAGGCGATGGGAGAGCCCACGCCTCTCGCCACGATAGGGGGAGTGTAAGCAATAAAGACCCCCGTGAATTGAGTTAGCAGGAGTGGTCTCGACGGAGTGTGAGACCACGTGAGGGAGTCAATAAAATGCCCAGGGCTCTGGGCGGGAGTTAGTTCAAAGCTACCCCATAACTATATCACAGTGTGCAGAGTCATCTTTATTGTGTCCAGGCCCCACGCGCCCACAATATTACACTGGCGACGAGAGTGGTGGACTTCCCTACCTGCCGTGCAGCCTGGGTGCGAGCGCTGCCTGCACCGCACCGTTCGTGTCACCCCTCCGGCTCGAAGCCCCAAGTGTCGCGTCGGCTGTGGCGCTTCGCAGCGGTCCCGCTGCGTCCCCGACAACCGCCCGCATCTGACGGAGGACGTCCCAACCGGGACCGGGACACGCACCAGCTGGAGTCCCACGTTGTACCGGGAAGCGCGGTGAGTGCGCACGTGCTCTCTGCTGCCCCCTTGAGGCCGCTAGCGGTACCGCGCCTGTCTCGGCCGTCAGCCTGCTTCACCTACACGTGCCCCGGCCAAGGCAACTAGCGCTGCATATGCGCTCCACGCGATCCGACCTCACAGTGTTTCTCATCCCTCCCCAGCAAGCCCAGGAGAGGGAATAGTCAGGCCTGTGGAGGGACAGCGCCTGCATAGGACTCTGCCTCCACTGCACCACACGGTTTCGCTTTGGGGACCCCCCTTTTTCGTGGCACAGGAACTGCTGCGTGCCCCACTGTGGCCCCAGCCGCCACCACTCACCTCTGAACCACAGGAAGTTGCATTGCCGCGTGACATTCGCACCAGCCACATCGTGCCATCGACGCACTAGCGCCCCTCTGGCTCAGATTCATTACCTGCCTGCAACCCAGTAGTCGCTACCAAAGGTACCATCATGACCACCGTCCCGCCCTTGGAGCCGTTCGCAGTCACAGGCCCGCCGCCCTCCCAAGCAGCGCGGTGGAAAGAGTGGGTGGAACGGTTAGAGACATTCTTCGAAGCCGCAGAAATTAAAGACCGACGTCAGCGGTCCATGCTCCTCCACTTAGGGGGAAAGGATATCCACAAGATTGCGAAGACCGTCCTAGAAGCCGGGCCCCGAGGACTTATGCCACGCTGAGGGATGCGATCACAGCGCACTTTGAACCATATGCGAACCCGGATTATGAGCGATTTCTGCTCCGACAAGCGAAGCAGCTCCCAGAAGAGTCGGTTGATGTGTTCTACGCCAGGCTTAAGGAACTAGCAAGCACATGCACCCTGCCCGATGAAGATGATGCAGTGTGTGCGCAATTCATCCAGGGGTGCGCATCCTCAAAACTGCGAGAGCGCATCCTAGAAGCACACAACATGACGATGAAGGACATACTGACCCTGGGACGCTCCAAAGAACTTTCCAAAGCAAGAGCATCCCATATGGAACTGAAGGCTCCGGCAACCATCAAAGAAGAACCGGTATGTGTCATCCAACCTAACCCACGAGGCCCGCGGCCGAAACCCAGAAAGCAGGCAGCTCAAGGACCCGGACAAAGTCCCAAACCCTGTCCCTGCGGTTGGTGTGGAGGCCCACTCCCACATGAAGGCGCGTGTCCAGCGCAAGGAAAAACATGCAGTGCCTGCGGGAAGGTCAACCATTTTTCTAAAATGTGCCGCTCAAGACCCACACGGCGATCGCATGGTCCGGCTCGACCCGTACATACACTGGAAGCTGCACCTGGAGAGTCGTCGAACAGTGACATGGACGATGATGAAGCTGCTACGGTGCACGTGGTGCACATGCTGCATGCCCTGTCAGCATCTCCGCAAGCCGCACCCATGTGCACTGTGAATGTGCACGGACACCCAGTGACGACACTCATCGACACCGGCGCCACGATCAACCTCATGGCTGTCAGTGCGTACAAGCAGCTGCCCAACCCGCCAGCGCTCCGCAACACCAACGTCCAGGTATATGCGTTTGGGACCCACACCCATCTCCGGATGTGCGGAATGTTTCAAGCAGAGCTCTCCCACAACGAGTCCTGCCAGTCAGCCAAGGTATACGTGTCCAGAGAAGGGTCCGGATTTCTTCTTGGTTGTCGCACAGCTCTGGAGCTGCACCTCATCAAGTTTGCGTGCGCAGTACAAACGCATAGCCTAGATCAACTGGCAGCTGAGTTCGCACCCCTCTTCAATGGGATCGGATGCCTCAAAGGCCCAGCGGTCCGACTGCACATTGATAAGACGGTAGCCCCGGTGGCCCTCAGATACAGGAGGATTGCCTTTCATCTCAGGCCGAAAGTGGAGGCGGAACTCCGCATGCTGGAAGCGGCAGGAATCATAGAACGGGTGACGGGACCCACGCCATGGGTGTCCCCCATTGTGGTCGCGAAAAAGCCGAAACAGCCAGATGCCGTTCGCATATGCATCGACATGCGCATCCCGAACCTGGCAATCAAACGAGAGCGCCACTTGACGCCCACAGTGGATGACATCATAGGCGAGCTGGCAGGCTCCAAGTGGTTCTCAAAAATGGACCTCCGGTCAGGATACTATCAAGTCCCGCTCCACCCTGACTCGCGCCCAATAACAACGTTCTACACTCATGCTGGCCTATGGCGATACAAACGCCTCATTTTCGGGATCTCCAGCGCAGCTGAAGTATTCCAAAACATCATCAAGACGGTGTTGCAAGGGCTAGAGGGGGTGCTCAATGTGAGCGATGACATCCTCGTCCATGCCCCCTCTCTGGATGAACACATTGTCCGCCTCAACGCAGTATTCACACGCCTGAGAGACCGCGGCCTAACGCTCCACAGAGAGAAGTGCGAGTTCCTGCGGAAGGACATAAGTTTCTTTGGGTATCGATTCTCGGACAAAGGGATCGGACCAGATCCTGCCAAAGTAAAAGACATTCAAGAAGCACCAGCCCCCACGTCGGTGACCGGAGTCCGCAGTTTTCTGGGAATGGTTACATATTGTGGCCGGTTCATCAAGAACCTATCGGATCTGACGGGCCCACTGAGAGAGCTCACCAAAACTACGGCCCCTTGGACCTGGGGCCTGACGCAGGCACAAGCATTCCAGCAGACCAAAGCCACGTTGTCAGCAGACACCACTCTGGTGTATTTTGATCCCCGCCATGAGTCCCAGTTAGTCGTGGATGCCAGTCCCACTGGCCTAGGAGCGGTGTTGGCACAACGTCAAAGCTGCGGAGACTGGGCACCGGTAGCCTACGCGAGCAGAACTCTAATGCCTACGGAACAGCGTTATTCACAAATCGAACGGGAAGCCTTAGCGATTCTGTGGAGATGCCTCCATTTTCACATCTATCTATACGGCCACCCTTTCACAGTCATAACAGACCACAAGCCACTGGTTCCGCTGTTTCAAGGGTCATCCTCTCGTCCCCCTCCATGGATCGAGAAGTGGGTACTGCAACTGCAAGAGTTTCAGCTGAAGGTGGAGTACCGTCCCGGTACGCGGAACCCGGCAGACTTCCTATCATGACATGCCCGGCCTGTCACCCCTCCGGAAGCCGAGGAAGCGGCAGCGACTGAAGACTATGTCCGAATGGTGGTCGAGCGGTCCCGGCCACTCCCGATGTCGCTACAGGAAGTGACAGTAGCCACACAGGACGACGACTGCCTCCAGATGGCGATACAGGCAGCCAGGTCGGGTGACTGGCAGCTACTCCAGAACCCGTCTCAAGTCGCTCCATCAAGTCCGACATAAGCTGTTCGTGTCGGCGGAAGCGAGCCTCACCAGACGAGCGGCGCTCCTAGCCCATGGGGCACATCAGGGAATAGTTAAGTCCAAAAATCGACTTCGAAGCAAAGTATGGTTCCCAGGCCTCAACCACCAGATTGAAACGCTCGTACAGCAATGCCCACCGTGCCTCGCTACAAGTCTCCCAAGCAGACCAGCGCCGGTCAATTCGGAAGAAGGCCCCAGCAGACCATGGGAAAGAGTCAGCGCGGACTTGGGGTGTCTCCCGGGAGGACGATATATGCTGGTAGTAGTCGACGATTTCTCAAGGTACCCAGAGGTGGAACTCGTTCTCTCCACATCCGCAGCTGAAGTCATCCCGAAACTCGAAAAAGTGATAGCCACTCACGGGCTATTTGGAGAACTACGGACGGACAATGGGCCACCATTCACCAGCATGGAGATGGCAGAGTACCTAGCAGCCCACAAGATAGAACACCGCAAGATTACACCTCAAACGCTTAATGCGAACGTTGAATAAGACTATACAAATCGCGATGTCTAAGGGCCTCAACATAGAGGAAGCGGTATATCAGTTCCTGCGCGAGTACCGGCTCACCCCCCATTGCACCACCGGGATATCGCCGAGCCGCCTATGTTTCGGCCGAACGGTGACGGACACCATTCCCCACCACTCAACGTGGGAAAGAGCAGAAACCCCCCGAATCTATCAGACCTCAGGCGAGCACGGACCAATGAAGCAGCGTCCCAGAGGAGGGGCACCAGAGAGACCTCCATCGCCACTGGTGACCAGGTACTGGTGCAAGACCGGCACCCCGCAAGCAAATTCCGGACACCATTTGAGAAGAACCCATGGACTGTCACGGCGGTCAAGGGTACCATGGTCACCGCCCAGAGAGGCTCCGAGACTGTCACTCGAAATGTATCATTCTTCAAGAAGGTTCCCCCCGCGGAAGAGGACACTCCAGCCAGTTCGTCTGATCGGAGAAGAACGCCCCCCAGCTGGCCCGTGAGCCCAGGGACCCGCAGGACGGACCAAGCACCATCAGGTCCCGACGGCCAGTCACCCTGACTGCAGCTGACACCGCCATCAGCCCAAGAGTTGAGTGGAGAACCGAGCAGAGAGCCCGCCCACGAGTCAGCTGACCAGCCGCCGGACTCGCAGCCGCGGGACAGCCAAAGCCGGTATCATCTCCGGCCCTGCCCCAAGCTCTCCCAGAGGTACAAGGACTATGTAACGAGTGGCTAGTTGGCGATCAAATGTCGGGTCGCAGCCTGATCAAGCGGTGTGGGCCACGTTCCAAGTAAGACTGTTTCATTATATTATGGGATGACCGAAACTAACGATTTGGACTAGAAGTTAATGTTGACTGTATTTCGTAGCTTTTGTGTTCGTTATTACTTGGTGGGGGAGGAATGTAATGTCGCGAGAGGCGATGGGACAGCCCATGCCTCTCGCCACAATAGGGGGAGTGTAAGCAATAAAGACCCCCGTGAATTGAGTTAGCAGGAGTGGTCTCGACGGAGTGTGAGACCACATGAGGGAGTCAATAAAATGCCCAGGGCTCTGGGCGGGAGTTAGTTCAAAGCTAACCCGTAACTATATCACAGTGTGCAGAGTCATCTTTATTGTGTCCAGGCCCCACGCGCCCACAATATTACATCCATGACATAAATTCTCTGGTGAAACCACTCTAAGATGTCTGAACCTTTTACAGCTACATATATTTGAACTTGGATGCGTCTTCCCTCAAACTCCGAGACATCCTCGAAGAACCCTACCAGATCACTTTTCCTCCCCTCATAAAATACAGTAACTCTATCTGGAGATTGAAGATTCCTACCACCACATACTTTCTCAAAATATTCGCTGGTAATTACAGTAATGTTGGCTGCTTAATCACCAAGCAAAAAACCTGGTAACCAACCATGACATCGATGTCTGGGTCGACACACTCCAGAGCATCACCAGTTACAATGAATTTATCATTCACAATGAAAACCTTATCTTGAAACATACTCAGCCGAGTCAGCCAGCGGTGAAGGTACCTCATTCTCATTCTACCCAGTTAAAATTTTACACTCTGACATACTTTGGCACAGTGTCTCAAGTTATTGTTTCTCAACATATTTTTCACAGAGCACAGCTTACTTTGCTTTGCATAGGAAAGGAAACCATTCTAGAAACAAACGTTGATTTGTTCGAAAAATAAATCTTCATGTTGTCAGGCTCCTTAGGAGTCCTATGACCCTGAGTTTGATCCAAAAATATAAGCTTGTTTTCTTCTCATACACTTCCCTTGCTGATGCATGGGACACCTCAAGACTCTTTGCTGCATGGATTTTTTTCCTGTGCAGGGTTAAACTCAGAGTCGTTTTTGCTGTATGCTGTTGCTTCAGCAATGTCTAATAAATAATTATCTGATTAATATGTCACTGTACCCCCTAAACTAACCCACTGAGAGGAAATGCTGAAGAGAAGTTATTTAAGAATCCACACTTTGTTCTTGGTTCTGTGTCCTCGTGAAGCATCGTGTCTCAAAACAACCAATTTGGGCATAAAATTGAAGAGATTTGCCATTTATTCACAGCTTCTTGATACCCACTCACTCATTCAGGAAGAATTAGAATAATGTCTGGTAAATGTTTGAGGATGGCCCTCCCTTCGAAGCTTAACAAATGAAACAAAAAATATTTCTAACTTTCTGGTCAGAATCTCAGGGCATCTGTTACTCCATAGTAGATCTCAAAAGCATCAAACCAATTTATGCAGACTAAGGGTGGATGTCCTGGGCATTCCAAGAATGTTGCTGGAGGCCCACCAGATTGCATCATACTCCAGACGATGCTCAGCTGATAATGTGCATTAGAAACATGTCCTAGAAATCCTCAAGGAAATGGTTTGTTCAGCATGTGCAGAATATATAACAGACAACAAATACATTCTAAGGAACACATGTATACTGAGTAAGCTCATAAACAAGAACAAGAGGCACCATCATGAAATATTGAAGATAAGAAACAGAGAGAGCAATTGAGTAAATAGTCCAAAATTCTCCTTCAAAACGCAGACTGACAAAAAGTACAACTTAAATGGGTGTGGGTGGTATACATATACACAAGCACACTCACTTGCACCCAAGCATTCACAGGCGGACATGCTCACACACACCTTTTAACAACACTCACTTACAAATTCACATACATTCATGCACGCACGCACAGTCAATAAAAACGCAAAACTTACCTGCTGCAGCTTTCAGGGAGGGAAATCTCGGTGTTGGCAGGAGTGACGGACTGCTGCCTTCCCTCAGGTCAGCCAATGAGGGGAGACTGCAGTCACTACCTTGTCACACAGTAGAATGGGGTCAGAGAAACTGCTGATCCCAACTACTTTGTGATGAGGTGTCAGTGATAGACATTCAGCCCTGGGAACTTCAGGACTCAAAACAGAAGGTCCTAGGTAGGAGACCGCTAGTACTGGGGCTTCTGGTTGTCAGAGTATGCACCCTGTACAAGCAGGAACCAACACTCTAGTCAGGGTAAGCTAGATACACACTAAAAGATAACCTGTGCTCACCCTCTGGTAGCTTGGTATAGGGCAGTCAGGCTTATCTAAAGAGGCAAAGTGTAAAGTGTTTGTGCAATACACACACACATGATGGAAAAAAACACAAAAATACTCCACACTGTTAGAAAAATAGAATATGTTTTTATGAGTAAAACAAGGCCAGAACGGCAAAAATCCAATAAGTAGAACTGGAGTTATGAATTTTTAAAGAAGAAATCAAATTGTATTGCTTAGAGTCAAATAGCGCTTAGGGGTTACTTGAGGTCGCGCTGGGCCAGGGGAAATCCAAAGGTTAGGCCCACCGCAATGGAGTCACTCAGTTTCTTCTGAAAAAGTATCTGACGTCAACGGCGAAGACTCGATGCAAAGGTTAGAATCTGTGCAGTCGAAGAAGACTTCGTCATCGAACTCCTTTATGATGCAAACACTGTGTCATCCATGAGCCGTACTGTCCATCGTCATCAAGCCACACATTCTGTTGAAGCGATGTCATTGATTGGCTCCTGCATTGGCATCAAAGGGCAATGCATTGGTTCCGATTGGTGCAAAGTCATCACTGCATCGGTTTTGATGGTTCTGGACAGCAGAAAACCCCCTTCAAGGGCCCAGGACTAGAATGGCACCACATAGCAGGGCAGGACTCACAGATGAGTCCAGGTGATGTTTTAGAGTTGAAGGAAGTCCTGATGACCCTGAGACATCAGAACCGGGGCAAGCCAGCAATCCCTTGGAGTCACTCTAGGTTCAAATGAGATTGGTCCAGTCCTTGTCCTCAGCATGGCAGAGTACAGCAGGCCAGTACAGCAAAACAGAAAACCAGTTCTTCCAGAGAAGCAGTCAAGCAGAGTTGAAATCCTTGAGGCATTTGCAGTCTTTACTCCTGGCAGAGTTCTTCACAGGTGCAGTAGTGAACTGTCTTGGTACGGTCAGAGCCCCAGTACTTATACCCAGCTGTGCATTTGAAGTGCAGAGGTCCCATTTTTATCCCAGTCCTGGCTCCAGACTATCAGTAGGGGGTAATCAATCCTTCGTGTGGGAAACAGGAGACTGCCTTTTCATGTGTAAGTGTTAGCTCCCTTTCTCTCTTCATGCCAGGAAGAGCTACCAAAATGCAGATGTATGCAGATGTGTTCTCTGTCACACCTGCCCTTACCTTGCTTGTGGCTGTCTAGAGGGAATGCAACAAGTGTAGCTGTCACCCACGAGGCCTGGGCTAAATTTCCGTTCCGCTCGCGGAAATTGCGATAATTTGACATGTTCGCGTTCCGCGGAGAGCGCGAAAATGTCAAAATTTCCGCATTCCGCAGTTTAGCGATAATTTGGTTCTTGCTCGCGCTGTAAAATAATACATTCTCGCGCGCGCGATCGCCTTACCTGAATCCCTGCGTTCGCCGACAAGTTTTCCCGATCCGGTCGCGTTCTCCACAAGATGTTGGATTGTTGGTAGCCATTTGCGCTGTCTCGCGACAGTTCGCGCCCGCAGTAACGTCATGCGTCGCGCGACCACGTCTTTCTTCTCGCGATCATGCACCGCGAGAAGAGTGAAAACAAGATGGCCGCGCCCGCAAGCAACCGCATGGGTAAGTTGGCGAGCCGCGAACACGCATAAAATACCGCGAACGGGCGGGAAAAAAACTTCCGCATCTTCACAATATTTCCGCGTGTTTGCAGAGATTTTAAACATTTTCGCGATAATTTGCGAAAGTCGCTTTCGCAAATTCCGCCCACCCCTATCACCCACCCCAGAAGTGCTTTGGAGACAGACTACAAGGCACACAGAACAATAAGCAGAGAAATGTCTACTTTCTACAAGTGGATTTTCTAAAACAGTAATGTCAAATCCAACTTTACCAGTAAAAGATATGAAACAGAAATTACAGCTTAAAAGTGTATTAAGGAATTCCTAATGATAGCCCATGAGAAGAATTGGCCTCACAGTAATGAGAAACTAATTTGGATGTATCATGTTAAACCTAAAAGTACCTGTTCTAAATTTTAGCTACAGAGTACCCCGCCCTTAGGGCTACCTAGGCCCTACTTGAGGGGTGACATGTTTAATAAAAGGGGAGTTTAAGGCTTGGCAAAGGATTTTAAATGGCAATTAGAAGTGGCTTTAAACTGCTCACACAGTCCTTCCAGTAGCAGGCCTGGGACAGCTTTGAAAGTCTAACGGTGTGGGTGGCACACACAATGCTGCAGGCCAACTAGTATTGTAGAAGTGGACCTCAGCTAGGCCTACCAGTGCAAGGGGTTCGCCCTTCTCTGCACAGAGTCCTCAGGCCAATAGGAAGAAGTTGGCACAGAAACTGGAATAGAAAATACAAAGTTTAATAAACCTCATGAGGTGGAACTACATTCACACAGCACCCTTCGGTATTGAATGAAGTACCACACCAAACAGAAGGACCATGGTCCTTTTATACCCACACAGGGGCTTGAAAGAGGGCAGTACAAGTACAGCAGAAGATTTTATGTACATATAAGGTCATATAGAAATGCACAGTCGACAAGTAGGAGGAGTTAACAGTTTGCCAATGCTAGTAAACACATCCTGACAGTTACATACTACTAACAGCTGCAAGGACAGTTGAAAACTCACTGGGCATGTGCAAAGGTGGAAGATGCTATATATAGTTCGTTTCTAGGCAGATTACAAGAGCAGTCAACACTGAGGGAGGACAAAGCACATGGTGAGCACATGGCAAACAAAATGGCTGTCAGAAATACAAAATGGATTCCACAAAATGGACAAGAAAGCCTCTAAATTCAAGATGGATTCCGCTAATGCTAAGCCAATCGCTGCCAATTTACAACAGACGACCCTTTTAGCATTAGCTGAATACATCTGTTCCTCTGGGGTAATCTAAATATGCATCCCGTACATCTATTAGCATGATTTCGGCCACCTTTTATTCAACATTTGTTGGGCTTCTGTTTCTGCAACATTCCTTTTGACAGGTATACAGGCAGAGATGCAAATGAAGCAAAGCATTGGACCACATTCGATACATACACAGCATGTAAAAAGTATCGTAATCATTACACACAGGATAGTCAGTAGCTTCCAGCCCCAAGCAGAAACAAGAGTCCAAAACCATCCAGTAAAAGTCCAAGTACCAGTCTCTGGATGAATTTCTGCAGCAATCTTATGCAGTTTTGATATTGCGTCGTATACTGAAGGTGAGTGATCCGGTATGAATACGCAACAGCTGCTACCGATGATGCGACATGCACCACCTCGATCAGCCAGAACCACATCTAGAACCATTCGGTTCTGGAGAGCTACAATCCTTGAAATTTGCAGCTCCTCCGTAATGTTCCCAAGTGCCATAGCTGTCTGATTGGTAACAGCTTCCACAACTCTAGTTAATTGTCTTACTTTCCTACTGTTTAATGCAGCACCCACAAAGAAGAACAAACCTAAATTAAAATCGACATATTGTTGCAGAGTGGTATCAGTTTGGTCTACTTAATCAGTACTATTTGTCCTCTTGTATCTATTTCTAGAGATATCGTTAAATAATTTAAGGTCCCGGTGATATGATTCAGGTGCCAGAAGCACAGGGGGCAATAGAAAGGACGCATAGCACACACCTGACCACCCAGCAGGTAGTTGATAATATCCGTGGCTACCACAGACAAAATAGGTATTATGTGAGGCTATAAAACTGCTAATATTTATACCCTTAATAGTCAGAATTACAGTACATTCGCTTTTCCCCACTGGAATTCTCCCAATACTGCTTACACATAGATCTGCTTTAGCTCTAGTAACAGAAATCACAAATTGTTCATTACTGGTAAAAGTTCTCATATTTGTGAAGACATATGGTGTTGAAATATTGTCCGGTTGATACTCTTCCCATTCCCATTTGGTCCCTTTGGCTTGAGGATAACCATCTTAATCTTGGTAGCATACTTTATTAAGGCGAAAAAGAAGCCCGCCTACTGTGCGTCTTCCAGATGCAAATAAAAGCGCATACCAAGCTTGACAAGAACCATTATGAGAAAAGGGAAGAGGAATAAAAGGTGTTCCTCCTTTCTTTTGATGTGCAGGTATCATCCCACACACCCAACAGTTGGTAATATTTGTGGCATTATGAGTATGATGCAACATCTGGATAAAGGTATTATTTAAATAAGATTGTCAATGCTTCTGCTCATGGTAGGGAAGCATAAAGTAGTGGTGTTCAACTGATACTGGAGTAGTGGCGATCAAAAGCTCTCGAGCAGGAGCCACTTTCTCAACGAACTAGGTTATTACTGCTACAGCCACCATAGCAACAACAAACCCTATAGCACAAATGATCTTTCTCTTAGCAACAGTTGATTTCATTGTGGACATGATCAGCTTGTCGTTGAAAACGATCGATGGAGCTCTTATCCCTGGGCAGCCGTTGGTTTCTTCACCGAGGGTCAAGACAGATGTCGCTACACTATACAAGACTGATCCTCCCCCCTTGCCACATCGGCATTCCGTTTCACTAACCCAGGGAGGTTGCTCAACCAGTCTATTTCGATGATGCGGGCTCTTTCCGTTGTCTCAGTTGGTATCGGGTTACTCCAGGAATCCTGTGGTCCGGGAAGACTCCCTCAAGTTCATCAGGTGATATGGCTTGGCCTTTATCTGTATCCAGGATGTCCCGATTGTCGATTAAGGCAGCAGGATCCACCAAGGTAGACGGCACTTTCTTGCAATGGGTGGAGTGCACCCAGTTCCTCCTGTTCGTCACTCTGACCGCAGTTCTCATTGAAAGGAGCACCTGCTCTGGGCCGCGCCACCTCGGTTCCAAGCTGCTCGACCTCTGGAATGATCGGATCATCACCTGGTCTCCAGGTCGAAGTCCATGGCCTTCACCGGCAGACCTATCAGGAAGAGCTTCTCGAACCTGTTGATGAATAGAAACCAAACTGTCAGTCAATAGTGATAGGTAGTCACTCATCAACACACATGGTACATCATGTATGGGGCGTGGTTTAGGAATTCCCCAAATGTTCATAGGCCTTCCAAACACCACCTCATATGGTGTAAGACCAGATCGCGAATGTGGCACTGATCTAATGGACAACAGTGCCAAAGGTAATGCGTCTGGCCAATTCAAGGATGTGGAAGCCTGTATTTTCGCCAGTTTCAATTTAAGTGTGGCGTTATACCTTTCCACTAGCCCTGCTGTGGATGGAAAGCAGCGTGGAACTTGTGCTTGATTCCTAATCCCTTCAGGACATAGTCGACAACTTGGCCAACAAAATGGGGTCTGTTATCATTCCATAAAAGCTTACAGACACCAAATCTAGGAAAGAATTCCTTCAAAAGTACCTTTGCTGTAGTGAGAGCTGTATTGTCCTTCATAGGGTATGCCTCTATCCATTTACTGAAGGCACATACCACTACCAAAACATACTTTAAGTTATTACAGCGCTCAAGCTGGATGTAATCCATTTGCAAAACTTCAAAAGGTGCGGTTGGCGTAGCAAACCCTCCTGTAGGAGTTCGTGTCCCTTTACCAGGATTATGCTGAAAACAAATCAGACAAGACTGCACCATCTTTTTAGCTGTGCTGGCAATTTCTGGATGCTCCCAAACTTGCGTGAGCAATTTTGTGATCGAGGAGGCTCCAACATGTGCCGGCCCATGTGCCATATGAATCATAGGTTGTAAATAGGCTGTAGCCAGTCTCCACTTACTCATCTCCTTTATTCCTCCAACAGCCCTCATCATCCAATGTTCCCTCCTTAGACCATTGCCCAATTTCTTCTGCAGAAGCGGATCTCTGCATATCTAGCACTTCCTGTCTGGTATCATGCCAACGTTCAGCCTGTGACTTCACTACGTACATAGACGTGGTGCTTCGCAGCATGGCAGTTTCACTGGCTGTTTGGTCTGCAAAAGCATTGCCTTGTCCTATCTTATCAATTATTTTCTTATGTGCGCTACATTTAAAAATTGCTATTCTCTTCGGGTATGTTAAAGCAGTCAAGAAATTATGTACTAATTCTCCATGCATTATTTGCATCCCGTGGGATGTAAGAAAGCCCCTCTCCTTCCAGAGTAGCCCAAAATCATGAGCCACTCCGAAAGCATAGCGGCTATCTGTATAAATGTTCAAAGATAAGTCAGTACTAAGTTCACATGCTCGTGTTAAAGCTATTAGCTCAGCTGCCTGAGCTGACTTCTGTGGAATACGAGCTGTCTCAACTACCGTCTGAAGTGTTGTAATTGCATATGCAGCTGACGTTGTACCATCTGGTAACTTCAAACAGGACCCATCAACCCATAGTTCCCCATCAACACTTGAAAGGGGCGTGTCTTGCAAACCGACACGACCCTTTGTCTGTTCCTCAGTAAGGAATATACAATCATGAGACTCCTGTGACTGAGACTGAGTCTCGATAACAACCCTGTGAGGAGCACGGGGAAATTACCTGTTTTGTTGATCCTGTGGTCCCTGGCCGAGGCGCCTTAGAATCCCTGGGCTCACCGCCGGTCTCCCCCGTCGCCTGCAGCCCCGTGACACCTGAGGGCGCGGCCGCTGTGTGGGGAGACTACACTACCCAGGAGCCTTTGCGGCCGGACGCCGTACACCGCCAGCTCGCGCTCAGTGGCGCTTAAATTCGAACCTGGTCTTCGACCGAGTGGGAGTCTCGATAACAACCCTGTGAGGAGCACGGGGAAATTACCTGTTTTGTTGATCCTGTGGTCCCTGGCCGAGGCGCCTTAGAATCCCTGGGCTCACCGCCGGTCTCCCCCGCCGCCTGCAGCCCCGTGACACCTGAGGGCGCGGCCGCTGTGTGGGGAGACTACACTACCCAGGAGCCTTTGCGGCCGGACGCCGTACACCGCCAGCTCGCGCTCAGTGGCGCTTAAATTCGAACCTGGTCTCCCGCCTCGCGGGACGCGCGCAGGCGGCGCCGGGAGAAGCCCGGGACAAGGGCGGGGCCGTCTGCGGCCGTCCGAGGCCAGAGGAGGCCGGGCTGGGCCATCCCTATTGGTTCGTCTGTTCAAGCCGGGCATCGTTCCACCTCCACTGAAAGACTTCTACGAACACTAAGTTAAGTCTGTGAGTGGTGCGTAGATTCCATATTGTTAGTTGCATGAGGCACCACAGCTGGGGGCATAACATTCGTCCTGCTTTGTAACGTATTGCTGTAGCCACCGCCTGTGAGTCACAGCGTAGGTCAATTTCTTTCGCTCCCGGGTCAGCCTGAAATTTGTCAGTTTGAGAATATGGGGAAAACCAAAAAAACACCAATCAAACCTGGGACAGGAGTTAGGGGTACATTAGATGCATTCATCACACGGGCGGAATCACTGCTGACACACGAGATACAACTGACGGAGCGTAGATTGTCCCTTGATTTCTTACTGGCACAGAAACGCTCCTCACTGGGGACAATAGCGGAATGTGTCACACCGGGGACGAGTACAGCGGCAGGTCAGGGTCCCTCTCTGTCTAGTAAAACTCAGGGTGTCACATTAACACAAGTTCATATAAATAGCCAAAGTGACGGTGGTGACGAGCTACCGTCAGTGGTGGGTCCCGTGGTAGAACCGGAGGTTAGCGGACCCGAGGGAGCACAGGCGGATGTCCAAAAACAAAATGAGATTACTCCCGGGGGTGAGAGGGATCTTAACGCCCTAGTGGAGAAAGAAAGGGTAGTAGTTACCCGTTCAAAAAAAGCCTTAATAACGCCAGACCCCCCACCAGAAAGTGCCACTATCGTGAGTTTGAAGTCCTCAATCAGGCCACAGAACAAGGGGACAAGTAAAAACAAAAATGATCCAAATATAAAAAAAGGTGGTTCCAAAATAGACCCTATAATAGTTGAGGATGAAAGCAATAGGCCAGCTTGCTCACAAGGTCATATTAGCTCCCCTGTAAATAGAATGGACTGGTCACAGGAGATAATGAAGACACTCGACTCCAAGTTGGAAGCCCTTTTTCTTAAACACTTGGCCCCCCTGGTAGCAGATATAAAGAAAATCGAGGAAAAAGTCAATAGGTGGTTGGAGATGGATAAACGTGTTCTCCCAGTCCCCCATTTAATTTCGTTACCGGATGGGCAAGAGTCTGTATCCGACCCGGAACGAGCAGGGTCAAAGCAGAGGGTAGATCGTATTGGGAGCAATGATAGTGTCACACACCCGGTCCAGGCCCCTGTAAGCACCCAACAAGAGTTTAGTATAAAAGCTCAGTTAGCAGCCACCGGTTCCCATAACGCCCAGGTACTGAGCTCGCCGGGCCTCCAGACGTTAGATTTGCCCCCGGCATGTTGCCCCTACACAATCGTTTTAGCAGGGGTACCGGCCCATAACGGGGAAAGAGAAGAATCTACAGTTTCCTTGATAAACAAGGTCAGCCACTGGTTGGATAATAATGCGAAGGATTCTATGCAGTGGAGAACGCATATTCTCATGGCAAGGAGGGTAGCCTGGATTGGTACCTCAAAAAAGAAGTTTGCCGGAGATTGCGTCATTGTCAATTTCAGACACCGAGAGCTGGTAAAAGAACTGTTGGGTTATAGTTATGTGGCTTTTGATAGTGGGTCGTCTATCAAAATGCTCCCTCTAAATTTTTTCTATAGGGATCAGGCAAAAGTACCGCGTCAGGGGCCACGTAATAGAGTGGAAGTCCCGCTATCAAGACCATTTAGACTGGGGTTAGTCTCCAATAGGTTCAATCCACTGTCTGATGCGGCAGTGATGGATGAACTAGATTGACAGACTCAAGTAGAAATACCGGTAAATTTACCACCTCCAGACAACATTATGCCTGTGGAAAATGTTGGGTCCATAGGAAACAGCCATCTTCCCGAAATCCCCCAAAATGAGGGTGTAATAACTCAATTAGTGATTAGTCCCGAAGCAGATCAGATTAGCTCAGGAGAAGGGGGTTCCCAAACTCAATATTCCCATGTATGGAACGGGACTAACCCGGAGAACGGGGAACTCAGGGTAGTATCGTGGAACATTGCCGGAATCTCTCCCAAACTAAGAACCAAGGAATGGTTGGAGTACAGCAAAAAGTTCCACATTATCTGTTTACAAGAATCATGGGAAATGGATAGTAATGTCCCCCATCTAGATGGGTACAAAATGTTTTTTGTGCCCGCTCAAAAATCCGTGATGGGAAGAGCGAAAGGAGGACTAATAACGTATGTATCACTGACGCTACAAGGGACATGGGAAGATTTGGGCTGGAACTCAGAATATAGTCAGGGTCTTAGTTATAGTAACAAGGGGACTAAGTTTGTTTTGATAAATTTTTACAATGCGGGTCAATCAATGCAGAGGTTGGCAGACCTGAAGAATAGACTGGCTGATTTGCATTCTAGGGGAAACTATCCCCCAAACGTAATCTTGGTGGGAGATTTTAATTGTCACCCATGCCCATATCTGAAATGGTTCGAGGGATCTTGGAATTCTTGTCCTTCCACCGATGACTGGCACCTTGAACATACGCAGGAAGGCAGTGAACTAAGTATGATTTTGGGGATATATAATCTCGTCCCTACAATGGACTTGATTAAGCCCAGGCTCCCAAATATCATAAATCCCACGTTTAAAGGCAGGGGCAAAGAAACTATTATAGATTTTATCTTTATTTCTTATGAGTTTAAAAGTAGGATCATAGATTTTAATATAGAAATCAGTATCTTCAGCGACCATAACCCACTGGTGTTATCATTGAGGGACGCTGATGATCCCGTGCAGTTAATGCCTCGGATGTTAAGGGGAAATTTGGAAGCAACTGATCAGGGTAGGCGACTGCGTTGGTCTAACACTGATGGGGAAGCATTCTATAAAAAACTTCTCGCAAACCCAGAAAGTGGGATATGGCTGTGCCTAAACCAAGATATCAGAGGCCAAGATTTGATAAACGCATTTGAAAGCATGGCAAGGGATATTGACAGACTATTGAGGATTAAATCACATGCACCGCCCAATCTTATGCCGAAATGGTTTGACAAAGCATGCTCCAGAGCCCAAAAAGAACTTAAACGGGCACTTAAAAAGGTCCCGAAGGACAGGAGTATGATAGTGGAATGTAGGACCAACTATAAATTGGCCATAAAAAAGAGGAAAAAATCCATCCACTATGAAGCTTGGGCGAATTTAAGGGAGGCAGCCGAAATGAGAGATATGTCACGGTTTTGGAGGGTGATTAACGATCCTAGTTTTCAGCCCCCAAACAGTGCGAAGGTCTCCTGCAATATCTTGCCGGAAGCGTGGGTCTCCCACTTCAAAAAATTGTATAATCAGGGCAGCACCCTGACTCACTATATCTCTGATGCAGGCGCGTTGCCAAGTTCATGGGTTCAGTTCTCAGTGGACGAAATTAAAATTGGAATTCAAGCCCTGACAAAGAATAAGGCCCCGGGCCCAGACGGGATTCCTCCCGACTTATTCTTATCCCAGGTTGACCTTTGGGCCCCTATACTCACTAGAGTTTTTAACACAGCAGTGGAAAGGGGTATGCCCAGGTCTTGGTCGACTGCCACAATTGTTCCCCTTTTTAAAAAGGGCAATAAAAGCGATCCTCAATGTTACCGCCCGATTTCATTAATCGATGTTTCAGCAAAAGTTTTAGGGAAGGTAATTCTAAACCGTTTGATGGACTGGGCTGAAGAAAACAATATTATCACAGATACCCAGTACGGTTTTAGAATGGGTCGCTCTACCTCAGACCAATGTCTCAACCTTTATAACCTGGTGGCTAAGTATACTCTAGCCGATGATGGGACAGTTTATCTTGCTTTCATGGACCTAACGGCAGCTTTTGACAGGGTCAACCGGGAAAAATTATGGGAGATTTTAAAGCTGCTTGGGGTGGACCCTAGTCTGATTTTTATTTTAAAAACACTACATAGGGACACAACTGCCCGGATCAGATACAGCAACGAAGGGAGTTTAACTGATCATTTTACTTGCACTGGGGGGTGAGACAGGGTTGTATTCTAGCGCCCTTTTTATTTACGTTATACATAAATGGCCTGGATAAAGCCCTAGTAGAACTGGAGGTGGACTGCCCTAGAGTAGCCAATAGAAGTATACCTGTTCTGCTATACGCGGACGACGCAGTACTCCTCGCACGAACAGGGAGGGGTCTGCAGGCCCTCATTGACGGCTTCTGTCGGTTTATGGCACAACTAGACTTATCTGCCAACCTAACAAAATCCTATATCATGGAAGCTGGTAAAAGACCAAAGAGGAACTTCAGTTTCAAAATCGGGGGCCATAAGCTCGAGAAGGTTGAGGTTTTTAACTATTTGGGAATCATTTTTGACAAACACCTAAAATTCACGCCACTAGTCACAGAAAAGTGTAAACAGCACACAAACATAATGGGTTCCATTATGTCACGCGTCACGAGGTTAGGCCACTGGTCCCCGAACGAATTATTGAATTTATATAATTCAATCTGTTGTTCTAAGATTATGTATGGGAGTGAGGTCTGGGGTACTAGAAACACCTCTACGATTCAACAGGAGGAAAATAAGTTTCTGAGAAGGATTTTGCAAGTACCACAAAGCATCCCTGCCTATATCATACATGAAGAGTTAGGGCTCCCTTACATCTCTGATAGAATAAGCCTAAAACCAGTAATGTGTTGGATTAAAATTTGGACCAATCCTGACGCTAGCTTCAGCAGAGATATAATTACAGATTGTATTAGAAGGGAAAAAAGCCACAAGATTCCATGGCTAAAATTCGTGAAAGATAAGCTGAAGTGGCTGGGCTATGTAAGTTGTTTTGATGATCCCTCCTCTATGACGCTCCAATCAAAAACACTCATAAAAGCAGAATACTTGAGGCGGGTAGCTTGCCATAGAGAAGATAGTGAATTAATGAAAGGCTCAGTGCGTGCATATATACTTACGAAATCCGTTGCTGGTATAGAACCTTATTTGGCGCAAATCTTTAACAAAAATGACAGATTTTTAATGACCAGATTTAGACTGGATCTTTTACACCACATTTTAGCTGTCCCCGCGGGATTTACAAAAGATATCGGTTCAAAGGGTCCCTGTGGCTGCGATCTGGTGTCTCCACAGGACACTCTTCACTTTGTATTCTTTTGTCCCCTATATGATTTCCCGCGGAATATCTTTTTAAAACGCATCCTAAAAGCGAATAAATTCACCCACGTCAGGGTAGCTCTGTTATATTTAAAACTCTCTGTGGAACCTTTTACACTGTTTTGTACTGTGAACTTTTTAAGACTTGCTGCAAAATCGAGGAAATCGAGATGCGAGACATAAGTTACCTCGTTGTCAGTATAAAGGAGAGGGCGTATCGCCTCATGTTATTAGTTCTGCACTATGCAGAAAACAGTAATAATGCCAAAAAAGTATGTAAATGACGTATTGGATGATTTATCGTACCAGGGAAGTTATAGGGTATTTTTAATGCTAGCATTTTTATACATGTGTTTTAAGCCTCTATGATCGCACATTTTAACTTGGTTATTGTCTTTCTTTTTTGGTACTATATAGCTCTTGCACCCTGCACTTTATTAATGAATATTTGATGACTGTAGAGCTAGCCAGTCGCTTTGCAAAAACTAGCCTGCAAGATTATGAATAAGACATTTAGATCCGCCTTATTTCTGCATTATTTTCACAGTCTTGATGAATTTTAACATGTGACATTGTATGTAATATTATGTTGAATTATGTGTATCCATTTTTGCTCTTTTCTTGGATTTTTTTATATCCGAATAAAGATATTTTGATGATGATGATGAGTCACCGGGTATGGCAACAAAGTGGCTGGGTTTAGTATCGCACATCTCTTTAGTGTAATGTGAGGGGCCAACAATGTCAATTCGTATCCTGTTAGACGAGCACTAGTTAAATGCTGCATCTTTGTCTGATTTAAAAGGGCATCAACCGCATGGGGTACTAGCACCAACAGCTTATGTGACAAAACTATCCCTTCACTCTGACGTATTGACACAGCTGTTGCTGCAACTGAACGGAAGCATCCAGGTAACGCACGAGCAACAGGATCAAGTACTGCTGAAAAATATGCACAGGGATGCTGTTTGTCACCGTGTGTCTGCACTAAAACTGACAATGCGCATCCATCTTTCTCATGTACATAGAGTGTAAAAGGCTTCGTATAATCTGGAGTACCTAACACTGGTGCTGAACAAAGAGCTTGTCGTAACTGTCGGAAAGCAGTCTCACATTCATCTGTCCATGGGAGGGGCATTGGAGTATCTTTAGTCAAAAGTGCTAGCAAGGGTTTAACAATGTGTGAAAACCCTAATATCCATTGCCTACAAAAAGAAGTAAGACCAATGAATGCACGGACATCTTTCTGAGTAAGGGGCACTGGTGTGTCTAAAATAGCTTGAATGCGATCTGGTGTGAGTGCACGGCCCTCCTTAGACAGAAGGTGACCTAAGTAGGTTACCTTCAGTCTACAATATTGCAATTTCTTTCGTGACACGTTGTGATGATGGGAAGCAAGAAAAGATAGCAAGGACAAAGTACATTTTTCACACTGTTCAGGGGTATCGGCTGCCAACAAGATGTCATCGACATATTGTATGAGAGCCACACCTTCAGGCAAAACAAAAGAATCAAGTTGTCTTTTTAATGCTTGACTGTAAATGCTAGGACTCTCAGTATAGCCTTGAGGAACTCTACAAAATCTATACGATCGATTATTCAAAGTGAAACCGAACAAAAATCGGCTATCAGGATGAATAGGGATCGAAAAGAAAGCATTCTTCAAGTCTATCACAGAGAATGTAGTTGCTGTCGGAGGAACCAAAGTAAGAAGTGTCGTTATGTCAGAAACCACGGGGTATTGTGGTACTACAATCTTGTTAACTTCTCGCAAATCAATAATGAATCGGTAAATCCTAGTGTCAGTATCTTTTTTCAGAATAGGAAGAATCGGACTGTTACAAACATTGTAAGGAACTTCCTCAACAACCCCCACTTCAATGAGATCATGGACAACACGTATGAGTGCTTCTTTACCTTCCGGTGAAATTTTGTACTGAGGCAAACGTGGCAGCACAGCGCCCTTCTTGACACTAATATGTACTGGTGGAATAACCATTTGCCCTACATCAGTGTCTGAAGTAGCCCACAAATTACTAGGGAGTGAAGCTTATGCAATATCCTCTTTAACAAGACAAGCTCTCTCCTTCACAGGATGGTTGTCATTCAAGATAACACGTACACCTTCTGGAGAACATTGTATCGTAGCCCTGAAATACTTGAGCATATCAAGACCCACAATATTGTCTGGTGTATTCGGGGAAAGCAAAAATGGACACGGAGCAGTAAATGTATCCACATGGAATGCAAGTGGTTGTGACAATGGGCTAAGGGAAGGGGTTCCATCGAAACCTATCGATGTAATGGTTAAGCCAGACAGGGGAGCCCTTGGAACCAATTGTTTAGACAAGGCACTACGAGTAGCTCCTGTATCAACCAGAAACTGATCAGTGGAACCCAAAACATTTGCTGTAACATAGGGACCCCTCTGATCTACTGGAACTTCAACTGATTCCTTACCCCATCCTAGGCAATCCTATGCATAAGCAGAATCTTGAGAATCAGACGGCACATAGTCGGACATTTGATATTGGTTCCTTCTATCAAAAGTGTTAAACCCATTCTGCCCACGTATATTAGCATCAAACCTAGCACGATCACCTGTGCTTCCTGTAGGCCCTGAATATCCTGAACGATTTCTCATTTGTCCCCGACCACATGGACACTGCTGAGCACACAGTGCTGGACAATCGGAAGCCCAATGCCCAAATTTCTTACAGTACGCGCACTGGTCAGCAGACAAATTCAAACGAGTATAAGAAGGGAAAGACGAACCATAAGATCCGCGTCCACCTCTATCACTACCTCTAAAAGGCGGACCATAAGCCTGAGCCAACATAACCTTCGTTTTTAATTCTTTAGTCTTCTTATCCTCATTACCCTTTGGTTCTAATTCCTTGTGTTCATAATACTGAGACATAGTCAAGAGAGAAACCGGAGAAGAGGTAGTCCATGAACTCTCACTGGCTTTTAGGCGACTAGCTATTCCTGGCAACAGGTTTGCGACATATTTATCAACAAACAGATGTCTGCCTGTCTCATCTGTCAATGACTGACCACTAAAATCGTGGAATGCTTCTTCAAAGCGTGTAAAGAAATCAGAGACCGATTCATCTGCCTTTTGCTTAGAAGACGCTAAAACAGTCCAATCTATCTTTTTAGGGGGAATAATCGTTTTTAACTTAACTAATATAGCTGCGGGAAGATCTAAAATTAACTGACATGGCTTCTGTGCGGGTTCCCTTTCTACATCCATTTGTTCTAACTCTTTCCATAACGCCCCAAAAGCTGCACGATCATCAATTTTACGAACAGTTCTCCACATATCAGGCGGTAATATCAATCCGAAAAATAAATCAATATCGGGCAAAGTCATAGTACAAGAGCTAATGGCACCCTCAACTTCCTCATAAAAAGCGGCTGGATTTTTCCGCGGATCAGGCAATGCAGTTTTAAGTGCTATGACATCCGTCCTATTCCAAGGAGTGTAAACCCAATTATAAATAAAATAACCCTTTGCATCGATAGAGGCCTTATCATCACTTGTACCCTGTCCTTTAGGAGGAACATACAAAGGCGCGGCCTCCCGCATAGGTTTCGCATGAACTATCATAGTCTTATCTGTTCCGGAGATAGAAGCTTGTGCCATGCCGGTCTGAGATGTCCGTGCAGCTACGTCTGCAGCCTTTTTCTACTCTCACAAATGGACTGCATCAACACGCAGTTTAACCAAATGCCTGATTGTATCATTCACCTGGGGGAAAATAAAAAGACCATCACGCATTTGCTTACAATTAACTGCTACATCGTCGGGCTCTAACTCCTCAGAATATTTCCTAAACAGCTAAAGGACCTCTGCGGCAAACACCTTAGTAAAATACAGCTGCTCCCTTTCCTGCCACCCTTTCATACTATCTAGAAGTTCAGAGGCGGGGGCAATGCTACAAACTGCTTTACGAGCAGCAGATCTAAGCTGGGTCGAACGCGCAGCGGTCAACATAGAACGAGTTTCTCGTGCCTTGTGTTCCTCCGAACTAGAGTCCTCATCTGACTCATGAGGGGCAGAAGGAACAGTATACGGAGGTGGAGGACGATCTAATAATAAGGAATCATCTTGTGTTTTATTAAGTATAGGAGAAAGGGGCCGCCGAACAGCGTATTGGCCAGTTACCTGTAAATTGAGCTCCCTATCTTCTCTCTCTTTTAACTCTTTTATTTCTTTGTTCTTCAGCTCTAATGCTTTCACATAAATGTTCTTTCGCTGTTCTTTTTCAATCAAGGCTTGCTCACGCTTCATTCGTTCATGCACTTCTTTCTCCCACATTCGTACACAATCAAACACATCTTGCCTAGTCTTTCGCTTACACAGACATTGTTCTACATACTCAATCTTTCGTAAATCAAATGACCCATACATAGGCCAACGCAACTCAGGATCCTTACGAGTGTATTTATTTCATAATGTGCTGTACATTATAGAAGAAAGACCATGCTTAATATACATATCCCTATTAGGCGTCCCCTCCGGGGGGGCCGGTTGTGCTTCATCGAGTCTCAAATTGGTACCACTACAAAAGCAACACATCCTAAGAAGTGTGCTAAAAACAGGCATGCCAAAAATAGTGCAGAATATGCAGTATTATAATCAAAGTAGCACTTAAGGTACCTTTAGTACGATGTGCCGTTCAAATCAATTCAGATAGAGAAAATTCTCCTCATCACCTGCCTATATAAATTGCAATTTATATATGAATCACATAGAAATCTAAGTTGGCCAACACAAATCCAAAATACAAAAGCCGCAGTAAGTGTTACTAAACTACCTTACCAATCCCAGGCATAAAAACCAACAGCAAGCACCGCAGAATGACACTTACCAATCATTTGGTGTCCAGGTTCCAACTGCCAAGTTCTAAAATCGACCAAATGGTCACTGCACGGCGAATCAACAGAAGAGATCTCAGTCGAGGACCGGCACCACCTGGATGGTCAGATCAGAAAGAAAGGAAAAACGCCGTGGTTGCCAAGACTCTAGTCTCATCGGGCAGCGATCGCATCCAGAGCGAGATTCCAATCCTTCGTCGCGACCAATCCTTTGGGCATCCGAGTCGCCGATGAGCCCCACTCGTTGGGCACCAATTTGTAGAAGTGGACCTCAGCTAGGCCTACCAGTGCAAGGGGTTCGCCCTTCTCTGCACAGAGTCCTCAGACCAATAGGAAGAAGTTGGCACAGAAACTGGAATAGAAAATACAAAGTTTAATAAACCTCATGAGGTGGAACTACATTCACACAGCACCCTTCGGTATTGAATGAAGTAGCACACCAAACAGAAGGAGCATGGTCTTTTTATACCCACACAGGGGCTTGAAAGAGGGCAGTACAAGTACAGCAGAAGATTTTATGTACATATAAGGTCATATAGAAATGCACAGTTGACAAGTAGGAGGAGTTAACAGTTTGCCAATGCTAGTAAACACATCTTGACAGTTACATACTACTAACAGCTGCAAGGACAGTTGAATACTCACTGGGCATGTGCAAAGGTGGAAGAGGCTAAATATAGTTCGTTTCTAGGCAGATTACAAGAGCAGTAAACACTGAGGGAGGACAAAGCACATGGTGAGCACATGGCAAACAAAATGGCTGTCAGAAATTCAAAATGGATTCCGCAAAATGGACAAGATAGCCTCTAAATACAAGATGGATTCCGCTACTGCTAAGCCAATCGCTGCCAATTTACAACAGAATTTCTAAAGACAGTGGTCCCTAGACAAGGATTATTGAGAGCAAACAATAAATATAGACCCAATCAGTACTATATTTTACAGCTGTCCAGCCGGACAAGTGTTTTTAATATATAGTTGCTTAAATATACACAAAATTCAGCAAGAAACAAATAAAGTGCGACACAAGCCTGTATCCAACTTAGTGGAAAGGACGTACAACATGAAACAAAAATGCTCAGGCAGAGTAGATTGTTTGTATGAGACACATTTTGGTAGGACAAACAAATTATAGTGGAGACACCATTACACATAATAAGTATTAAATAAAGAGGTGCATAGGGCGTACAACAAGTCGACGGCGTTTCGATCCTTATAAAAGATATAGGATCATCAGGACATTAACAATGGTATGCCTGTATACATTTTGCCTAGATCCAGATCCAAGTGACTTTGAGGAGGTTTGTTTCAGGCGAAGACCGAGTAGAAGTCCAGGCCAAGTACAAGGAGAGTAAATGATGCAGACAGCTACAGCCACGTTCTGTGCAGTTGGATGCTGGGTCAGAGTCAACCTAATAAAGGCTGTAACAGCTTAAAGGAGATGTTTGAAATGTCTGAGCCACGGAGCGGTCTCGAAATCAGAGCGGCCTATTGCAGTGGGCTGCTGTATATCAGGGACGGTGAGCCAGTAACCTGTGAGCCACGTCCGTGGTCTCTAGTGACAAGGAATGGGGTTGATGCCAATCTGTGAACAACCTCTAGCAGCTCACTGCAATAGGCCACTCTGATTTCGATTGTTTGCTGTCATTAATCCTTGTCTAGGGACCACTGTCTTTAGAAATAATTGATTACCCAAGGTCCCTGACCAAAATTATTTGGGTTCCCGTGTTCTTCATAGCAGACCCAGTAGTAGCATGTAGAATACAGGCCCTGGGTATATTGTATACCACATTACAAGGGACTTATAAGTGAACTAAATATGCCAATTGTGTACACCAATGTTACTATGTTTAGGGGAGAAGCACAAGCCCTTTAGCACTGGTTAGCAGTGGTAAAGTCCTCAGTCTTAAGGTCAACAAAAAGGTGGTCAGACAAAAAAAGGGGGAAGGCAAACGTTTAGGCTCATGCTTCAGAGAGGGCCATTTTCCAACAGAGACCATCACCGATGCTCCCCCAAGTCATGAGGGGGAGGGCCTCTTGGAACTTTGCTTAGCTGAGGAGGTCACACCCACAAGAGCTGTGACATCCTCAGTCAGGAAAGGTCAGCTCAGGCAGCCAGGAGCCTGCACACTTATAACGCATTACTCGAGTTCCTGGCTGCCTGACCTAAGTGATTGTGAGACTGACGTTTGCTCGGCCTGACAGAAACTCTTCATGTCCAAAAGGTGCGGGAGCATGACCCCTTTATCCCTAAGGATGGGCTGCTGCTGTCAAAATGATTGTTAGTTATATTGTTTGTTTGTGAAGTGAGATAAATGACAACAGAACTTAAAGCTGAATGGTGTGTGCATCACTGACACACTCTGTAAACAAGGAAAATGAACAAACCTAGTCTCTGTCAAGAAGGCTATGAGTTTGTCAATGTGAGCAAAGGGTGTGTTTCTCACTATCTCTCCACGTCAGCTTCTTTTGGTCTGGGGCACCTTGGGGAGGGACTCCAACTTCCATCTTGCCTTGCTCCATGGAGCGGCCAGGAAACAGCCACCTTCTGTATTTGCTGCTATTAATGCTTCAAAGTGCCTTCATTTATTCTGCGGGCAGTGCCCTGGTAAAGCCTGGGCTAAGGGAAGGCCCATTTTTAGCCCGTCATTGGCTCTGCAGCGAAGGTACTGTGTTGTTCTGTATTTCACTGTTTGTTGCCCCACTGAGCTTCCATTTGGTGTCCACTATTATACTATATATCCTTGTTTCCAAATCTTTATCGCAAGATGAGTAACATTCTACAGCAGTGGAAACATTCGGACTTTGAACATTTGGCACATTTTGGACTAGTTTAAATATATCACTAAGTGACACAGTTTAATTTTATTCGAGCACTGGTTCTGTTGGGGTAGGCCTCATTGGCTAATCTACTGCTCTATTTAAGAACCAGGCTTGGGACGTGCAGTTGCCGATCTACCCCCTTGTTTAAGTTGGTTTGTTTTTGCTTTGGAGGCCTGCCTTCTAACAACTTGCTAGTTTATTATGGGGAACCCATGCATGGTCCTACAAAGAATTGCAGGACCCCCCAAGAATCTGGTGATTGTGCCCTCAATGAGATTGACCAGCTGATAGAAGAGGTTGAGTCCATTATGGTGGCTACTGGCCCAAGCAAAGGGGAGAGGATTTTAGCAGTGAAATCAAAACCAAACCCTTTCAGAATTCTTCAATCAGAAAGTGTCTGGAAAATCAACCCATAGAGGCTGCCCTACCACAGATTCTGCCTCGCGAGCTAGTCCGACTAATTCAGGGCCACGTGTATCCATCGGTAGCTAATACCCAAGAATTTAGTGTTCCATGTAGTTATTGGTTTTTGCCATTAGCCGACTTTAACAGAAACATCCCTGGTCTTGGGGACTTCGACAGACCGGGAGGGTCTGTGGCTATGATAACAATTCCTCTACCTGATAAGCATACTATCTTAGCACAATTCAAGGAGCTTGGGAAAGAGGTTGATGTTCTCAAGTTCTTGATAATGCACTTAACAAGTATTGTTAGACACCTGATAACTGCCAAAGAAGGGGGCAAGTCAAAGTACCCCAGACGAGCCTTGAGAAAAGTCTTTGGTCCAATCAATCAACACACCGGTGGTACAGAATTCCCCACCGCTCGCTAAGGGGGTAAGGGTAAATTATGGTAGTGAAGCAGCAATGGGTGTGCAGAGTCAGGGTACCATCAGGGACTTGAGATATACGAGAGGGTTGGGTGTAGTTGAACATTCTGCCTTAGGGACAGTAAAAGGTACTTTGGAGACAGGGACACCAGGTCGTTTGTTTCAGCCCCCATTCTGACAGAGCACCAATTGCATTACCAGTAGCATGACTGTTCCACACTCATACACTTGTTCTCCGAAAACCCCCTATCTCACACCCTCACTCACTATAAAGCAGTACCAAAAAAAGATCTCCGCCAAAGCGACCCTTCAGGGGACCCATAGGGCATTGCAGCGCCGGCCTGACTAGGAGCAGCAGCCCGATGACGAAGCATGACATCCTTCGGTGTGTGAGGGCATCAAGAGACAAGACTCACGCTTGCCTCAAACATACAGGGTTTAAGCCTAGGACTCCACTCCGTTCATTCCTGTCTCTTCTTCTTACTCTTGCTTCGGGTGACTATTACACCCTACCTTGGAACAGTTGCCCCCGTTTGAATTGCGATTCACACAAGAAGCACTGGTACTGGACCGTAATCTGCTCCTAGTACCCCCCTCTTCTTTTGTGATATATTTTCTTCTACTGTTACACTCATAGAAGTTCCTAATCCAAGTTCAATGGTGTTCACTTCTAACATGATGACAAAGACAATGTTAGTTTCCTGGAATGTGACAGGATTTGCTCCAAATGATCCTTACCTGATTGGAACAATTTCATATGTGGTTTCGACAACTGCCTATTTCAGGAAACCAATCAACAGGGTAGGATATTTATGTTATTAGGGCCCTACCACTGATAATCCCATACGACGGCCGTCAAGAAGTTTACTGATTTGGGCCAAGATTTCATTAAAGTAGTTCATAAGTATGTTGCCTATAGCCAGCCAGGAAATTTTAAGAATTGGACTAAAGAGTAGAGTAAACACCCCAGTTGATATTTATAACATCTATGTGAGAGGAGTCAAAGAAGGGCTACAGTCACCCATACTATAAAATCTTGAGGATCTCATGGACAAGAGGCTGCCTCGCCATCATTTAATTGCAGTGGGTGATTTTAATACTACTTTTGAGCTCCTTGGCAGCTATGATGTTAGCCTTGCTGACAAGGAAGATGAACTGTGGGCCATCCCTTGGTTAGATCTAGCCCAGGTTAAAAGGTGGTCACAGGTAGCGATTGAGTTGAAGGCCTGTATGTAAGAATAAGGGTTGAGAACTACTAATAGAAGAATTAAATGTGATAAGCATGGGGCCACCACGTATCTAGATATAACAATGCAAGCAGAATTGATTGAGGATTAATCGACCTTAGAATTGGGCACATCATTGAGGATGTGAAAGAAAGCGAGACATTAGAGAGTGACCAGAACCCTCTGTGCCTCATTCTATGATCACTGTGTGAATATTGGCTAAAAGACTCATTCCCACATTGTCAAACACAAGGTGTCCTCCTTACTAACAATACGCATTCCCTTAAGTGGCATCATGTAGTTCACCAAACGGACACTCTTTTCCAAATAAACTTAGATTTACAATTAGCTATAGCTATTCTATATGTTATTCAAACCAGGAATGGCAACCAAAATGAGGTTGCCAGTATTCACTCACATTTCTTTGGGCATATTGTGCAGCACTTTATAGACCCCTCGTCAAATTTTAAAAACATTCTCAACTCCCCACCAATTTTTTAATAAGAACTACAGACAGAGTAGGACTGATCTAAACTATAAAGCAAAAGGACCTGAGCTCAATAAGTACATTGAGGAAAATTTACAATCAAACTCAAACTAGAGCAAAAAGAGAATGGAATGAAAAAAGATGGTGAGGTATTAAAGATGCCAGTGAAAGAAAAGATTCTTACAAACTTTGGGCCTTAGTCTCTGGGGGGTGAAACAGGACAGCATTAAAACCGGACAACTTTATTCCTTCCTCTGTCTGAGCTAATCATTTTAAATCTCTTTACACTGATGCTTCCCAGCAACAGCCTCTGGAATTTCCACTTGCAATCCGTCCTATGGTGTCACGTTGTCATAATAGGCCAGGATAGCAGCGCTGCCGTTTTAAATGGTTACCTAGAAGGGTAAACCCAAATAAAGTCACAGGGACCTAGGTATCAAACAGTACATAGGAACAGTTGTCCCAGTGGTAAGTTTAATATACATAAAGAGAGAAAATTTACCAACAATGAATGAATAAGACATATTGTACTATGTGTACAGTGTTATTTAATCACACTGGACTCATAATGATTTATACATTTGTTAACACAGTGTTAAAATAGTGCCCCAGGAGGGGAGAGGGAAGGTAGGGGTGTTGTGATTAAGGTGAGGATGATGCATTGAATGGGCATTGAAGCTCCGTAAGACGTACTCTCTGAGCAGTGGTTCTCCTCTTAGCCTCCCCTTTCAGGGCAAGCTGCTCGGCTCCTCTCTGGGGTAAGAGGAGAACCACTGCCCAGAGAGTACTTCTTACGGAGCTTAAATGTCCATTGTGATTTAATTAAGGAAATGCAATTAGTTCAAGGCCCATGCTGAGATATACGCCCGGCTACTGTGCAGAGAATTAGGGACTTAGACCCTCTTGTGTTGTCTTGTTCTCACTCGCCTCACTGGAGCCTAGGCGCCCATCTTCTTCACGCCCAGGCCCAATGAGGGCTTTTTTCAGGGTATCAACCCTTCCCCCCTTTTTCACCTCCACTGTCCTGAGGAAGACACCGGCGTAAGGGATTCACTTACCTACAATCCTCTATGGGTCGAAACGTCAACATCTGATACATTAGCCAGTTGTAACAACAGCGATGAATCACTGTTTTTGTTATTTGATCATGGCGACTAGAATTATGGATATTGTGTGATTAATTTGGCTTATCTATGAGCCTTCCTGTCATGTAAACAATATACTATATGAACCACGCTTTCTTTCATTCACTCCCTCATCCTCACCTTAATCACAACACCCCTACCTTCCCTCTCCCCTCCTGAGGCACTGTTTTTAACACTGTGTTAACAAATGTATGAATCATTATGAGTCCAGTGTGATTAAATAACACTGTACACTAAGTACAATACATCTTATTCATTCATTGTTGGTAAATATTCTCTATTTATGTATATGAAACTATCCACTGGGACCACTGTTCCTATGTGCTTTTTTACATGCTCATGTTTCTTAATTTGCCTTCTCTTTAACACACAGAGACTTTTGACATACATTTGTGTGCATGACCATGCAGGATAACATTCTCTGAATCTGCATTGCTTACATTTCCACTTTGTTGGCACACTATAATGATACCTTCAAAATTCAGAACAAGGTATAAAGTTCACTGTGGAAATGTTCTTTATGTTATTGTCTGGTAGGTGACAACGCTATCCAACTAGAATCACCAATTGCTGCCTGACAGGGGTTGCGACATAGCCACATATGTTCTATTGTTATATATACAAAACCACGTCCTTGATTTGGCTGAGGAGCACTCAGCTGACACTGCATGGTTACCACATGTCAGATTTCCAGCTCAGCTGGTTCCTGCGTACCAACTTGAAAGATGTCCAGCTCTACACCAATAAGGGCAGCCTGATGACACTTACCCACAGGAAACTGGGAGTTAGCCCACCCTGGCAGAGATTTGGCAGATCACCCACTCTAGCAAAACTAAGTTAAGGAGTGCTAGGTAGGAGTATAACTATACACAGTACTGATATGCCTTCATATATTCATTGTCTTAGCACAATGGTGGAAATGTTCATCCTTTTCATTGATCTTGTGATGGTTATTACACTAATCTGTTTCATTCTACTATTTATAACAGTGCATGTATTTTATGCAAGAATCGCAATGCTTCAATTAATATTGCAAAGCCTTGCTGAGTATTTCTTGTGTACTTCTTTGGGTATACATGAGAGTCCAAACAAAAAGGTTGTAGATCTATTACCAAGATTTGCTTGGGGATCAGGTTTGTCATATTCTAAGGTTGAACATACATTTGTTGCCCTCTAAGATTAGGATACTGATGGTGCACTGTGGCTAGCAGGGACATAGGCCAACATATCCTGAGGTTGTGCACGTTATCAGTCTGGTACAATCCTGACGTTTATGTGGTCCGACAAACGCACAGCTTTACGAGGGAGGTACAAGCCGTATGACAATGGGAAACCTGGATCTGTTTGACCTGTTGAAGTTTGCACCTCTACAGATGCTATGGTTTGTGGAAAAGCAGCCAGCCCAGATGGCATTCTGAGTGTCTTATTAAAATGTGAAAAAGAAAACTGGGAATAATACATCTTAGAATTGGCTAATGCGAAAGCTAGGGGTGCGCCAATCCCCAGTTCCCTGCAAAAGCACGGAGGTGGTGCCAGTTTTTAAAAAGGAGGATAGGGACTCACCTACAGTTATAGACCAATTAATCTCATCTATGATATCCAGAAAGTATTCTGCCATGCAGTCCTGGCAAAGTTACAGGACTGGATAGATGAAAAAGGAATCCTAACACCCTATCAGGCAGGCTTTAGAGCTACAATTAGCACTATAGACCAGGGGCCCGATTCACAAAGGTAAAGTGAGATGAAAGTCTAACTTTAAAACTTTTGTTATTCACAAAGGGCATTTACTACTGGTAAATGCCCTTTGTGAATACCAAAAGTTGAACTTCATAACTTTCGGTATTCACAAAGGGCATTTACGAGTAGTAAATGCTCTCAGTGAATACCAAATGTCGTAAAGTTAGACTTTCATCTCACTTTACCTTTGTGAATTGGGCCAAATGTATTTTGTTTTATGCTCTTATACTGGAACACTGTTTTAATTTGCATGGGCAGTCTTTATGTTGCATTTGTTGATTTAAAATCTGACTTTGGCCTGGCCACACAGCACAAACTATGGTATGTATTGCATTACATGGGAGTGCCCTTGGTTATCCTTTACATAATTATTCACCCGCACAAGGGTAACCCGCAACAATTCAGTGGGGTGAAGTGACGAAAGAAGCTGAGCCTTATCTGAATGCCTTTGTCCGCCCCCAAAATAGTGCCACCTGGGGTGGACAGCCCCCACCGCCCCACCATAGCTACGCCACTGGGGTGAACAGGGGTAGCAGACTGAATCAATTATAATAAACAAAGATGTCCCCCAGGGTTGTGACCTAGCCCCCTCAGTGTTTTCACTATATTTGAATGAGGTTGCACACTTCTTTTCCATCTACCCAGCTGATGCTCCATCTATTGGAAAGTCTAAAATGTCAACGCTTTTCTTTGCGTACGATAATATATATTGGTGGCCAAAACACCCAGAAGCCTCCAATTATCAAAAAATCATTTCAAAGAGTTCTGTATGATCTGTGGGTTGCAGATAAATGCCACCACAGCTAAGTACATTCGATAAACTCACATACGTCATATAGGGGGAAGCTTTTTCTAGTTGGAGAGGTACTTGAGAGAGTATACAACTTGGAGTATCCAGAAATCAAATCATCAGCAAATACGGCATGGCAGCCCCCATAGATAAAATGGTCATAAAGCATAGGCAAATTGTTGGTGCTATATTGAAAGAGCATAGTGCATCTACCATCAAGCCGGAGGCAGATGCACTACAGATATATGATTCAAAGTCTGTAGGGACGGCCCTCAAGGGAGGGAATGCTGGGGTTTCTCAAGTATTGCAGAGATGCCTAGGATGGAGCATACGTTTCTAGCACCCCACTTCACTCCTTGACACTTGATTTGGGCAGAAAATTCATCAAGGATTAAGCAAGGCTTCACCTACTACTATACTGGAGGAGGCTGAGGTCCACCCAAGAATTAGCTACCTATGCTGAAGCATTCCAGGAAGTACTTAAAATCAACAGTTTCCATAAAATATCTTTGCTGAGCAACGTTAAGAAGCTGCTAACTTCTCTAAGTTTGCAAGCAGCATGGAATAGATCTCTCCTGGAGCTCATTCCCTCGAAGGGCCAACTGAAGAAATACTTTGATCCTTGGTAGCACAGAGATAGCTTCTCCCCTTAGTGGGTCCTTGACAAATATGTTTTTAGCTTTCAAGTCTGCCACTGCACTTGAGGTTTACTTGGATTTAATTACAGTCCCTATGGACAGGACACTGTACATCCAATTTAGATATGGTTAGCAAATTGTGCAGCATCTATTATTTGCCTTGGATGTAAAGCTGCAAATGAAACAGTAGCATATTTTTTATTTGCTTGCCATGCATATTCATTCCCACGTTCAAATTTATGTTATGTTATATAAGCTTATAGCTTATAGCGCGCACAGATACTCCGAGGAGTGTCCCGGTGCAAGCCTCTGAAGAGGGAGGAGTGGCAAAATTAAACAAACAGATGAGTCTTCAATTGTTTTAAAAAAATACAGAAGTCTTGAATACTACGAAGAGCCAGTGGAAGTGAGTTCCAAGCGGTGGCAGCTCTAACAGCAAGAGAACTTCCCCCCACTCTTGTAAACTGGAAGCGAGGTATATGGGTCAGAAGCTGGGATGATGAACTGAGATATCTGGCGGGAGTGTAAAAATAGGTAAATAGGTGGGGCCGCAGGCATGCAGAGCACGATGGGCCGAGGTCAGGGCTTTGAACTTGACTTGTTCGGCCACAAGCAGCCAGTGAAGTGAACGCAAATGCTGTCTAACGATAGTTCTCATCGGGATGTTGAAAACAAGTCTAGCAGGAGCATTTTGGACAACCTGTAATTTATTGAGAAGGTAACTTGGCAGGCATACATGCAAAGCATTAACGTAGTCGTTCCGTAACAGTATCAGGGTGCAAGTCACCATTTCTCTAGCAGCTCTGGGAAGAAGCAGGAGAAATATTCTAAGAGTTTTAATGAGCCAGATGCAATTCCCCGCTAGATTTTTAATCTGGGTGGGAAAAGACAGATTCTCCTCAAACCAGACTCCAAGATTCTTGGCGGGTTGCCCCGTCGAGGCTGGTTTGTGAAATTCCACTGGCCATAAAGTTTGACTGAACTGGAGGGGGGGTGAGTCCCATGGAGGATAATTTCTGACTTGTTCTCGTTGCATTTAAGCTTCGCTGAGGAAAGCCATTGAAAGACTGCTGACCCCAGGTAAACAGGAACTGAGTGTCATCAGTGTATGCTATCATTTTGCCTCTCAATTCTTCAGACAAATAAATCAAAGGAGTGATATAAAGATTCAAAAGAAGGGGGCTCAAAGAGAACCCCTGAGGCACCCTCACAGTCACCTCCTGAGGTGAGGAGGAGAATAGGGGAAGCCAAACCTGTTGAGTACGCCCCTTTGAAAAGGATTTCAATCAACTCAAGGCAGCACCAGAGATCCCCATGTCTGCGAGGCGGGTAAGCAGCCAAGAGTGTGTGACAGTATCAAATGCTGGCGAGAGGTCTAACAAAATGAGAGCAGCCCTACCGCCCGAATCCAGACACTCCCGAATAGCCTCCGAGACTTTCACCAGGGCCGACTCAGTGCTATAAGAGGCTCTGAACCCGGATTGAGTGAATCAAGCCAGTCTGTAGCCAACTGGGTACGAGTAGTAATACATCTGCACTGACCATATTAAGAACCGATTCTAGTCCTCTTTACTTTTGCTCTGTAGTTAAGTTCTTGGGGTTCATGTGGATTATCAGAAGTAAGGCTCTAAAAGGACAGCTGATGAATGTGTAACAATGTTTGAAATTGTTCAAAGCTACTATGCCTTCTAGCCCTCCGATGATTAACCCATTTGTGGCTGTTATAGTGCACAAAATAGGATTTAGGATCTTAAACTTTGGGCCTCAGCTACACGAAAATGATGCAGCATTGCGTCGCAAGCCATTTAGCTGTGCTGTGATGCATCATTTTTAGTGCAGAGGGATGCGTCATATTAATAACAATACTACGCAACCCTGTGCTTTCCCCTGTGATGGTGCCCCTTTGGGTGCCATGCCCCAGCGCGGGCAACCTTGCGCCATTTTGTTAGAGTGCCTGTGCTGTGGGGACCCCTTCCTGCATAAAAACAATAATTAACAGCGTTTTCCTCTTTCTATGCTCTATGCGTACCGCAGAATGCAACACGCATTGAAAGTTGAAAAAAGGAGGAGAAAATAAGTATTTCTCCTCATTGCACCATCCCCATGCCTCCCCTGCAGAGGCGTAGGATTCTGCTGCATTCCCACTTTTACAAAATGTTGTAAATCTGGGACTTCATTAAGTTCCATGGATGTTGCATGGGAACACCCACACGCTGCCTGAAAGGGGCACATATTTACAAGGCTATGACAAGTCATGCAGGGGGACTTTACGTGCCCTTATTTATATGGGCAAGCCCATTGTGCCACCGGTGCATCAAAAAAAGTGATGCATAGGTGGCGCAATGGGCTTGTAAATAAGCCCCAGAGTTTTTAATCATCATGCAAGGTAACATCCATGGCAGATAGAACAGACATGAAGTTATGTTAATGTTTTTGTTAGCATTTGTAATTTTTAACAAAGTATTGTTACTGGGTTTCTAATGTTGTGACCAAAGCGCAACCAAAGCTGGAAACAGAAAACAGACAAGTGACTACGATTTCGTTTACAAACACTATCCCCATGATTGTATGTTTTTAAATGTTTTTAAACTATGATATTTATTCATATATCTCTACATATTTGTAAACATTTGTATGGCACTGGCTGCTGAAATAAAGTACGATTGACTTGAATTGAATTGTATCACCATAGATGAGACTCATTCTTGATCAGGGCCGGACTGAGAATCAAAACCGGCCCTGGAAAACTGCTACCCGCTACGGTCAGTCCAGTCCTGCTCTTGATAAGTTATTTTGTGCTGAAGAAATCAGTTTGCCTTAACGATAAGCACATACCATATCACCTCAGGCTGCGTTGCTTGGAGTTGGCAAGCCAAACATCGTTGTGGCTCTGAGGCTTGGGTAGGACACACAGTGTACATGCACACCAGTAGAACAAGGCATGAAGCCAAGATGCATTCAATTGCAGTCGGAGTCAGGATGTCGCCTAATGGAGGCCTGACATGCTCCTTGTATTCCAGTCCCAGTCAAATGGCTTACCTTCACAATGAGTGCCGAAAAGACAGCATCAGAAAAAATTAACAGGGAAAGATATTAGTGAATAGCACAATACTGAAATATGAAATTGCTCTCCACCGTTCACAACAGTGGCATTCAGGAGTGAGAATCTAGGTCGAGATTGTGTGTTTGGGTTTTGAGTGCCTTGCTCAAGTCCAAGGAAACACATTGTTAAACAAAAGTTGTGGTGATTCTCTCAGGCAGAATATTGTGCCAGAGGAGCACAGGTAAGAAACAGGGGACCATACTTATGGGAATTTGGTGCAGGGCAGCTCAGCAAGTCACCTTGCTGCGCTGCCCTGCGTCAAAGTGAAAGGGCAGGAATGCACTATGTCTATGGCAAATTACACATTACTGTCCTTTTCACCTGCGCTGACATCTTTATGGTAGCCTAGCACCAATGCAGGCACCCATCACCATAGTGTAAGGGTGCCTGCATTGTCTGCGCGATTGTATTTGTGCAGGAAGGAGGACCTTCTTGCTCAAAAACAATCCTAAGAGGCTGTTTGCTCTTTCTATGTGTGCTGCAGAATGCATAGAAAGAGCAAAAATCAAAGAGAAATAATGATATTTCTTCGCGTTACGTAAGGTTTTGGCGCATCCCCAGATTTGCATGGCCTTGTAAATCGGGGGTGCATCAAAATCTATGGGTGTTGTGTGTGAACACCCACCGCAGTGCCCATAGAACGTCTCCCTAGTGCAGAGTAACGCCACACAGCGATTTGCGCTGCCCTGCCTTACTCCAAATCTATTTGGCCCTTCAAAGCCAGGCAAAGTGGCTTCACGTGGCCTAATAAATATGGGTGCATATTTACAAGCCCCTTTCACCATTGGAGCATCTGTTTTCTTGATGCTCTGGTGGGGCAGTGTGCAGGCCCATATTGACAAGGCTTCACAAAGCCACCTTGCGTGGCTTTTCATGGCCTTGTAAATATTGCCCCCTTTCATGCATTAGTCTGTGTGAAATGGGCGTTTCATGAATGATGCTCTGGGTGTTCCCATGCAACATCCATGGATTCTTACGCATTCCCAGATTTACAAGGTTTCGTAAACCTGGGAATGTGTCGGATCCTAACAACTCCAAAGGGGAGGTTTAAAAGTAGCGCAACGAGGAGCCTATCATCGGTGCAAAGCAGGCACCCTTGCACCACGGTGCAAGGATGCATGCGTTGGTGCTAGGCAACCTGTTGTGCGCCAGCGCAGCGCTGCAGCGTTAGCTTGTAAATATGCCCCTTAGTTTACAACATTCGTCTTTCAATTGGTAAATTCAACGCACCTCAGAAATATTCCAAAAACTTCCACAGCTGCATTGATTATTGCTAATTTGGTAAATGAATCGTTTTTGTTTGCCTAACCAACAATAGAGCTGTCTTTATAAAATGGATATACAGAACGTGATGCTGGCTTCTTTCAGAGTTGACTAAGCGCAAGGTGTTGTGGGATACCTTATTTGATGGACACGTCAGTGAATTTGCGCATTCTGCTCCCTATGTCTTTATTACAGGAGCAGAACAAGAGGAGTCCATTCTCCCAAATATCAGCTCGCCGACAAGCTGCGATGGAAGGCTCCCAGCACACGCAGGCATTATCATAATTGTCAGAGCCTTTCAAATGCCTCGCTTGGATCACGCCATTATGCTCTTAACATTTCTCGCAGGTACGAGGCAAACGAAATGTGCTCCTTCCGCGAGCTTCCCGACCGCTTAAATCCCACATTCTTTCCGCACGTTCCTGCAGAAACTGGTTAAGATTTGTAGCCTCATGACTTGCAAATGTGAGAAAATAATAATGCTTAGCAAAAGACATTAGCAGAACACATTCACTATGAATCACGCTGCCCTTGAAGGTGCCGCTTAAAAAAGCAGAGAAATAGATTTGACACCACTTGGACTGGCTGCTCGGACATGCTGCATTAAACTGTTCAAAATTAATTTAATCTGAGCATGGAGAATAATAGCCTCTCAGTTCAAGGCTTCTGATGGCAGTAATTTGCACTCGAAAGTACTTCCAGAGGAAAAGAAGAAGTGAAGGGCGACCCTCCCAAAGTGAGTGAGCAAAAGCATTTACTAACTGAAATCCCCCTTGATCACCCTCTGGGAGTTCATCCTTAAAATGAACGAGCATGTACGCCATCCTATGCTGAGCAAGGCCCCGAGCTTCCCTAAGTACTGCGGTCAACGAGATCATTCCTCTGCTCACGCCACGGGACGTTCTGAGACATCTACTATAACAGTGAACAAGCAGTGGCAAGCCATTAGGGCAGGCTTTAATGGGTCAGCACCTGAGGCACAAATGCTAGGCATCACGTTAAATAAAGTATATTTTTGTGATTGTTTCAGATGTGGAGAGATGTGGTCGAATTTCCTTGTGCCGGTAAGTAGTCTAGCGGCCGCGTTGAGGCAGGCTTTTAAAGGTGCCAGGGACATCTTGGGTAAACCCGAGAGGGTGGAACAGCCATATTCCAGCCTAGAGATGACTAGTGCTTGGACTGCTATTTTTAGGTCGTGAGCATCGATGAAGGGTTTCAGCTTCCTTAGGTAGCTCAGGTGGAACCTGGCTGATTTAGCCATCGAGTTAATGTGGTCCCGCATTTTCAGGTTGCAGTCGAGGATTATTCCCAGAGATTTGGCCGAGTCCACGATGGCCAGTGGGCAGTTTAAAGCTGTGATGGCCTTGATTCACATCTGAATCTTCGGGTTGGCTTTTGTTGGGGAGATTAGGAGAAATTTTCTTTGCATTGAGTTTGAGTTGGTTAGAGGCGAGCCATTGGACGGTCAGTTTCAGGGCCTCAGGATCTCCTCGAGCGATGAAATTTTAATGTATATTTGGGTGTCGTCCGCGTACATATGGTAAGAGATGTTAGTGGTGCGAAGTACATCGGTAAGCGGCTCTAAGTAGAGATTAAAGAGGGTGGGGGACAGGGTTGATCCTTGAGGGACTCCAACCATGACCGGGGAGGGAGCTGATAGGTTGCCTTTAATTAGGAATCTCTGTGATTGGTTGTGGAGGAAGGACCTGAACCATTCTAAAACAGAGCCATCCAAATCATTCCTGAGTTTGAGGCGTTCAAGTAGTTTAGTATGGTTGACCGTGTCGAAGGCTGAGGATAGATCTAGGAGGATTAGAAGGCAGGTTTTGCCTTGGTCTAGGGCCTGGAGGGCATTGTCCACGATGTGGATCATGGTAGTTTCAGTGCTGTGCTCCGGTCTGAATCCAGATTGGAAGTCATCGAGTAGGTGGAAGTTGTTGATGTGTTGACTTAGTTGCTGTTGTACACACTTCTCTAACACTTTGGCTAACAAAGGGATGTTGAAGATAGGTCTGAAGTTGTCAGGGGAGGCTGGATCCAGCGATGTTTGTTTTAAAACGGGGAGGACTTGGCCGGCTTTCAGAGAGTCAGGAATCGATCCCTGTTGGAGAGAGGCGTTGATTATTGCAGTCCAGCTAGAAACAATGGATTGGGTGCGCAGCAGCGATGCAGATGGATGATAGGGGGTCATTAAAGTGATTATTCGGGTTTAAGGTAGAGAAGATTTTAGAGATGGAGTCTTCGTCATTGTACTTGAAGTCGATCCAGCATGCTTGATTTTTAGGTGGGGCCAGTGTGGGTAGCGCGGACAGAGGGGGCAGGTCAGGAAGGGGTTGAGAATATGTAGCGGCCCTGAGTTCATTTCCTAAGGCTGTGATTTTATCAGCGAAGAAAGAGGAGAACTCCTCAGATGATATTAGAGACTTAGGAGTTTCTTTCGTTGTTTTAGCCAGCTTATCTGATTGGTGTTTGACCATTTCAAAGAGCTTGCGGGGTCTATTCTTGGCATTCCCCAGTTCCAATCAGAAGTATTCCTTTTTTGAATTGAGGATGTTTTTGTTGTAGTCGTTTCTCGCCTGGCGGAGAAGTTTTAGATGCGCAGCAGAGGGGTGCTGTCTCAAAATTCTTTCAGATTACCGGAGGGATCTCCTCTCCATATTGAGTGATCCGGTGAACCAGGGGTTTCTGTCTTTGATTTGTGTTCTTTTTAGTTTCAGTGGGGCAAGGTCATCCAGAATGTTCGATATAGTCGCTGAGTAATGATCATTGCAATCATGCAATCTTGCAATGATTGCATCAATGCAATCATTGCGAACGGCACCATGCACAGAGCAAGCTTCCCTTTTCTGCCGCTCGAGCAGATTTTTACTTGAGTGGCAGCTTTCTCAACGCGAACAGGCAGTTTCTCAACTCAAGCAGTCGCGAGCATACGCGACCACTTGCAATGAGAAACCTGAACTCCGCACGTTGAGAAATCTCACTGGGAGGTTTATTTTTCATGCCGCACTCGCCAACTTGATATTGACGATCGCGAACAAGGAAAAATCTCGCAGAGAGGTGGATTTTCCTCGCTCGCGCTCGCCAACTTGACATTGGTGAATGCAAGCGAGGAAGAAAACTCTGCTGTGCGAAGCGAGTTTTTCGGAACTCTGCGAGCTACGCGTAACGCGGAGTGCAGAAAACTTCGCAAACTCCACGAGCGGAGCGAAGTTCACCACCCAGGGTTACTCCAAAGACAGTGGATCACAATAAAGGATTGCCTGAACTATTTTATGACATTCAATGGATTGCATAAAACCCATGTCAGATGAATTGTAAGTTGAGACAGTTCTCATACCATATGCCTGTGACTGTTCTCCCAGCCACCCTGTATAATTAAACAAACTGTTCCTGTTCTGTCAAACGCCCTGCTGTTTCTTGTTTTTTCAAGGTAGTTCATTTTCAAGCAACATGATAAAGAAAAAGACAAGACTCCTCTTGGCAAGGCAAACACAGCTTTTTACTGTCATGTCAGGTAGAGTAGCTTCTCCATGCAGGTAAACAGCTGGTCTCTATTTGCTGCTTCACAGACAGCCACTTATATAGCAACATGAACAATGCTTAATACAAAAGGTAAAATAATAAGTTACTCAGCAGTTACATATTGTTTACAGAAAACATCTTTTCACCTGTATCCCTAACCTATTTCCTACAAATTCTTCATTACAATGCTTAACAAGTCATGTATTCCCTCGTTTTGAATGCATGTGTATTTGTATGTGTGTTTTATCATTATGCTCCCAAGAGATCTTATCAGATTTTGTGTACTCTTCGCTAATTCAATCTCCTGCTCCTATTCTTCAATCATGTTTGGCCTAACGACCTCATAGCTTGAGAACCAGGTTGAGTCTCGGCAGGAAAGCAAAACATCTTGTGATTCTGCGAAAATCACTTAATCTCCCTATGCCTAACAAAATGAATGGGTCCATCTGTCACCCAACTGGTGCTCATGTAAAGTGCTCTGATACCTTTGAGTCGAGTTTGCGCTATATAAAGCTAAAAAACAACAACAAAAAACATGTCCTGGGATACCCGAACACGTGCTTGTGCTGTGACCATAAATCCCTTCAAGCATAAAAACATGGGTCTCCATTTAACCAAGACCTTGCAGATCATGCCCTCTATTTTCTAGTGAACTCCACCTTTTCTTTCATCAGCAAGAGATTTGATCCTATACTGCTCTTTCACCACATATCATTTTATATTGCTTTCTAATGTTTAACGCTGTAGTGTAATCTCTTCACCTTTCATTTCCTCTCCAACATTAGCTCACAAAATGAGTTTACTGACCCACACCAAGTTGCCTTTAGGAAGGAATGTGTGAGGGGTGCTTGCACCTAATTTTGTAAAAGAGGCGATAACTGATATGCAAAGTGAAAACTGTCACCATTGGTCTGTTGTCCCTGTGGACAGCATGTTAGGCAAACCTGGGGGGAGAAGGCAGTGGTAAAGAGGACCACTGCCTACTTTTTCCAGTGTGTTTTAGTGGGACAGGTTCACAAGAGTGTTACCAATGTCTTAGTGATAAGGTTTGGCTCTCCCTACACATGTTTTTCTTGGTAACGCCATAACTATTTAAAACCCCTATGACATTAGTGACGCGGCACCACTGGATCTGCACCCCATCTGAAAATTGTGTAACCACCACTGATTCTATTGCTTTTCATTTTCATTTTCCAGAAGATAATTTATTTGTAGGTATTAGAATTTGTCTGTATGTTGCTCTAACTTGGTGGAGCAAACATTTTGAAAGTTAGTGAACCAATTGCATATCACTTAAATTCCAAGGAGTAACACTTTGCTTTCCAGCAAATTGATCTGCAAAACAGAACTGAAGAACATTTGTTTAATTTTTTCTAGTGTGCTGTGGGTGCAGTGCTTGCACAAATCATTAGTTTGTGACCATAAATGTGCATATGGTCTTTTATAAATGCAGATTGTCTTTATCAAATGTGGTCATTGATGGGGACCTTTTCTAAACACAAACACAGTAAGATTTTTAAAAAGTTCTTATGGTTAACATAAGGTTGCCCTGAATAAACAGATGCATCAATCAGAGTAAGATATTTGGGTCTTTTGATTGCAGCTTTTTCAAGAAGATTTTTGAAAAAAAATATTCAATAATTTCTTGAATTATAGGATTCTGAAAACGGTTTAAACTTTTGGTGGGTAGGATTTTAATGTTCTTGCTTCTATAATAGTAGGCTTCCACTTATTGATATCTATGGTTATGTCATGTGTAGCTTCTATTTTCAGGCAGCAGGCCATATAATGCTGCCCCCATATTATCACCAGGTTATGATAATTACTAGAGGAGCAAAAGTTGCAAGCTACCCTGACAATGAGACACTGCTTAGTGCGCAATAGTTTTCTAGTGAAATATACATTTTTCAGTGCAAGACTTGGCCAGTCTCATAGCTCATCATAATAGAACTCACTCAACCCCACCGACGTCCCGCCTTGAATCCCCGCAGATCATTTTGCGCTGGGGCTAATCTTTGAAATTAAAACCTACATCAGAAAATGTACCTCTTCCACTAAGTAAATCAACTGGTGCTTTCCTAACAGCCTAAATAAGATGCTTGATAGACCTTCCCCCTATTTTAGTCCTATTCACCTCCTTTTTGATGAAGCAAATTGAGCAATTGAGATACTTTGTGAGCACTATACAACACAAATAAGATAGGAGAATAAAATCACCTATGTTACTCACTCAGTGTGGTATTTTAGATATATCTATTCTTTCGGAATGTAATGGTTGTGGAGTGTTGGTGAGTTCCAGGCCAGTGAAGATATGACCAATTGTCATGTCCCTGTTAGACCTAGTAGGAAACGTTGCCATTTTACATGAACACAGGGCTTTCCTAAAGTTAACTTCACTTGTCACATTGACTTTTGACACACATTTGCATTTGTGACTCTTTGGGTTAGTTTCTTTGAAACACCGAACTTGCTTGCACAAGTCAGCTTCGAAAGAACACTTTTGTATTGCCCTGACACTATGTACAAGGCCTACACGTACGTTGTGCAAATGTGGTTGATATTTTTGTCTATATAGCAACACAGCTATCTGTAGCATAGAACCAATGGCAGCCTGATCACAATCGCAGACAAGGCAAGGCTTTCTTTTTCTATAAATAAACATCTGTTTTTGGGTATAGTCAGAGGAGGCACTTCTGCTAATATCAAGAGGTCCCTACAGACTGATGCTTTTGCCCAGCAGCTGACTAACTTCTCAGTGAGGGGTATCAAGTTTGTGACCAAGACAGGGTACTACATTCTTACCCACCAGGTAATGGGGTTGGATCATCCAGAAAGGGGATTCTCTGCAGAACATACATGTACACCGTAGACATGGAGGTTAGGGTCTGCATAGTAGGAGTACGTGAAATTGTTATATTATTTCATATGCTTACATATATATGTTGTTTCAGCACAATTGTTGAATCTTTTGTATTGCTCACTGTTTCTGTCTATTGATCATTGCAGCACATATATTCTATAAAAGAAACACATTGTCAAGTCAAGTCAGTAAATTTATATAGCGCGCTACATACCCAGAGGGTCTCAAGGCGCTTGAGGAAGGGTGGGGACTTACTTGTCAAATATCCACGTTTTAAGTTGCTTTCTGAATGCTAGGTGGTTCTGAGTAAGGCGAAGGTGAGTGGGAAGTGAGTTCCAGGTTTTAGCTGCCAGGTAGGAGAAGGATCTACCTCCCATGGTGGTTTTGTTGATGCGAGGTACAGTGGCAAGGGCCTGGTTGGAGGATCGTAGCTGGCGGGGGGGGGTGTAGAAGGACAGTCGTGTGTTGAGGCATTCGGGTCCGATTTCGTAGAGTGCTTTGTGTGCGTGGGTTAGGAGGCGGAAAGTAATCCTCTTATTGACGGGGAGCCAGTGGAGGCTTTTCAGGTGACCAGAGATGTGTTCTTTACGCAGGATGTCTATTATGAGCCTAGCTGAAGCGTTCTGGATGTGTTGGAGTTTTTTCTGGAGTTTTGCGGTGGTACCGGCGTAAAGGGTGTTTCCGTAGTCCAGTCGGCTCGTGACCAGAGCGTGGGTGACTGTTTTTCTAGTTTCGGTGGGGATCCAGCGAAATGTTTTTTTGAGCATGCGAAGAATGTTGAAGCAAGATGAAGAAACGGCGTTGACTTGTCTGTTCATCGAGAGTGAGGAATCCAGGATGACGCCCAGGTTCCGTGCGTGGTCTGTCGGGATGGGTGCTTTTCCAAGGGCCTCTGGCCACCAAGAGTCATCCCAGGCGGAGGGGGAGGTGCCTAGGATGAGGACTTCTGTTTTGTCTGAGTTCAGTTTCAGACGGCTGTGTTTCATCCATTCGGCTACTTCTTTCATTCCTTCATGCAGGTTGGTTTTGGCGGTGTTAGGGTCTCTGGTGAGTGATAAGATCAGTTGAGTGTCGTCGGCGTAGGAGATGATGTTGAGGTTATGTTGGCGTGCGATGACCGCGAGGGGGCTCATGTATACGTTGAAGAGGGTGGGGCTGAGTGAAGATCCTTGTGGTACGCCGCAGATGACTTCAGTGGCCTCTGACTTGAATGGTGGAAGGCTGACTCTCTGGGTTCTTCCGGTGAGGAACGAGGTGATCCATTCCAGTGCTTTTCCTTGGATTCCGACGTTTCTGAGACGTTGTAAAAGGGTGCTATGACAGACCGTGTCGAAGGCTGCGGAGAGGTCGAGGAGGATGAGGGCGACTGTGTCTCCATTGTCCAGTAGAGTTCGAATGTAGTCTGTTGCGGCGATGAGGGCGGTTTCAGTGCTGTGCTTGGTTCGGAAGCCGGATTGTGAGGAGTCGAGGGATTTGTTGGTTTCGAGGAAGGCGGCGAGCTGGTTGTTGACCGCTTTCTCGATGACTTTGGCCGGGAATGGGAGGAGCGAGATGGGGCGGTAGTTTTTGAGTTCGGTGGGGTCAGCTGTGGGTTTCTTCAGAAGGGCGCTGAGTTCGGCATGTTTCCAGCTTTCCGGGAAGGTGCCGGATTTGAGGGAGCAGTTGATGACGTCTCGGAGGTGTGGTGCTATGACGGAGTCTGCTTTGTTGAAGATGTGGTGAGGGCATGGGTCTGTGGGGGATCCTGAGTGGATAGAGTTAATCAGACGGATGGTGTCCTCAGTGGAGATTGGCTTCCAGACATTGAGGCAATTCGGGGGGGGGTGGGGGTCCTGCAGGGGGTTGGGTGGGTTGGTTTCTGGGTCGGTTGTCGAAGCTGTTGTGGATGTCTGCAATTTTGTTGTGGAAGAATGAGGCTAGGGAGTCGCAGAGGGCTTGAGAGGGGATGATGTCGTTGGAGTTGGCCGAGGGGTTGGTAAATTCCTTGACGATGTTGAATAATTCCTTGCTGTTGTGGGCGTTGTTATCTAGTCGGTTCTTGAAAGCGGCTTTCTTGGCATTCCGGATCAGTTGGTGGTGTATGCGGGTGGCGTTTTTGAAGGCGTCCTTGGTGCTGGTGGTTGGGTCTTTTTTCCAGGCCTTCTCAAGGGAGCGACAGAGTTTCTTGGATTTCTGAAGATCATCGTTGAACCAGGAGGCCTTCTTGCTGCCTAGTTTGATTTGTCGTTTTTTCAGTGGTGCTAGGATGTCGGCGCTGTTGGATAACCATTGGGTGAGGTTGGTGGCTGCTTGGTCTGGGTTTGAGGAGTGGGCTGGGGGGTTTTGCAGAAGCGATGAGGAGATCTGGTCGGTGGTGATTTTGTTCCAGTTTCTTAGCAGAGTGGGTTGGTGGTGGATGTTGGATGTGGGCTTGTTGTAGGTAAAGTGAACGCAGCTGTGGTCAGTCCAAAGGAGAGCTGTGGTGTGGCTGAAGGAGATATGTTTGCTGGAGGTGAAGATAGGGTCGAGTGTGTGACCTGCGATGTGGGTGGGGGTAGTGACAAGTTGTTTAAGTCCGAGGTTGGCGAGGTTGTCCAAAAGGGTGGTGGTGTTGTGGTCGTTGTTCTTTTCAAGATGAAAGTTGAGGTCTCCCAGAAGGATGTACTCCTTGGAGGGGAGCGCGTGTGGAGTGATGAAGTCCGTGATGTCTTCACTAAATTGTGCGCGGGGTCCTGGTGGTCTGTAAAGGAGGGTGCCTCTGAGCGTGGTCTTGGGGTCGGTGTGGATCTGGAAGTGAAGGTGTTCAGAGTTGGCGAGATTGACGTCTGAGCTGGTTGAGATGCGGATGGATTTCTTATGGACGATAGCGATGCCTCCTCCTATGTGGCCGGTGCGGTCCTTGCGAATGATCTTATAGCCTTCCGGGATGGCAATGGTGATGTCTGGGGCTGAAGAGGCATTCATCCATGTTTCTGTTAGGAAGGCTACGTCCGGAGAGATGGTGTCTAGTAGATTCCAGAGGTCAATGGCGTGCCTGTGGATCGATCGGGTGTTGAGTAGGATGCATTTTAGATGGTGGGGGTCGGTTATATGTTTTGTGTTTGTGGATGAGGAGTTGTTCTTGGTGCCGTCGAACTTGCAGGAGTTGCAGGAGAAGGGTCCATGGGTGTGTCCAGGGGCGGCTTGGACGCAGTTGGGGGAACGGCCGGGGTTGAGGGCTAGGAGGGTGGTGGCATCGTAAGTAATGCGGGAGGGGTGGGCATTACGAGGACCAGGGGGAATGGCGCTGGGCGCGGTCCAGGCGCGGACGGGCGTACACGGGCTTACCTTTGGCGCACCTTCGGCGCGACAGGGGCGCGATCGCTGCGCGTGAACGCTGCGCGCTATTGCATCTGTCATATAAGGATAGTGGAGGGGGAGGGGCGAGGGAGGAGCTGCTGGGAGGCGGGTGCGTGGTGTAGGGGGCGGGCTCCGGCCACAACAACAACAACCCAGGTAATGGCGGCTCAAAGGCAATAGCCGACCGGGTTGGGGAGGAATAGTTAAATAATTAATCTGTGGTGAGTAGCGGGGCGCAGACAGTCAAGCAGACAGACAAAGCGCTATCTCTATGAGCAAGGCACTGTGAAAAAATAACGAGTTTCAATCGATGTAGGCACTCTCACAGCGCTAGTGTCGTACTTTGGTATTTGGGACCACGTAGGAGACAGGGCCCTACCCCTGTTTATTCATGTATTAGCAAACCGCGATTGGTCAATGCGGTATTTACAAGCGCATTGCATAACGTCCCATTGCCAAATGCACTATGTATACGTTATTATACATTGACTTCGTGGGTTCCATCTTGGAGTGGTGGCCATCTTATAAGTTGCCCTCACATAGACAAACACATTATAAGAAAGTATGGGCCTTTAGAATACATGTACTTTCTGCTTGACTTCTCCATGACCTGGGCAGCTGGTCTCCGCTGCCCCAGGTCAGTCCGGTCTCACGAGCTCCCCTTCCTCCGGCCACCTGTGATTAGCATCAGGGCTTGACACACCATAAAGGCCTTTCATCGCACACAAGCCTCCGGCTAATCACTTTCGCACCTGCTTGTTCCTGCTTTATGGCCTGTTTCTCAAAACAGGAGATGCTCATGTTTATTGGGGTCAGATGTGGGATCTGAGCCTTGCTCGGTAAATAATTGCGGGCTGGCTGAACTGAAATGTGAGATTGCAATCATGACTCTGCTTGTTCTTTGAAGTAAAATATGTGAATGACCAACTGCAAGAGAAGGGCGGTGTTGCCCAGAGCATAATATGCATTATAAAAGAGAACACTGGTTTTCGTTCTGCAGACTGCCTCATTCAGTTGCTAAGGCTTCTGTGCGACGTAGTCTCACTCATTTGAGTATAATAAAGATGTCTTTTCATATTTCAGCTTCTGTTGCCAAGTTCTTTGTGCAAGATATGCAGAATTTTATAATACCACATCAGGAAGTACTCGAAGTCATAGGGTGTTACCCCTAGCACCTCTGGAGTCTCAAAAATTGGAGTACTTCAGTTGGCGCCCACCAGCTAGGGCCTCATCAAAGAAGTGACTTTCTGTGGGAGTGATCTGGTCAGGAGACTGAAATCTACTGGAAGGACAGAACGGGATTCTACCAAGAAGGTACTCTGTGCACAGGGATTCTGGAGATTCTTTGATTATGTAGTCCGGTATATTTCTGCTCTTCCTGATTTTGATCCTCCACATGATGTCACTCAAAAGGTGAGAAAAAGAACCCAATTGGCGTGAGTATTATAAAAGACGTTTGGGCAGGTAGAACTTGACAATTAGAATTTGGATAACCTTTTGATTATTAAGAATAAGAATTAAGTATAAGTGGGTCGCTCCCAGTCAATTTGGTTCTTTGGGTCTTTAATTTGGTTATCGCAATTACCAAAGCCGAGGGGTTGGTTTCTTGGTTTCTGATTTGGTCATTGCAATTACCAAAACCGAGGGTCTCGCATATTTGCGAGTTTATTGGTAGAGATAAGCCCTTGAAGTTTGGAGCTAGATTAGTGAGCTATAAGATGCCTGATCTTAGCAAATTTGGAAATGTAGCTTTAGGTTTGTATAAGTTTGGATATGCGAATTGCAATTTGTGTAGGCAGTTAATGAGGAGATATTTCTCCATTTGGTTTTGATTATAATACTTGCGTTTTCCGCAGTATTTTTGGCATGCCTGTTTGTAAGCTCACATGGAAAAATGTGTTGCTTTTTGTTTTGAAAGGTACCATAGTGTAGGAAATATCTAAATAGGTTAGATTTAAAAACATATTTCTTCCTTGGTGATTTTGTATCCCCAGGGAATTAAAATATGACATAATACAAAAGGATCCTTCGTTCTGCGCAGTTTCACGAATGAAGATATGCACAACGATTTTGTGTGGTGTTCTGCTAGGCAGAGCTAGTGAATTGAGCGCATTCACTACTTCTTGGACATGCATCTGTCTGTTCATGCAGCCTTTTGGAACACTATTGAAAAGCGTTGCTTGTAAATATGACCTACAACAGTATTTGCAAATGGTTTGTTTCAAGTATAGTCTGTGAGCTGTTCTTTCTTTCTGTCATGCGTACTGATTTATAAGTTAACTGTGTGTTTAAATGTCTGTGGTTTTTTTTATCATTAGCGCAACTTCTGTAAGTAAATTGCGACGGCGCTATTTATGAAAAATGGCTAAAGCGCGCTGTATTGTCTGTTTACCCCCTTTCTGTTTATGTCTGAAATGAGCTCAATATGTGTTTGTGGGTTTTCTGATGTTTCCAGTCTGTTAAGTAGTTTGCTGGTTAATTAATATCAAGTAGAAACTTAAAACAAAAATCCAGAAATGAACGATGTGATGTGCTACAATAGCTATGTGTTGCTCTTTAATTTATAGAATGAGCAATTGTGCACATATACAAAACTGCCGTTAAATGCTTAAAGGATAAAATTAGAAACACATTCGATAGATATAAATCAGGCCCCAAAAACGAAATTATCTATTTTTGCAAAAGTAAATAAATTTACAGCATTTTCCTTAGATGCATTATATTAGATGTTCACAGGCAAACTTTTCAGCTGCAGTATATTTGATAGAAATGTTCATTCAGCCAGCACCTTCCCAGTTGAACACGGGTGAAATTTGGCAGAACCGTTTTTTAAATGAAAGTGGCGCAAAAATGTGACGCGTTTCAAATTGGGCTTATGCGCTTAGGCTTGTGAGTTAAATGTGTCCAAAATTATAGGCAAGGGATGCAGCTTGTTTTTTTTATACATGGGATTATCACAAAAACGAATAATTGGGATTTTTTAAAAAAGAAAATTATTAATCATGGGAAAAATTATTTTAAAAAATAAGTGCTTTTCAAAATCGTTTTTTGATATTTATAAAGCTTAATACTCATACTATGACCTCCTAGCATTAAAATTTGATTTAAGTTGTGTTGCATCACTAAAATGACAAGCATTCGCGCGTACAATTTTCCCTTGGCGCAGGCGCAAACAAGCTCATTTTTATAAAGTATGAGTTATTATTTCCAATGCCTGACTCATGGGTTATGTAATAGACATTCTGGTAATGCATATTACGCAAGAAAATTGTAGGATATTCATTTTTTAATGCTTAAAATATCAAAGTCGAATTTGGGGAAAAAAGACTGTTTCAATTGCATTTTCTTTCATTCAGAGTACTGTTTAAAGTGTCCCAGGCTTCAGTAAATGCATACGTTTAGGTTTTGATATATATTTACAGGTTGTGCCTTCTTATGATTCAATGAGTCAATGTGCCAGTACAAAGGCTTGTTTTAATATCAGGGTTGAAGGTTCTAACTTTAGTTGTGTCTGTCACAATACTACTGAACACGCTATGACAAACAAGACCTTGTTAAAAACTTGGGGAAATTAAATAAAATATGGTGTCGCAACCCGCAACTATTTGATGTTAATAAAAAACGGCCTTAATGGAGTTAGCACCCACATAGAGAAAGAGGAATGGAGAATTGTTTTTTGATGAAGGAAAAAGAGGATGTTTGTGAGCAGGTACGTGATGAAGTCAGTAATGATAGAGGGGTGGAGAAATGTAGAACTACGGTTATAGGAACTGGGTAATACGTAGGAAGGAGAAGAACAATTGGGAAAATACAATGCCGTGGAGGGAAGAGAGATGATGAAGGGGAGTAATAAAGACATGAAGAGTAGCATGAGAAAGGTTGTATTGACAAAGGGAATAAAGAGGAATATGGTACCGGTTTGAGTAAGTAGGAGAGGAAAGATGAGATTGCAGGTTCTAGCAGTAGGGGTGAAAATATTGTAATTACCTGGCGGGAGGCACTGAGTTTCATATGCTAATATGAAAGGGGACGAACAGAGCTTGAATAAAGGCAAATGACTAAATGATGAAGAAAATATCAAAACTCATTGCAAATGCAATTCACAGTGCCAGTGGACTGGGGCAGAAAGCGGTTCCAATTGCTGGAGTTCAGTCTAACTTTAGCTGGGCCTACTGAGAAGGTTATTCATTTAAGGTTGATGAAATGTATACCATTGCATAGGATTGCAACAAGCATTTACTCTAAAAACTGGTATGTGTGTTATTAAGTCTTGTGAATTTTTCACAGTACATGTAGTTTAACAATCTGGGAATAGGGATAATTTTTTTAGCGCCTAAAAAGGAGAAATTATTTTTCAACATAGAGCGAATTATTGCAAGTTAGGAGGGATTAGGAAGGCCTTCTGGCTTTGACAAATTCAGAGTGCTAGAAGCTGGGGGATGGGAAACCTGCAGAGGCTGGCTTGCTGCTGAGATGCTATCTTTCCCGTAAACAATGGAGTTGACATTTATGACCTTTTAAATTAGGGCCTTGCCTCTGTGGAATGCAGAATGCCCTTGCTACACGGGCCTCTAAAGGTGGGGTTTCTGGTTTCTCCATAGCATCACTAAAACTAAAGAACTTAATTCCACCGGGAAAAGGGGTTTTCTTTGAAAGTCCAAACATCATGTTAAATGCTTTGCTGATACATTGGTGCTATAAAAAAAAAGAAAATAGAATGATGCCTGCTATAGTTGCTCTTATTTAACAGAAAACGAAGTGTTGCATTAAGTCTTAGACAGAAAACAAGATGCAGCCTTTTTCTAAAATTTCTTTAAGGCTACATGCCTACGTGAGAATGCATTGCCAATTAAGACTTCTTTTTCACAGTGGAAATTGTAGGTGCCAAATTACTATGGAGTGTCAGTGTAACGATTTTTTATTTATAGAAATGTAAAACTTAAGTGGCTGGATGTTGAAAGGACTGACAAGAGGGTAACAGTTAAGTAATGCAATTTATTTTTGTGTATTTGGTTCTATCATGAATTGTTCTTGCTGGTCCTGTATGTTAGAAGAGAAACAGTAGAGTTATATTTGACAGCAGATTTCCATTGCCTGGTGATCTACTGTCAAAAAGGAGGGTAAGTATTTTAAACCTGACAAATTAAACAGGCCCAAATATTGGGTTTTGGGCTGCAGTTTTACAGTGCATAAAGTACATGACATGGTGTTGTGTGTCACCGCTTTTTACATATGCTATTGTTTTGTCTATGCTTTTTGTGCTTGATATACAGCAAGTATATCTGATGGCTTTGATGTTTTGTGCGTTTTTATTATTTTTTGCATGTTTTCGTTGTATGGGGATGGTCATGACGATGCCCATCGCTACGCAACAGTTGGTTGAACTTGTTCTGGTTACTAAATTCCACAGCTAATGATATTTTCATGCTGTGAACATGAGAGGCAGCACTTTACCAGTGCATGTCTAAATTGGCTATAATGGTATTACAGAAAACTAAAAGAGATCTACAGGATCAAAGTGTGTCACCTGTCACCTGTGACCTGTCACGTTACTGCCCTTCCCTTAAAGGAACAGGCAGCCCTACATTTATGTATCCTTGATTGGACCTAAGGATGAAATTATAGATCTGTGACTCAAGGTGGCCTAATTTCTATATTACATTAGGTAATGGTGTCCTGTCTCCCTAAGTAGCATATGGCCTTTGCTTCTTAAAAGGAAACTAGGTTTTCATTTTTCCCTGCAGAAGGAACTGGAACATTAGCTAAGATTACCGTATATGGTGTAGTCGCCAGCGGTAGAGTTAAAACGTATGTGACTTTGGCCTTTTGTGTATCACCCGTACTCTTGGTGATGTCACATGCCTGACTACCACCCAAGTAAATTATTGTCCTTCCTATAGATTTTTATTTTTTTTATTGCTTTTGTTCCTTCCCTGCCCAATGTCGCATTATGCTCAGTGATTGGGGATTTTAGTTGTGTCCTAGTTTCAATTCCCTTTTCCGTATTCCTTTCACCAGTCAGCCCATTTATTATTGTAGGTGTATTGTTCAGGTACATACTTCCAGACTGCAGTGATGCACCAAGAACCCCCATATTATGTACAATTCCCTTTTGCATGACCAGACTGGTTTCCAAGAATTTTCCTTAGGCCTGCTGCAATGTTTTCCAGCCTGACTGTCAGGATAGCGATAGCCTGGCTAACTGACTCAATATTATAGTAAGAAAAGTTTTCCATACCAATAGGGGATATCTTGCGTTTACCCTTTTGAACATGACGAATTTTCAATGCCTATTTCTAATGTAGCTTTTACCCTTTTGTTCCTGCTGCTTTAATTTTTGGTGGGATCAGATGTGTTCTAATCATGCAAATATCAGGACCCTCTAGTTCTTGTCTTTTGTTTTTATATCTGACTATTAGCCTGTGTATTGCCTAGTGCACCTGATATGAAAGGTTTCTACATGCCTATGATAATCTGTACCATGTGATTTCTCTATTGAAATGTCCTAGATAAGGAATTTAGAAACATTTATATGTAATCATTCAGAAAAAAAAATGTGTTTGCCCTATTAGACAATGCCACCATATGTGAAGACATCCATTTTAGATAGAATTCTCGTGTAGCTATCTACCCTTAGGTGATAGAGGCTCTCACACGGAAACCCAATTGAAAAGCTTAGAGGCACTGTTTTGCCTACTGCCTTTTTATTTGTATTGCTTCCTGAGAAAGACAGTGTATTCTGGACCAAAATTGTCCCATGGCGTGTGGCCACTCCCTTGAAGGACCGCAGGCCACCTGTTTACAGTCCCCTTGTTATACAACGAACTGGTTAAAGCATCACGCTTGCTTCGTCATAAGGCGTTCAACATCAGAAAGGATGGAGGAGCTGGTTTTGCCACAGAACCAGAATTTCAGTACACAAAAGCGCCTGTCATGTGCTGGTAACCTCTGACAGTGTGCAGTCCCTTGAGCCCCTTGGCCTGAGTTTTTGGCCACACATACCCCCTCTGTTCCTTTGCCTCAATGGAAGTGCAGTGCACTGGCGGATCCAAGATTGACAGAAGGCACTACATTCCAGTGCCCATGAAAGAGCAGCCTGAGCGTCCTCTGACACCGAATGATGAGTGTTGGATCCTGAGAATGGTCCCGGGTCTGCACAAGATGATCTGTGCCCATGACCAATGAAGAGCATATTATTTGTAGTGTCTGCAGCAGAGGAAAGACACAGGTGCACTGCCTTGAAACATTGAGACCGTGAGCTGTGAGTGTTTGCCAGGAGGGCACTCCAACTGAGCAGTACTTTCTTTTTTTTCATGAAAGGCTTGAATGAAGAGGCCCATGCAAAAGAAAACAACAGAAGAAGATTTGATGGACAATAGAAGCCTGCCAGTGAGGCTTTTTGAACGGACTCTGGGCATAGGTGGTTTCACGAGAGGTTTCCGTGTGATTGTATAGACTAGGTGTTAGAAGACTGTTTGTTTTACTGGCATTGTCTAGTATAAGCAGAATAAAATCCATTTTCTGTGGAAAGGTGCCCCCTTTTCACCTCAGAGCATTGATGAGGGTCACCACTGTTTCACCTGAACATAAAAATTATGGTTTCATTTGTAATAGTGGTTACTACTTTCTCCCGTTGTCTCTTGTTTTCTAGTGTTTTTTAAACATGACGTTGTCATTTATGGGTGGGATTGTTTTTCTCTACCCAATTGACTTCTGCACCCGCTTCTCAACCTATGTCTTTTCCCACTACTGTTTCTTTGCACTCTTTTTCACCCTTTTCCTGAACATGAGCAGGTTAAAAGATCAGAATTCGTAAGCAATTCTTCTATACAGCTTCTGCATCGACACTAGTTAGTAGTGAACATCACTAATTGTTGGGGTGTGATCTTATGCCACCTAGATAGAGGTATTCTTTATTTTGTCCTGCCATATGTGGCCTTTGTGCTACTACATGTGTCCCGTGAGAGTCGCTAAGTAATAGGATGATGCTACAGCAACATCTCCATGACTTCATGTCTGTAGACCTGGACTAAGATCAATATGAGTATAGTGATTGCCTATGTAAGGGCAAAAGGAGGGTCTGTCGTACTTTGGTATTTGGGACCACGTAGGAGACAGGGCCCTACCCCTGTTTATTCATGTATTAGCAAACCGCGATTGGTCAATGCGGTATTTACAAGCGCATTGCATAACGTCCCATTGCCAAATGCACTATGTATACGTTATTATACATTGACTTCGTGGGTTCCATCTTGGAGTGGTGGCCATCTTATAAGTTGCCCTCACATAGACAAACACATTATAAGAAAGTATGGGCCTTTAGAATACATGTACTTTCTGCTTGACTTCTCCATGACCTGGGCAGCTGGTCTCCGCTGCCCCAGGTCAGTCCGGTCTCACGAGCTCCCCTTCCTCCGGCCACCTGTGATTAGCATCAGGGCTTGACACACCATAAAGGCCTTTCATCGCACACAAGCCTCCGGCTAATCACTTTCGCACCTGCTTGTTCCTGCTTTATGGCCTGTTTCTCAAAACAGGAGATGCTCATGTTTATTGGGGTCAGATGTGGGATCTGAGCCTTGCTCGGTAAATAATTGCGGGCTGGCTGAACTGAAATGTGAGATTGCAATCATGACTCTGCTTGTTCTTTGAAGTAAAATATGTGAATGACCAACTGCAAGAGAAGGGCGGTGTTGCCCAGAGCATAATATGCATTATAAAAGAGAACACTGGTTTTCGTTCTGCAGACTGCCTCATTCAGTTGCTAAGGCTTCTGTGCGACGTAGTCTCACTCATTTGAGTATAATAAAGATGTCTTTTCATATTTCAGCTTCTGTTGCCAAGTTCTTTGTGCAAGATATGCAGAATTTTATAATACCACATCAGGAAGTACTCGAAGTCATAGGGTGTTACCCCTAGCACCTCTGGAGTCTCAAAAATTGGAGTACTTCACTAGCGAGATACAGTAAATTCAAGCAAGCAGAGTCGCAGTTGAATAATGCTTCAATCAAAGTATGCACAGTAGCAGCGCTAACGATACCCAGCCAGCGTTAAGGGAGGAGCAGGGCAGGAGGGAGCGACCGTGTCCAACAGAGTCAGGACGGTCACAGCGTCGCGATGTGCACGGGGAAGCCTTGCCTCTGAGTGGGAGGGAGGAGCTGCTGGGAGGCGGGTGCGTGGTGTAGGGGGCGGGCTCCGGCCACAACAACAACAACCCAGGTAATGGCGGCTCAAAGGCAATAGCCGACCGGGTTGGGGAGGAATAGTTAAATAATTAATCTGTGGTGAGTAGCGGGGCGCAGACAGTCAAGCAGACAGACAAAGCGCTATCTCTATGAGCAAGGCACTGTGAAAAAATAACGAGTTTAATAAACATTGAAAACACCCCTCTGTGTAGCCTATTTATCTTTCTCTAAGCAAAAGAGAGCAAGAGTGTATGAGCAAATGTTTCTAGATCGGACATCAGGGTTACTAAGGGAACCGGGTTGTAATGTTCAGTAGTTGACAGAACTGTTCACTCCCTGTCCAGGTTTAAGTGGGCTTATAGTGGCACTCTGATATAGCTGGTCTATGAGACAGCATATCTTGTGGGGGCGCACAGAATCAGTCTGGCACTATTCCAATGTTTACGCGCAGTTCCTACTGATTAGTGGAAACTACACAACACAATGTTGTGTGTTGGACATTTGATGTTGGATCTAGAAGGTGATGGGCATGTGATTGGCATGTGGATGGAATTCTCATAAGTAAAGAACCTACTTCAGCAAACCTGGATTTTCATCTTTATTACACTTAAGGCCAGAGATTCCAGTATATCTGGCTCACTTGTACTCACTTGTACTCATGCTCTGGATAGTAATTAATTCCTCCAGAGCTTGTTAAAAAGTATAATGCATTGAAACAAGTGAGACTTTGTTGAAAATTATTGATTTTTATCTGAAGGAGCACACAATTTTCTATTGTATCTCTTTTGTTCATAAAAACATCAGGAAACACATAACAGGGATCCAGTAATCTTAACAACTGTGCTGTTAATAAACTCCATTGTACTCAGGTGCTGCTGTACATTGCTGGAGCGCTGCACCTTGCACCGTAATCTCCATGACAAATCATTAATGATCTTTCCCAACTGCTTGTATGGACCTTTGATAGCTGACATTGAAAAGGAGAAAACACCAATAATACATTTCTAACTTGTGAAGCCAATGTGACTCCACAATAAGGTCCAGTAAATCGCTGAATATGATCAAAGGATTTTATTTGGGTTTCCAATCAATCCAGCAAATATGCAAGCAGAGTGTGAAATCAATAAATACGTTAGTACAATAGGCAAAGTGAAATATCTCAGTTGATTGAGACGCAATAGAATAAGTTGAAGAATTGTGTTTGCCACAATAATACAGTAACAAGTAAAAGTGAACAGGTGTTCCATCAAGAAACGTATGTTCGCTCTTCTAAACATATGTTGGACCTGTTAGCCTTAGGATGGTCTCCCTCTACGTTTTTGCCCTTTGCCTCCCACTTTAACCGTATATTTTTGTTGGACTTAGGACTCTGGGCACTTTACCACTGCTAAACAGTGCTAAGGTGCAGGTGCTCTCCCCTAAAAACATGGTGACACTGGCATATCTGGCACAGGCCCCTGCTACCGCAGTGAGGCCTACCCCTCCGTAGACTTACATTGGTAACCCCCCTTATGGGATAACTTCTGACGGGGACATAATAAGTATGTCATTCTCGGTCTAGCTGGAATCGTGGCGGGGAACCCTTTCCAATGGTATATTGGGTAGGGGCACTACTACTTTAGAAATCCCACTTTTAGAAAGTGGACATTTTCCTGCCTACACTTAGTCTGGGCACTGCAGACTCCCCCCTCCCATCTGCTCACTGATAGTCTGTCTGGGCTGGGAGGAGGGAGTGGTGATTCACACCTTCTACACTTGAATGGGCTGTGACTGATTGCCCCACCGTAGCCTTAACGGCCCTGCATTTCGTCACTGTAGACAGTCAGTTCAGGGAAAGCAGGGAACATCCCTGAACTCTCTAGTCCCTTCCAGAGACTTCTACCCCCTAGTCCCTTAAAGAGACTTCTACCCCCTAGACCCTTCTAGAGACTTCTGCCCCCTTCTAGTAACTAGATTCCAGGGTATAAAAGGGAGGGTCCTGGCCACACATCTATGTTACATTACTGGACCAAGAAGAATCTCTGCTGGAGTGAAGACTGCTGCGCTAGGAGGATTGCTACACTACTGAGGCTGACTGCTCCCAGGAATTGCTGCCCAAAGCCCTGCCTCCCTGCTGATCTTGCCCTGCCAGAGGGGAAACTACAAGACATCACCTCCAGAGTGTCTCCACCAAGAGACTAACTAATCCCCTGGTAACTGGAGGACTGTCCAGGCTGTCCCTTTAACACTGTGTGCAAGGGTATTGGCCTCCCCTTGGGGGACCTATGCAGAGAACTGCATTATTTAAAAGCGCTGCAGGGAAGGTACTGCGCATACCAAGATCACCGCCGCTGGCCCGAGATTTACACATCACGCAGTGTCTGTCAATGTCGCCGGCCCGGGAGCCTGCAGGCGCTATGTGCCCATGACCTGTGCAGCGCTGCGAAGGAACTGCAAAGCGCTGTGGGGAAGAAGCTCTGAGACCCGGTAGTCATCGCCGCTGCCCAGGCCCATGAACGGGCTGTAGATTGCAAAGCGCTGTGGGGAAGAAGCGCTGTGACCCGGTAATCACTGCCGCCTCCCGGGTCCCTGAACGAGCTGCGGATTGTGAGAAGAGCGCTGTGATCCTGAAATCACTGTTGCTGGGGCGGACCAAGTATTTTGGGAAAGTGACCCCGACACCGCTGCTGGAGACCGGGTGAGGCAGTTTTTAAATCACCCGCAACATTACTGCCGCCGACCCGGAGTCAACATCCAGGCTTCCCCTCCAGTGAGGAAGCCGTGCAGAGGCCAGGCATCGCCTAGCAACCAGGACTACACCAAAGGCGCACCCCCGCAAACAGACGAACCACCCAGCAGGACGCCAGCACCGGGCCAGGAATCGAGGCCACGCTGGAATCGGGAAGGGCTGCCTTGCTCACACCTGTGCAGCCCCAATGATCGCCAAGTGTCCCGAATGTCGGACGAGCGCCACGCCAGTGCCTGCCTCGCCCTCCCGCAACTTCAGGTAACCTTTAGCGCTACCGACATTGTCTCCCAGATGGTTGAGGGTTTGTGGGATTGTGTGGGCTGTGAGTGAAGTCCGGAGGCCGGGGATCGCTGCATTGGAATCAGAGCCCTGTAATTACCCCAGTTCAAGGCACATCAGGGGCATATTAACATTGAGCCGGTAATTATTTTTCACGGGACTCTCCCCACACCAGGGACAGGGGGCACTTCCTCCATACCTAAGACTGAACTGGTGTCCTTCTTCTAATTAAGACCTAAACACGTAGCGTAGGGGGCCCTGCACGCAAAAGACAGTACCCACATTCAAGGACCTCATTATTCTGAGCCACAGCTTGTTCTCCCACGGGTATTTCCCCTACCTAATACTGAACTGGTGATACATGAATCCTGATATACAGGACCATCCCAGATCCTGCAAGTTTGTTCCCCTGTTCCTGTCACAAAGAGCATTTAGAGACATTACCAAGAAGAGCTCATGATATGTGGAATTTTTATTTGTGACCTCACCTAAAACAGAGATAAAGATTTTATATTTTTATAAACCAACTGGTGTAGTGTCTATTTGTGGTGTTTCACTGTGCTATGGTGGGTAGGTGTTACACAACTACTTTACACATTGCATCCTGAGGTTAGCCTACCTGCTCTGCGCCAAGCTACCAGAGGGTGGTCTAGGGAATTTTGAGACTCACTCTGTCGGAACCAGTGGTCCCTACTTGGTCTAGGGTACATACCCCTGCCAACTAGAGACCCCGTATCTAACACTGGTGTTCAGCGGTGGGATTAGGACTTGTGCTTGTGTAACACCACACAGTGACTCAGTGTGCACCACAATCCTACACCTTACACAACTTAAACTTTGTTTTCCCTCTCTCTGACTGAAGAATTTTTGTCTGTCCCCTCCAATTGGCATTTTTTTTTTTTTTAACTCCCTGTCTGGCGATTGCACGCGCTCTTTTTCAAAGCCCTTTTTTTGCCTAAATCCCATTGGTTTTTTCGAAGTCTAAAGGAAATCTGCGGTGTCTCTAACTATTTGAAAATGAACAAACACTTAACAATTAACAGGAGATGCAGATACATCCCTATTTCCTTTCATGCCACCAGGGACCAATGAAAACATGACTTGAGTGTATCCGCAACATTACTCTGAATTCCCAACACATCGAACTGAGATTTAGTTCTTCAGCATAGAACATCTTGCCATCCTGGTACATGGTGTGCAGAAAGCTTTTTAGACTATTGTTTCTCCACGTTTACTGCCAAGTCTCCCTCTCTATCAGCAGTTTAATACAATCAGTAAACCTTTCTCTAACTAACAAAATATAAAAACTGCAAGAAAAGAAAGACATGCTGGCAAGCAAAATGCATTTCAACTGAGGCCTGCAGTCAGGCTAATTCTAATTAAGCATTTATTGTGCAACATGATTATACAAGCACACGTCTAACTTGAAAAATAAATGTAAAACATGAATAAAAGAAATACATGTTTACATATGCAAATATAATTTGACTTGTAAAGTGAAAAACGTGAATAAAGAATACATGCTCAATGTTTAAACTGAACATTAGTGCACATGTCTATAAATCTCTAGGGGCAGATTTACAAGCCCCTTGCGACACCTTTACGCCGGCGTTACGTCACTTTTGTGACGCAACGGCGGTGTAATTCATGCACCACGTTGCGATTTATTTACAACGTGAAGCATCTAGGCAGATGTGCACGTTGTAAAGCCTTGCGCCACATGAAACCTGTGTCAGGTTTCATGTGGGCATTCTGTCGCAAGGTGGGCGTTCCCTCGCAGGAAAGCCCCGTAAAACTGATGCAGTGAAACCTACAAGTTTTCACTGAGTCAGTTTTACGACGCTGCTGCATCAAATTCTAACGCCTGCTTCAAGCAGGCGTAAGGATTTGACGCACCACGTTAAGTATTGGGTGGCCCCTGTGCATTGCAGGACTCCAGCAATGCGCCACCCATACGCCACAAGATGCGTCACGCATCTTCCCCTCCTTGCACCATGGTGCGCCGTATTGTAAATGCGACGCATCCGTGGTGGCGCAAAGGGGGGATTACATGACGCATCTGTTCCGGCGCATCCCTGCTGATTTGCAGAGATGCGCCAGAAGTTGTAAATCTGCCCACTAGTTTCTACAGTGAATGTATTCCATTTATATATTTGAATACTTCCCACATGTTAATGAAGTTAAGACACCCATGAATGTAATGACAAATGCACATATATGAATACATTTCTGTGACATGTAAGGGTGGAGTCTAAATTGAGCTGCTCCAATCCCCATTCTGATGTGGATGTTAGTGATCATAATCAATATAAGAATCTTATTAGATGAGACAAATCATAATTTTTCATCAATAGTTTTCCAAGTATTTCATGTCATCGTAAAATCAGCACTGACTCTCCTCTTGCTCCACATGTTTCCTCTTTTTTATTATTCCTCTCTTTTCCTATAACTCTCTTTTTGCTTTTCTCAGAAATGAGGGCTCTCTAGTTGGCAGAGGTAGGTACCTTTGTCCAAGTAGGGACAATTCTTCCTAGTCAGGGGGAACACTTCTATACTAACTCCTGCTCACCCCCTTGGTAGCTTGGCACGAGCAGACAGGCTTATCTCAGAGGCAGTGTGTAAAGCATATGTGAACACATATAGTAATACAGTGAAAACTCTACAAATGGACACCACACCAGTTTAGGAGGATAAGCAATCTTTATCTAAAGCAAACAAGACAAAAACAAAAGAAATCCACAGTACAGTAATAACAATATGACTTTCCAATGGTAGAAATAGTTCAGTTCAAAGCAAATTGCAGATGCAACACTTTTCACACAAAGTACCTTGGATGCGTTGCGCACACAAACAAAAAGGGTCACAGGAAAGGTTCTGCATTGGTTGCTTACACTCAGGGAAGGTGATGCATCCATTCTTCGCTCAAAGGGCGGTGATGCGTCGGTTCCTTACTGCTGCAAAGGGGAGGGGATGCGTCAGTTCCTTACCGGAGAGGATGTGATAGTTCGGTTTCTTACTGCGTGTGGAGGTGATGCGTTGGGTTCTTACTACGTCCCACAACAATGTGACAGACCTGGTGTCTCGATGCAATGCGACGGTTCAGGATGATAAATGGGTTCTTGCAGCCGCACAGCAGGGTTTGCGTCGGAATCGGTGCAGTGATCTCAGAGACTGGTGCACTTGATGGGGCGCTCTCTCAAGCCGCGGGCAGGCGCTGTGTCAGTTTCTTCAGCGATACGTCGGAAACAGGCAGAGATGCGTCACGCTTCTCGGTGTCACGTTGCTTTTCCAACTCCCAACAGCCAGAACAACCTCCAGACACCTCTTGGCAGGTCAGAACTCCCAGCAAGGAAGTTCAGTGGAGCTGAGAGTGAAGTTTTTGTGTCCCTGAGACTTCAGAACAGGAGGCAAGCTCTTCTTCAAGCCCTTCGAGATCTTCCTCAAGCAGGGGACACAGCAAACAGCCCTTTTCCCTTTCCTTGGCAGAAAGTAGCCTCTGCAGGCCAACCCCAGACAGCAAACAGCATAGGGGCAGTATTCCTCCTCAGTTTCTCCAGCTCTTTTCCTTGTCAAAGGTTCCTCTTGATTCCCAGAAGTGATCCAAAAGTCTGGGGTCTGGGCCCCTCTTTTTCTACAGTAAACTCCTTTGTTCGCTGTGGTAGAGAAGATCTTTGTCCAGCCAAAACCAGTTCTGTCCTCTCTGGTGCAGCTTCCTGGCAGGAGGTGGAGACAGCATTGTCCTAGGCAGAACAGGCCCTGTCAGGTGTGAAAGAAATCACGTCCCCCTACTCTGAATGCAGCCCAGGTCTATTCAGCCCAGCCCTGACTCACCCTGGAAAGGCAGGACACACCTCAACCCCAAGTGGCTGTCTGAACAGAATGCACATCCCCAGCCCCTGTCACTCCAAAGCTAGACAGCCAATACACAGCCTAGCAGAGGTGCACTGGATGGTTAGGAAAGAGAATACCTATTGTCTAAAAGTGGTATTTTCAAACCCAGCATGTACAAATCACCCTTACCAAAAGATGTATTTTAACATGCTGAGTTCTGGCATATCTTTATTTTCCAATCTTGTTCCCATGGGCAGTTATGCTTATAAGATATTATAAGCAAACTCCCCATTCTATCCAATGGGGACAGATAGCCTTACAACAGTGAAAAACGAAATTGGCAGTATTTCACTAGCAGGACATGACACATCAGGGCATGTCCTACTTTTAGCATACACTGCACCCCGCCCACAGGGGTACATTGGGCCTAACTTAGGGATGACTAACATGTAAGAAAAGGGAAGGTTAGGGCCTGGCAAGTGGTTGTACTTGCCAGGTCGACATGGCAGTACTAGGCTGCACACAGTCACTGCAGTGGCAGGTCTGAGTTACCTTTGAAAGGATTCTTGTGTTGGTGGCACAATCAGTGCTACAAGCCCACTAGCAGCATTTGATTTACAGGCCCTGGGCACACACAGTGCACTGTACTAAGGACTGACTAGTGAATCAAATATGCCAATCATGGAATCACTAATCCATAAAAACAATTGATCAAATAAGCCTATGCACTTTAGCACTGGTAAAGTGCCCAGAGTCTTAAAACCAAGCAAAAACAGGTCAGAAACAGAAGGCCAAAAAGCAAAAGGTCAGGAGATAAACCCGCTGGACAAGCCTGGTCTGACAGCTTTCATACACTTCTACCCCTTAAAGATTACAAACAGACATATTGCACAAAGGGCAATTATCACTAGGGGTTTCTAGATAGAAGGTTTCCAATCCATTTGCCTACTTCAACAAATTCATAGACAAAATACTTCCCAAGTAACTGTAGCAAATAGCGCTTTATGGTTTACTTGCGGTCAAGCTGGACCGGGGAAAAGTCAAAGTTCGGGCTAACCACGATGGAGCACCAACCAGCTACAGGACCCATGCAGGCCCTGGTGAACAAAGTACCTTTCCTGATCACAAAAGTGCGATGCGTTATGAGATGCTTCAATGGGGGTCCCGCAAGTCGAGTCTGTGCCCATTTTCTGTGCAGGGCAATAAGCAGAAAAGCAGGTCTTCCAGATCAGCAGTCCAGTTGAGTCCTTTAAGCAGCACAGCAGTTCTTCTGGTACAGTTTAAGGTACAAGCCCAGTAGTGTCTAATTGTAGGGGGGTCAGAGACCCAGTACTAATACCCATAAGTGCCTTTGATGTGGGGGTGACTTCAAAACAGCTCCTTGTAGTGTACAAGTTGTCCTTTCAGTCCAGCCCTGTAAGCCAGGCTATCTGGGGGGCGGGGTAATTCATCCCTCTGTGTGCGGGCAGGACACTACCTATTCAGTGATGAGTTATACCCTCCCTACCATCCTGCCAAGGGCCATCATAATGCAGATGTATGTAGATGGGTACTCAGACACACCTATCCTTCCTGTGTTTGTAGCTGTCTATTGGAATACACAAGGTGTTGCTGTCTCCCACTCCAGATGTGTAATGGAGATAGGATGGAAGGCACACAGAGAGGTAAGTGCACAGAAAGGTCTGCTTTCTAAAAATGGCATTTCTAAAACAATAATGTTAAATCCAACTTCACCAGTAAGGAGGATTTATCATTAGCTTTCCAATGATGTCAAACATGAAGTAGGTACTCCTTTTCTGATCAGGAATTACCACTTGTAAGTGTATAAGGGAATTGCCAATGCTAACCTATGAGAGGAGTAGGCCTCACAGTAGTGAAAAATGAATTTAGCTATTTGTCACTGCCAAGACATGCAAAACATAAAAGTATATGTAATACCTTTTATTTACTGAGGTGTGACTTATATGTAGTAAAAGGGAACTTTAAGGCTTGGCAAATAGTTTTAAATGCCAAGTTGAAGTAGCAGTAAACTGCACACATAGGCACTTCAATGGCAGACCTGAGTCAGGTTTAAAAGTAGCGCAGGGCAGCTACGCGTAATATAAATGCTTATTAATAATAAAAATAATAATAAGAGGCTACTTCTGTGGGTGACAAAATTAGTAACATTTTAATAACAGGCCCTGGGCACATGGCAAACTACTTTACAAAGGACAAAAAAGTAAATTAAATATGCCAATACACATATTTGGGAAAAAAGGACATGCACTTTAGCACTGTTTATCTGTGGTAAAGTGCTCAGAGTCCTATGGCTAACAAAAAGAATTCAGGAAAAAGAAGCTGAGGAAAGCAAAAGGTTTGGGGTAATCCTTCAGAGAGGGCCATTTTCCGACAGGATTATTTAGTGTAGCACATCCCCCGTCACACCACCATTCCATGGCCATGGTCTGAGATATTTGCGCAAACGGTAGAATCATCCAGACCTCCAGCTCTGACACAGAGGGCGCCCTACCGATCACTCAATAGACTGCTCTCTCCTTAAGTATACAAAATAATACAATTCAAGGTCTGGAACCTTCATCCCCCATTTTTGTAATTTTAGCTTGAATGTTAAGAGTTCCACTCTGTATCTTTTTCCATCCTGCAGTAGTTCAACCAGAAACTGGTTCAGGGGATCTCATACATGGTGCCTTGTAGCACATAAAAAAAGGAGCGGGCAGCACCACCATTTTGATCAGTGCTATTCTGGTTTGCAACAACTCTTCCCAGGTTCAGCGTGTGCTATTGCTGCTCCTCATGTGCGATATGCATCCCAAGGTATAAGACACTGTCTGATTTCCAAGGTAATCCCGCCTCTAGAAGCAAAACTATGACCACTCCCTTCAGCTGCCCCACTGGGAACAACACAGATTTTGACTAGTTTACGTGGAGCCCCGAGAGCTCCCCAAACTCCCACATGACGTTCAGAAGGATCTGAACAGAAGTGGCTGGTTAGTGCAAAAAGATAATTGCTCAATCTGCATATAATCATGCAAAATGGATCGTCCGGCCCACATGAATCCCCAAACCAATGAGCACCTGGCACACTTTACACGCCACAGGAACCACTGCCAGGGCAAATTGCTGGGGGGACAACGGGCATCCCTTCTGTGTACTCCTTTGCAATAGGAATCACTGGCTGTGTGTACTGCAACTTTGTCCAGGCAACAAAACTTGGGCCCTAGGCCCACTCTCTCCAATACTTGCCATATATACTCTCAGCACATGGAATCAAATGCCTGCTCCATGTTCAGGAAGTCTAAGGCATAATGGTACTGCTCCTAGCAGGGAGCACAAAGAACATTTGTCAGGGACCACAAATTACATAGGGTGTTCCTGCGCGGGGTAAACTCCGACGGTTGGACCCATTTCGGGAGGTATTCGAGCAGGCATGCTGCCAGTACATGAAAGAGAATTTTTTAATCCACATTCAACATGGCTGGGGTGGTGGTAGGGAGCCACGACCAGTGGTGTCCTTCCCCGGGTTAGGGACCAGCACCACGACGGCCTTTATCATGGAGTCACGAAACTCCCCCACTCTACAGCCTCCAGATAGACCCCCAATAGCCCGTTGGCCAGAGTCTTGTGGAAAGCCATATACAGGTCTACAGGTAAGCTGTCTTTCCACAAGGCCTTAGCTGTCTTAAGAGAGTCTATGTACAGGAGTATCTCATGTTTTGCCAGTGGGCTCTCAAGTTCTGATCGTTCCTACCCATCCAAATGCATCAACGGAGATGGGTCCGGGTAGGCTGTGGCCAGAGGTCCCAGGGCACCATGAGATGAAGGATGCAACCCCTAGAGATGCTGTGCAAGTGTCTCATTGATGGCTCGTTGCACTAACACCTCTGAGCGCTCCCTATTAGCTAGTATGGGTTGTGTGTATTTCTCTTGTTTGATCATTCCAGCCAACATACAGTCCACCCTGTCTCCCTCTATATGCAAGCTGTGCCTGTAGGAGAGTTTCACATGCTTCTCAAGTCTATCCCTCCCGATCATGTCAAGGGGTTATTCCAAGGCTGCCAGTTTTTCTTCCTGTGCTGTCGGATCTCTCTCTAACGTTTGTTGGATACCTGTGGTGGCTACCAAACCCACCCCCATCAGCTCCACTTTCATCATATCCTATTCTATCGCTCGACTCTGAGTACTCTCCCAGTTATGTACAAAGTCATCTGTTCGGGTGTCAGGAATCACCCACTTGTAAACCGGGTCTGTTAGGGCCTGTGCTTTCATCTGCCACAACAACACTCGGGAAAAGGGTCTGGCCAAAGAGTAAGTTGGTAGCAGAGTTGAATGGCTATGAGTTTATTCATGTTCAGTTAATTAAGATCATTACATGTCTAAAAGGGTAAGAAGAAACAAATGTGCATTACGGTTACCTCAGTAATGAATAGACTATTCATATTAGCACATACATTTCTCACTAGATAGAGGCCCTCATCCTGTGGCAGGCACAGGGTGAAACGACTTTGGGCTGTGTTAGGTTATGTGAGATCTCAGACTCGAAACCTAATGTTTTCTGTATTTCATTGCCCAGCTGCATCTGCCTGGAAAATTCCATTGTAGGCGTATCTTTGTCTTACTATTAAACATACATAGTGTATCTCTATGCTTGTTGATTTCAGTTCCCTCTCTACCACTCTGCGAGACTGTGCAGACAGGGCTCCATTCTGAGTGTATCTGAATAAAACAATTATTGGTATATTCTCCACTATTCTTGTGACTCTTTATTTGGTATGAAGGCTGAGAGGTGGTCCAAGGAGACCCAGGTGGCCTCAGTTTGGTCACTTCCTTCAGTTGGCACCCAAACAGGGATTCCTTTGGGTGATTGATCCATCCCCTTGCTGCAGACGGGGGAGGACGTGGGCATCGCTGTGTCAGACTGGCGGCTCAGTGATCCCTGCACGAAGAGTTTCTGTTACTCACAGCTGCTCCTTCTGTCCCGCTGAATGGTGCCTCATCCAGTGGTCATCCGGACTGGAGTCCTGAATGGTGAAACCCTTAATCTGACTGTTTGCTCTGAGGAGTCAACTGCAGAGAAGCGGTTTGTTTGTACTACTGATATCAGGTGAGTTCAATCAATCAATCAATCAATCAAGTAATTTGTAGAGCGCACTACTCACCTGTGAGGGTCTCAAGGCGCTGGGGGGGTGCTGCTACTGCTCGAACAGCCAGGTCTTGAGTAGCCTCCTGAAGGGTAGTAGGTCTTGGGTCTGCTGTAGGAGGATGGGGAGGGTGTTCCAGGTCTTGGTGGCGAGGTAGGAGAACGATCTGCTGCCGGACGTCGCTCTTCGGATTTGGGGGATGGTGGCGAGGGCACGGTCGGCAGTGCGGAGCTGGCAGTTCGGGGTGTAGAAGGTGAGGCGTCTGTTGAGGTATGCTGGTCCAGTGTCGTCGAGTGACTCATCTGCGTGGGTGAGGAGCTTGAAGGTGATCCTCTTGTTGACGGGCAGCCAGTGCAGGTCTCTCAGGTGGGGTGTGATGTGGCTGTGTCGAGGGATGTCGAGGATCAGGCGGTCCGAGGCATTCTATATGCGTTGTGGTCATTTCAGCAGTTTGGCCGGGGCTCCTGCGTAGAGGGCATTTCCGTAGTCCAGCCTGCTGCTGATGAGGGCCTGGGTGACTGTTTTTCTTGTGCCGTGGGGATCCACCTGTAGATCTTGCGGAGCATGCAGAGGGTGCTGAAGCAGGAGGCTGAGACGGCGTTGACTTGCTTGGTCATGGAGAGTGGTGAGTCGAGAACAAAACCCAGGTTGCGAGCGTGGTCGGTGGGTGTTGGTGCTGCTCCCAGGGCGGTCGGCCACCAGGAGTCATCCCAGGCTGAGGGGGTTGAGCCGAGGATGAGGACCTCTGTCTTGTCCGAGTTCAGCTTCAGACAGCTGTTCTTCATCCATTCAACAACGGCTTTCATTCCTTCGTGGAGGTTGGTCTTGGCAGTGAGGGGGTCCTTGGTGAGGGAGAGTATCAGCTGTGTGCTGTCGGCATAGGAGATGATGTTGAGGTCGTGCAGTCTGGCGACGCGGGCGAGTGGGGCCATGTTGATGTTGAAAAATGTCGGGCTGAGGGATGATCCTTGGGGTACGCCGCAGATGATCTTGGAGGCTTCGGAACAGAAAGGGGGGAGACGGACGCTCTGGGTTCTGCCGGAGAGGAAGGAGGTGGTCCATTACAGAGCCTTGTCTCAGATTCCTGCGTTGTGGAGTCATGTGCGTAGGGTGCGGTAAAAGATCGCGTCGAAGGCGGCTGATAGGTCAAGGAGGATGAGGGCTGCGGTTTTGCCATTGTCCCGCAGAGCCCTGATGTCATCGGTGGCGCGATGAGGGCAGTTTTGGTGCTGTTGTTGCTGCAGACCCAGACTGGGACGGGTCCATGATGTTGTTCTCCTCGAGGTAGCGGGTCAGCTGCTTGTTGACGGTTTTCTCGATGACCTTTGCCGGGAACGGGAGCAGGGAGATGGGCCGGAAGTTCTTAAGGTCCCTCGGATCTGCCTTGGGTTTTTGAGCAAGGCGTTGATCACGGCGTGCTTCCAGCCCTCTGGGAAGGTCGCAGTCTCGTAGGAGATGTTGATGGCCTTGCGGAGATGGGGTGCGATGGTGGCGCTGGCTTTGTTGAAGATGAGGTGTGGGCACGGGTCTGACGGGGAGTTGAAGTGGATGGTGTTCATGACTTTGATGGTGTCGACGTCGTTGATGTTGGTCAACGTGAGCAGGTGGTCATTGTGGGTGGTGGTCGTGGAATCTGAGGTGTTTTTGGCTGTCGTGGTGGTCTGGTTGTTCAAGCTGTTGTGGATGTCTGCGATCTTGCGATGGAAGAAGGTGGCCTGGGAGTCACACAGGTCTTGTGATGGGGGGATGTCGTTGGTGTTGGAGCTGGGGTTGGAGAGTTCCTTCACGATATTGAAGAGCTCTTTGCTGTTGTGTGCATTGTTGTCAAGGTGGTCCTTGAAGGAGGTACTTTTGGCGGATCTGATGAAGTGATGGTGTTGGCGCATGGCATTCTTGAGGGCTGCGTGGTTCTCCGTTGTCTGTTCGTGGCGCCATTTCTTCTCTAGTCTTCGGCGGGTTTGTTTGGCGGTCTGGAGGTCCACGGAGAACCAGCTGGCATTCTTGTTGGTGCGTCTGTTGGAGGGTTTCTTGATCGGGGCGAGGGTGTTAGCGCAATCATTGATCCAATGCCTGAGGTTGCAGGCGGCGGAGTCAGGGTCGGTGGGGTCGGCGGGTGGGTTTCGGACTAGGGCGGTGTTTAGCTGGTCCTCTGTGATTTTGCTCCAGCAGTGGTGGGGGATCTGTTGTGTGCGGTGGTGCGTGGTGGGTTTCTGGAAGGTGAAGTGGATCGAGCGATGGTCGGTCCAGTGGAGTTCAGTGGTGTGGCTGAAGGAGACGTGGGAGCTTGTGGAGAAGATGGGATCAAGCGTGTGGCCAGCTGAGTGGGTGGGCATAGTGACGAGATGTCGGAGTCTGAGGTTGTTGATCAGGGTGGTGGAGTTGGTGTCGTTTTTGTTCTCGAGGTGGAAGTTCAGGTCTCTGAGGAGGATGTAGTCTGTGGCGGTCATGGCGTGTGTGCTAGCAAAGTCAGCGATGTAGTCGCTGAACTGAGGCCGGAGACGGGGGTCTGTAGATCAGAGTTCATCTGAGGGTGGTGTTGGGATCGGTGTGGATAAGAAAGTGCAGGTGTTCGGCGGTGCTGAGGATGTCGTCGGAGTTACTCGAGACCTTGAGGGTGGACTTGTGGATGGCGATTCCCCCTCCTGTTCCATTGGTGCGGTCTCTGCAGGTGATCTTGTAGCCGTCTGGGATGGCTATGGCGATGTCCGGTGCCCAGGAGTCATTCATCCAGGTCTCTGTCAGGAATGCGACTTCCAGGGAGGATGTGTCGAGCAGGTCCCAGAGTTCGGCGGCGTGTTTGTGTGCTGAGCGGGTGTTCAGTAGAATGCATCTGAGGTGGTTGCATCCTGTCCTGGTGGGCGGGTTGGCGGCTCGGAGACTGGTGAAGCTGCAGCTCCGGCAGGAGAAGGGTCCTTTGGTGTGCTTCAGAGCGGCCAGGAAGCAGGTGTGCGCTCGTCCAGTGTTGAGTGCATGGAGGGTGATGGCGTCGTAGTGGAGACAGGCGTCGTGGTGTTAGCGGGGGCCAGTGGTTCTGGTGCTGGGCGCGGCCAGGCATGGACGGGTGCAGACGGGCTTGCCTTAGGTGCGCCTTCAGCACGCCAGCTGCGCGCCTGCCACGCGCAGACTCTCAGCGGCCACCATAAGAAGGGGAGGTGGGAGGGAGTAGCAGCTGGGAGGTGTGAGCGGACGAATGGTCCGCAGGGGACGCAGTGGTGGGAAATGGGAGTGAGAAACGGCAAGGGGTACAGAAGGCAAAAAAGGGCACAGGACACAGAAATAGCACAAGAGGGGAAAAAGGAGGAATGGAGACGAAACAAATAAACAAATACAACAAAATGCAATACAATTACACTAAAGCAAAGTGTAGCGAGCAGGGGGCGAGGCCGTATGGGGTGCAGTGGCCGGAAAACCACGGGAGGAATGGCGAGAGGGCAAAAGGGCACAGAAATGGCACAAGAGAGAAAAGGAGGAATGAAACGAAAACAAAGTAAACAATGCAACAGAATGCAATACAATGACACTAAGCTACCTATGGCCTACCACTGGCCACCAGGGATGAGGCACAGGTGGTAGCCTGCGGGTGGAGGAGGGCCTCGAAATTCCTTCAGCAGCAGCGGCAGCTGGGCTAAGGGCACGGGCACACAGGTGGTGCTGTGCGGTGTGGGGAGCGACCTGCCTAAAAAGGGTCAAGGGTCGCTCTCCTCACCGCGCAGCGGCCGCCATAAGAAGGGGAGGTGGGAGGGAGGAGCAGCTGGGAGGTGGGAGCAGATGAATGGGAGAGCGGGGGCTGGGCCGCAGGGGATGCAGCGGCGGGAAACGGGAGTGAGGTACGGCAAGGGGTACAGAAGGCAAAAAAGGGCACAGAAATAGCACAAGAGGGGAAAAAGGATGAATGGAGACAAAACAAATAAACAAATACAACAAAATGCAATACAATGACACTAAAGCAAAGTGTAGCGAGTGGGAGGCGGGGCCGCCTGGGAACCAGCGGTGGGAAAACCACGGGAGTAACGACGAGAGGGCAAAAGGGCACAGGGCACAGAAATAGCACAAGAGGGAAAAGGAGGAATGAAACGAAAACAAAGTAAACAATACAACAGAATGCAATACAATGACACTAAGCAACCTACGACCTACCACTGGCCACCAGGGATGAGGCGCAGGTGGTAGCCTGCGGGTGGAGGAGGGCCTCGAACTTCCTTCAGCAGCAGCGGCAGCTGGGCTAAGGGCAAGGGCACACAGCTGGTGCTGTGCGGCGTGGGGAGCGACCTGTCTAAAAAGGGTCAAGGTTCAAGGTGAATTGAGTTTGTTTAGGTTCTTTGTTGATATGGTACCATTTGGGTTGGAGTTTGGGACAGCTTAAGGACTGTCTTGATAAAAAGTGTTTGCTAATACTTTGCCAGGACAAAATAAGGATTTTGTTTTTCCTTTGCAATGCCTGCCCTCAGTAAGTTTTGGGATTTGTGTTGTTGTTGTTGTTCTTCAGATACCTGGTTGGAAGAAGCTCAGCCTGCGCCTCCTGAAGTCAGCCCCAATTTTAATATGTACGTGAAACATGGTCTTGCCCCTATTATGTTTAGTACATTATGGCACAAATATACAAGGGACAATGACGAGTTGCAGGGGCCTTTGACGGGCACTTTTGATGAACAGAAGATTGGCTTTGTACAGGAACAGTTGTTTAAGAGACGAATTACACAGTCGATGTTTGACTCTCTTCAAACTTGGCAGAAAGAGGATAAGTAGAGGCGGTTAAAAATGGAGAAAGATGCACGGAAAGGAAGGATGCAGACTCTAACACAAAAATCTGTGGCGTATGATAGAGAAAAGCAGGAGACAGGAATATAATGTGAGGATAGGAGATTTCAGTTGCATATTTACAAGTCCTATCTGGCCAAAGGGGAAAATGACACTTTTGTAGAAGAGTTGCTAGATACTCGACCCTTTCTCCTTATGCCCCACTGAGGATATATCCCATTGTTCCTTTAATGCCACAACAGTCTGTCTCGTCTGTTCTAGTTTGTTTATTTATTTATTATTTATTTATTTATTTATTTATTGTATTTGTACAGCGCACTATCACCTTGCAGGCATCCTGGCGCTAAATATCAAAAAACTATTAAGTGTGGGCAGAGACAACAGAGCAAACAACATTGATTTAGGTCCTAGGAAAAAGCCAGGTCTTTAAACTCCTCCTAAATGGAAGGAGGTCATTCACCATTCTTAACTCCACCGGAAGCGCGTTCCAGAGTCTGGCAGCTATCACACTGAAGGCTATACCTCCAGATCTAGATTTCTTGAATCTCGGTACTGTAGCCAGTCTGGCAGATTCAGAACGCAAACATCTCCCTGGAATGTACCAAACAAATTTCCTCTGCAACGCGATAGGGCCGATCTCGTGCAAGGCCTTGAACACCAGGCAGAGAGATTTGAATTGGATTCTTTGTCTAATGGGGAGCCAGTGCAACTCCGACAAGGCCCGAGACGAAGATGCGTAACTCGGCCATCCAAGCACCAGCTTAGCTGCTGTAGACTGGATGCGCTGCAATCTGTCTAATAGAAAGTTCGAAGAGCCCAGTAGCAGCGCATTGCAGTAATCCAGTCTACTAAGTATGGTGCCCTGAACTACTAGAGCTCGCGCCTGACAAGGCATTAACGGCAGAATTTTTCGCAGCGTACGAAACATGGCGAAACAGCTTCCTACCAATTGGTTAACCTGAGCTTCCAACGTTAATTTGTTGTTAAATATAACGCCCAGGTTCCGCACCTTCTCCACTGGGCGTAGAGTCTTAGGGAGATCCAAAGGCCAGAAAGTCTCCGGCAACAACTGCGGAGCCTTTCCTGCAGAGAAATAAAGAACCTCAGTTTTACCAGCGTTAAATTGAAGGGAGTTTAATCTCAACCAATGAGACATCGCCCTCAAACAATCATGAAATGCTTCTAATGATGTCGTGTCATCGCCTTTCAAGGAGAGAATTAGTTTCGTATCATCAGCATAATTTACAGTCATAATATTATATGCCTTAATGATAGCCATCAAAGGAAGCATATAAATATTAAAAAGGATCGGGCTAATTGCAGAGCCCTGGGGGACACCATACTCCATCTTAGAGAAGGAGGATTGATAAGGAGGCAGAGCCACTGCTTGACTCTTCCCAGCGAGAAAGGATTGAAGCCAGCTAAGGGCACACCCGTTTACCCCAATCTCTTCCAGCCTCCTCAACAAAATCGCATGGTTGACCGTATCGAACGCGGCAGACAGGTCAAGCAGTACAAGAGCTACTGACCTGCCCCTGTCTGCTTGGTACGGAGCTCGTCCAACACGGTCACCAATGCTGTCTCCGTGCCATGCGCAGGCCGAAACCCAAATTGTACCTCCTCCAAGATATTGTTCTTCTGAAGATGTTGTGAGAGGTGCTTGTCCACCACTCTTTCTACGATTTTAGCCGGAAACGGCAAAAGAGAGATGGGTCTGTAATTACTAGGGCTTGCTGGGTCCAATGTGGACTTCTTCAGCAGAGGCATCACAAGAGCCTGCTTCCACTGCGCAGGAACCACACCACTGGACAGAGACTGATTACAGATCAGCCTAAGTATGGGAGAAATCTCCCCTTCAAATTCCTTCCAGACTCTCGATGGCAAAGGGTCTAGAGAGGTGAGCCTGACATAACCCCTGAAGTAGCTTTACCAAACTCTTCTACTGAGAGGATCGGAAATTCGGATAAAAACTTCCCACAATATAAGCTCTCCGGGTGGGAAGGAAAAGTTACATCCCCTACCCATGGTCCACTTTCAGCCCTGGAATGTACCGGACTTACTATCTCCTGACAGCAGGGAGTTTCCCCCAAATTTGCAATAATCATGTTAATTTTGTCATAAAAATAGCTTGCCAGGCTATCACATAATTCTTGCGAAGGGGGAATCTGATTCTTGCCGCACTCGGGGTTAGTCAGGGAGTTGAGAATTTTAAAAATGCACCTTGGACGATTCTGAGCCTTTAATATAGTGCTAGAATAGTAGTTAGCCTTGGTCACATTTATTTCTGTCTTATAGCACCCTATAAACCTTTTCCAACTACTTTTATCCTTGTCATTGTAGCTCCTCCTCCACTTTCTCTCTGCCTGCTTACACTCAAGTTTCAGTTTTTTTTTAAGGTTATCGTTGAACCATGGTGCAGACGCTCTTCCTACCTTCTTATGCACTTTAAGAGGGGCCGTAGAGTCAAGAACAGAAAAAATCTGTCTACAAAAGGAGGCATAATTCTCCTCCACTTGTCTGCTCTGCAAAAAACAGTCTTTCAAATCAAAGACCGAACCCTGACCTTTGTTTCTTAGAAGGGACTTCCAATCCCTACTCACATAGTTAGTAGCAGAACTCACTGCTGAGGCATTGTCCCGAGGCATAGTGACCAAAAACGTAACCAAAAAGTGATCTGTCCAAACCATTGGCAAAATACCCACCACATTAAGAACTTGGTCCCCAGAGAAAATAAGATCTAGTATGTGACCGTCCTTATGAGTAGCCTCGGTCACCCGTTGGTGAAGGCCCAGACCGATACATGACTGGAGGACATTGTTGTAACCGGAGTCCAAGGACCCATTCAACCACAAATTAAAGTCACCTAGCAGCACTACCCTGGCGTGGGTAGCGGCCAAGTTGGTAATAGCCTCTAACAATAACTGCTGTTGCCTCAAGCAAAGTGCCCCTGGCGGTCTATAACAGACTACACCGGTTAAGATATAACCCTTTGCATCTTTAATAGCAATTCCAAATAGCTCGAATCCCTCAATTGTGTCAATCTCTAGAGCCACACAGTTCCAAGCATCTCTGTAAATTACCCCGACTCCTCCTCCTCTTCCCCTCAATCTTGGTTTGTGTAAGATTTTAAAACCAGGAGGACAGGCCCAACCTGGCTCCACCCCACACGCAGGGATGGTCCAGGTTTCAGTCATGAATAAAACATCTAGTTCATGGAGTTCCAGTAACAACTGGATTTCTGTGCAGTGTTTTGGAAGTGATCTCACATAAAAGTGTCCAGCCCCTCTGTCGCCACTCCCAGCCACTCCCAGCCTACGCAACTCCAAACTGGAGTAGCTTACACGGCTACTACCTCCACCCAAGTCCAGCTTACCCCCGGCTCGAGAAGCATCGCTGGCGCTGAGCGCGACCTTAGCGCGGACGGGCGCAGACGGGCTTGCCTTTGGCGCGCCTTATGCGTGCCGCCGGTGCGTCCGCGCCAGCGTTCCCTATATGGAGCTCGGGCCGTAAAAGCTAGAGCGCTAACTCACAAGATGGCGCTGCCCCTCACTCGGGAACCGAGCGCTAGGCTGGAGGAAAGGAACCCAGTAAAGGTTCCAATGATTGCAGTTCTGCCCGATTCCTTTTTAAAAAGCACACACAGTATACAATACACAATATGAAAAAAGATAAAAGATTATTCCTCACACGACGATAAAAAGTTTTTCCCCCAATTAAGGTCTTTCACAAAAGGTGCACTTACTATTTGAGCAATTTAAGCAATGTTAGCTGCTCCCCGCTGCCTCAACAACACACAGAACAGCTTCGACATTAATTTGAATTGCTGCGCGTCCGCGCCAGCGTTCCCTATATGCAGCTCGGGCCGTGAAAGCTAGAGCGCTAACTCACAAGATGGCGCTGCCCCTCACTCGGGAACCGAGCGCTAGGTTGGAGGAAAGGAACCCAGTAAAGGTTCCAATGATTGCAGTTCTGCCCGTTTCCTTTTTAAGAAGCACACACAGTATACAATACACAATATGAAAAAAGATAAAACATTATTCCTCACACGACGATAAAAAGTTTTTCCCCCAATTAAGGTCTTTCACAAAAGGTGCAAATACTATTTGAGCAATTTAAGCAATGTTAGCTGCTCCCCGCTGCCTCAACAACACACAGAACAGCTTCGACATTAATTTGAATTGCTGCGCGTCCGTGCCAGTGTTCCCTATATGCAGCTCGGGCCGTGAAAGCTAGAGCGCTAACTCACAAGATGGCGCTGCCCCTCACTTGGGAACCGAGCGCTAGGCTGGAGGAAAGGAACCCAGTAAAGGTTCCAATGATTGTAGTTCTGCCCGTTTCCTTTTTAAAAAGCACACACAGTATACAATACACAATATGAAAAAAGATAAAAGATTATTCCTCACACGCCGATAAAAAGTTTTTCTCCCAATTAAGGTCTTTCACAAAAGGTGCAAATACTATTTGAGCAATTTAAGCAATGTTAGCTGCTCCCCGCTGCCTCAACAACACACAGAACAGCTTTGACATTAATTTGAATTGCTGCGCGTCCGCGCCAGCGTTCCCTATATGCAGCTCGGGCCGTGAAAGCTAGAGCGCTAACTCACAAGATGGCGCTGCCCCTCACTCGGGAACCGAGCGCTGGGCTGGAGGAAAGGAACCCAGTAAAGGTTCCAATGATTGCAGTTCTGCCCGTTTCCTTTTTAAAAAGCACACACAGTATACAATACACAATATGAAAAAAGATAAAAGATTATTCCTCACACGACGATAAAAAGTTTTCCCCCCAATTAAGGTCTTTCACAAAAGGTGCAAATACTATTTGAGCAATTTAAGCAATGTTAGCTGCTCCCCGCTGCCTCAACAACACACAGAACAGCTTCGACATTAATTTGAATTGCCTCGTACCCACCACTGGTACACGCACGGCTCAGTTACTGTACCCCCTATTCTTTCTCTTCCCCCACCATCTTTGACGACTGTGACCTCTGTTATATCTAATGCCACAACTTCTGTGTCCTCTGTTCTCTCTTCTTCGGTGCAATCATGGACCATGGCTCTACCTACTACTCCTATTACTCCTCCGGTGGTTATTCATCCTTCGATGTTTTTGATGCTGATACCCCTGTGAGTGGTTTTGAAGACAGGGAGTTGGCGTGATTTAGGGAATGAGTGGGTCCGTTGATACGATCTGGAATAGGGGTGGATGAGAAGAGAATAATAGCGAGTCAGGCGATGCGGTGGGCTCGTAATGCAGTTCATAGCACCGAGGATATTTGGCAGGTTAAACATGATTTTGAGCCCTTTTTACAACAGCATACTCTTCAACATATGTCTGCTGTTTTGATTGACGTTTGGCATGCACATACCAAAACGGTTGCTCCCCAGGTGCTATTTGATATCAGAGATGGTGTTTATGTTACTGATTTAGCGCCAGGACAAGTGTTTGCTAATATTTCTACCATAGTCTCTTATAGAGGCTGATTGCATGATAAGAGTCCTACTCAAATGGCTCAGTATCCTATGCGTGAAGGCCACTCGATTTATCACCCAGGAATACCTGAGTTAACAGACCAGTGTGGTACGGTTACTAAACCGGCGTAGATGCCCACTTTCAGGAGCAATGGGTTTATACTCCATGGAAAAGAAGTGAGGTTTTAGCCCATAAGACTACGCTATCTGATCCTAGGAAAAATCCTACAGCTTATTATCCAGAATTAATAGAAGTTGCCTCTTCTACTGTAATGTCTCTTGCTGATATTGTAATGTTGTTTGGTCTTCTTGTTCCGGTCGATATTTGGTGGCAGGTGCATACTCAAGATCCTTTTGCTGAGTTGGGTGGTACATGGGATGTGATTAAGGGATGGGATCAGGAAAGTAAGCCAGAAGATAAGCCGCGTGCGGAGATACTCGCTTTGCCTGGTCGTATTTTTACATATATGCATACCCTTATTCCACCAAAGAAAGTAAGTTGGGACAGATTGACAGCCTGTCGACAGAAAAAGGATCAGAGTGTATCTGATTTCTTTACTAGGTTTGAAGATAGGTTTTTGGATTATAAAGGGCAGGATATGTCCATGGAGGGAAGAGTTTGGTTGTTTGTTGACAGGTTTGTTAGTAATCTTCTCCCTGAAATATTTACTCATTTGCAGGCATCTGAAAGTACTAGGTCTACATCTTCTTCCTCTATTATTTTGAATATTGCTCAATATTATGAGCACCGAGACCAGGAGGAAAAGGATAAAACTGATAAAAAAGGATTTGAAGAAGAAAGTGTTGTTGACGAAGGCATTTTGGGGAAATAACAGGGAGGTCCTTCCCGACAACTCCCATGTACTAGTCAGCCTACTATGACACCTTTAGGACAAAATCAGTGTGCGTATTGTAAGGAGGAAGGAAATGGGCGTGGCAGTGCAATATGCTTTTACAGAAGATTTCGTCCCCTAGAGGACACAGTTGTGGTGGTAGAGGTTGTGGGACTGAGAGAAATAAGAATGCAGCAGCATCTGCGGGCCGCTCTGACAATATTTATTTTGATGACCCCAGAGATGGACAGTATTATTATGATGATTATGACATGGATGATGTGACAGGTGTGTCTTACAGCTAGGACTGCCAGGGACAGGTTGAGGGACCAGTTCAGATACCTGTAGATCAGTTTGGTCCTTATGTCACAGCAGATTTGTAAGGTCCGACTAAGGAATGTTTGGTGGATACAGGTGCGACACAAAGTTCTGTTTCTCGACGTATGGTCCCAGGGGCGGCCCGGTCTTGCCAAAATAATGTTTCACTCAGTTTCTCCGGTGTACCGATCCCAAATTATTGGTTGCTAATCAAGCCTTTGCTTGCATTAACAACCAAGGCAGTACATGAGCCTTTGCGTTGGAAGTCAGAATATCAGCAGTCTTTAGAGCAATTAAAAACTGTGGTTAGTTCGTCTCCGGTGCTTTGCACATCTAACTATAGAAAACCGTTTGTGCTCCATGTTCATGAGATGGCTGGTTACGCACTTACTGTCTTAACACAAAACTTTGGAGATAAACAGAGGCCTATTTTTCTGCTGTGCTTGACCCTATCGCTAGAGCACTCATGAGCTGTCTGACACCGGTCACGGCTGTGGCAACTTCAATCAGACAATCGGCTGGACTCGTACTTGATACTGACCTCACAGTTATGGTACCCTATGCTGTGGGTACACTTTTGAATAAGACAAAGACACATCACCTCACCAGTGCACGTCTTACTGGTTATGAACTGACATTGTTTGCTTAACATATTACGATCAAAAGATGTGCCACCACTCTGAATCCAGCCACCTTTCTACCCCTCCCTTCTGAGAATGATGCAGTTGACAAACATGACTGCATTTCCTGGATCAAAGAAGAGATGAAGGGATGGGTAGACCTGACTGATGTTCCCTTATCTGACCCCCAAGGAGAACTATATGTGGATGTCTCCTGTTTTGAATAACCAGATGGTACTACCACTGCAGCTTATGCGATCACTACGTTGCCGAAGGTGGTAGAGATATCACGGGTCCCCTATCAGTCGGCTCAAGTCACTGAGCTTGCTGCACTTATCCGAGCTTGTGAATTGAGTGAACGACTGGTTGTCAGTATTTATACTGACAGCCATGTTACTGTGTGGGTTGTCATGGGTTTTCGAAGTAATGGTAAGGTCACTTCCTCGAGAAGAAATAAAAGAACTGCTCCAAGTAATGTATTTCTGAAAATGCATAGGACGTTCTTTGGCGGAGGGGCTGCGTGTTACCCCACCCAATCTGTCACCAGTCTGTGGACTGCATATCCATTGTCACTCGTAAATTAAGCATATACTCGACCACCCTAATTTACAGAAGTGAATAGAGTGTTTGGTTTTGATTATCCGGGGCCATGTCTATACCATAAAGAGCCACTGGGGGTGGGTTATCTGGTTTGTGATAACAATACATATTGTGATCATTTTTATATGGAAGAACAGAATGTGACATTAATAGGTTGGAATTATAAGGAACTGACAGTCCCTCGAAAGACCGGTTACTACCCAGCTTGTTGTCCCATAGTGAATAGCACGGACACTTCATTGTATATAAATTATTCAGGAATAGGGTTATATAAACACACGGTCCCTATAGTGAATAAAGAGGATCCATGTACTTTTGGAACGAACTCCAGGTATGCTGAAGTGGATTACGAGGGGCCAATTTATGCACCCCCAGAGTTTTTCTTCTTGTCTAATGGTACGTATTCCAATGTCTATAATGGCACAGAGAATGTAGCTCTTGGGATGGTATTACCTTTGGGTGTACCTTGTAATTGTGCCAAACCTAATATAAGATGGGTTAAAAGGACACTAACGAAAGAATTTTGTGAAGGATTGACCGATATAGAGATCAATAATTATAGGAATGGTATCACATTTGGATACATCCTTTCTTCTATTTTCACATTGGGTGGTACTTCCATGGCCCGGGGAGAAAAAGTTAGAGAATACTTTAGATGCAAGCTGCAAATGTATCTAATATTACAGAGGCAGCTTTGCATGACATCACCACTCAGTTTGAAAGTATGCGGATATATTTGGAACAGACTAGATCTGCGGTTGATTTTATCCCAGCAAACAGCCTCTGTTAAGTTTTGTTTCTGAAATGTTGAAGTTTTGCCTCAGTAGTAAATAGACTGTTCATATTAGCGAATACCTTTCTCACTAGATAGAGGTCCACTCCCCCTTGTCTGATGGCGGGCACAGGGTGAAACAACCTTGGGCTGTGTTAGGTTATGTGAAATACCAGACTTAAACCTATTTTTTTCAGTATTTCATTGCCCGGCTGCATCTGTCTGGAAAATTCTATTGTAAGCATGTCTTTGTCTAACTGTGAAACGTACATAGTGTATCTCTATGCTTGTTGATTTCAGTTCCCTCTGTACCACTATTCGAGGTTGTGCAGACGGGGCTCCACTCTGAATGTATCTGAATAAAACAATGGTATATTCTCCACTGTTCTTCTAACTCTTCAGTTGGTATGGAATGCTGAGAAGTGGTCCAAGGAGACCTGGGTGGCCCCAAACGGGTCACTTCCTTCACTAATGGAGTTCGTGAACTTCCCCAGTCTTGCTAGGGTGCAAGACTAATTATTTGAGAAGCACAAAGCCGAGGCCTCCCTGCAGCTCGTTATACCTTTAGCTCAAAATATAGGGAACAGAAGGCTTCTGTGCTCATCTGCAAGTTTGGGGTAGCAGCACAATAGATGGAACCACAATTCTTTTATGTAGCTGCATGGCCTATATAGGCTATATATAAGTTCCTCCTCCTTACGAGCCTAGGTAGGGCTAAAATCCGAGATTGGAAAAACAATGAGCCCCTCTAGAGAATTTTCCTTCGCCTTTGGGCTGATAGTGCTTGAGAGCAATAAGGCTGTGCTTTCTCAAGGAGGTAGGATGCGTCCAATGACTCTGAAATGTAATACTTTATCAGTTCCCCTTGGAACCCCAGGCCCATTCTCAGTCTTGTTCTTCTGGCTTGTCCAGGGGCAAGCAACTCTGTCTTGTGCGCCTTGATCTGAGATCCCAGTTGGCACCTAGCGAAAGCTCTGGGATATTCTAAACGCCCATATTTGAGGGTGAGAGCCAGTTATGCTTTTAAAACTGTCAGCATGAGCTCAGCAGTGGTACTTTGTAGACGATTGTTTAGGCGCTTCAAAGCCTGGATGATACTAGTAGATTTGGTTCTGAGGTACATAACATGATCTGCCGGTTTGCTCCCATCCGAGAAATAAACCCGGAGGTAGTTATAAGCAGGTATTATCCTTAATGGCACATTTCCCTTTTGTCAATGGGTTTGTTTTTATGAGGGAATTTGCTGAACACGACTACCTTAGTTTTGTTCTAATTGACCTGCAATGTGTTCTCCTGGTTGTAACAGTGGAGGACTTTGAGGGCTCTCTGTAACCCAGCTCTTGTGTGATAACAGCAGCATCATCAGCATACTGCAGGATGGGCAGTCTCACCCTACCCAGCATAGGAGTATCTAAGCTGGCACAATACAGTGCTGCCACAGGTCTGCTCTGTAGAAATTAAAGAGGAGGGAGGCCAGCACACAGCCCTGTCTGAGTCTGTTGTTTGTGGGTACTCTAGAAGTTACTGTGATTTTGCTTGTTTTTACCCTTACCCATGTCCCCTGATATAGTGATATGATCGCCTTGATAAGCAGGGTTGGTATCGCCCATGTGTACAACTTCTCCCATGGCCTTCCTCGGTCCACCCTGTCAAAGGTGGTGCTGTAATCCACAAAACGCAAAAACAACAGTTGATGGACAGAATGCAGAACAATGTCATACATTCACCCCAGTACAGAGATCTGGGCCTAAATCCATAGTTTTTTTCCTCATCATGCCGTTCCAGTTTGAACCCAGCCATATGCAAATCAGTCTTGACTCTGTACCTCATGGGAACAGTCCAGCCCAAACTGCCAAGCCAGGTCCTCTCTGGACTGGAAACAAGCATCCTAGGACCGGTTTCGGGGTCTCACCCCTCTTCAGCCAGGATAGCTTGATTCCAGTGGCATGCACTCTGTAATGTTTCTCCAACCTGTTTAGTACCCATATGTTCCAAGTGACAAACATATTTATGTCCTATGTCCTGCAAGACTATGAGCAGTAGGCATTAGGGCCCTCCTACTGGGCATAAAAATCCAACATAGCATATCAAACTTCTGCCTGACATGAGGAGCACGTAACCAAAACATGTCAGCAGTACGCAACATTCCCCTGAACGCCCCCACCAATCTCCACCCCTAGGAAGAATATACAGGACTCCTTTCAGCTCAATCAATGGCCAAATGTGTACCAGCCACCACCCCATGCTCCTCCCCACCCACTCTCAAATAGCTCAAACTAATGAACCCTTTGAGTGCAATCACAGGAAGGGGAACTATGTTCCTCACAGGCAACCAGACCAGAAGAGGTGCTCAGCAGCTTTCAAGAGGACGGGTTGCCCGCCATCTCCCACTGAGGAGTCCAAAAGTGTATAACCCATTACAAATTCACATTAAATTATCACCATCCAGGTGTCCATGAGCCCCTTCAGCCCCAGGGGGAGATAGTATCTATAGCATTTGGGTGACAATACTTCTAAGCAACTTTAGTGCAGGCTATTATCACCCTTATCACCTCACTGAGCATTTTTGCCCACCTGTATATCGAGGTTATGATCACTAAAGGTGGTATCATACACAACCCCTGGACTCACAAAGTTCACAAGCATTCTCGATATAAAACACATAATCAATGCTTGTCACTTAACCTCACCCAACAAATGTTGGTAGATCCTTGAATGGACAAACCTCCATGATCATTACATCGCAAAGACCTACGTGTCCAAGAGCTTCATATAGCACACGCCCTCGTAGATCCAACCGAGATATAATGGAGGGGAATCTTCAATAATAAAAGGATTACAGCCCACTTGACTAGCACATAGCTTGGCATTAGTCAATGAGAAAGTGACATAGCCTCAAGAATTGATATCACTCAAAATAAAACTTTAATCTGACAGCCAGATTTCAAAGCTGAATTCTAAAAATTAACTGAATTCCTGGCTAATGAGGATTGGTACAACCTTCAGCCTTTTAGAAATACGAATAATAATGGAAGGGCCTCCACGCGCTCTGTGCCCAGGAGACGGGGATGCTGCAACATTGTAACTTTCACACCCATCCCATACTAATGGCGCCCAGGCCCAGGTCTCCTGCAGCATAAGGACATCAAACTGGTTACAAAGTTAAGCCATCCCAGATCTTGAATCTTGCCACTAATGTCTGCGACATTCCAACTAAGAATCATCTATCATGGGAAAATTTAATTAATTACACGTTACCATTGATCAACAAAGAACTGGAGTACAAACCCTTTGGACTGCTTGCATAGGGAGCCTGGGGGCGGAGTCAATCATTCTGATCAAGGTCGACTAGGGGGAAAATCTATTTGCGAAATGCAAACTGGTGCGGAGCCAGATGCCTCATATTATCCAGAACATGGGAGTTGGATTGCATAACTTGATAGAAAAAGGCAAATGGGAGAATGTTAATTCCTATATTCCTTAAGGGCTTTGGGAGAAGGCTAAAAATTAGCTGTTTGGCCAAATTAGGTGACCTGCAATTTATCACTGTTCAATCCCCTGAAAGATTTTTAGCCATAGGGCCAACCCAACCAAACCTTCTTAAAAACAAGATGTCATTATAATCTGCAGCATGATTGTTTGTATTATTAATTAGCCAATGGCAAACTTTGTTTTTCAGTTGAGCAGTACATTCTCTTTCACTAGAACTAACATTGGGTACCCCTGTCAAAACAGCAACATAGGGGCAACAAGCCGGGGGAGTTTTCAAGTTAGGCAGTTCTACTGATTGGAGCACTCCTCCACTTCCTTAAATTTAACTACAGGAGGTATAATTATATTACTTTGGGTCTTTCCAACACATGGATAGAGCATTGGGACATTCACCTCTGGTTGACGGAACGGTGGGACCGGGGTCTCAGTAGCTTTTGGCAAGCGTGGGATCGAACACTCAGAGGGTAAACCATGAGGCCTTCACATTACATTTTTAAAGGGTGCCGGCCTAGGACCAACACAGGAGGGAAGATTAATAGGAGCATAAATGGACCCAATGACATTATACACTCTAGAAATGACAACAGACGCCAATGAAAGCAACCTTTCCATTATAGGGGTGACACTGCATAATGGTCTTCTTAAGCTTATTGAACACATTGTGCCAGTCCACTTTGGCAACTTCGGAGGTCTCAGCAATAGTTGTAGGAGCTTGGTTCTTAGGAGAACACGGTTTACATTTTCCAGGCAGCAGGACACTTGGGTTGGAGCTTCCTTTTGGATAACAGTGGGCGAATGTTAGTATCGAGAGATTCTGGTGGTGCACTCACATCCAGTTAGTTATGATTTACCAGAGATACAATAGGAGAACTATAGGGTACTCCCCCTACAGATGAAAGATTAAGGTTCTGTAAGTATGTCTTGAATAGGCTGGGATCTTATCAGGGAACTCGGGTCCACCTCCGCCTCCAATATGAGTCTCCGCCAGGCCAATTGCCGATGAAATTACACTCGCAGCCCGTGCCAGAAAGGAAGCCACGGTAGTACCATTAGCAGGCCTAACAGCAGAATTTTGTATCTTGCACTTTACCATGGCACAAATTGGAGTGAAAAAGAATTAAGTGGACAGAAAAACAAAGGCACTATTGATCCAGAGGCTAAATATTATGAAAAGAAGTGAAGTGGAAAAGCCTGCATGAGTAGTCCTACCGGATCACAGATGAATGAGGGGGGCCCAACTCAGCTCTTGATGATGGGCAAAAACAGGCCTGCCTTCGCCGGGCTTTATAGCGCTGATGTGCGACCAGCTGGGAGCTATTGCAGAGACCACCTCCTGGGGCCCTGAGAATGCTGGACGATGTGGAGCCAGTCTGTGAAGTTGCATGCATAACGGCAGAGCAATGACCCTATATTCAAATGTGAGATCACAATCACTGTTTCCTATAAATTTAGTGTGAAATACGAATTTACCTCTATGCACACAGAATTTTCCATTGTGTTTTCCAATCTAAATTTAATGCAGCCAAATTTTCTGATTCTTGATGTTCCAATTTTTCTTTATCCAATTTGTTTCTACACTGTTGATCTTTCCCTGATTTTGACCTAGCATCCATTGTCCTTTTTCCTATCTTCCACTGAATCTAAAAAACTCTTTTCAATTTCCATCAATAAACAAGTCAAGTTGTTCCTGTGAGCATAAGCAGTATCTAGTGCCAATTGTCTCTAATTAAAGCTCAAATCAGTCTTCAGAGATCATGCTAGTGATACATTTTGCCAGTCTATTCAGTGGCAAAGCACATACAAAATTCAGTTTAGCCATACGCTTTATTTTCATTTATTTAAAAACAATTATAGAGTTTTATATATCGCAAACTAGACCCGAATCGGGTATCAGAGCGCTATACATGAGCACAAGTTTCGTTACAAAAGGACACATTCATTTTTTTATTAGGCACAGGGAGATTAAGTGATTTGCCCAGAATCACAGGATGTTGAGCATCATAGCCGTGACTCGAACCCGGTTCCCCAGCTTCGAGGTCGACTGCCTTTTAGTTCAAAGAGGTTCAAGTGGAATTGCACTGTTATCCTCCAAATACCCAAATCTTCTCTTGCTGTCATTCAGTGCAAAATATGGCCATTTAGGTGCAAAGATTCATTAACACAAGGGGAAAATCATCAGGCCACTACAGAGATGCTGAAACACACATTTTAGCGAATTTGGACTTCAAAGTTCCATTTAATTGTTCTACAATGTCTGAAGCTTTACTCTGATAACTGTAATGTAGTCTTTGCTCCTCTTCTAATGCTGCACACAACATTTTCAGCATCTCATGATTGAAATGAGTCCCTAGGTCCTACTGCAGCAAAGTCAGGAAACCGAACCAGGGTATAAGCTCCCTTAACAACAAATTAGCTACTGTGAGACTAATTTCTTCTGGTCGGGTAAGCTTTAACCCAACACGAGAAGATACACACAATCACTGGGACATAACTCAGGCTGTTGCACACAGGCGTCTTGATTGTAGCCCAACTGCATCCTGTTAGTGGCCCTCCTGATCTTCCTATATGGCTCTGTGTCACTGTGGTTCTTTTCAATACATTTATTTGTTAGCAAACAACACACTCCTTCAATAAAAATCAGAGGTTAAACCAATTCTGACCATTACATCCTTTCCAACATGTACGGGACCATACAAATGTCTAACTGTTGGGGATCTCAAACTATCTGGCAGTACAGGTCTTCAATCTGCTGAAACCCAAATGTCATATTCTCTATTGACACACACTGCTCTGACTTACCCTACTTCTCTGCTTAAGGCACTTCCTCCTGCAACCTTTTTATTTCCTCCCATGCTCAGCTGTTCTTAGCAACAGGTTGTAATTGGTCTCATCTTCAGATTTATTTTCTTATTCGCCATTAAATGTTCAGGCCCCATGAGGACAATATTGTGCAACCTTATTAGTATTTTGGTTGACATCTGCTATACAGTCATCTCTGCTTCTGTGGGCTGAACACTTAACGACAGCAATTTTGTTGTCTTGATTCCTCCACGTCAGTTCTGCCGTGACTTTGTCATTTGCTAATGCTTTTTGTGACGTTGCCATTTGTCTGTACCAATGCCTGTACCAATGCGTGTTGCAGACTATGCTGCAATCAAGGCCTTTTGCCCCTTCTGTTGTTTTTTGCCAATGCTTGTTGTGACTTTGTCATTTGCCAACCCTTGTTGTGACGTTGCCATTTGTGCTGCACCAATGCTTGTTGCAGACTATGCTGCTATCAAGGTCTTTTGTCCCTTCTCAGCTCTAGTAGGTTTCCTGAGAGCTGGAATCTGGAAACGTCTTCCTGAAGCCTTTAAATAGGGACCACAGCTTGTTCTCAGTGCTGGTTATTGAGAACTCTGAGAGTTTGTAGCAGTTGTTCCTGTTTTCCGGTTGCAGAAACGAAGATTACAGTTGCAGTAAGGAGACTTCTGATGTCGTTCCACAGGTTGTAGATCTTCTACCAGCCTCCCCAGTTACAATCAGGTAGAATTGTTGCTTTCTTAAACAACGACATTGTGTAAGGAAATACGTGTTGGTTGTTTCATTTTGCATATTTAAAGACAGTTTCATATCGTGCTGTAGCGCTCTTCAGGCATTTACATATTTGGTGATTTTGGCATTCTGGCACATCGCGCAGCAGTGCTTGAGGGCATTTACAGATTTGGGGCCATATGCATGAACACATTTTCCCATAGACACAGAATGGGCAAAACCCTTTGATGCATCTGGCCCTTGTTGGTGATTTAGCACTTTGGTAAATCGCGCTGAAGCGCTCTTTGGATGTTTGCAGATTAATGACTGGCATTCTGGCACATTGCGTCAGAGCGCGTATCTGATGACCTTGGCACATCGCGTTGAGGCGCACTTTGAACATTTGCATATTTGGACTCAGTACATCGCGCTGAAGTGCTTCTCAGACATTTATACTTGTACTTTAATACATAGCGCTGAAGCGCTTTCTTGGGCATTTGACTATTAATCTGCCTCATTAGCATATGGTAAGTATTGTGTATTGCAGAAGGGTTGATGAAAGTAGCACTGTGATGTTTAACAGTGTTTTAACACACTTCTTTACAGAACAGAGTGTTTCAAAACCTAGTGTCTCTTTATATGAATGTGTGCTTTGTCTAGAAAATGGTTGTTTATGCATTAGCCGCAACATTGTGTCCTTAAGATTTATAGGAACAGAAATTGTGAGAGAAGTCTGAGAAGATGTACACAACTGTTCTATACATAACCTGCTTTTCCTTTACAGGTCTCCCTCCCCGCAGTACGTCCCTAATTCTCTTCCCCCCATCTAGCTACTTTGATACTCAGTGCAATTACGCTTGAGTCAAGGCCTATGGAAGGTGGGCTTCTTAAGGGTACTGTTCCTGAGGAACCCAACGGACTCTTACCAGATCTGACAGAATGCTTCCAACAATTTGATGATGTGCGCCATTGGATATGGATGATCCTGACAAAGTCTTGAAACCCCTCTCTGACCATAACTGTCCAAAATCATGAACGACACCAAAGCAAAACTGACTATCAGTAAAAATTGTTATTTTCAACTGTTCAGAAACACAGCAAGCTATAGTAAGAGCAGATCCTTTCAGCCACCTGCGCAGAAGACACTCTTTGTAGCCGGAGGCTTTGAACACTCCTGTGACTGTAGAGACTGCCTAGGCAGCTATTAGGGTTCCTCCATCATCACATCACTCATTCATGACCCATAAACAAAAGTATATGATCAGACTCTGTCAGTGGCTCCTCTTGTATATCTGGTCTCGGCTTGGTGCATAATTCAGGGACATCGAGACATCGAGACAGTTTTGCTCTACTTCTCTATCATTGCCTCCAATTTCATTTAAGAGGGTGCCAGAAAAACACCTTTTGAGGGAAATGTTTTCAGTGGCAAGAATAATCTGTTCATAATCTGTCAATCGACTGTTAGTTAGATGTTTAGTGCATCTACGTGTCAACAACATTTTCACAGAGTGAAGTACAAAGACAGTAAGGAGATGACCCATGTCAATATTCTCACACTATTCAATTCTGATACCTACCGTTGCTACAGCTCTAGCTGTGGCTACAGGATCAAGGGTAGTAGAAAAATAAGCCAGAGTTCATTGCACATTTCCCTGCATTTGTGTAAGCACTGAGAGAGCACCTCTCTCTCTCTAACACAGAAGACAAGAGCAAACAATTTGTTGTAATCAGGCATTTCCAGTGCCAGGCCCCTACAGAGACTTCATCTCAGCTCTAGGAAGGCAACCAAGCAATCCTCATCCCATGGAACCAGATCTGACACATCCTTTACTGTCAACCTCTGTAACGGCTTGGCCAGTAGGGAAAAGTCAGGTATCCACTGTCAACAGACTACCATTCCTAAAAACATCCTTACTTGTCTGAATGGTTGGCAGATTCAATTTAAAAATCGCCAAGATTCTCTCTTGCGACACCTTCCTTGCACCCTTCTCAATGTGATGTCTGAGATACAGAATTTCTTTCTGACAATACAGCAACTTACTCGGGGACACTTTATGTCAATTCTCAGCAAACTGGTTCAACAGTGCAATGATATCTCTGATGCAGCCATAATGACATCAACACTACAAACCTCCTCAAGAGAACGAACAACATCAGACACACCCAACTCGTCTATGACCCCACGCACCTGGACTGGCCACTTGACCATCCACCGCAACATCACCGGCTCACAGACCTATGCCCAAAGTCTGCCCAACGCCCCCCCCCACCGAAGCTGGAGCAAAGTCTCAAAGGACAAATGGATCAATGCCCTCAACTTCACCCACCACATCTCCTCCAAATTCCCCAAATCCCTCAGCTACAAAAACAACATTACCCCCTCCCAGGAACCCTGCAACAACCCTGCAAACTTCTTTCACAACAAGATTGTCAGCATCTACAGAAATGCCATAGCGCATCAACTTTTTCAAGCAACACAATGACCCCACTACCACCACGGATATCTGACTAAACAAATGTAGCCAGCTTGCCCAGAGGACACCGCCTTGTTCATGAATTCGGTCCTCTTAGGGGCCACAACCAACCCATGCCCCCACCACATCTTCAATATAGGTGAAGCTACAATTAGCAATGTACTCATCAACTTGTTCAACAACTCAATTGCCTTGCCCACCTTCCCCCAAGGACTTTCCCCAAGGACTGGAAACAAGTAGAAATAAACAACCTACTAAAGAAACCATTGGCAGACCACAACAAATACAGACCAATCTCCCTGCTCCCATTCCCAATGATTACAAAAAGTCATCTACCAACAACTCTCCTCACATCTGGAATAGAATCTCCTACTTGTCTCCTCCAAATCCATATTCCGCAGCAACCACAGCACTGAGACAGCCCTCATTGCGGCTACCAATGACATCTGAGCCCTACTCAACAGAGGAGAGACTGTGGCTCTGATTCTAGACCTCTTAGCACCCTTCGATACAGCCACCCTCCACACACTCATCACAAGGCTGCACAACATAGACATCCAAGGAGCCGCTCTCAGATGGATCACCTCTTTTGTCTAAACCTAAGGGAATCAGATGTAGAGTACCCCAAGAATCCTCAATCAACCCCACCTTCTTCAATACCTATATGACACCTCTGGCCAGTATTGCCAAAACCAATGGACTCAATATCATATCCTACACCGACGACACAACTTATCCTCTCCGCAGACACCACCAAGGCCAACTTGCACAACCACATTACAGACGTCGCCAACTGGATGAAGGACAATTGCCTGAAGGTCAACATGGACAAGACAGAGGTACTGATTTTCTGAAAGAAAAGCTCCCTATGGGATGCATCCTAGTGGGCCTCAGAAATCGGACCTACTCCTACCCCCACTGACCAGGCTAGGAAATTAGGCATCGTTCTGGACAAAAAGCTAACCATGACGAATCAGGTCAATTACGTCTCCTCCTCCTTCTCCTTCATCCTACGTATTGTTCACGAGATTTTCAAATGGCCACCCCAAAGCTCAAGGCGCACCATCACCCAAAACCTTATCTCAAGTTGACTGAACTATGACAACACTCTCTATGCAGGGATCCCAGTTCACCTCTTCCTATGACTACAGACCATGCAGAATGCCGCAGTTTGACTCATCCTGAATCTCCCTCTTGGAACCCACATTACTCCCAACCTTAGGGATCTCTACCGGCTCCCTGCACAGAAAAGAGGCCAGTTCAAGCTCCTCACCCATGCATACAAGGCCCTATAAAACTGAAAAAACACCTACTTGAACCACCACCGAAACTTCCATCAGCCCACCAGACACCTCAGCTTTGCTTCCCTCACCCCCCTCCGCATCCGACATAGCAGATGCGGGTGTCACTCCTTCTCCTACCTAACAGAGAAGACAGGGAACAAGCTACCCGCTCATCTAAGGACCTCCCCCTCTCTTCCGGAGTTCCAAAAGTCCCTGAAGAATTGTCTATTGAGCTAATGAACTGGACCATGTCAGCACCTGGATAGCCTCACTGGTGAAAAGTACCACTCTACAAATCTGCTGATTGACTGATTAGGTCAGCAATATACTGCACTAAGATCGAATTACGGGGCTTATTAAAGATGCAATGTTCTTTTTAAGCATCTGATTAAAGATCAATGGACTTTCTGTCTACCCCTGAGGAACTAAACACATTGCCAAAACACGGTTCTGCAACCAGAAGGTGAAAGCTACTGACTGTCTTTATAAGAGGGAATAGAGAAAAAGGCTTAGCACAAATCGATCACAGTAAACCACTCAGACTCACATGTAATCTGAAGTAAAATCAAGGCCGGATTCCACACCACAGGACTACAGGGAACAACACTATTATTAATCTTTTTTGAATCCTGAATGGTGCTGTATTTACTGTTAAGCTTCTGCAAATCCACGATGGGTGAGTTACCTGGACTTCCCATTATCTCTTTCAAAATGCTTTGTTGTATCATTGACTCAATCACCGGTGTAATCCCATTTATTTCGGGAGTCAAAATGTACTGAGGAGTTCTCGGGTACTCAGCATTAGGTTTAACATTGATGCTGGCAGGCTCAACTACTTTTATGAGACCTATGTCCTTTCCTGAGAAGTTCCAGACTTCAGGCCCCACCCTATCTCTGAGATCCTTCAAGACCCTCATCTATCCCGATGATTGGAAACATGCAGAAGTCAGACCACTGCTCAAGAAGCCCTCAGCAGATCCCACGACCCTCAAGAATTTCTGACCCATCTCCCTCCTCCCATTTGTGGCCAAAGTCATTGAGCAGACCGTCAATACCCTGCTGACAAGATTCATCGAAGAAAACTCCATCCTCAACCCCTCCCAATCCATATTCCGCAGCAACCAGAGCACCGAGACCGCTCTACTCGCCGCCACAGACGACATCCGCATGCACCTCGACCAAGGACAAACTGCGGCCCTGATCCTACTCGACCTCTCTGCAGCGTTCAACACCATCTTCCACCACACACTCACCGCCATACTCCGTGACGCCGGAATATAGGGAACCGCCCTCAACTGGATCCGCACCTTCCTCACGGGCAGAACCCAAAGAATCAGACTGCCACCCTTCCTCTCCGAGCCAACAGAAATCAACTGCGGAGTACCCCAAGGATAGTCGCTCAGCCCCATGCTCATCAACATCTACATGGCCCCCCTCGCCACCATCGTCAGACAGCACAAACTCAGCATAGTATCCTATGCCGATGACACCCAGCTCATCCTCTCCCACACCAAGGACCCCATCACCACCAGGCTCAGCTTCCATGAAGTAATGAAGGACGTTGCATCCTGGGTGAGCAGCAGCTGCCTGAAGCTCAACTCGAAGAAGACAAAGGTCCTCATGCTTGGACCCTTCCCCTCTGCATGGGACAACACCTGGTGACCCACTGCCCTCAACAGTCTGCCCATCCCAACGGCCTCCTCCCTCTCCAAGACCAGACAGGTCAACGCTGTCACCTCCTGCTGCTTCAACACCCTCCATATCCTCCGAAAGACCTTCAAATGGATCCCCCCTGAATCAAGGATGACTGTCACCCACGCACTCATAACCAGCAGAGTGGAATATGGAAATGCCCTTGATGCCAGGATCAACAAGTCCCTGCTCTACAAACTCCAGACCATACAGAACACCACAGCCAGACTCGTCCTTGGCATCCCTCGACACAAGTGCATCACCCAACACCTGTGGAAGCTGCACTGGATCCTCATAGAAAAGAGAATCACCTTCGAGATACTCACCCGTGCCTACAAATGCCTTCACAAAACTGGACCTAAATACCTCAACGAGAGAATCTCCTTCCACGCACCCAAGCAAAACCTCTGATCCGCCGACCTTGCCGAAATCCTGCAGATCCACAGAGCCAGAACAGGGGGAAGAGCTCTCTCCTACATCATGGCCAAGACCTGGAACGAGCTCCCAATCAACATCAGATGCGCCACCTCCCTGAACATCTTCTGGAAGACACTCAAGACCTGGCTCTTCGATTGAACGGAGCTGCTTACCCCCCACTCCTCCAGCACCTTGAGACCCTCATGGGTGAGTAGTGTGCTTACAATTTCCCTGATTGATTGATGGATTGATTGAGGATCAAATCATCAGTTGTCATCAAAAGGTACAATCCAATGTTTGACCTTTGACTCATCAATTTGAAATCAACATCTTCATCATGAGCCTAAAGTTCCACACCTATCGGCGTGTTACGTATGGTAATGTTTAACTTGCAGGGTAAGCGTCTTCCTAAAATATTTACAGGACTATGATCAAACACTACAAACTGGTGTCTTTCTTTAGAGGACCCAACTTTAACAGGCCCTTATCGGGTTACAGGGTGTTTATTTGTTATTCACATTATTCATGGTCTGCACGAGCACGGTAAAATTGTCGCCGGCTGTATTCTCTACTCTGGGGCCCCGAATTGCAGAATTCTGGATGGCGGCAATTTTACCGTGCTCGTGCAGACCATGTATGTATAAGGAGTTTTGACCCGCGGTCCTTAATTCCACTTTACAAATTACCTGCCGTGATTGTTATTTTATCTCAAACGAATGCAATCTTTTGAATCGCCACCTGCACGTGTTGTCACCCTTACTTACAAGATTGGTTGTCCAATTCTTCATTTTTATCCTATTGTTTTTATCTCATCATTGGCCTTTCTACCGTATTCCCCATACAGCCCGCTATATCTATTCTATAATTGCCCTATGGAGGAGACCAATTGACTATACTTGTCCAGTGTTATAATTCTTGTATTGGATCTCGTTACAAACCAACAGTCTTAATGTGAACGAAGCCCGGCATTAACCTGACAATTATGGTCACAAGCCAATACTATGGTTTTTCTCAAAATAAACTAACTCATTGCGCCCTGAAGAAGGAGCTTGCTGAGTTGCATGGGATCTCCGAAACGCGCGTCGGCGCTTTTTTCTTTGTTTATTGTTTTCCATTTTTGTATGTTGTATTGTATTTTGTCATTCGTTGTCTTGCTGAGTCTTTTGTTAGTCATTATTGTAGTTCTCTTTATATGTTGATTTAGGATCTTACTTGTATTCTCACCCATTGGCTCCCTAATTATTCTGTGTGCTGGGCTTAGGTTGTGCTTTATATTATAACTGTGTCACTTTCTGTATCATATATAAATGAAGAAAAAATGGATATACAATCAATATGAAAAATATATTTTGATAATTAAATTAAACTAAAAAATCTTTTATTATTATACTCTTGGTCTGTGGGTGTATCTAATTTCATGGACTTATTGCCAATATTTGATGTATCAGTGTGAGGGAAGTTTTGTGTGTTTTTTGTTCATTTATTTGGTAACCTTTACAAATATGCAGCCTACTTGAAGCATTTCATGTTAGCTTCTGACCGACCACACTGGTTGATACTGTGAAGGAGATGTGCCTTCTGTTGTTTGGTATCTCATAATATAGCAGTTGGTTCTCCACCAGGGGAGAGAAGTTCAGGAGCCCTGCCGACTTGGCAGACTGGTGGGTCACACTTTAGAAACTAATTGACCCTATAGGTTCTAAGGATTGTTTCAGTCTATAACTGCAAGCTGTACCATTATTCTGATTCTGCACTGGAGCTCTTGGAATCCTCATGACATACACACTTTAGACGGTCCTGTTTCTAAGTGAGTTGCAGTAATGTGCCCCAGACTCATGATAGGCTTCATCCGAGGTTTTTGATTCTGACAAAAGCTTGACTTCCTTATCACTGATGGTATCTTAGATGGGCAATGGACCATTACCATGCAGTAAAGTAAAACAAAAATGCAAAATCTGAGATCCCACTTCCTATACCAAATGCTCCCCCCTCAAACCTAAGGAATAACTTCCAACCTCATCCAAAAGGGCTTTCGAAATTCTGCTCCTCCTACGAGATACAAAGGCCAACTATTACCAATGGCTTAAAAACAATATATTTGAAGATTTAATCTCATCCCCAAGGTGACCTGCAAGGAAGAGTAAGTTATGTATAGCTCTGAGAAGATCCACTGCCATCCCTGTTGGGGTCCAGCTCATATGGAGCTCACTATGGTCTTTAATTCTCCACCTTCTGGACCTTGACAATGACTTCTTTTTTATCCCATTTTCAAATATATCTTACAACATCTACAGAGTTCTACTCATTGCAACTTTTGGCCTCGTTTGTAAACTGCCATCTGGCTTACCCTATAGGCAATGGTACTAAAGCTTGACCAAGAACCATGAACGAAGGTTAACACTGACTTACCCCGGGGGTTGACCGTAACCTGATCTTCTTTCTCTTGAAGACTTGTGGAGCATAGGAAGAGCATTGGTAATGTCTAAGGTATTGCTAAAATCACCTTCTAAGTTTCTTAATTGTAATAGAGAAAACTCAGTCTGTTTAAGTAAACGTGATATCTGTAAAGCTAGTGTTGGTGTGCAAAGAGCTATATATTTCTTGGGTGATGCCCCTACCACCATAAGTCTGAATGTTTTAAGCCATCCTTCTGCATATGAACAAATAAGTTCCTAATGCGACTACCTTAACTATGTTTTACTCAAACGGAGGCTTCTACTTGAGAGACTAGTGCTTCAATGACATTTCAAGCTTTATCTCTGCTTTCACTTTCAACAAGACTCATTCATCCATTCATCATGTCTTCTATAAAAGTGGCCAAATAAAATAAACCTCCTACCCCGAGTCACCAAAGTGAAGAACAAAACATTTAACTAACAAAACCCAGGCCAGTTAAACAATCAGGTGGAATTTCAATTTTCCAATCTTCCTCTTCAGAACAGCATATCTCTGTGCCATTCTTAGTGCAACAAGAGGATGAAACTGGACCAACAGGTTGTGATAAATCTTGCTTTGCTATTAGGGGACTTACTCCTTTACATATTAAGTCTCTAACTTGATGGGCCGTCTAAGAACATATCAAGATGGAGGACATCCATCTATTCAGATAAATCCAAGTTCCCAGAATTTTACTAGTATGTATTGATCAATATTCTTGATGTTTCTCAATTCTGATATTCCTCAGGTTTCAGTGAGACAGATTTACCAGATCAGTTGTGGTCTTTATGGTCTGTCCACATCCATGTAGTGCTTTACTAAGTATCTCCGTGCCATCATAGGACATATCTAGAACCATGGATTTTACCCAGTAATCTAGCTAGTATTGCTTCAGTAACAGCCTCATTTCACTGTACAATGTGTTCATCGCCTAGATATCTGAGTCAACTTGAAGAAATCAATGTGTATTCTTGTTGGACCATGCCTCTTTCTGCAGGGTCACCCCTGAACTTGTTGCCTTCCTCCTCCCCTTTTTTGAGCCTATTGTAAGACTCTGGGCACTTTACCACTGCTAACCAGTGCTAAAGTGCATGTGCTCTCTCTCTAAAATGTGGTAACATGGGGTCAGCCACAATTGGCTTATTCAATTTACCTACATGTCCCTAGTAAAGTGCACTGTAGGTGCCCAGGACCTATAAACTAAATGCTAATAGTGGGCCTGCGGCACTGATTGAGCCACCAACTTCAGTAGCCCTGTAAACATGTCTCAGGCCTGCCACTGCAGAGCCTGTGTATACAGTTGCAAGCTGCCATTTCGATCTGACAAGTCAGCCTACTTACCAGGTTTAAACCTTCCCTTTAATTATATAAAGGTCACCCGTAAAGAAGGCCCTAGGCAGCCCTATGGACAGGGTGCAGTGTATTTAAAATGTAGGGCATGTTCTTTTGAGTTTTACATGTCCTGGCAGTGAAACACCGCAAGGCCTATTTCTCCCATAGGTTAACACTGGGATTGCCTTGAAACATCTTTTAATTTCCAATTGTAAAAAAATTGAGATTTGGAGTTTGGTGTCTCTGGACTCACAACCTAAAATCACAAGTTATGGACTTTGAATTGTAAGTCTAAAAATATTTAGTAGGTAGCCCCTTTTTACTTTAGCCATTCTGTGCCCCTTTGCCATCTTTGAATACACATCTGGGTTGGGGGACAGTTGAACTTTGTGCATTCCCACCATACACTCACACAAAGGGAGCTGGGGTGTAACATTTTCATCCTGATGGCCCATCACCAGGCTGATGAGCCTTCCTGATTTAGATTGGGTTGGAGGAACTGAGACTTGCATCCCCCACACAAAAAGCTACATACCCCCCTGTTGTTAGTCTGGAGCCGGGACAGAAATGGCAAGGGCCTTGTCATCTTCAAAGGACTCTTTAAATTCTCCCCCTCATCAAAGGCACATTTGGGTACAAGTACTGGACCCCTGACACCACTAAATCAAACTAAAAGACATTCTGCCTGAAAGAAGAAGAGCTGATGCGCTGCAAGAGGGACTGCACTTTGCTAACTGCTTAATGACGACGCAGTGCGTGCATCGTAAGGCGTTTAACAACGACACAGTACCTGACTGTGAGGCTTGACTTTGACACATCAACACAATTGGAACTGACGCATTGAGTCTAAGGTGCCAACGCTTGCTCCATCCAAGGTACTTTTTCAGCAGGCCCTGAGAGGGTCCTGTAGCTAGCCTGCTTTTCATTGTGGTCTGCCTGAAATTTGGATTTACCCCAGTCTAGTGCGAATTCAAGTAACTTTTAAACACTATTGACTCCTTAGCACTGATTTTGTATTTAATCTGTAAAAAACATATCTCAAGTTCTACTTATTGGATTTTTGTTGTAATGGTCTTGTTTTACCAGATTGTGAGCACGGGTTGAATAGAATTGTTGTCCCGTCTTGGACAAGGTGCAAACCTTAGCCAACTAGAGACCAAATGTCTTTCTGTTTCAAATTTGAATTACCTGGTTCCATGAAAATTCATCTGGTATTTCACACTTTTTTCCTGAAACCAGTCTCTGATAAATTATGCACACTACTTCCACCTGTATTAATTGATGGGCAATTGGAATTTGAAATAAAGACAATCAGGGGTTCAAGGTGCGAAAATCTCTTTTAGTACTTGCTGTCTTGGACAGATTATGGGCCTTAGAATAACTCTTAGGAGCCAGCAATGTAGTTCATGTCTGAAGTGATCTGACAATTTTATGCCAACAACGCACACAAACTACAATTGTGTATGCAAGATGGGCTTAAAGGGAGAATAACATGAGGCAGTGTAGTGATGCCCATCTCACTCCAAAATACGCTCAGGTCACCAAGACATATATCACCTAAACCCGGTCAGAAAGAATTAAAAGCCACCTCAGAGGAAAATCACTACAAATCCAACTGGAGCTGTATTGTGACAAGAGACTATGTGGCCAGTGACATTGTACAACAGAAAAACTGTGTAATGGGAGGTGGTACTGTTGGTCTGGTGAGTGAAATGCTGCTGAAAACATGATAGACTAGCGAGATCTTGCGAGAATTCCTGTAATGTCGATCACTGGGTTTACATAGGACCTATGGTCCATTTAGGTTGCATACATGTGCACATGCAGAATAATGTTCATCCCACCCAGTAACTCTCTAGGACCCGTGGCGGCACCTCCACTATGGCGGAGGAGTATCACTCTACTGCTTTCAAGCTGTGCAAGAAGAGAAAACATAAAATGATAATAACTTTGTTATTATCATTTTTACGTTTGCGCTGCTTTTTGGGTGGGTGGGGCTGCTCTTCTCTTGGAGCAGGGCAGGGGAGGAGTGCTTTGTCCACTCCTAAGTGTGCAATGACTGTTTGGTCAGCCCTTTCGGGCCGCCCAAACCAGTCATGCGCACTTTCCACATTCTCCATGCAGGCTGCATTACAGCCTGCATAGAGAACATGCCCAGGCCCCCATTCCCTCGGTTGATCATCAACCAAGGATGTTCAAAACCAATCACAATGCTGCTTTGCAGCATTGTGATTGGTCAAGGGAGCCTGGGTGCCTACCAATCACAACACTGCAATGCAGAGTTGTGATTGGTCAGTGGGGCCTGACTGTGCTCTCTGATTCTTGAGGCATGGGGCAGGGACGCGGGGCCCGGCAGTAAGGTAAGTTAATTTTTTATGTGGTTTGTTTTGCGCATCCTCCCCCCCCCGGCCGCACCACTGTCTCGGACCACACCTGGTACTGCAAACTCAAAGTAAGGCACTAACTGTGCAGCCACAAGAATAGTTTAATGGGGCCGAGGAATGCTCTTGGAAGTCACAAGTTGTGTAGCCATACACAAGAGGTGGTGCTTTCAACATGTTTCCCAGTATGTGATCAGACATCCATTGTAATTCAGCCTTGCTGCTTGGGATGGATTAGTAGCTCCATGGGTGGTAGCTGAGGGGAAGATTGACTTGTCTAGGGCTCAAAAGGAGAAGAGTAAAAAACTTGGTAGAGATACGAAGGTTGCCAACTTTCCTGTAGAAAAGTGCTGGCCATTTGTTGTTGTTTTAAGAGTCTGAAAAGGCCGGAACATGATACTAAATAGGGCATTAAAGAAAACTGTATATATATATATATGTATATGTGTAAATATACATATATATATATATATATATATATTTATATATATATATATATATATATATATATATATATTACCTACTGGCGGTCGCCAGTAGGTAGTTATAGTTAGGACCACGTTTCCATAGGAAATCCGCAACATTCTATTTTGAATAACTTTGGCGCCGGTCGACGAATCCTCGCGAATTTTTCAAAATAGGTGGGGCGCTACGCTCCGCTCCTACCCTGAAAGTCTCGGGGGGATTCGTCAAACGGGGGCTGAGATAAAAGGGGGGTCCCAAAACGCGTTTTTCCCATGCATTTTTCCATAGGACCTTTAGACAGGGCTACAGCCCGAACGGCTGAACAGAATTACTAGAAATTTGGCAGAGAGGTAGTCCTCAGGTCAAGGAAGTGCCTTTTGTAGGTTTGGTGTAAATCTGTTCAGTAGATTCTGAGAAAATAGCCTTTAAATCAATATATATATCTGAGCCAGCTTACGGTGCGCTTACGGTACGCTTACCATACGCGTATGGTGGCGTGCGCGAGCGCGATTCTGATTGGCTCTTAGATCTAAGTAAACATTCGAATCGGCCAAAACCAGGAAGCGGCGGCCGCCATTTTCTCTCTCGCACTGAGAGTGATTTTTAAAATATAAAGCCCAAAAACATGTAAAGGGGCTGTTTAGACAGCTCCCACACACATAGCCATGTTGAGGGAGTCCCCAAAGATCCCCCAAGGCCAAAAATTGAATTTTTATTTTTTTGGTAATTTCGCCGATTACGCTTACCGTACGCGTACGGTAAAAAATTAAAAAAAAAAAAAAATTATCCACACTCTCTCCACCCCGTGTGCAATTGGTGCCCGAAGGGCACCAATTGTGCATGGCTTATTTAACACCTGAGATAAACTAAAATATTAAAAAAAATAATAATAAAAAAAAAAATTATCCACACTCTCTCCACCCCGTGTGCAAATGGTGCCCGAAGGGCACCATTTGTGCATGGCTTATAAAATATACGAAAAATTAAAATATTACCTTTCAAAACGAAGTGCATCATATGTCCTCCATGTGCGCACGGTGCGCGAAGCGCATCGTGCGTACATGGCCCATCTAGCGTAACGTGGGCACGCGGTGCGCCCACGTTACGCTAGATGGGCCATGGCGCGCCCACTTAACGAACTGCGTTAAGTGGGCGCGCACGCCACGAATGGCGTAAAGTAACTTAGCATTTAAAAAACCGTACAAATTCACTGAAAAAACCATAGGTTTCACACACGTTATAGTTAGGAATTAGCATTTAAAAAACCTTGCAAATTCAGTGAAAAAAGCATAGGTTTCACACATGTTATAATTAGCTGGACATTTTACTGATAAAAAACCAATGAAATTCCCCCGTTATAGTTAGTGCAGGCAACTATAACTCACGCGACCGCAATCCTCTGCTGATGACATATGTGTCTTTATGAAAAAAAAATATTTGTAATATATGTATAGCTAAAATTTAATGGAAGAAGACATGGGCAAATAAGTGTCTAAATACAGTATTACCATCAGCAGAGGATTGCGGTCGCGTGAGTTATAGTTGCCTGCACTAACTATAACGGGGGAATTTCATTGGTTTTTTATCAGTAAAATGTCCAGCTAATTATAACATGTGTGAAACCTATGGTTTTTTCACTGAATTTGCAAGGTTTTTTAAATGCTAATTCCTAACTATAACGTGTGTGAAACCTATGGTTTTTTCAGTGAATATATATATATATATATTCAATGAAAAAACCATAGGTTTCACACACGTTATAGTTAGGAATTAGCAATTAAAAAACCTTAGAAATTCAATGAAAAAACCAAAGGTTTCACACACGTTATTGTTAGCTGGACATTTTACTCGTAAAAAACCATTGAAATTCCCCCGTTATAGTTAGTTAAGCTAACTATAACTCGCGCGCCCGCAATGCACTGCTGATGATGTCACATATTACATCACTCATGACATGGTCAGTGACATCACTCATGACATCACTGATGACATCTCAAATGACATCACTGATGACATCACTGATGACATCATCCAGTGAATGTGTGTTTTTCTGAAAATTAAATATGTTTTATATATGTATATCTTAAGGTCGATGGAAGAATAAATGGGTATATAAGTGTCTAAATGGATGATTTGTTTTTGAAAAATTGATTGTGTAACTGACTGATTAGGTGTATCATAGTGAATACATGGCTTAGTGAGTAATGTTTAAATATGTATATATCTGTATCAGTCTTTCACTTTGTGTATAAGTGGCTGCATGGGTTGGTGAGCAGCTACATGAGTGTTTATATAGGTTATTAGTTGGTTTTTTGGGTATCAGTATAAGTGTCTGATGTCTTTATGGTTCGATGGGGGGTATTACGTAGTGCATAGGTGCATGAATGAGTGACTTACTGTTTGTATGTGTTGAAGATAGTATGTGTGCAGGACTGCATGGGTGGATGAGTGTGTGTATGGGTGTGTTAGTGAGTGAATGACTGTCTCTACAGTGTTTTTATGAGTAACTACATATGTTTTAAACTAGTATATGTGACTATTGGTGTATATAAGTGAGTATATGTGAGAGTGAGAGATTGAAAGAGTTCCTGTATGAATAAGTATGTGTTTCTATAAGTGATTGTTTAAAAGACTAAGTATGTGTAAGTTTTTGTAGAAGTAAGTGTGGTGGTGTGTGTATAACTGTATATGCAAGTAAATGGATGTTTGATTCTTTATTAGCATGAGTGACTATGTGTGTGAGTAACTCTACGGATGAGTGGCATTGTGTAACAGGATGTATAGGTGTATGAGTACATATGATGAGTGAGTACATGTATGAGTGACTGTATAGGACTGTTGGTGAATGAGTGGATGTGTATGTGGATCTTAGAATTACTGAAGAGGTTGTTGTAACTGGTATTGGTATGTCCATTGTTTTGAAAAGTTTAGTCTCTATTTATGAATGTGTGTATCAAAGGTTATATTAGGGTGAGAGGAGGTCTGCCACTCTATCACAAGGATGATGTCATTAGTGATGTCATCAGTGATGTCATTTGAGATGTCATGAGTGATGTCATGAGTGATGTCACTGACCATGTCATGAGTGATGTAATATGTGACGTCATCAGCAGTGCATTGCGGGCGCGCGAGTTATAGTTAGCTTAACTAACTATAACGGGGGAATTTCAATGGTTTTTTACGAGTAAAATGTCCAGCTAACTATAACGTGTGTGAAACCTTTGGTTTTTTCATTGAATTTCTAAGGTTTTTTAAATGCTAATTCCTAACTATAACGTGTGTGAAACCTATGGTTTTTTCATTGAATTAGCAAGGGTTTTTTAAATGCAAATTCCTAACTATAACGTGTGTGAAACCTATGGTTTTTTCAGTGAATTTGTACGGTTTTTTAAATGCTAAGTTATGTATTTTTTTCTATTTTTTTACATATTTTTTTTTAAAATTTTCTATCCTTTTTTTAAGACTGTGGTTAAATTTTTAAAATTCTATAATATGTTTTTTTAAAAAATGTTTATAATACAAAAAGGTAAAATTTATTAGCAATAAATTTTTTCCTTTTTTTTTTTTTTTTTTAGTACGCGTACCGTAAGCTTACGGTAAGTGTACGGTTTACGCAACGCCCGTAATTTTTCTACGCTGTTTGCGTATAGTTACGCAATTTGCGCAGCCGCGCGTACTCCGCGTGGGACGCGTACGCGTGTACGCTACACGCGCACGTTACGCGGAAGTGTCGGGTAGTGACTGTTATGCGCATGCGCGCAAGCGCGTGTCTTTTTTACGCGCATGCACACTTTTGCCGTAAGCGTACCGTAAGCGTACCGTAAGCGTACGGTAGGTCATGGTATCATGAAACACAACTTTTGATTGGTTGAAACTACTTTCAGTTCTAGAACTCTCCTACACCACACCCATTCCCCTCATTTCTGCTTGTGATCCCTTAGGAGAAGGAGCTGGGTTGTCTTTGTGATACGATGGCAGACCAGCAGAGCTCTTCTGAGAGTGAGGCTAGCACTAGCAGCACTACCTTGAGGCAGAGAGCGAGGAAACAAAAGACCTCTTATGTATGGGATTATTTTACTTTTCCTGAAGGCCAGAAAAAGGTAAATGCACCCTTAGTAACTTGCAAGCTGTGTAAGCGTGTACTTTCAAGAGGTAATCCTGACAGGAAGTATTCCTTTGGGAATCATACCATGAAGAGACACCTCAAGGATGTACACAGAAGGACACATGCTCGACTTTTTGGAGGTAACCCTTCAGAAAGTCAACCAAGCACATCCACAGCAGCTCAGCCTGGACCATCATCTGCAGGGCTGACTCCTTCTTCTGCAGGTCAGGTGAGCCCTTCATCTGTGGGGGGAGCATCTCCTTTTGCTGGCCCTCTGGAAATTAACCCTCGATTTCTGAGGGTTGATATTCGATGTGCCTCTTGTCATGATCTAATTTGTCATAGGGAGACCAGTGTTTCCCTAGTGGACCTCAAAATAGATCAGCACACTTGTCACAGAGACTAATTTTCCCATTCTTTCTTTCCTCTCTCCCTGCATGAACACAACGGCTCTTTTAAGAGCCAACCTTATCTTTCATCTTTTTTTTATAGATATTTTTAAAAACTTTTTTTTTTTTTTTTACCGTACGCGTACGGTGCGCGTAATTATTATTTTTGTTTTTTTTAAAAAACACTAAAAATCAATAATCACATTACAAGGACTTTGAAACACTACAATTATTATTATTGACTTACCATACCCACTCAAAAAAATATTTATTCATTTGTTTTTTAAAAAAAAAAATCCTTTAAAAATGGGTCTAGTTTTTGAAAATTTTCTATATCAATCTGAAAAAAAAGAAAAAAGTAATAATATTTTTTAAACATTTTAAAATACAGTACTCGTATTTACATATTTTTAAAAAAGTATTTTTGCCTTATTTTTGCTGTTTTCAGAATATATTGCATTTCACTTTAAATTGTGAAAGCAATTGCATTCATCATTTAACAGCGGGCAAAAAAAAAATAACAATCTCAAAGATTGTATTAAAAAAGCCCAGAATCTCTTCTCACTTAAACTTAACATTACAGAAATGCATAATATTTAAAAAAAATATCATCAAAAAACAATACTTATTTCTTTAAAATACCGTCTGATATTTTTGTTTCAGAAGTATAATCACAATATTATATCTCAAATAACTCCACAATACATCTGATTCCATTTCCTTTAGGCAAAATAGTAATTTTAAAAATTTTTGGGGATTAAATTTCCAACGGTAATCCAATAAAATTCTAAAGTTTAATTTGTCCAGATCTCACCGATTCTCTGTAACATTTTGGTTCAAGAAAATTTTTTTAATAATTTAATAAGTCCACAATAGAATTGGTTACTTTTCCGCATGGCCAAATAGTAATTTTTAAAATCATTTTTGAAAAAATTTCCAATGGCACTCCAATAACATTCCAAAATTTAAATTGTGCAGATGTTACCGATTATCTCTAAATTATTGGTTTTTGAAAGTTTCATTAAAAATTAAAAAAGTCAACATTACAATTGGTTATCTTTCCATTAGGCCAAATGATAATTTAAAAAATCTTTTTTTTAGAAATTTCCAATGGTAATCCAGTAAAATGGTAAAATTATTTTGTCCAGATCTTGCCAAGTTTCTCTAAAATTTAGGTTTCAGGAAGATTAGATAGGAATTTGCTAAATCAAAAGGCAAACGTTGTTTGAAAATCAATTGGGAATCATTACACAGTGTCCAGCCTTTTTCACATTTAAGATAAACTGTGTAATGTCCAGAAGTAACAGTAGGTCCATCATGGAAAATTATTGCAACAGTTACAAAAGTTTTTCCTGAAATTGATAATTGCTGTCCTGTAAACTTCTTTATTAAAGTATCCAATTTTGAACCATCAGCTCTACATCGTTGCATCATTAAAATTACATACTTTCCGTATTCGTTTAAAATTAATGTTGAAAACATGTCAGATTTACACTCACCGCATTTCATGCTATGATTAGCATCTTTAACTAATTTTGCAAAAGTGACTGTTTTACTGTCTGGCAATGTCAAATAAATAAACCTTTCATTATCAACATTAGAGCCACATATATTATAACAGTTTTCACAACTATGTTCCCATTTATAAGAGAGACCAAATACATTTTCAATGGGAACCCCTTCTTCTTCCAGTACCTGAAGAAAATACATCAAGAATTCCTGTGCATCTTGCTGTACATTTTGAGAAAACTGTGTTCGTCCTGAACATATATCTAAAAGTTTTCTAATTTCAGTAGCACTTTCTATTTGAGTTTTATCTTTACTCAGCTTTTGAAAAAGGAGACTCAGCTCAGAACAGAATCTTTTTCCCTGATTTACTATTATCTGCTCTTGCAAACTTTCCAGATAAAATGCAACATTCAGCACTACATTTGCGTAGCAGTTGACACCAGAGCTATTTTCAAAATGACATCCTACAACCTGTTCTTCATTTTCCTTTTTCTTTTTGCTTGCAATTACATCACTCCTCTTTTTTTCCTCTTCTCTACATCTTCATTACAGATATTCTCATTTTTTCTTTTACGAGAAACTACACGTTTCTTCAACACAGGATACTGACCTAAATGAGGAGCATAGCTTCTTCTTAATCTATTATACTCCTTTACACAGTTTGTATCAGCACTAACTTTTGAATCATCAAAGTCTATCATGAATAAACCTGATAATGTTTTCACTTGTGACAAAGCAACATATGCCATACCTTCTTTGAATACAGTTGAACCAATGTTCACAAATGCACAATCTACAGTCAATCCTTGAGACTTGTGAATAGTTACAGCATATGCTAGAGAAAACGGAAACTGCTTCCTACGTACATATAAGTCTTTCACAAGCATGAAACGAACTGTACAACGACAAATATCTTTAACTTCTTCTATCTGATCAAATTTTATTTTTAAACATTCAATTCCATCTTTTTTCTGATAATTAATAAAACCCACAACTCTTCCCATAGCTCCATTAACTAAACCTTTTTCAACATCCAAATTTCTTCTTAAAAATACTCTACAGTTCATGCAAACATATAGACTTTTTTCTAATCCAGCTGTTTTGGAGATGTTCTTCTCTAGTGAGTCCAATTTATTTTTCAGTTTGCCTGTTACTGTGACAGTAATTCTTCCATCCTCAATTTTGTCCACTGCTTCCAATTTCCTGATCTCTTCCTTTTCCAATTTCAAAAGCTCCTCATTAAATATTGAGCATTCACGTAGAGTTGGCATTAAGCAGATGACACTTTTGTTTTCTGCAATGTTCTTGTATATCTTCTCTGCAACTATTTCTTCCTTTGGAAATAAATTATGTAGCAGCCGACTCTGTAATGCCTTTTTGCCAACTTCTGTGAGTAGTCCAATTCTGATATCTTTCAGAATACTTCCATATTCTTCATCGCTTCCTTGCCTCATATTAGTAGTAAGTTCCTTGTACTCAAAGAAGGACCAAATATTTGTATTTCCGATGCTTCCCAATGACTTCTTCGTGTCTTCATGTGTGACAGTACTAAACACTGGTTGTCCTTTAACTGGAGTAAGTTGCAAAAGATCTCCAAAAACTATGACGTGTTTTTCACCAAATAACATGTCATAGTCTGTCTTCAAAATTTGCTGCATTCTTAAATGCACAAAGGCAAGCATTAAGTTTGATACCATGCTCACCTCATCAATAATGAGAACTTGCATCTTCTTCAATACTCTTGAAACTTCCAAGGATGCTTCTCCAGTTAGCTTGTTGTATTGTATTTTGTTCTCATGCTCCACTGGTAACATTAGCAAACGATGTAAAGTGATTCCTTTTATGTTATATGCTGCTAACCCAGTTGGAGCAGTAACCACACAAGACAAAGTAGAATCTGTTTTTTGCTGTAGGTAGCTTCTGATGACTTTTATAAGGAAACTTTTTCCAGTTCCAGCTTGTCCGCTTACATACATCCTGATTGGATGAAATGATGTGCATGAGCACTCTTTTTTTTCATGTAGAAATCCGTGTTCAATTTTGCTTCTGATCTCTTCATAAATTTGTTGCTGCTCTTGATTCAGTTGTCTTTCCAAATTTTCTAAGTCTATAAATTCTTCTTGAGCTTGATTCATAGCCGTTTCCACTTCATTCATGGCTATTGATGCTTCATTTTCAACGATTGGTTGTCCTAGGGGATCTTGACTGAGTGTTCCTGAACTTTGGCTGTCCTGAGAACTGTCTCTAGCTATTTCTGCTGCAATTGTAGTTTCCTGTTCAATTTCTTCATTTAACATTTGCAGATAACTTGAGAATGTACTGCATTGTATGCTGTCTTTGCAAGCATTAAAAGAATCTTCATAGCTTTGAAATTCTCCCAGTAGTTCATCCTCTGTACGCCATGGTTTAAACAACTGTAAAAGTGCCAAGTAGTAAAATTCCTTCTTGTCAGTAGTGTCGCAACTCAGCTTCCTGTGATTTATCAAACTTCCTTTTGTTTGCTTCACCAAACATCCTTCCTCACCAACGACTTTATATTTTCCATTGTTGATGTCTTCTGCGGCTTTCCGTGAATAAATGTAGTTCTGCAGCACTTCATAGAGACACATGTTCTCCAGATGTTGACTTCTCTTGGGATAATATGTGTCCAACATGTTTGATTTCAAAATATCTGTACTTTCTGGGTCATTCTCGGCCAAATATTCAATTTCTCCAACAGATTTCAGTACCCGATTTCTCATTGCTGCAAGGCCTAAACTTGCCCAAATTATTCTTCTTGACTTCGAGTAGAGACTTGCAGAAGATAACCTATCTGAACATTCGTAGGATCCAATTTCTCGATGCGATAACATCTTCAAACTGAAACTGTACAGCTTCTTACTGACAGTCTTCTCGTGAGAAATCTCTTCCCACATTTCCTTCAATTCTGTTTTTTCTGATTTCGTAATGTAAGACGTTACATATCGAGCAACAGCAATGGAATTGTCAGCTACATACTGTATATCCATGTTAGCGTTCCACATGGATAAAATGACTGGGTTGTAGTCATTTATATTTTTGGATTCTTCTTTTCTTTTTAGGTTGTAGGTATTCTTAGGTGATTTCCTTGTGATAGTATGTCTCACAGCTGACATAAAACTGTTGACTCTTCCATTTGAAAGAACAGGTCTAGGAAATCCAAATCGACATTTAGTGTAGTATTTATCTTTGCTCTTGTATTTCCGTCGACAGTATTTTCTACACCGATGACTTTGGAAACGTAAAACTTGCTCCTTTAACTTTTTCTCTTCTGTGCTTTTTGGTATAGCACATGTTGCATATTCTTCAATGAAAGATAACACTGCTTCATCAGTATCTGTTCCAAACTTTGGGGCATCCTTGATCCACAACAGCATATGAATATGAGGAGCACCTCTTGCCTGGTACTCTTTTCTCCAAAAGAAATCTACTACTTCTCCAAGAGGTGGATTTTTTTTATTGCAGATGAAGGACATCATAGCCTCAAATCTATGATTGAAATATCTGCAAACATTAACCGGATCCAATGAGCACAGTTCTCCTGCTGTCTTGTATTCAATGTTTTTAATGTTTGAATTTGCCTCTCGTAGAAAATCCAGTAAATCATCCCAAGCGTACTCCGCACAGCTTAGGGTAACGAACCATGTTGGTGTTCCTAAATTCCGTAACATGCATTTTAGTTCACCATGGCGTCGGTACCAATATTCATTTGTCCCACGCTGACAAGCCATCAGATTGATCAGTTGTGTTTCCAAATGATCATCTCGGTGCTGCACTTTCTCCATAAAATCCTTAGCAGACACATTTTGTAAATGTACTCCACTTTTTAAAATGTGATTTACTGCATAAGACAGTGCAGACAAGTCGCTTTCAAATAAAAGATGGAACAAATAAGGAATACTTTGTCGAAATCTGGGATCTTCAGCATATAGTCTTGTAGTCCGATACTCAGAAGCTGGAATCTGTTCTGGACGTTCATCGTATCGTCCTCCTTTTCCTTTAGGAAACAGCTGGGGAAAACATCGAGCTTCCAAGCTCTCCTCCCATACACTCACGGGAGTTCCTTTTGCTTTCTTCATCTGAAAGAGATCAATATTATCTCCCATAACTTCTTTTGAATGAAGAGGATGTATGCTAAAATGTTCATAAATTTCTTCTTCCTTTGACTTGTCCACTTTTTCAATTTGTCCAGTTGGTGTTTCTGTGTCTTCTTGTAAATCTTCTTCTTCTTCTTCTTCTTCTATATAAATTGATTCATACCATTTGTTATTCCTTTTCAAATACAAATTTGCTCTTTGTACTTTCCGCACATCTACCAGCTCCTGCCAAATCTTCTTATTCTTTGTAGGTACACCATTAACCAGAATAATTAATGGTTCAGTTTCCAAAGTATCCGCATCAATAGTTTCCATATTTTTTTTCAAATCCAAGGGCAAATACACCACTCTTCCTTTTAAACCTCTCAGTAAATCAGAAGGAGGCAATTTACCAGTTTTGGGCTCCATACGTACTATGGTCTGGAACGGATGAACACATTGAATGAGTATAGACTCATATGTATTTAATTCAGAAAGTTCAGCAGGAATAGCATCCAATTCTAAATTATTATGTACAGCTCTGGTCGGCATTCTATTTTCCTCTAACTTGTTGTAACAGTATTTACAAATACGCTGATCTTCACCCAAATCAAAACAATTTTCTAGAAATATATATGTGGCAAAATCCTTCCACTTATAATTATCTTCATTTTCACTCTTTCTGTAGAGATCAACATTCCTAGTTTGTTTTCTATAATGAGTTCTGCGGCAACAAATACAAGTAAAATTTGGTCTTTCATTAGAGACTATTGCAAATTTTGTTATATGATCATTAAATGTGTTACTTACAGAGGGTTCTACATTCTCTTCCACTTCTTCCTCATTTACTGTGTCCTTCTCTGCACTGTTTTGTTCAGGACCAAAGTAACAAAACTGAATTTCATCCACAACCTTCTCTACATCTGATACGGTTCCTCGGAACAGAGCCCTATTCAATTCATTTAACTTTATTGCTGGACTTTTGGCAAAATACAACCGTCTCACAAACTTTCTCATTTCAGTATGATGAACAGCCAGCATCCTAAAATGATGGAAAACACTATTGCACACTTTTCTAGATAGACAAGCCAGAGAATGACCCTGCAAACCAGTATTCTCTCTCACTCTGCATGGATCCAGACTTTGAAGCACCTTAATCTTCTGTTTTATACTTTTTTTACTACATTCTCTTAGAAACTCTCGAAATTTGTCAATAGATTCCTGACGCACAGTGCAAATACTACTACAATTCCAAGTGTACACTGGGGCTTTAGGACGTCTCCCCATAGCCTCATCTGCCATCACTTGTACCTCATCTCTTGGAACCATTATCTCCTTCTCCATTATGCAACCATTTTTTACTTCATAAGAACGACCTCTGGTGTCAACTGCATGCAGCAAACTATTACTTTGAAAATAGCTCTCTTCATTAAAAAAAGGTTCACTACTTGAACTATGCATCCACTTTCCTAAAAACACTTTACAAAAGTTTGTTCTGTTCACTACTCTTTTCCTTTTGCTATGTGATTTCAGTACATTAACCATTTTGTCTAATGTACGCATCCTATTCAAAATTAAAATGAATAGTTTCCTTTTTAATTCTAATGCCTTTGCTGCAATGGCTTCTATTTCTTTTTTTCTTTTATAAAACTTTGTCTTTTTCTTATATTTCTTCACATCCTTCATCAAATTGGACATAACTCTTCTCTGAAACATTTTTCTACGTATCTCTTTAAACGCTGTTTTTCTATTTATATAAATCTTTTCAGTTGCTGAAGGTATCTTTGCATTAACTAAATTGTCAATTTTTTCCTCTCCTTTTTTGTTCAAAACATCCTTTCGAGTACAGACATTTTGTACATTTTTCATTCTTTTGAATATATTTTTTAGAAATTGTTTTTTCTGCTTACCAGAAGATTTTTTCTTTTTCCCAACATGAGCATCTTCTACTAACTTTGGTCCTCTAGTTGTCTTCAAATATAGGTTTTTTTTGTGCGTTTTTTGAACTCTGGATTTTGTAGGCATCTTAAATTTTGTCCACTGCTCTTCAGCAATACCTGAAAAAAACTAAAAAAAAATCCTTTATTTTATTTAAATATATTACTACATTTCTTTTCACAATAGTCACAAAACGTAATTTCTTTGCCAATTTGAATGCACACTTACTGCTCTTTTTTTTTGGCAAGTTAAAATCACTTTTACAGACTGACACATTATGAAACCACTTTTCAGATTTTTAAAAAAGCCCATGTCCAGACTGCTTTTTCAGACCACCACCATGTGTATCCTCGGTGACTACCTACACTCCAGCAAGGGCAACCAGCCTTAGTGATGCTGAATGTATTTGCATTACAGACTGAAACCTGAAAACCCCACTCGCTTCTAAATACTGTGCATGATTATACATGGAAAGGAGCTGGGTGTGTGCTAAGAGTCTGCTTCTTCCCCCAAAAAATCGCTCCCCCTTTTTCCTACTAATGCAACTGTGAAATCACCAGAGCAAAACGCAATAAATCTCTGCCTGTAATTCCTATTTCCACACAGAGTCATGTTTTCACATTAGTCCCAAAACGAAATTTCTTTGCCAATTTGAAAGCAAACTTACTGCTCTTTTTTTTTGGCAAGTGAAAATCACTTTTACAGACTGACACATTATGAAACCACTTTTTAGATTTTTTTAAAAAAGCCCATGTCCAGACTGCTTTTTCAGACCACCACCATGTGTATCCTCGGTGACTGCCTACACTCCAGCAAGGGCAACCAGCCTTAGTGATGCTGAATGTATTTGCATTACAGACTGAAACCTGAAAACCCCACTCGCTTGTAAATACTGTGCATGATTATACATGGAAAGGAGCTGGGTGTGTGCTAAGAGTCTGCTTCTTCCCCCAAAAAATCGCTCCCCCTTTTTCCTACTAATGCAACTGTGAAATCACCAGAGCAAAACGCAATATATCTCTGCCTGTAATTCCTATTTGCACACAGAGTCATGTTTTCACATTAGTCCCAAAACGAAATTTCTTTGCCAATTTGAAAGCACACTTACTGCTCTTTTTTTTTGGCAAGTGAAAATCACTTTTACAGACTGACACATTATGAAACCACTTTTCAGATTTTTTTAAATTGCACATGTCCAGACTGCTTTTTCAGACCACCACCATGTGTATCCTCGGTGACTGCCTACACTCCAGCAAGGGCAACCAGCCTTAGTGATGCAGAATGTATTTGCATTACAGACTGAAACCTGAAAACCCCACTCGCTTGTAAATACTGTGCATGATTATACATGGACAGGAGCTGGGTGTGTGCTAAGAGTCTGCTTCTTCCCCCAAAAAATCGCTCCCCCTTTTTCCTACTAATGCAACTGTGAAATCACCAGAACAAAACGCAATAAATCTCTGCCTGTAATTCCTATTTGCACACAGAGTCATGTTTTCACATTAGTCCCAAAACGAAATTTCTTTGCCAATTTGAATGCACACTTACTGCTCTTTTTTTTTGGCAAGTGAAAATCACTTTTACAGACTGACACATTATGAAACCACTTTTCAGATTTTTTTAAATTGCACATGTCCAGACTGCTTTTTCAGACCACCACCATGTGTATCCTCGGTGACTGCCTACACTCCAGCAAGGGCAACCAGCCTTAGTGATCCTGAATGTATTTGCATTACAGACTGAAACCTGAAAACCCCACTCGCTTCTAAATACTGTGCATGATTATACATGGAAAGGAGCTGGGTGTGTGCTAAGAGTCTGCTTCTTCCCCCAAAAAATCGCTCCCCCTTTTTCCTACTAATGCAACTGTGAAATCACCAGAGCAAAACGCAATAAATCTCTGCCTGTAATTCCTATTTGCACACAGAGTCATGTTTTCACATTAGTCCCAAAACGAAATTTCTTTGCCAATTTGAATGCACACTTACTGCTCTTTTTTTTTGGCAAGTGAAAATCACTTTTACAGACTGACACATTATGAAACCACTTTTCAGATTTTTTTAAATTGCACATGTCCAGACTGCTTTTTCAGACCACTGTGGAAGTGTGGATTTTCCTGATCAGTTATGTCCCCTATCTTGGACCCCAACGGTTCTATGTGCATGTCACAAGTACATGTATGTTCCCTCCAGTTCCAGTTTCCAAAACGCAAACATATGTGCGTCCACCGTCAACATGTTCTCTGTCAGATCCGCCATCAATGGGCTGGATATTCGATTCCGAAGTATGAAAGGCCACCGACTTTATATGGCTAAGTTACTCCATTTTTACAGTTCAGGCAAGTAGGCCCGATCCTGTCCTTAAAGCCTTCCCTGCTCTCTGTCTCTGACAGCTTCAGCTTGAGCTCGCATCTGTATCCATGAACTTTGTCCTACTCCCTGTGCAGCTAACGGTGCCTGCCTCGGCCAGTTTTGCCTGCCTGCCAAGAAGCTGTATTTCACCTTCGAATTATCTACTTTGCTCTTCAGCCGATGCATTCCTGTTCGGTGATTTAGGTAAACATTTCCTCTAAGCTCACAAGCAAAGGACTCGGCCTTTCCGTCCTCCTGCAAGTAATTCATAGCCCTGTTGCCATGGAAAGTTTTCTGCCCCTCGCATCTCATATAGACACTTAGACGCTTGTACACGCACACACAGTCAGTATAGAATAGATTCTGTCCGAGAGTCTTTTCTTGTGGATAACATAGTTCTCTAAACATAGGATGTTAGATATGATTTGGGATTAGGTTGACTTGACCCCCCAGACTTCTCGTCTCCACATGTAGAGCTAAATGTCAAGTCCCCTTCACCCCCTAGTTGCACGTCAATCACACGTCATGCTGCTGCGCGCGCATCTATGTTAAGTATTATCTTATAGATCCACCTATGCATGATAATCAGAGCCAATCATGTTTCTTTCTGCTCCTTATTACGCCTAGTTTCGATTACGTACCACTATGTCATCTCTCTTATCAATTGTTACGCCTTTTGCATTCATTTCATTGTAATGTATGAGCTATAAAAGTTACTTCTTGTCAATAAAGTATTGTACTTCACTTCCTGAACCCTCGTGGTGACGGAACCTGAAGGCCGCCACTCGAGTCGGCCATTTTGGAATAAAGCCCATTCAGAAAATCTCTTATACCACGGATTCTGCCTCTTGTTATTCTGAGCTATTTTACTTTATTTTAGATTCCGTATGAAATTCAGTCAAGGTAAAAAGAATATTTACCACATAATGGCGCCCGAACAGGGACACTTTCTCATCTCACGCGCCGGCGGTGCGTTGCAGGCCCGGTCTCCTGCCACAGCTGGACGGACCATAAACGCGTACCAGCAGGATTTCCTGTAAGCTCCCTCCGGTCAAGCGGGGGCGACTGAGGCTGCGATCAACCCAGACGAGGCGGTGAGAAGTGCGAAGTATCCCGACCAGAGCCTAGCTGAGAGAGCAAGATCCGAGGTATACAGAGGCCCACCAGGTTTTCGAAATCCCGATGTCCAGAGGGTCCGCTGTCCGCAGTCATCGAGTCCCGTTCATTCTCTGAGGCCTTCCGTTTCAAGGAGCTACTCGGTGAGTACCATCGCCGGGGAGGCGTGTTGACAGCACATAGGTTGTGCCGGTCAAGACGGATTTGGGTACACAAATCCGGTCTGCACTGTTTAGCAGTGTATATGTACTGTTTAGCAGTATATCAAGTATTCCGAAGTATTCAGTTATTGTCAAGAATTCTGCTTGGTGATTAGTTATGCAGACTGTCATCATTGTTGGTCATTTTTAAAGGTTAAAATGTTTTATGTTCAATGTTTAATGTGTTAAAATGTCCTGCATATTGTGGTATGAATGATTGTTCATTATTGTGCTTTTGGTATTAGGTGTGTTCAAGACCAGGTGTCAGATCAGTTGTCAATATGCCGCTCTTTTCGAAGTTCAGACAGATTACTACTAGAAAAGGGGTGCTTGAAGAAGCAGTTCCTATTCCTCCTAGGGACACTCCAGGGCATTTTATGTATCACAAGCATGGCTTAGATGCCATATTGTTTCTTGATCTATGGGTAGATTATACCAAGGGATTGCCGGAAAGTCAAAGGTGGCCCGCAGCGGGAACCTGGGATGCAGAGTGCATCATGAAAGTGGAGGAAGAGTTATGGAAAAGAAAAGTCAGACAGTCACAGAAAGACGCTGTTGAGTTATGGCGTAAAGAATCTCATAGACGTACAGAAAAAGCACGTAGACAGGAAGAGAGGAGTAAAGAGAGTTCAAAGGAAGTTCAAGAAAATATATTAATTGAGGAAGGTATCCGAGTAAAATCAGAACAAGTAGATAGACAAAGAAACGCTCTTATGAGTGGTATGTATCCCCTCCTAGCCGAAGGACTACCTAAGGCTGTTCCAGAGATGCCAAAAGACTTGCCACCCCCATTATTTCCAATTAAGGTACATCCAAAAGGGCATCCCAGAACCGCAGAAGATGTTTTTCTTTCCTCATATCTAGATGACGCAGCTCCCGAGTATGCTAACCCCACACCACATAGACCGTCTGGCGGAGGGGTTCAACGTCAGGATCAGGTATCTGTCCCCGTGCAACAGCAAGTCCCGACGCGAGCTCCGGCAAGCACGTCTGTTTCCGCATCTGTCCCCGCAATCGATTCTACAGTGGTATCGACACCTATAGTTGCTGTGTCACGTTCGACGAATCCATTCACACCCGACGCCCCTGAAGGGGCCACGGGAGGTGCAAGCAATACTTTTACGCCACCTAGAATAAATAAACTTATTTTTCAAGAATCAGCGCATTCACGTACACCCAAATTCGTAAGTGAACGTACGCTTAAGGAACTCCTTATAGATTGTAGATATGACCCGGTGGTCGGTAAAGAGGACGAAATGGTCCTGGCATCATTACGTATCAGACGAGCCGCAGAGTATTTAGCGAGGTTACCAGGAATGACTACGCATCTAGATAACATATATCATTTTGTCCAAACAGGGCGAGACCCAGAATGTATTAACAGAGCTATGGAATTCCAGAAAGTAGAGATACAGGGGGAACTGTTACGTTTCCTCATAAACTGCGTGATCAGAAATCAAGACCGTCCGGGGGTAGACCCGAATACAATGCTTATTCTTACAAGATGGAGCCAGAATATATCAGAAGGGAGACACGATAAGAAAAACTGTATAATAGCCATGTGCCGAAAAATCCGTAGAGAAATAGAACGCATTCACGAAGAAAGATTGGAAACAGACGAGTTCGAGCAAGATGAAGTCTCCGAATCAGGGAATTCCGCAAGACAGTCAGAAACCATAGCATACGTAGGCAGAGGAAGATCCTGTGATAATACTAGATGCTTTTCTGATCCCATACACTCTGTATGTCCAAATAATAGCAGAACGTATCCGACGCCTGTAATAAATTTAAAGTCTCCTGAACATCTGTTCCAAGCCGCAGATAAACTACTACGAGAACGAAGGGGTTACCACCTCCTCGATTCCATGGATGAGCAAGAATTGGCCAGATCAGCCGTTCACTGGATTGACAGTCCTGAAAAATACGGTGATGAGACCGTAGCACACACGTTTTTTAACCTTAGTGCAGATGAACAACGTTTAGCTGGAATCTATATGATTCAGCAACTCCTTATATTATATAAGAGCCAACATGCTGACCCTGGTCCTTTACCTGATATATTAACGGAACTACTCACGAACAGATGGAGAGGTTCTAGTAACAAGTTGATTAAAGAAATATTAGTGTCACGTAAACAGTATGTCCTTTTTGTAAATCCGGATTCTTTCCCGCTGCCCCGCAGAGAAAGAACGCCGTATTATATGGATAGACAAAATCCCTTACGAGAAGTGCACCCAATAAAAGGCGAAGACAATGAGTTTCACCGTGTATTTGTATACACACCCATATCAAAAATTGAATTGTTAGAAATGAAGAAAGTAGTACCAAGTCATGACAAAGACCCAGCGGGTTTCCACCGAGAAATTAAGGACATGTTGCTGATGGGAGAGTATACCTATCCTGATATTATGACGATATTAAAGGTGCTCTTACCTGCTGGTATTTATGAAAAACTGAAAGAAAAAGAGTGGGAAGTGGGAGACCAAAAGATAGATTGGACAGCATTAGAAACGGAAGAAAAGGCCCGAGCTGCAGGTTCAGGGCTCGGGGATAAAGTCAAAGCATTACCAGGTTTACTAGTACAAGTACTGCCACGTTTGTTAACTACGAAAAAGGAAGATTGGGGTGCAATCACGGCCTGTAAACAAAAGCATGATGAAGACACAAGTGACTATTATGCCCGATTTGAAAAATGTTTTGGAATAAATAGTGGTATAAAAACAAGTAGTGAGTCGTATCCACATTTATTTGTGACAAAATTAGTAGAAAATGCATTACCTCCAGTAAAGAACAGAATATTGAAATTCGAGAGTACCTGGCAAAGTAACACTCCGTCACAAATGCTACAAATGTTACAGTATCATCACAATAGAATTAGAGATGAACAAGAACACGAACAAAGACGTATGAAAGATACAAAAATGAAAATGCTAGTGTCTCAGACAGTACCGGCTGAAGGACATAAAAAGGGTATGACACAGTCCGATTCAGCAGGACCGGTAAAAGGGACATGCAATTATTGCAAAAAGCCAGGTCATTACGTACACGATTGTCCAGTTTTAAAACACAATATCGCCATAGGTAAAACACAAGAAAGATCACGGCCACTCAGACAAGATCAGAATGAACAAGGAGCTATGCCACATTCCCAGGCCATGCCAGCCGCACAACAGCCAATACAGTTTGTGCCAGCTGCACCACCGTTGCCTGTTACTGCCACACAAACCACCACACGACAAATGTATCAGACTGCACAGTATGAATATCCTGAGTATCAGCGTTACGCATGAACCAGCCTAGAGAGGGAAGTTGACTTACCGCTTATCGAGATTCCTGTAGATCAAGAAGGACCTTATGTACATAGTGAATTATTAGGTCAAGATAGAAAATTCTTACTCGATACAGGGGCAAGTCGTACAACTATAAAACGTAGTGAAGTTCCAGGGGCACCCCTCTCAGGCTCTCAAAATGTTTCCCTTGGTTTTTCAGGAAAACCTATTGTTAACGAAGTATCACAGCCTCTTCCACTTACGATAGGACCTTTGACACGAACTACAGATTTATTGCTTACTAAATCATGCCCAGAAAATTTGTTAGGAATTAAAACTCTGAAAGCCCTAGGAGCCATAATATGTTGTTCTCCGGGAGGAATAAGGTTGTTTTTACGTGATTTTAAAGGTCACTATGTGTCTAGAGACATGGATCCCCGACTACAGACTTTACCAGCACATCTATGGGCACAAGGCCCTACTGATGTTGGCTGCATGAACATTACGCCATACCGAGTTACACTCAAGGCAGGAGTGGTATTACCACGAATGCGACAATACAAGTTACCGCAAGATGCTGTAGTGGCTTTGCTGAAAATCATTGATGAGTTAATTGCCCAAGGAGTAGTTGTAGAAACAGACTCCAATGTATGTAATTCACCGATAATTCCGATTCTTAAACGAACTGACCCTACTGCTCCGCCAGTATACCGATTGGTTATTGATTTGCGGGAACTAAACAAGTGCATTGTGCCACAATTTCCTGTGGTCCCCGATATATCATCATTATTGACAGCAATTGATTCCGAAGCAACATTCTTTACTGTAATTGATCTCAAGAATGCCTTTTTTAGCGTCCCAATAGATCCGGAAAGCCAATATTTGTTCGGATTCAGTTTAAATGGGCGCAGCTTTAAATTCTCACGCGCTCCCCAAGGATTCACAGAAAGCCCCAGCATCTACAGCCAAGCACTGAAACGAGAACTTGACAGTATCCACATGCCAGTCAATACTGCACTGCTTCAATATGTCGATGATCTGCTGATCACCGCGAGAAGCGAACCTGAATGTGAAAAGGCTTCTCTGACAGTTTTACATTTTCTAGCCGACAAGGGGCACAAAGTGTCTCCCTCTAAGCTGCAATTCTGTGCCCAGCGAGTTATTTATCTTGGTCACTCGCTGTCCAAGGAGGGAAGGCAGCTTACACCAGATCGCATCCAGTTAATTGCTAACATGTCAATACCCCAGACACAAAAGGAGGTGCGGGCTTTCATAGGCCTCACTTCATATTGTAGGCAGTGGATCCCTCAGTACGCATTTCTAGCAAAACCACTCATTCAGTTAACCACACAGGAGGCAGCCACATCGACTGTTCTCCCTTGGACTCAGGAACATACACAAGCTTTTGAAAGCTTAAAGGAAGCTTTATGTCAAGCACCTGTTTTAGCAACACCATGTTATAGCAAACATTTTACACTCTTTGTCACAGAACGCGAAGGTACTGCTTTGTCAGTACTCACACAGGAACAAGCAGGATCACGCAAGCCATGTGCTTATTTTTCCAGTACATTAGATCCCGTAGCTCAGGCTTTGCCCGCATGCCTGAAATCAGTGGCAGCAACAGCTTTAGCAATCAGACAAAGCGATGCCATAGTGTTAGGACATCCATTGACAGTACAAGTACCACATGCAGTAGAAGTTCTTGTGAACCGAACACAAACACAACACTTGACCATAGCAAGACTTACCGGTTATGAACTGACATTGTTTCAGCCACACATAGAGATCCGACGGTGTAATACATTGAATCCTGCTACACTATTACCTGTAATTGGAACAGACCCACTAGCTCATGATTGTGTTGAAATTATTGAAATAAAGACGAAACCTAGACAAGACTTGACAGACGTTCCATTGTTAGATCCAGACCTGACGTTGTATGTAGATGGATCGTGCATGAGAGCAAGTACAGGAGACTTAGTGGCCGCGTATGCAGTCACAACAGACACTGAAGTTATTGAGACAAATTGTATAGATACTTTGTCAGCCCAAGCAGCAGAACTTATTGCTCTAACACAAGCCTGTATTCAAGCCACAAATAAGAAAGTTAATGTATACACTGACTCACGTTATGCATTCGGAGTTGTACACGACTTCGGCGTGCTGTGGCGAGAGAGAGGTTATTTAACCTCCCATGGTGCCCACATTCAGCACGGAACCCTCATTCATGCCTTGTTAGACGCAATACATCTACCAACTGCCATATCGATTATGAAATGTAAAGCACACACGAAGGTTACTGATATCATTTCTCAAGGCAATGATTTAGCTGACAGAACAGCTAAACAGACTGCTCAGAATCGCACATTAGACATGACAAAGCCAATAGTTCAGACACCAACACAGTGTATGACAATTAAGGATCCCGCACTTGACGTAATTGACATACAGACACATGCTACTGCAGAGGAATTAAAGAAATGGACTGAACTAGGAGGGATCCAGACAGATCAGGGATGGATGACGAAGGAGAAATCTGTATGGTTTCTTCCTGACTCTATGGTCCAGGCCATTATAGCTACAATTCACAGCCCAGCGCATTTAGGAGAGAAAGCTATGCTAGATAGCATTCAACACATTTGGTTCAACAAACATTTACGAGCAGCAGCTAAACAAAAAGTCCGTACCTGTATGATATGTTGTCAGTTCAACCCAGGAAAAAGTGTTCCCGTAGAACAGGGTGGATTCCAGACTCCTGATCATCCTTTTGAAGTGCTCCAAATGGATTATATCCAGATGGAACGATGTCGAGGATTCAAATATGTTCTGGTAGTTGTCTGCGCTCTCTCCCGATGGACTGAGGCGTACCCAGTATCAGATTACACGGCCCCGACTACTGCCAAACAGTTAGTTCGAGAATTCTTCCCGCGGTACGGTTTACCACGTGTTGTATATTCAGATAACGGCCAGCCTTTCTCATCCGAATTAATGAAACATGTCTCACTTTTGTTGGGATATCAGTGGAAATTCCACTGTGTCCGACACCCCGAGGCAGCAGGTCTCGTGGAACGACATAATCAAATTTTGAAAATCAGATTGTCTAAAATATGTAAGGAGAAAGGTGTTGACTGGATAGTAGCATTACCAGTTGCACTATTTTACATAAGAATGGTAGCACACTCTCGAACAGGGCTATCCCCGTATGAGGTGATCTTCGGAAGACCACCAAATATGTGGGGGACGCCTATACCACGTAAAATAACTGATGTTAATTGTAATATGCTGACAGATTACTTGGCTTCCTTGATGTCTGCACTACAATCTTGTCGTTCACAGGTAACTGCAGCTTTTCCTGACAACACTGAGGTGAAACCCCATGACGTTGCTCCGGGGGATCTGGTGTTTGTGAGAAATTTTGATCGGAAGACCCAGTTGGAGCCCAGGTGGAAAGCACCGAAGCTAGTCCTGCTGACCACAAGAACAGCCGTGAAAGTTGAGGGCCGCAAGGGCTGGATACATTCCAGCCACATTAAGAAATTTCATGGACTATCCTCGGATATAGACACTGTGCCCTGCACTCCCTCACAGACTGATTCAAAACTTCCTTTTGTTGAACAGAATGACTCTCAGTGCTATAAATTAAAGCTTAGGCCCAAACAGTCGAGCAATTTGATTGTTTAAGTCCTCTCCAAGGTGAAGCGGTTGAATTGTCTCCGACATGTATCCCTTGGACCTGAGTAGAGAAAATACCCGAGAAATGTTGAAACGACAGGCGTATTGTAAATCACTGCGTAGCTACTGTATGAGGACATTATTAATTTTGTTTTTATTGAGTGTTTTAATAATTATTACGAGTGTGATTTTGCACATATATCATCCTATTTCTAGACATGTTTATAATGTTGCTGCTGAACATTCTTTTAGCGACCTACCGCCACATGAATTATCTTATAGACTTGCGCTGCGCAATAACACTTTCATTAGTATGTTACATCATTCCCATCAGACTAGTAATGCCACCAATTGTTGGGTGTGTGGCCGACTCCCTCCCTATCAGAATAACAAAGGAGTTCTGCCTTTCTTTCCACATCCGTTCACACACAATGGCTCCTGTGGAGCATGGTTTAGTTTACTAAATTCCATAGACCCAGACACAGCAGTTTATCAACAACATTGGATATGGGGAAATCTGAATCTAGTTTTATTCAAAGTCTGTCATCCTAATAAGGAGGGTCGCCCCAGTAGAACAGGAACTGATCTAGAAAATGAAGTGTATAAATTAGGTAATTTTACACCTAATCTTATGATTCTGAATGTCAAATCCGAAGTTGAACTAATTCTGCCCACTATGTCAGTATTTTCAGTTAAGGGTGAATTATGTGTAAGAAAAGTTGGTTCCATACATATGGGCCATAGCCAATGCGTTACTACAGTAGAATATAGTGATCAAGGTAAATCTTCATTTAGAGCTTCTCGCCATTCTTACTTTATATGTGGTCAGACGGCATATATGCGTCTGCCTCTAGATTGGGATGGTACCTGTTACATAGCATTCCTTCTGCCACCTGTTTTCCTAGCTCCACCTGATTATTATCGGAATGTTCATTTAGTACACAATAGAGAGCGAAGAGATCTCCCAGTTGTCGATTATACTGAGACGGCATGGGACAAGTATGTAGATTTCAATAAAGGTATCTTTCCCTATATAGGTACAATATCAAATAGTAAGCTGATACGTAAACTAACCAAGACTCTCGAAGCTGTAGTAAACGAGACTATAGCCGCCCTAGGCAATCTGACAGAGGAACAATCAGTAATGAGAATTGTTGTTCTCCAGAATCGTCTTGTCCTTGACGTCATCCTGGCCGATAGGGGCGGAGCTTGCAGGGTCATCGGATCCAGCTGCTGCATATTCATACCAGAAAATTCGCCATCTGTATATAAAGCTATAACACGCCTTCATAAGATTGTGAGCCAGATACACGAAAATCCAGGCACTTGGACGTGGTCCGGGTGGTTTTGGAGTGTGATATCAGCCTGGGGATGGAGAGTTCTATCCTTCCTAGGTATAGGCCTTCTTATGCTCTTCAGTTGTTGTTTATGCCTGCAATGTGGACCAGCGATTTGTGGTCTGTGTGCCACATCATGCATTCCATATCAAGGTTCTCGTTCAAAATGCCGGAAGAAGAAGGAAGAAGAAATGATGCTCCATGAGCAAATCGATGGAATGATGAAGATTGATATCTCTTGAAGGGCAAGTAGGGGACAAGGAGGGAATGTGGAAGTGTGGATTTTCCTGATCAGTTATGTCCCCTATCTTGGACCCCAACGGTTCTATGTGCATGTCACAAGTACATGTATGTTCCCTCCAGTTCCAGTTTCCAAAACGCAAACATATGTGCGTCCACCGTCAACATGTTCTCTGTCAGATCCGCCATCAATGGGCTGGATATTCGATTCCGAAGTATGAAAGGCCACCGACTTTATATGGCTAAGTTACTCCATTTTTACAGTTCAGGCAAGTAGGCCCGATCCTGTCCTTAAAGCCTTCCCTGCTCTCTGTCTCTGACAGCTTCAGCTTGAGCTCGCATCTGTATCCATGAACTTTGTCCTACTCCCTGTGCAGCTAACGGTGCCTGCCTCGGCCAGTTTTGCCTGCCTGCCAAGAAGCTGTATTTCACCTTCGAATTATCTACTTTGCTCTTCAGCCGATGCATTCCTGTTCGGTGATTTAGGTAAACATTTCCTCTAAGCTCACAAGCAAAGGACTCGGCCTTTCCGTCCTCCTGCAAGTAATTCATAGCCCTGTTGCCATGGAAAGTTTTCTGCCCCTCGCATCTCATATAGACACTTAGACGCTTGTACACGCACACACAGTCAGTATAGAATAGATTCTGTCCGAGAGTCTTTTCTTGTGGATAACATAGTTCTCTAAACATAGGATGTTAGATATGATTTGGGATTAGGTTGACTTGACCCCCCAGACTTCTCGTCTCCACATGTAGAGCTAAATGTCAAGTCCCCTTCACCCCCTAGTTGCACGTCAATCACACGTCATGCTGCTGCGCGCGCATCTATGTTAAGTATTATCTTATAGATCCACCTATGCATGATAATCAGAGCCAATCATGTTTCTTTCTGCTCCTTATTACGCCTAGTTTCGATTACGTACCACTATGTCATCTCTCTTATCAATTGTTACGCCTTTTGCATTCATTTCATTGTAATGTATGAGCTATAAAAGTTACTTCTTGTCAATAAAGTATTGTACTTCACTTCCTGAACCCTCGTGGTGACGGAACCTGAAGGCCGCCACTCGAGTCGGCCATTTTGGAATAAAGCCCATTCAGAAAATCTCTTATACCACGGATTCTGCCTCTTGTTATTCTGAGCTATTTTACTTTATTTTAGATTCCGTATGAAATTCAGTCAAGGTAAAAAGAATATTTACCACACCACCACCATGTGTATCCTCGGTGACTGCCTACACTCCAGCAAGGGCAACCAGCCTTAGTGATGCAGAATGTATTTGCATTACAGACTGAAACCTGAAAACCCCACTCGCTTGTAAATACTGTGCATGATTATACATGGACAGGAGCTGGGTGTGTGCTAAGAGTCTGCTTCTTCCCCCAAAAAATCGCTCCCCCTTTTTCCTACTAATGCAACTGTGAAATCACCAGAACAAAACGCAATAAATCTCTGCCTGTAATTCCTATTTGCACACAGAGTCATGTTTTCACATTAGTCCCAAAACGAAATTTCTTTGCCAATTTGAATGCACACTTACTGCTCTTTTTTTTTGGCAAGTGAAAATCACTTTTACAGACTGACACATTATGAAACCACTTTTCAGATTTTTTTAAATTGCACATGTCCAGACTGCTTTTTCAGACCACCACCATGTGTATCCTCGGTGACTGCCTACACTCCAGCAAGGGCAACCAGCCTTAGTGATGCAGAATGTATTTGCATTACAGACTGAAACCTGAAAACCCCACTCGCTTCTAAATACTGTGCATGATTATACATGGAAAGGAGCTGGGTGTGTGCTAAGAGTCTGCTTCTTCCCCCAAAAAATCGCTCCCCCTTTTTCCTACTAATGCAACTGTGAAATCACCAGAGCAAAACGCAATAAATCTCTGCCTGTAATTCCTATTTCCACACAGAGTCATGTTTTCACATTAGTCCCAAAACGAAATTTCTTTGCCAATTTGAAAGCAAACTTACTGCTCTTTTTTTTTGGCAAGTGAAAATCACTTTTACAGACTGACACATTATGAAACCACTTTTTAGATTTTTTTAAAAAAGCCCATGTCCAGACTGCTTTTTCAGACCACCACCATGTGTATCCTCGGTGACTGCCTACACTCCAGCAAGGGCAACCAGCCTTAGTGATGCTGAATGTATTTGCATTACAGACTGAAACCTGAAAACCCCACTCGCTTGTAAATACTGTGCATGATTTTACATGGACAGGAGCTGGGTGTGTGCTAAGAGTCTGCTTCTTCCCCCAAAAAATCGCTCCCCCTTTTTCCTACTAATGCAACTGTGAAATCACCGGAGCAAAACGCAATAAATCTCTGCCTGTAATTCCTATTTGCACACAGAGTCATGTTTTCACATTAGTCCCAAAACGAAATTTCTTTGCCAATTTGAATGCACACTTACTGCTCTTTTTTTTTGGCAAGTGAAAATCACTTTTACAGACTGACACATTATGAAACCACTTTTCAGATTTTTTTTAAAAAGCCCATGTCCAGACTGCTTTTTCAGACCACCACCATGTGTATCCTCGGTGACTGCCTACACTCCAGCAAGGGCAACCAGCCTTAGTGATCCTGATTGTATTTGCATTACAGACTGAAACCTCAAAACCCCACTCGCTTCTAAATACTGTGCATGATTCCACATGGTAAGCAGCTGGGTGTGTGCTAAGAGTCTGCTTCTTCCCCCAAAAAATCGCTCCCCCTTTTTCCTACTAATGCAACTGTGAAATCACCAGAGCAAAACGCAATAAATCTCTGCCTGTAATTCCTATTTGCACACAGAGTCATGTTTTCACATTAGTCCCAAAACGAAATTTCTTTGCCAATTTGAATGCACACTTACTGCTCTTTTTTTTCGCAAGTGAAAATCACTTTTACAGACTGACACATTATGAAACCACTTTTCAGATTTTTTTAAATTGCACATGTCCAGACTGCTTTTTCAGACCACCACCATGTGTATCCTCGGTGACTGCCTGCACTCCAGCAAGGGCAACCAGCCTTAGTGATGCAGAATGTATTTGCATTACAGACTGAAACCTGAAAACCCCACTCGCTTGTAAATACTGTGCATGATTATACATGGACAGGAGCTGGGTGTGTGCTAAGAGTCTGCTTCTTCCCCAAAAAAATCGCTCCCCCTTTTTCCTACTAATGCAACTGTGAAATCACCAGAACAAAACGCAATAAATCTCTGCCTGTAATTCCTATTTGCACACAGAGTCATGTTTTCACATTAGTCCCAAAACGAAATTTCTTTGCCAATTTGAATGCACACTTACTGCTCTTTTTTTTTGGCAAGTGAAAATCACTTTTACAGACTGACACATTATGAAACCACTTTTCAGATTTTTTTAAATTGCACATGTCCAGACTGCTTTTTCAGACCACCACCATGTGTATCCTCGGTGACTGCCTACACTCCAGCAAGGGCAACCAGCCTTAGTGATCCTGAATGTATTTGCATTACAGACTGAAACCTGAAAACCCCACTCGCTTCTAAATACTGTGCATGATTATACATGGAAAGGAGCTGGGTGTGTGCTAAGAGTCTGCTTCTTCCCCCAAAAAATCGCTCCCCCTTTTTCCTACTAATGCAACTGTGAAATCACCAGAGCAAAACGCAATAAATCTCTGCCTGTAATTCCTATTTGCACACAGAATCATGTTTTCACATTAGTCCCAAAACGAAATTTCTTTGCCAATTTGAATGCACACTTACTACTCTTTTTTTTTGGCAAGTGAAAATCACTTTTACAGACTGACACATTATGAAACCACTTTTCAGATTTTTTTTAAAAAGCCCATGTCCAGACTGCTTTTTCAGACCACCACCATGTGTATCCTCGGTGACTGCCTACACTCCAGCAAGGGCAACCAGCCTTAGTGATGCAGAATGTATTTGCATTACAGACTGAAACCTCAAAACCCCACTCGCTTGTAAATACTGTGCATGATTATACATGGACAGGAGCTGGGTGTGTGCTAAGAGTCTGCTTCTTCCCCCAAAAAATCGCTCCCCCTTTTTCCTACTAATGCAACTGTGAAATCACCAGAACAAAACGCAATAAATCTCTGCCTCTAATTCCTATTTGCACACAGAGTCATGTTTTCACATTAGTCCCAAAACGAAATTTCTTTGCCAATTTGAAAGCACACTTACTGCTCTTTTTTTTTGGCAAGTGAAAATCACTTTTACAGACTGACACATTATGAAACCACTTTTCAGATTTTTTTAAATTGCACATGTCCAGACTGCTTTTTCAGACCACCACCATGTGTATCCTCGGTGACTGCCTACACTCCAGCAAGGGCAACCAGCCTTAGTGATGCTGAATGTATTTGCATTACAGACTGAAACCTGAAAACCCCACTCGCTTGTAAATACTGTGCATGATTATACATGGACAGGAGCTGGGTGTGTGCTAAGAGTCTGCTTCTGCACCAAAAAATCGCTCCCCCTTTCCATCTAATGCAACTGTGAAATCACCAGAGCAATACGCAATAAATCTCTGCCTGTAATTCCTATTTGCACACAGAGTCATGTTTTCACATTAGTCACAAAACGAAATTTCTTTGCCAATTTAAATGCACACTTACTGCTCTTTTTTTTTGGCAAGTGAAAATCACTTTTACAGACTGACACATTATGAATCCACTTTTTAGATTTTCTTAAAAAGCCCATGTCCAAACTGCTTTTTCAGACCACCACCATGTGTATCCTCGGTGTCTGCCTACACTCCAGCAAGGGCAACCAGCCTTAGTGATGCTGAATGTATTTGCATTACTGACTGCAACCTCAAACCCTTAAAGTATTCCTTATTTTTACCAGTACACCTTAATTTATCATGAAAAAATTGTCCATATTATTTTACATGTTCCTCACATTTAAATTTCTCCCAAAACAGAAAATAATAAACACAACTTCTACAAAAGGAATTCCAATTCTATTATTCATTTCTTAATTTACCATATACATCCCCTCTCAAACTCTAAACTCACCTTTAAAATTAGTTAGTTGTGAAAGAAATGTGGCACTCAAACAGCAGATTATCAGAGCCAGGATCTCTGTTCTCTACACCTCTCTCCTCTCAGCAGAACCAGATAATGGCAAACTTTCCCTCTATTTTTCCACACATATACATGTAAGTTTCAAATCTCAGTGCTTCCCCCTTTTTTTCAAATGTAATCACACATTTCTATTGGTTGAAAACCAACCCTTTTCCAAAAGTACCCTGCCCCCAACTTGACTTCTGCCTAGTACCCTTCCCCCAACTTGACTTCTGCCTGCTACCATAGCAACAGCTCATGGAACACTGCTGTGTGGAGTTAGGTCAGAAGTTCGCCACACAATGTTTCAATTCCACAGAGCAAGAGTGCTTGACTTTTCAAACCTAACAGCAAATCCATAGTACTGTTCTTTGGTAACACATTTTTTTGTACCAATACAAAACATGCTTCTATTAATTTACACATACAGCCTAGTTTTTATTCTAGAATGGTATGAAACAGCCAATCAGTTCTTTTTGTTTTGAAAAAAATATGTATGCCTCCATTTCCAAACTGTCTTTCTTTTCTTATTGCCATTCTACTGAAAGACACCTCCTGAGTGCATCCAGTTCTCCTTTGAAGATGTTCACAGTGTGGATTGTAGGGCACAGCTATGTCTTCTGGAGTGAAAAGTTTGCAGAGAAAACAGGTATGGTGAGAGACCTTGCTTTGCCAAATGTAGACATTAAATGGATTGGTCAGAGAGGGTTAAAGTGGCACCAATTGATGCCATTGGTGAAATCCTTCATGCAAATCCAACACCCTGACCTCATAATAGTGCACTGTGGTTGCAATGACCTAGGCACTTTGACTGGGGTAGGTCTGGAAATGCTTATGAAGGACACCTTTGCACAACTGTTTTCACTTTTCCCTAAAACTGCCTTTGTGTTTTCCAACATATGCCAAAGGCAAAAATGGAACTGGTCCAATCATTTCTGTCCGCAAATTGACAAAGCAAGAAAGCACGTCAACAAATCTGTTTCTGCTTTCCTCCGTGACTATGGTATGGGTGCCATTTACCACAACAACTTGCGTTATGACATGCAAGACATTTATAGAGGAGATGGTGTGCACTTCAATGATGAAGGGAACAGAGTCTTCCTCTTGAACCTTAGACTCTGCATCGGTACTTACTTGTAGGTACCACTTACAAAATCACTTCATAAACACAACGGCTCTTTTTAGAGCCCCCTAATATCTAAACTCTTAAATCTGCATTTCATTTCTTTTTTAATTTTTTTTTTCATCCGTACGCTTACCGTAAGCTTACCATACGCGTACCCCGTGATTTTTTTTAAAATCCATAAATGTTTTCTTTGTACTTTTCTGTCCTTCTTTGACCCCCTCACAAATGTAAGGGGGTCTGTAACTCTCCTCCTTGCCCCCTTTTCTTGTTTTCACTCTTTTTTTTCTGAGTGAAACACACAAAATGGCGGCCGCCGCTTCCTGGTTTCGGCCGATTCGAATGTTTACTAAGATCTAACAGCCAATCAGAATCGCGCTCGCGCACGCCACCGTACGCGTACGGTAAGCTTACGGTAAGCGTACCGTAAGCTGGCTCAGATATATATATTGATTTAAATGCTATTTTCTCAGGACCTACTGAACAGATTTACACCAAACCTACAAAAGGCACTTCCTTGACCTAGGGACTACCTCTCTGCCAAATTTCTAGTAATTCTGTTCAGCCGTTCGGGCTGTAGCCCTGTCTAAAGGTCCTATGGAAAAATGCATGGGAAAAACGCGTTTTGGGACCCCCCTTTTTTCTCAGCCCCCGCTTGACGAATCCCCACGAGAATTTCAGGGTAGGAGCGGAGCGTAGCGCCCCACCTATTTTGAGAAATTCGCGAGGATTCGTCGACCGGCGCCAAAGTTATTCAAAATAGAATGTTGCGGATTTCCTATGGAAAAGGGGTCCTAACTATAACTACCTACTGGCGACCGCCAGTAGGTAATATATATATATATATATATATATATATATTTGTACCATGAAGTTTCTGCTTTTGTTTTCTTTGTCAGGGATCATTAATGCAGACCAAGGACACGTTTAAAAGTGCTTTTGTATTTTATTTTAGTGTTCGAAGCATGCACAGACAAGGGGTAAAAATACTTGCTTCAGCATATGTTGCTTATTTTTGTACTTGTTGGTGAACTAAAATGATGGTGATGCGTGATGCCGGCAAAAAACACGTGTGACCCTTGGTAGGAGAGGGCCAGAGCATACATTATATAATAAAGTGCGTTTGTGGCTCACTGAAGCAGGTTTCAGCCCTACAACTCACTTGGTGAATACAATATGAGCTGGAAATGTCTGCATAGAATAGGTTTGTGTAGCGAGGGAAGAACTCGCCATACACCAGAATGGTGAATAATAAAAATCAAGCTTTAATGAAAGCACACAGCCTGGCTTCAGTCCTCCACAAGGTCCCAGGGTAAACTGCTGACCATAGAATTCCTTTAGCCTTACACTCTAGATAGTACCTAGAACACAAAACATAATCCAAATGCCCTGGACATACAATGCTACTTACATCACAACACATTCCCTTCCCTCCTAAATACGAACCAGAACTTAACAGAAATGAGGGGAAAAAACATGGGAACAACCAAGGAAAGAAGAACAACAAAAAGAAACAATTTTCATGATCTTTCATAATCATCAAGAAAAGTGGGGGGTATATGAATCCTTGAGTTCCTTACATTATCCTGATCTCTTTCTCTGGGTGACTCTACACTCACTCCACTCTCCCGACGACCTCCCACTTCATCATCCCTCATGTGCATCACCCGGAACATTCTCTATCCGCCCTTCTTACACAAATACAACTTCTCTGGTATAGTGCTACATTTCTGAAATTCCACCGCTCTCTGTTGTCCAAAGCCACAAAAAGTTTGCTTACCCTAACAACACGGTTCTTTCACAACCCTGTTGGATTTTACTTTCACCCAATCACCAATACCAATAGAGATGTTACTCCTACTCTCAACACTGTCACTCCAGTGTCCTTCATTCCTAACTCCATCTCTCAGCCAAAAATGTACTAATATGCTTCTAGGCATCCGACCACATTTCAAAAAGGTAATCTTATGGGAAACACTATGACTAGTAGTGCAATACGTCCATACCATCTTGCTCACCATTTTTAAAACATCACCACGGTTTACAACAGCTAATTGTATAGTCCCTTTCACCAACCGATTAATCTTTCCACCATACCATTTCATTTTGGGTTATGCTATTAAAACAACAGGAACACCGTTCTCTTCCACAATCTTCTCTAATGTTGCGATGGTACTCCTCGTGGTGGCATCCTCATAAATTTGACACATATCCACCTGGAATACACATCCCCACCCACCAGCACAAATCTGAATTAATCAGGTAGGTCCACCAGAGGTCCAATGAAATCCAAACAAATGGTATGCCATGACTTCCCGGGATCTTCAAGGTGTCCGCCATCACTCTCACTACCAGCTCTCAACTTTTTCTCACTTTCCTTGCAAATGCAACATGCCTCCACCCATGTCGTACTTTGATCATCAATACCTGGCCACCAAAATTCCTATGTGATCCTCCGACTCGTAAACCCCTGACCCAAATGGCCTTCATGCGCCCAATCAAATAACCTCCACCGTAATCCAACAGGAGGGACTAAACGATCTCCTCGCATCAGAACACTCACACCACTCATCGACAATTCATCCATCAACTTTAAATACGGCTGTGCTGTCTGAGACAATGCACTCTCTCTTGTGGCCCTGCATCGCACGATACGTTCCACCTCCTTATGGACACCATCTGACTTAATTTCCTCCTCCCATTCCTTCAAAGTAAATACTCCCAACACACACTGTGCAGCATCTTGCACCAAAGCCACTGCATCCTCTGCTTCCTGATTCCTTACAGCTACCCCGTCAATCTCTTCCCAATTCAAAGGTAGTCTTCATAGGCAATCGACTTGCACATTCGTCCACCCTTGCACAAATTCAAGAACATATGAGTATTCTTGCAACCTTGCTGCCAAATTGGCTAATTTAACAGACGCTTTGCCTGCGCCCCAGAAGACAAAATCTTCAGCAAGGGTTTGTGATCATTGCACATTACTAATGAAGAGCCCCACAAGTGGACCCAAAACTATTCAGTGCCCCAAGCTGTAACCAAAGCCTCCCTTTCGATTATCGAGTAATTCCTTTCTAATTGTGCGAATGTCCGAGAAGCAAAAGCAACCAGTCTTTCTTAACCACCATGTACTTGTGATAACACCACACCCAGACCAATTGCACTTGCATCTACAGTCAAAATTGATTTTAGCTTATTATCAAAAAATGATAAAATGCAGCCTCAAAAATCTCTCTCTTGATATTATTGAAACATCGACTTTGCTCCTCTTCCTAAACAATTTTCACACCCTTGCATAACAGTCTTCTTAAACTCTCAGTTTTGTCAGCAAATTTTTCAACACATTTAGCATAGTATTCTATGTGCCCTAAAAAAGGACCTCAATTGATATTTCTCTGTGGCGGCTGGTGCTAGCTTGATTGAATCTAGCAACAAAAGTTTTGACACTACTCCACATCCTGAAATCGTATAACCCAAGTACTGTACCTGTTCAGTCAGAAATGTACATTTTTCCTTATTAAGTGTCAACCCCACTTCACCCAATTTTTCCAACACCGTTCTCAAAGTGACATTATCATGTTCCACTGTCTTTCCCACAATCAAGACATCATCTTGAAAATGAATTACGTTTTGTACTCCTTCCAAGAACTTTGCCATTTCTCGTTGGAACATGCTCGCAGCCGATAGCAAGCCAAAAGGCATGCGTGTAAACTGGAAGGTACCTTGGGTAGTTATGAAGGCAGTCAAATCCTTTGAGTACTCAGTTTGATTTGATGGGTAGCACTCCTCAAATCCAACTTTGAGAAATACTTACCATTCTTCACTGAGATCAATAGTTCACTGATCTTGGTAAAAGGAAACATATCCATGATGATCTCTTGGTTAAGTGATCTAAGGTTCACACACAATCTCAATTGGCCATCTGATTTTTGCATGAACTCCTCTGGAAAAACCATTGAGAGGCCTCCACAGGCTCAATTTTTCCTTCTTGTAACATCTAATTCAACAACTCCCTGACCCCATCTTCTTCTGACAGTGGTATCCTCCTCAATTTATGTTGTCTTGGCACCGCACCCTCCTTCAACAAAATATTGTGCATACCCCTTAAGAAATCCTAATGTCTTATCGAACAGACCTGAAACACCTTCCAAGACATCCGCCAAACTTTGCATCCCTAACTACCATTACTTGTTTTGTAGCTCTCTGGTTTATAATGATATTAAGATCAAACTGATTCATCCAACCCAAAATTGCTGGTCCACCCACTAAAACATAGACTTTTCCATTTGTGGCCCGTTTCCCAAATTGAATTTCTCTTTCCTTGTACACCAAAATATCTATGGGTTCACCCTGAAACCCACATGGATTGATGTCTTTTGACTTCAATTTTACATCACCCACAGTTCTTAAAACAAATTTTGAGGGATGATAGTATACACTGACCTGGAATCAACCATGAGCACCACCTCTTTCCTTCACACCAAACATTTTGCAACTGGTCTTGTCACCCTGCACTCCTCATTCGTGCTCACACACATGTTTTCCTCTATAATATTTTTACCCACTACCAAAATTCTGTCCCCATGACCTTCATCAGGATACCTTTCATCCCTTATCACCTCTACTGCTCCTACTCTTGATTAGTTATTGCTACATTCTTACATTGTAACCTTTACACATACGTGCATAATGTCCTTCACGTCCACACTTCCTACACTCCCTATTGATGGAAAACCAACATTTAGAATCTGCCATGTGGAATGTACACCCACAACGGGAGCTTTCCTCACTTTTCCCTTTGATATGTATGAAGGTCCCCCTTTATCATTTTCCCTTGATACTGTACACACATTCTCTTCAACGTTGATCACCAAAATATCTCCTTCTCGCTCTCTCCTTTTGAGTTGCTTCTTACATTTCGGTGATTCTTGAATGACTTTTGCCATCTCACCCGCTTCCTTCAGAGGTGGATCTTTCGCCATCCACAACCATTCTTGGATCTTCCTGCCCTTGCACTGCACGATGAGCTGATCATGAATCAACTCGTCTGTAATCACCCCAAAGCAACACTTAACTGAAAGTTCCCTCAGCTTAGCCACAAACTCATCAATGGACTCATGCTCAGCTTGAGGGTGAGTGTAAACTTTGTACCGTAACATGACCAAGTTTACCTCCTTCACAAATGTGATCTCAAGTCGCTTAATGGCTTCTTTATAAACATTGAAAATGGGAAGACCATTCGGTCCCACCGCCACGGTATATACTTAAAAATTCTTTGTCCATCATTTCCTAGTACACTCAACAAATGTTCTTTCTTCCTGGCTGCTGAAAACTGTTTCCCATCCAAAGGTACAATGTAATTTTCCAACATCTCTATCCAGTCTTCCCATGGTAAGTTTGGAACTCCAGGTGAGCTTTAGAAGAAAGGTGGAGCTATAATGTTATTATGTGAAGCTATACTTGGTGTTGTACAATATGTTACAGGATGTATCAGCAGTTAGTCCCACAGGTGAGTATCACACCCCCACACAGCTTGGCATACCATCAAAATAATCAATATTGCACAAACGTCAATATTTCCCGATAATAAGGTGTGCAGATTACCGAAGACCAACACAAACCGTTGTGCAGATCACCTAACACTGGTGTCTGCGCTCTCCTAAATGCAGACCATTTTTTAAAAACTTCCCTTACTCCCTCGTAATATGCCAAAATCTGCCTCTTTCGCAAGATGGTCGCACGTCACGTAGAATGCTGCATTCCAGCAGCGTGAAGTCAAAAGAACATGTGATCACTGATGAGCAGATGAGCCTGCCTGTTATTGCTGCTGGTGCCATGGCTGCTTGCGCTTCAGCTGAGTGTGCTGTGCACAAGCTGGAACACCCCTGCTTGAGACCGCGTAGTACCAGTAAGTCTCCCAAACTTGCACAGTACATTTCAGAGCTTACTTCACTCTGTTGAGGTCAGATTTTCTCTCCCCTGAATTCCAGCTTCCCTGGACTGCTTCCACCAGGTCCATCCTCGGCCGCGTCAGGCAAATCTGCCACACCGGACCACCCAGTCTGTCTGCTCTCCTTCCCACATGTTCACTCTCCACTTTTCTTTTAAAATCGTCGCCAAAATGTAGAGAGGGAGGAACTCGCCATACACCAGAATGATGAATAATAAAAGTCAAGCTTTAATGAAAGCACACAGCCTGGCGTCAGTCCTCCACAACGTCACAGGGTAAACTGCTGACCTTGGAATTCCTTCAGACTTACACTGTAGATAGAAGGTAGAACACAGAACATATGTAAATGCCCTGGACATACAATGCTACTTACATCATAACAGTTTGCATCCACCTACAGACTCTGATTTTCCCAAACTGTCATGTATGGCAGATGGCCGGACTAGAGGCCTTTGTGTCATGGCAACAGAGATTGATTGATTGAAATTATGCACTAGGGAAGCACCAAATTATGAGGCAGGGTTGAATAAATCGTCAAGCAAGAACGGCAAAATATGCGGCATAATACAGGACATTTGATAGACTCATTTTGAAGTTTTTACACATGGTAAGACTGTCTGGGCCAAGATTTTACCTCATTAGTACCAATTAAACAACCAAATAAAAAAATAAGCAACTGAGAGATGATCAGCTAACTGTTGCTAAGGGCATTCCTCTGTGTGTGAACGCATTTCAACATATTTTAACACCTTTGGATCTGTTGGGCTAAAACCAATTTTTGTTGCTAAAATCTGCAGATTGTGCAGCAGATGGATTGTCTGTCAAATGGGCAAAACCCAGAAAGCTGCAGGATAGCATAATTCCAGGGCTCCCCCCCCTGTATTTATGCCCATACCTGGTCCGAGGCTTTGCCTTCTAGCTGAAGGAAGAGTAGGATATACTGAGCACTGACAAGATTGTGCAATTGCTCATAAGTATGTTTCCTAGCATTCACATTCTAAATGGTTTCTGCACTAAGCTGCTAATGCTGTAAGATCAGGTCAGGGGATATACAACCTGCCATTAAATAAAACTAGAGAGACTGGGACAGTTACTCTATGTACATTTTAATGAAATTCTTCAGTTTAAAACAATTGAGAGTGTAAAATGCTTTATGAGCAACAATGTATGTGGTGCAAGAAACTGTTTCACTGCAGTAATATTGGTGCTTTCAAAGGTTATAATGACCCTGGACACTGCCTGGAACAGTCTCTTAAACAATGAATCATGCAGGGTGCTGCTGCTAACTCACCCATTGGCACATCTACTACCCAAAATGGGTATGTACTTGCTGAATGTTTGCAAGTGCACATATTGAGAGAAGAGAAGTATGGGTTGAGGGGACTTCACATTTCTGCTGCTTTTCTGGTATGTCACCTTGCATCCTGGCCTATCTTTTTGTGTGCCAATAGACTGTAGCTATTAAGTTACTTGAAAGTTTGGAGTCATGGAAAGTGGTGGTAGCAATGGGCCTGTCAAATGGCATTCAGCAATAAAGTAAACTGGTATCACATGCTAATATTTGGGAAAGGATAAGAGAGATTTAGGAAAGAATCGGATAATGTAATTTTCCCATTGACTTGCAATGAAGTGGAAGCATTTTTAAGCAGGGGGAGATGTGGCCTTGCAGCTATTGATACTAACTTTGTAAATGGGGAACCAGGTTCAAATCCTGGGCTTGGGTCGACATTCTATGGTTCAGGGAAGAGGTGTGGCGCTGTGGCCATGGCGACTGACTCCGGAATCTGGGGATCACGGTTCGATCGCCGGCGGCAGATTAGCCCAGTACCATGTGACTCTGGGCAATAGCTTGCTTAATCTTCCCGACGGCCCCCAGCGCCTAGAGACCCTTGCGGGTGATTGTTTGCGCTTTACAAATGTGGATTATTATTCTTCTTCTTCTGGGTAAATCAATTTTAATCTTCCTGTGCTTAAAGGAACATATAATATAGTCTGGTGCTGATTTACATTGCTCTAATGCCTTCAGGCCAACGTTGTGTTATATTAACCTGGAAAAGATACTAGAATAAAACCACTTATGGCTTACACGCTCTTGTCTAAATCATGAATGTTGTTTTAATCACTATATTATCCCATCCAGCTATGGTAAGAGCAGTAGAAATCAAATTGGTTGGGAGAAGAGCACATTGCAGTCTATAAAAAGCTGACACATGTGATCTTTTCCATCCAACTTATGGCTTACTCTTGTAATGTCTCCAGCTACAATATACACAGGTATAATATAAGACAATATTAGATTAGGCAATACATTCCACAAACCAGAGGTACTGAACTTGTTGTTGTGGGCCTCTTCATAGGCTCCTAAACTAAACAATTTAGACATGGTTGTGCCACAAGTGCTCCCCAACTCTGTGATGCTGTTCTGAGGTGGGCTTTAGTACTGGTAAGTAGAAAGATGGTTTGAATGTGGCTATTAAGTTGGGCTTTGATGCTGGTAAAGCAGCAAGGGTGTGGTTGAGAGCTTGGATGCATCTATGAGAGGACATTGATTGCGGTTACAAAGAAGGGAAGTAAATATGAGTTGGAGGAGAGCTGAATAGTAAAGCTATGACTGTGGGAAAAGAAAGTATTTTAAACAGAAATGTTAATCCAGCAATCTGTACCTTTCCTTGTCAACCATAAGCATCCTGATACTTCGCCTACAATGTATGTTGCAAATTACAAGCAGTAATGCATATTTTCTTTTAAGGAATAATGAATAAGAAAATTAGTATTGTTGCTAGAGCACCTGGGTATAAAGCATAGTGTGAATGGACATCAAGCTAACATCCTGGCAGAATGGTTGCATACAGGGCACCTTAAGAGCATGGATGGGCTATTGTTAAAGTGGGGGCAAGGATAATGACCCAAAAACATAAAAGACTGAAGTATTTCACTTAAGGTATGCTGTGTGTGATTTTGTAAAAAGCGCAGGTGTGAAATATTTCTGTGTTATGAACAGTCTTTTGGGTGAGCATTTGTAGTAAAGATCTGGGTTTAACATTCGAATAATAGGTTCAAATACAGGGAAGTTCAAGTTAGCAAATTATTATCTTTCAATCGATTACATGTGGGTTTTTAGATTGAGCAGTAGTAAAGCCTATCACCAAATCTGCAATAGATGGTTCATTATTATCAAGCGTGGTAAAAAGGCAATCTTTAAATAACAACAACATCTTTATGCACTAATCGATTCCATCTCAGAAAGATTTTTGCAGATCCAACTGTAAAAGCTGATTTAATTGATTCTGATGCACAGATGGGGATGAGTCACTCAACAGCAGCCTGTTACCAAGTCTTTAAAGAATTCTATACATGGTTATTTATTTGATGTTAAAAAAGTATTTATGTAAGGAAAACTGAGTAAATTATAAAAAGTGTTAGAATGCATAGATGTGATATTTCAAATGAAAGTCGAGGTCAGTCTTTTTGCAGGTAAAGCCAGAAGTAATCGCCATTTCACACCATAAACTCCTCTTCTCCTACGTCTTACAGGTGCTGTTAGATCTGGCATCATTGGAGTGGGTTTCCCTGTACTTTTGCCTTTGCCTCCTGTGTTTTTGCTGTTTGATGGACTTCGTTTTGCTGGACTAGATGCTCTGGGCACTTTGCCACTGCTGTTAAGTGCCAAAGTGCAAGTGCTCCCTTTGTAAATTATTGTAATGGATTGGTGATTCCATGATTGCCATATTTGATTTACTAGTCAGTCCCTAGTACAGTGCACTGTGTGCGACCAGGGCCCATTAATCAAATGCTGCTAGTAGGCTTTCAGAACTGATTGTGTCACCTACGCAAGCAGCCTTGCAACAAGGTCTCACACCTTCCATTGCAGAGCCTGTGTGCAGTCTAGTGCTGCCATATCAACCTGGCAAGTGCACCCACTTGCCAGGCCCTAACCTTCCCTTTTCTTTCATATTAGTCACCCCTAAGGTATGCCCAAGGTACCCCTGTGGGCAGGGTGCAGTGTAAGTGAAAGGTAGGACATGCCCTGATGTGTGTGGCATGTCCTGATAGTGAAATACTGCCAATTTCGTATTTCACTATTGCAAGGATACCTGTTCCCATAGGATAGAATAGGGAGTTTGCCTATAAAATCTTACAAACGTAACTACCCCTGGGAACAAGGTAGGAATTTGGAGTTTAGTATGCCTGAACTCAGAATGTTAAAATTCATCTTTTAGTGGGGGTGATTTTTACATTCTGTGTTTCAAAATACCACTTTCAGAAAGTAGGTATTTTCTTGCCTCTGCTAGGATGTGTAATGTTTATCTGGCTTTGGAGTGACAGGGGGTTAGAAGGTGCAGTGGCTCCAGAGAGCCTGGATGAGTCAGGGCTGGGCTGAATATACTTGGGCTGTAGTTAGAGTAGGGGGAGGAGATTTCCTTTCACCTGAATGGGCCTGGTCTGCCTTCCACAATGCTGTCTCCACCTCCTGCCGGAAGCTGCACCAGAGAGGACAAAACTGGTTTTGGCTGAGCACAGGGCTTCTCTGTCTCTAGAGAACATAGGATTTTGCTGTATGAAAAGAGGGGCCAGGCCCCAGACTTTTAGATCACTTCTGGGAATCAAGAGGAACCTTTTCCTAGAAGAAGAGCTGGAGAAGCTGAGGAGGAATACTGCCCCTGTGTTGTTTGCTATCTGGGGTTGGCCTGCAGTGGCTACTTGTTGCCAAGGAAAGGAGAAAGGACTTTGCTGTTTGCTGTGTCCCCTGCTTGAGGAAGATCTCCAAGGGCTTGAATTGAGCTTGCCTCCTCTTCTGAAGTCTCAGGGACACAAATACTTCACCCGCAGTCCCTCCTGAACACCCCTGCTGGAAGTTCTGACCTGCTGAGAAGTGCCTGCCAGTGTTTTGGGCCTCCGGAGGTTGTTTGCGACTGTAAACTGCATGAACTGTGAAAATTGATGCATCACCTGTTTCCGACGCATCACAGCGGTGCGAGTGAAGATTTCCGAGGTCTCGCCACTGCCAAAGAATCGACGCAACCCCTGCTCGCAGCTGAAGTGTCTGATGTGCGACAAATCCTGTGCATCAATCTCCGACGTCCGAGATCACCACACCGATTCTGACGCAGGCCCGGTTGGAGAAGAACCGGTGCTTTGCACCAGACAGTTATGCAACGCATCAAAGGGGCAAGTCTGTTGCATCATTGGGGGACGCAGTAAGAAACAGACGCATCACCTCCTCACGTAGTAAAAATCCGACGCATCACCCCCCTCCGGTGAGGAACCAACACATCACCTCCCCTGTGCAGCAGTAAGGAACCAATGCATCACCTCCCCCGGAGCAATGATCTGACGCATCACCTTCCCTGAGTGTAAGGAACCGACGCATCACCTTTCCTGCAACCCTTTTTGCTTGCATTTTCCGACGCATCCAAGGTACTTTGTGTAAAAGTGTTGAATCTCACATTTTCTTGAAACTGAACTGTCTTTACCATTTGTAAGTTATATTTTTATTACTGTGTTGTAGATTTTTGTCATTTTGGTTTTGTTTAGGTTTAGATAAAGATTACTTATTTTTCTAAATTGGTGAGGTGTCCATTTGTAGTGTTTTCACTGTATTACTGTATGTGATTACAAATGCTTTACACACTGCCTCTGAGATAAGCCTGTCTGCTCGTGCCAAACTAACAAGGGTGTGAGCAGGGGTTATTTTAGAAGTGTATCCCCTGCACCCTGACCAGAAGCAAGGGTCTCTATTTGGACAAAGGTACCTACCTCTGCCAACTAGATTCCCCCATTTCTAACAGGTGCTCTTTTGTGAAGCAATGTCACCACCGAGACAGGAACTTAACTGCAAAAAAAGAAATCCTTCCCACATGTGTGTCATCTGAGAGATGCCTGTTAGCAAAATAATATTTCAGGTAACTGCAGAATTGATGTTTTGTCTGTCTTCCTCTCATGTAGTAAAAAGACTAATGTAGGAAGTGGATGTCTGTGCTCTCTTGTGGATATGAGGGACAATATTTTATTAATCTTTTGACGTGAATGGGGCTTGGTGTTTGAAGATGTTAGTCCAGTCAACAGAGCTGGTGACTTATTTATTGAGTACTTGCAGATTTGCCTTAGTGAAGTGTTTGAGACCCTTGAACAGATTATCTGGTGCTCCCTAACACAATAAACCAGGCTGACAACAGACTACTAAGCATGGGAACCATGAAGCAGCAATCAGAGCCCAGGATCTTTGATTTGGCTGACTGATTCATCTGCAATGTAAAACGTGCACTGATGTGAAACTCATCCACCATTTTACACCTGGCTGATCAGGGTAAATCCTGCATGTTGTAAATAGTACAGATTTTCTATCATAGGGCTGCTGTAGTGAGCATTTTAGTTTGTGACATAATTACATTAGATCAACTGCCTCAAAGCTTGATGTACCTAAACAAGGATCCAAATGCAAAGTTTAATTTTAAGCTGATCATTAAAGTGACACATTTTTATTTATTTTTTTAAACAGACTTTATTAGGTCACTGAACAAAATGCAGTCAATCCCCGTCCCCAATACTCCGCCCTACAGCCAAATCAGGACTGACCACAACTGTACAACATTCACCCCAACAGTATCTGTGCTACAAGGTAGTGCATCCACACAGGAGTAATCCACAGTGAGTGTGCGATAAAGCCAAAATACCCCCCGACCCATCCCCCAGCAACCCCCCAACGAACCCCCCCACTCTACCCACCCACCCAAGCACCCAAGCATGTCGCCAGTATCTATCAGAATTACATGTACATCAAAGCCTCACCCACCACTCGTCGGATCCGCCTCCCAGCAATCCCAACAGAGAGTGCCTCAAGAGCATAGGGGGAAGCCTGTTACAGGGCGCTCAAGGAACCGGGGTCCCATCATCCCCCAACGGATCTCCACCATCCCCCACAGCCGAGCGTTTGAACAAGTCCAGGAGTGCCAACCATGCCCGGGCCCATTTGTGCGATCTTTCATTTTCACTACGTCGAGCCAGACATAATCTATAAGTCCCCTCACTTCCCGCCCATTTCTCCATTTCCCTAGTCCACCATAAGAAATTAGGTCCCTGCCGCGCCTTCCAATGGGAAGTAATCTCCCGCTTGGCCAGGACCAGCCCCAGGTCAATAAACCTACTGGTGACCTTAGTCTTTGCAGTATGCGGAAATCCATGTAGCAAACAGACCCCCGGGCCCACCTCCAAATACACGTCGCCACTTCCTCCAAAACCCTGTCACCTGCGGACAGTCCCAGAACATGTGATCATTAAAGTGACTAATGCCACAGGTTGTAGCATACAACGCTCTGCTTGCCTGAATAAGGAGTCATTGAAGTCAGATTTATCAACGTTTTGTGTCATCCTTGTACCATGCAATGGGGCGCAAGGGTGATGCAAAACCTAAGTGAGATTTAGCAAGCCACACAAGGCCACCTTGCTTTGCTCTGCATGGCGTGATAAATCTAGAGCAATGCAAAGCAGCTCAAATCGCTACCTTGTGTTACTCTGCGGCAGGAAGGTGTGATATGTAACCCTGGGCGTAGTTCGCGAAGTAGCACTTCGCGAAGCTACGCAAAGTACAGTTCGCACTACGCGAGCTACACATAGCACTTCGCGAACTGCGTAGTACCTTGTTCGCACTGTGCCCGATGTCGTTTTCAATGATTGCACAGTGCGGACAAGCAACCGGCACTGTGCAATCATTGAAAATGGCATGTGCAAGCTGTAGTTTTCTGCTGCTCGAGTAGATTTTTACTCGAGCGGCAGCTTTCTCAACGTGAACTGGTAGTTTCTCATTGCGAGCGGTCGCGAGCATACGCGACCACTCGCAATGAGAAACCTGACCTCCTCGCATTATTAATCTCGCCGGGAGGTTTATTTTCCATGCTCGCGATCGCCAACTTGATGTTGCTGATCGCGAACAAGGAAAAAGTCTCGCCGGGATGTCATTTTGCTTGCTCGCGGTCGCCAACTTGACGTTGAGGACCGCGAGCAAGCAAAAAATGACCGCAGCACTACGCAACACTACGCTACGCGTGTTCGCACTGTGCTACGTGAAATTCGCGTAGTGCGAAGTAGCGTGAACTTCGCAAACTACGCGAGCGTAGCGTAGTGCTTTGCCCAGGCTTAGTGATTTGGGTGAAGCCTGGATGTTTCCAGACATCCACCCATGGATTTTGGTGCATTCCAAGATTTACCATTAGTGCAGTATCAAAACTGTAATTGAGCCAAGAATCAAAACCAGAAAATTCTCAAAACAAATTAGGAAAAAAGGTGACATTTAATGACAAAAATGACAGAAACATGGTAACAATTCAGAAGGGGGAAGGGAGATATGCATTTTTTGAAATATTTAGTGGAAATAGTGCCAAAAATCACAAATGCAAAAAAAAACTATTGATGGACAGAATGCTGAACAATATCATACGTTCACCCCAGTACAGAGATCTGGGCCTAAATCCATCTTTTTGTTTTGCTCTCCGTGCCATTGCTGTTTAGACGCAACCATATGCAAATCAGTCTTGACCCTGTTCTCCATGGTAACAGTCCAGCCTGAACTGCCGAGTCCTCCCTGGACTGGAAACAAGCATCCTAGGGTCGGTTTCAGGGTTTCACCACTCACCAGCCAGGCTAGCTTGACTGCAGTGGCATGGGGACCACTCGGGGTGACTAATGCAAAAAGAACATTTGATGGACCGAATACTGAATAATGTCATGCATTCACCCCAGTGCAGAGATGTGGGCCAAAATCCATCCTTTTTTGCTCTCCCTAGTGCTTAGACTTCTGGTCTCAGTTAAACTTAAGACCAAAACTTAAGTTAAACTAGACAAAAGTCTAACTTTACTACCCATAAATGCCCTTTGTGAATACCAAAGTCTTAAAGTTAGGCTTTCACCACAGTTTACCTTTGTGAATCGGGCCCAAAGACTTTTCCTTCAGACTTAGTCTTTTAAGTCCATATTAACCACAGGAATACATTTGGAAAGCCCCCAAGACTTCAGCGGAGGCACGTATACACTCACAGGGTGTTAGGCAGAGGCAAACAGCAGGGTCCAGTCCAGGTCCAGAAGCCACTGGTCATCTGGGTACTTCCAGGAAAATACCTCTTGCAGTGTGTTGTCTCCCTGTAGCCACACATGAGGTCAGCCAACTGACCTTTGGGGTCCACTTCTTTGTACTGGGTACAAAAGGGAACAGGTTTAGTCCTTCAGGACTTGTACCAGGTCGGAGAAAGCAGGTCCGGTCCTCTTCTGTTATTCCAAAGGTCCAGAAAGTGTTGTGAAGTAGGTGCCTGTGTCGTGTAGTTCTTAGGAATACCCAGGACCTGAGTATTTTGAATGACCTAAACTGAGGGCTCAGTGTCCAAACAATATCCAGACACGCCCACTGAATACGTCTGCCGTTAGACCAGCTAGCTCTACAGTGCCCCTACCACCCCATTATATCTTACAGTGGTGTAGTTTCTGGCAACCACTGAACATGACAACCCTGATTTCTCAGGCATTGTGGAAAACAGTACAGTACTTTTTGCTCAGTCACACGTGCTTACTTTTTCTCAGGAAATAAACAGGATGGCTAGTAGGACGTTTCAGTAAGTATTTATTGGTCCAGCATCAGTCCTGTGTAAAATATGTTTGCTGCGACAATCAGGAGACAGAAGCATACAAAAGAAATCACAAGTAATAATATACTAAACAGTAGACACATTTCTACCTTAGTGCTAAGCAGATGAACATATACAATTCAGATAAGACAGCACCACTTTCTTACTCCAATAATGCGTGCCCTACATAATTTGCCTAAATGTACCTAGCCTAGATATGCAGGTGTAGCTGATCACCCGTCATTGGGAGCGCCAAAGAACCTTAAGAGGAAGGGGAAGTTGGTCACGAGGTACCAGCAGCACTGAAGAAGGCAATCATTCCGAAATGCATTTGCACGCTGTTCCAGTGAATAAAGAGGTTCCCTGAGGCAATCCCCGCTGTGTCCTTGAGCTTTTTCTTCCCGGAGGGGCTTCTTGGTGATATATATATATATATATATATATATATATATATATATATATATATATATATATATATATATATATTCACTGAAAAAAACAAAGGTTTCACACATGTTATAGTTAGGAATTAGCATTTAAAAAACCTTGCAAATTCACTGAAAAAACCATAGGTTTCACACATGTTATAGTTAGCAGGACATTTCTCTCATACAAAACCAATGAAATTCCCCCGTTATAGTTAGTTCAGCTAACTATAACTCGCGTGCCCGCAATGCACTGCTGATGACGTCACATATTACATCACTCATGACATGGTCAGTGACATCACTCATGACATCACTCATGACATCTCAAATGACATCACTGATGACATCACTGATGACATCATCCAGTGAATGTGTGTATTTCTGATAATTAAATATGTTTTATATATGTATATCTCAAGGTCGATGGAAGAATAAATGGGTATATAAGTGTCTAAATGGATGATTTGTTATTGATAAATTGATTGTGTAACTGACTGATTAAGTGTATCATAGTGAATACATGGCTTAGTGAGTAATGTTGAAATATGTAAATATCTGTATCAGTCTCTCACTTTGTGTATAAGTGGCTGCATGGGTTGGTGAGTAGCTACATGAGTGTCTATAAAGGTTATTAGTTGGTTTTTGGAGTATCAGTATAAGTGTCTGATGTCTGTATGGTTCGTTGGGGGGTATTACATAGTGCATAGGTGCATGAATGAGTGACTCACTGTTTGTATGTGTAGAAGACAGCATGTGTGCAGGACTGTATGGGTGGATGAGTGTGTGCATGGGTGTGTTAGTGAGTGAATGACTGTCTGAATAGTGTCTCTATGAGTAACTACATATGTTTTAAATGTGACTATTGATGTATATAAGTGAGTATATGTGAGAGTGAGAGATTGAAAGAGTTCCCGTATGAATAAGTATGTGTTTCTATAAGTGATTGTTAAAAAGATTAAGTACGTGTAAGTTTCCGTAGAAGTAAGTGTGGTGGTGTGTGTATAATTGTATATGCAAGTAAATGTATGTTTGATTCTTTATTAGTATGAGTGACTATGTGTGTGAGTAACTCTATGGATGTGTGGCATTGTGTAATAGGATGTATAGGTGTATGAGTACATATGATGAGTGAGTACATGTAAGAGTGACTGTATAGGACTGTTGGAAAATGAGTGGATGTGTATGTGGATCTTAGAATTACTGAGTAGGTTGTTGTAACTGGTATTGGTATGTCCATTGTTTTTTAAATTTTAGTCTCTATTTTTGAATGTGTGTATCAAAGGTTATATTAGAGTGAGAGGAGGTGTGCCACTCTATCAAAAGAATGATGTCATCAGTGATGTCATCAGTGATGTCATTTGAGATGTCATCAGTGATGTCATGAGTGATGTCACTGACCATGTCATGAGTGATGTAATATGTGACGTCATCAGCAGTGCATTGCGGGCACGCGAGTTATAGTTAGCTGAACTAACTATAACGGGGGAATTTCATTGGTTTTGTATGAGAGAAATGTCCTGCTAACTATAACATGTGTGAAACCTATGGTTTTTTCAGTGAATTTGCAAGGTTTTTTAAATGCTAATTCCTAACTATAACGTGTGTGAAACCTTTGGTTTTTTCAGTGAATTTGTACGGTTTTTTAAATGCTAATTTTTGATTTTTTAAAATATTTTTTATTTTTATAATACCAATAAAATTACTAGGTATTCATTTATATATTATCTGTATCCTTTTATTTGTTTTTGCTCTTTTTTTAAATTTCAATTAGGATAAAGTTGAACAGTTTATTTAATTTTTGCAATTAATTTTTCACTTTTTTTTTTTTTATAAATTCTTGAGGTGCGCGCTCTGAGCGCGCTCCTAGTACGTTTTCGCAAGTTTTTGCGAATACCGTCGTATGTTATTTACGTACGCATACATACGTTATAGTGCGCGCTGGGAGCGCGCACCCGGTACGTAAACGTACGTACGTACGCATGCGTGCGTGCGTCGTACGCGCTCCACGCGGTTTACTTCCGCATACGCTTAACTTACGCGCAATAACGTTCACGTATACGCGTGTTCAACGTATACGCGTTACGTGCGCGCATATGACGTATGTACATGCGCTCTGACGCGTTCGCGCATGCGTAATCACTAGGTGCGCGCTCGGAGCTTGCTCAGTGCGCGCACCTCGGGTTATATGCTTAATAAAAGAACACTTCTTATTGGTTAACATTACTTTCAGTTTCTGATTGTTTCAACACCACACCCAATCCCCTCATGGCAAGTCATGTGATCATGATTTATCACTTTTGATTGGTTTGAAGTACTTTCAGTTCTAGATTCTTCCCAAACCACACCTACTCCCCTCATTATTAGTTCTGATTCCTTTGGAGAAGGAGCTATTCTGTTGTTGAGAGACAATGGCTGAACAGCAACCATCTTCAGACAGTGACCAGGACACTCTTGAGAGGCAGAGGAACAGGAAGCAGAAAGACAGCTTCATATGGCAGTTTTTCACTTTTCCAGAGGGACTTAAGAAGGTAAATGCACCTAAAGTTACATGTGTACTTTGTCAAAAAGTCTTGTCACGTGGGAATCCTAACAAGAAATATTCTTTTAGCATTCACACTATGTTGAGGCATGTCGACAAAATGCATCCAGTGACTTTTCATCGAGCTTCTGGAGCAAACCCTCCACCTGCTCTACCGACGACATCTGCAGCAGCTCAGCCGAGCACATCTTCGGTAGCTCAGGCGAGCACTTCAGCTGCAGTGGTGCCTTTGCCTTCTTCTTCACCTCGTTTTGGACCACCTTGTTTTGCTAGGTTGTCCACACGCTGCAATGATTGCGGTAAACTTATTTCTGTGGGTGAGACCAGTCTTGATCTCATTCAGAGAAAATTTGATGCCCATGAGTGCAGTAGGCCATAGATGTTTTTTCTTTTTTTTCGTTTTTCTCTTCCTGTTTCCCTCCATTAACTCAAGGGCTCTTTTAAGAGCCACTTATAAACTAAACCCCAAAAATTTTTGGGGGAGGGATTTTTTTTTTTTTTTTTTTTGCGGTGCGCGCACCCTGCGCGCACCCAAGGTTTTGGTTTTTTTTTTTCTTTTTGTTTTTTTTTAAATTTAATGTACAAAAAGAGGTGAAGAAATGGAAGCATGAAAAGGGAGGATTGAGTAATACTAATATTTTTCACTTATTTTTTTAAATAAATAAATTCTTTCGAAAAAAAAAATTTTAAAAGTATTTTGCAAGGGAACAGAATTTTTTTTTTTTTTTCTTTCCAGTTCTGCAAAAAAAGAAAAAAGTATTAATATTCAATCATACATTACAAAAAGCATTACATGTTTTTACATATTTTACAAAGCAATTTTTTGCCCTTTTTTTGCTGTTTTCAGAATTTTTTATTTTTCACTTAAAATAGTGAAAACAATTGTATTCATCATTTAACAGCGGGCGAAAAAAAACAATCTGAAAGATTTTTAAAAAAAGCCCTAAAACTTTCCTCACTAAAATATACCTTGTTAGAAATATTACATATATATTACAAGTACTTTTCTAGATGAATAAAAATTTTCTAGACAAACCGTCTTTAAACCTTGTCGCAAAAGCACACATGCCAAAATAATTTCTGTCAAAGGAGTCCACAATTGTTTTTATTACTTTTCCTTTAGGCCAAATAGTAATCTCAAAATCCTTTTTAAGTGATATCTTCAATTATAATCCTTTAAAATTACAAAAAATGCTTTCTTCAGATGCAGTTTTTAGTTTTCCAAATTTAGGTTTCAGAAAAATTAAATAAGAATTGGGTAAATCATAAGGCAAACGTTGCTTGAAAATCAATTGGGAATCATTACACAGTGTCCAGCCTTTTTCACATGTAAGATAAACTGTGTAATGTCCAGAAGTTACAGTAGGTCCTTCATGAAAAATTATTGCAACTGTAACAAAAGTTTTTCCAGAAATTGATAATTGTTGTCCTGTAAACTTCTTTATTAAAGTATCCAATTTTGAACCATCAGCTCTACAACGTTGCATCATTAAAATTACATACTGACCATATTTCTGTAAAAATAACGTGGAAAATATGTCAGATTTGCATTCAGAACATTCCATGTTGTGATTGGCATCTTTAACTAATTTACTAAAAGTCACTGATTCACTCTCTGGTAATGGTAAAAATATGAACCTTTCTGAATCAACATGACTACTACATGTGTTCATACAATTTTCACAGCAATGTTCCCATTTGTAAGAGACACCAAATAACTTTTCTACTTCTACTCCTTCATCTTCAAGTACACTCAAAATATATATTAAGAATTCCTGTGCATCTTGCTGGACATTTTCTTTAAACTGTGTAGAACCACAACATACATCTAAAAGATTTCTAACATCAGTAGCACTTTCAATTTCAGTTTTATCAGTACTCAGCTGCTCAAAAAGGAGACTCAGCAGAGAACACAATCTTTTTCCATGATTTACTATTATCTGTTCTAGCAACTTTTCAAGATAAAATACAACATTCAGCACTACATTTGCATAGCAGTTGACACCAGAGCTATTTTCAAAATGGCAACCAACAACCTCTTCAACACTGTCCTTTTTCTTTTTCCTTGCTATCACATCACTGTCCTTTTTTTTTTGTTCTGTTCATCCACATTACAGATATTTTCAAATCTCCTTTTCCGAGAAGCAACATGTTTTTCAATCACAGGATACTGACCTAAATGAGGAGCATAGGTTCTTCTTAATCTATTATACTCCTTTACACAGTTTGTATCAGCACTAACTTTTGAGTCATCAAAGTCTATCATAAATAAACCAGATAATGTTTTCACTCGTGACAAAGCAGCATATGCCATACCTTCTTTGAACACAGTAGAACCAATGTTTACAAAAGCACTATCTACAGTCAATCCTTGAGACTTGTGAATAGTTACAGCATATGCTAGAGAAAACGGAAACTGCTTCCTACGTACATATAAGTCTTTCACAAGCATGAAACGAACTGAACAACGACAAATGTCTTTAACTTCTTCTATCTGATCAAATTTTATTTTTAAACATTCAATTCCTTCTTTTTTCTGATAATTAATAAAACCTACAACTCTTCCCATAGCTCCATTCACTAAACTTGTTTTCTACATCCAAATTTCTCCTTAAAATCACTCGACAATTCATGCAAACATATAGATTTTTTTCTAATCCAGCTGTTTTGGAAATGTTCTTCTCTAGTGAATCCAATTTATTTTTCAGTTTGCCTGTTAATGTAAAAGTAATTCTTTCATGCTGAATTTTGTCCTCTGCTTCCATTTTCTTAATCTCTTCCTTTTCCAATTTCAAAAGTTCCTCATTGAATATTGAGCACTCACGTAGTGTTGGCATTAAGCAGATTACATTATTTTTTTCTGCAATGTTCTGGTATATTTTCTCTGCAACTATTTCTTCATTTGGAAATAAATTATGTAGCAACCGACTCTGTAATGCTTTTTTGCCAACTTCTGTGAGTAGTCCAATTCTGATATCTTTCAGAATACTTGCATAATCTTCGTCGTTTGCTTGTCTCATATTGGTAGTGAGTTCTTTGTACTCAAAGAACGACCAAATATTCGCATTATCAATGCTTCCTAATGACTTCTTCGTGTCTTCATGTGTCACAGTATTAAACACTGGTTGTCCTTTAACTGGAGTGAGCTGCAGAAGATCCCCAAAAACTATGACGTGTTTTCCTCCAAATAACACGTCATAGTCTCTCTTAAGAATTTGTTGCATTCTTAAATGCACAAAGGCAAGCATTAAATTTGAAACCATGCTCACCTCATCAATAATGAGAACTTGCATCTTCTTCAACACTCTTGAAACTTCGAGGCATGCTTCTCCAGTTAGCTTGTGGTATTCTATTTTGTTCTCATGCTCCACTGGTAACATTAGCAAGCGATGTAAGGTAATTCCTTTTATGTTATAGGCTGCTAACCCAGTTGGAGCAGTTACCACACAAGACAAATTTGAAGCTGTTTTTTGCTGTAGATAGCTTCTGATGACTTTTATTAAGAAACTTTTACCAGTTCCAGCTTGTCCACTCACATACATCCTGATTGGTTCAAATGATGTGCATGAGCACTCTTTCTTTTCATGTAGTAATCCATGATCAATTTTTTTGATGACTTCTTCATAAATTTCTTTTTGTTCTTCATTCAGTTGTTGTTCCAGATTTAGTAAGTCGATTGAATCTTCCTGTGCTTGATTCATAGCCGTTTCTACTTCAGTCATGGCTACTGCAGCTTCATTTTCTATGATTGGTTGTCCTAGGGGATCTTGACTAAGTGTTCCTGAACTTTGGCTGTCTTGAGAACTGTCTCTAGCTACTTCAGCTGCAATTTTTGCTTCCTGTTCATTTTCTTCATTTAACATTTGGACATAAGTTATGAAAGTATTGCATTCTATGCTGTCTTTGCAAGCATTAAAGGAATCTTCATAGCTCTGAAAATCTCCAAGTAGTTCGTCCTCTGAACGCCATGGTTTAAACAGCTGTAAAAGAGCCAAGTAGTAAAATTCCTTTTTGTCAGTAGTTTCGCAACTGAGCTTCCTGTGATTTATCAAACTTCCTTTTCTTTGCTTCACCAAACATCCTTCCTCACCAATGACTTTGTATTTTCCATTGTTGATGTCTTCTGTGGCTTTCCGTGAATAAATGTAGTTCTGCAGCACTTCATAGAGACACATGTTCTCAAGATGATGACTTCTCTTTGGGTAATATGTGTCCAACATGTTTGATTTCAAAATATCTGTACTTTCTGGGTCATTCTCGGCCAAATATTCAATTTCTCCAACAGATTTCAGTACCCGATTTCTCATCCCTGCAAGGCCTAAGCTTACCCAAATTATTCTTCTGGATTTCGAGTAAAGACTTGCAGATGATAACCTATCTGAGCATTCGTAGGATCCAATTTCTCAATGCGATAACATCTTTAAACTGAAACTGTACAGCTTCTTACTGACAGTCTTCTCGTGAGAAATCTCTTCCCACATTTCCTTCAATTCTGTTTTCTCAGATTTAGTGATGTAAGATGTCACATACCGAGCAACAGCAATCGAATTGTCTGCCACATACTGAATATCCATGTTAGCATTCCACATGGATAAAATGACTGGGTTGAAGTCATTTATAAATTTTGACTCTTCATTTCTTTTTAGGTTGTAGGTATTTTTGGGAGATTTTCTGGTTATAGTATGTCGCACAGCTGACATAAAACTGTTGACTCTTCCTTTTGAAAGAACAAGTCTAGGAAATCCAAATCGACACTTTGTGTAGAATTTATCTTTCGTCTTGTACTTCCGTCGACAGTATTTTCCACACCGATGACTTTGGAAACGTAAAACTTGCTCTTTTAACTTTTTCTCTTCTGTGCTTTTAGGTATAGCACATGTTGCATATTCTTCAATGAAAGATAACACTGCTTCATCAGTATCTGTTCCAAACTTTGGGGCATCCTTGATCCACAACAGCATATGAATATGAGGAGCACCTCTTGCCTGGTACTCTTTTCTCCAAAAGAAATCCACTACTTCTCCAAGAGGTGGATTTTTTTTATTACAGATGAAGGACATCATAGCCTCAAATCTATGATTGAAATATCTGCAAACATTAACTGGATCCAATGAGCACAGTTCTCCAGCTGTCTTGTATTCAATGTTTTTAATGTTTGAATTTGCCTCTCTTAGAAAATCCAGTAAATCATCCCAAGTGTACTCGGCACAGCTTAGGGTTAGAAACCATGTAGGAGTTCCTAAATTCCGTAACATGCATTTTAATTCACCATGGCGTCGGTGCCAATATTCATTTGTCCCACGCTGACAAGCCATCAGATTGATCAGTTGTGTTTCCAAATGATCATCTCGGTGCTGCACTTTCTCCATAAAATCCTTAGCAGACACATTTTGTAAATGTACTCCACTTTTTAAAATGCGATTTACTGCATAAGATAATGCAGACAAGTCGCTTTCAAATAAAAGATGGAACAAATAAGGAATACTTTGACGAAATCTTGGATCTTCTGCATATAGTCTTGTAGTCCGATACTCAGAAACTGGAATCTGTTCTGGACGTTCATCGTTTCGTCCTCCTTTTCCTGTAGGAAACAGCTGGGGAAAACATTGAGCTTCCAAGCTCTCCTCCCATACACTCACGGGAGTTCCTTTTGCTTTCTTCATCTGAAACAGATCAATAGTGTCTCCCATAACTTCTTTTGAATGAAGAGGATGTATGCTAAAATGTTCATAAATTTCTTCTTCCTTTGACTTGTCCACTTTTTCAATTTGGCCAGTTGGTGTTTCTGTGTCTTCTTGTAAATCTTCTTCTTCTTCTTCTATATAAATTGATTCATACCATTTATTATTTTTTTTTCAAATACAAATTTGCTCTTTGTACTTTTCGTACATCCACCAGCTCCTGCCAAATCTTCTTATTCTTTGTAGGTACACCATTAACCAGAATTACTAATGGTTCAGTTTCCAAAGTATCTGCATCAATAGTTTCCATATTTTTTTTCAAATCCAAGGGCAAATACACCACTCTTCCTTTTAAACCTCTCAGTAAATCAGAAGGAGGTAATTTACCAGTTTTGGGCTCCATACGTACTATGGTCTGGAACGGATGAACACATTGAATGAGTATAGACTCATATGTATTTAATTCAGAAAGTTCGGCAGGAATAGCATCCAATTCTAAATTATTATGTACAGCTCTGGTCGGCATTCTATTTTCTTCTAACTTATTATAACAGTATTTTTAAATACGCTGATCTTCACCCAATTCAAAACAATTTTCAAGAAATATATATGTAGCAAAATCCTTCCACTTATAATTATCTTCATTTTCACTTTTTTTATACAGATCAACATTCCTTGTTTGAATTTTATAATACAAGTAATATTTGGTCTTTCATTAGAGGTGATAGTAAATTTTGTCATTTCATCCTCAAAATTTTTTAGTAATAATGAGTTCTACATTCTGTTCCTCATTTGCCTCATTTACTGTGTCCTTTTCTGCACTTTCTTCTTCTGGACCAAAGTAACAAAACTGAATCTCATCAGTAACCTTCACTACATCTGATACAGATCCACGGAACAGAGCATTATTCAACTCATTCAACTTTACTGCTGGACTTTTAGCAAAATACAATGTTCTCACAAACTTTCTCATTTCAGTATGATGAACAGCCAGCATCCTAAAATGATGAAAAACACTTTTACACACTTTTCTAGATAGACAAGCCAGAGAATGTCCCTGCAAACCAGTATTTTCTCTCACTCTGCATGGATCTAGTGTTGAAGCACCTTCATCTTCTGTTTTACACTCTTTTTACTATATTCTCTTAGAAAGTCACGTAATTTATCAATAGATTCCTGACGCACAGTACAAATACTACTACAGTTCCAAGTGTACACTGGGGCTTTTGGACGTCTCCCCATAGCCTCAGCAGCCATTACTTCTTCCTCATTTCTTGGGACCATTTTCTCTTTTTCCATCACACAACCATCCTTAACTTCATGTGCTCTACCATTGGTGTCAACTGCATGCAACAAACTATTACTTTGAAGATAACTCTCTTCATTAAAAAATGGTTCAGTACTTGAACTGTGTTTCCATTCTCCCAAGAACACTTTACAAAAGTTACTTTTTTTCACTTCTCTTTTCCTTTTGCTTTGTGACTTCATTGCATTGACTAATTTATCTAATCTACGCATCCTATTCAAAATTAGAATAAAAAGTTTTCTTTTTATTTCCAAAGCCTTACTTACAATATTTTCTATAAAAAAAAAATTCTTTATAAATTTTGTTTTCTTCTTATATTTTTTCACATCCTTTAGCAAATTTAACATCACTCTTCTATGAAACATTTTTCGACGAATATTTTTAAAATCTAATTTTCGTGTGAAATCACTTACTTCTGATTGTACATTAGCTTTTTTTTTTTGCTGTTGACTGTGTTTGTTGCTTTGTACATAAAACTCTCTTTGTTTTAGTTATTTTTGCCATTTTTTTTTTTTGAAAATCTTTTTTAAGAAATCTCTGCTCTGCTTACCAGTAGACTTTTTCTTTTTGCCATCACCAGCTTCTCCTGCTATTTTTTTTTCCCAGTTTTGTCCAGATATACTTGTTGTTGCTTTTCTTTCCTCTTTCTTGTCCTTAAAGGCATTATTTTTTTCACTGTTGCTCAGCAATACCTGCAAGGAACTAAAAAAAATCCTTTTTGTAATTATAATTCATTAAAAATTTTTTTTTTACTTTTCATGTATTTCAAATGTTTTTCCATTTGTCTCTCATTTGTGATTTACTAATTTGTGCACAGTGCTAACCACCACAGTTGAAAAAAAACAAGCTGCCCCTTTCCTGCAAGTGCATTTTTTAACAGAAGAACTGCAACACAAATTAAATCTGTGGCCACAATTCCTATGCACACACAGCCTCATGGTGTGCTTGTAAACAGAAAACAGATTTTGATTTCCAAATTCAAAGCACATTTACTACTCTGGTAGATCAAGTGATAATTGCTGTTACAGCCTTACACATTTTCCTTGTAGATCACAGAGGCAGAAAAGTGCACATTTCCTAACAGCTACTTCATACCATAAGTATCTGCAACCTGGGTGAGTGTTCAGAGTAGAGCAAAGAAAATGAGGCCTTGGTAACGTTGAATGTGTTTGCATTACACACAGTCCTGAGTAGTACGCATGGGAGTGTTGGAGAAGCTGCTGCGTGTGTCCCAAGAGTGTGTTTCTGCAGAGTATGTATTGTCAGCTGCAAGAGACATGAGCAAGGAGATTTCCAGAACTGCATGAAGACTGCAGGGATGTACGTAACAGTGCATGTGTGCTAAGGGATAATTTGTGTAAACACAACAGGCTGCCCCTTTCCTGGGACTGCAATTCTTACTGAACAACAACTTCACAAACTAAATCTCTGCCCACAATTCCTGTGCGCACACAGACTCATGCTATGTTTTTTGGAACAAAACAGTGTCCCTGAATAGTACCAAATTACTGTTACAGCCTGACACATTTCCCTTATCATTTACAGAAGCAAAAAACAGCACATGTCCTAACAGCTCCTTAAGACCATGACCATGTGTTACAGGGTGAGTGATTAGACTAGATCAATTTAAATGAGGCCTTGGTGACGTTGAATGTATTTGCATTACACATTGCTATCTGAAACAGCACACAGAGCTGAGTACTACACATGAGAGTGTTGAAGAAGCTGCTGCGTGTGTGCCAAGAGTGTGTTTCTGAAGACTGTGTATTGTCTGGTGCAAGACAGATGAGCAAAGAGACTTCCAGAACTGCATGAAGACTGCAGGGATGTACGTAACAGTGCATGTGTGCTAAGGGATAATTTGTGTAAACACAACAGGCTGCCTTTTTCCTGGGACTGCAATTCTTACTGAACAACAACTTCACAAACTAAATCTCTGCCCACAATTCCTGTGCGCACACAGACTCATGCTATGTTTTTTGGAACAAAACAGTGTCCCTGAATAGTACCAAATTACTGTTACAGCCTGACACATTTCCCTTATCATTTACAGAAGCAAAAAAGAGCACATGTCCTAACAGCTCCTTAAGACCATGATCATATGTTACAGGGTGAGTGATTAGACTAGATCAATTTAAATGAGGCCTTGGTGACGTTGAATGTGTTTGCATTACACATTGCTATCTGAAACAGCACACAGAGCTGAGTACTACACATAAGAGTGTTGGAGAAGCTGCTGCGTGTGTGCCAAGAGTGTGTTTCTGAAGACTGTGTATTGTCTGGTGCAAGACAGATGAGCAAAGAGACTTCCAGAACTGCATGAAGACTGCAGGGATGTACGTAACAGTGCATGTGTGCTAAGGGATAATTTGTGTAAACACAACAGGCTGCCCCTTTCCTGGGACTGCAATTCTTACTGAACAACATCTTCACAAATTAAGTCTCTGCCCTCAATTCCTGTGCGCACACAGACTCATGCCATCATTTTACGCACATAACACAGGCTGCCCCTTTCCTGGGACTGCATTTCTTACTGAACAACAACTTCATAAATTAAATCTCTGCCCACATTTCCTGTGTGCACACAGAGTCATGCCATCATTTTAGGCACATAACACAGGCTTCCCCTTTCCTAGGACTGCATTTCTTACTGAACAACAACTTCACAAATTAAATCTCAGACAACAATTCCTATATACACACAGACTCATTCTGTGTTGATAGGCACAAAACAGAGGCTGCCCCTTTCCTGGGTTATCAATTCTTACAGAACTAATGCTTTTTTCAAATGTGCTGCCATTTTCCTCTCTTTTCTTTCAAAGTGATTTCTGCTAAATGCTAACCATCACAATTAAAAAGAAGCTGTCCTTTTCTTTCAACTGCAAGTCTTACTTTTCAACAGCAACACAAATTAAATCTCTGTCAACAATTCTTCTCTGCACACAGACTCATGGTTTGATGGTAGGCACAAAACAGTATTCCTCATTGTTACCAGGACACATTAACTTAGGGTGAAAACATACTCCATAATATTTTACATATTCAAAACAGTTAAATATCTCCCAAAACAGAAAATGTAAATCACAACTTTAAACAAATATTCACAATTCTTTTTTTTAAATCTAAATTAACCACAAACACCCCCTCTCAAACTCATAACTCACCTTTAAAATTAGTTAGTTAGAAAGAAATGTGGCAGTCACACAGCAGTTTATCAGACCAGAATCTCTGAGCTGAACACCTCTCTCCTCTCAGCAGAACCAGTTAATGGCACAGTTTCCCTCTCGTTTTTCCCACATATACATATTAATTTCAAATCTCAGTGCTTCCCACATTTTTTCAAATGAAATCACACATTTCTATTGGATGAAAACTTCAACCCCTTTCCAAATGTACCCTTCCCCCAACTTGACTTCTGCCTGCTACCATAGCAACAGGTCATGGAACACTGCTGTGAAGAGAGAGGTCAGAAGTTCAGCAGACAATGTTTCATATCCAAAGAGCAAGAGTGCTTGACTTTTCAAACCTAACAGCCAATCCATAGTAATGTTCTTTGGTAACACATTTTTCTGTACCAATACAAAACATGCTTTTTAAAATTTAAACATACAGCCTAGTTTTTAGTGTAGAATGGTTTGAAACAGCCAATGAGTTCTTTTTATTAAAAAAAAGTATGTGTGCCCCCATTTTTCAACTGTCTTTCATTTCATATTGCCATTCTACTGAAAGACACCTCCTGAGTGCATCCAGATCTCCTTTGAAGATGTTCACAGTGTGGATTGTAGGTCACAGCTATGTCTTCTGGAGTGAAAAATTTGCAGAAAAAAGAGGTATGGTGAGAGACCTTGCTTTGCCAAATGTAGATATTAAATGGATTGGTCAGAGAGGGTTAAAGTGGCACCAATTAATGCCTTTGGTGAAAACCTTTGTACATCTCCCACAGCCTAACCTTATTATTGTGCACTGTGGTGGTAATGACCTAGGCACTTTAACTGGGATAGGTCTGGAAATGCTTATGAAGGACACCTTTGTGCAATTGATGGCGCTTTTTCCACAAACTGCCTTTGTATATTCTAACATATGCCAAAGGCAAAAGTGGAACTGGTCCAACCAATTTTGTCCGCAGATTGACAAAGCAAGGAAGCACGTCAACAAATCTATTTCTGCTTTCCTCAGAGACTATGGTATGGGATCTATATACCACAACAACTTGCATTACAACATGCAAGACATTTATAGAGGAGATGGTGTACACTTCACTGATGAAGGGAACAGAGTCTTCCTCTTGAACTTTAGACTCTGCATCGGCACTTACTTGTAGGTACCAAAAAACAAACAATAAACACAAGGGCACTTTTTAGAGCCACCTTATATCTAAACACTTAAATGCGATTTTTTATTATTTTTTTTAAAAAGTTTTTTTACGGGTGCGCGCTGGGTGCGCGCACTCGGCGATATTTTTTTTCAAAATATAAATCTTTTTTTTTGCCCTACAAGGTCCTACTGTGACCCCCTTACAATGCCTAGTGGGTCAATATCTCCCCACACTGCCCCCTTTTCAAGTTCTCCCCCTTTGTTTATCACCCCCTCTTTATGCGAGAGACAAAATGGCGGCCGCTGCTTCCTGATTTCCACCGATTCGAATGTTTACTGACATCTAACAACCAATCAGAAGTGCGCTCGCGCACGGCAAGGTGCGCGCACAGTACTTGCTCAGTGCGCACACGCTGCGCGCTTACAGATATATATATTGATTTAAATGCTAATTTCTCAGGAAATACTGAACAGATTTACACCAAACCTGCAAAAGGCACTTCATGGACCTTATGGCTACCTCTCTGCCAAATTTCACATAATTCTGTTCAGCCGTTCGGGCTGTAGCTGCGACTAAAGTCCCTATGGAAACATGCATGGGGAAAACGCGTTTTGGGACCCCCCCTTTTTCTTGGCCCCCACTTGACGAATCCCCCCGAAACTTTCAGGGTAGGAGCTGAGCGGAGCGCCCCATTAGTTTTGAAAATTTCGCGAGGATTCGTCAACCGGCGCCAAAGTTATTCAAAATAGAATTTTGAGATTTCCTATGGAAACACGGTCCTAACTATAACTACCTACTGGCGACCGCCAGTAGGTAATATATATATATATATATATATGTATATAGCCAAGAATCCCCTAAGGAAGAAACAACCCCCTCACGGTAGAAAATGAAGGACCCTGTCTCTGCTCCGAGGATGACACTCCACAAGGGATGTCAGACCGCTGTGTTTTAAAGAATCTGCATGCAGGACCCAGTGTCAGTGTGGAAGGAATTCTCCCCTAATTTGCTGGGGGGAATAAGGTTCTTAAATACTAGACTGGTCACTCCAGGGTTTCTTCTACAATCAATATGTTTTGAAAACAATCATAAATGTTTTGAAAACAATCATAAATGTTTCCTTAAAACAATGCGATCATGCACAGTGGGCCTGTTGGCCAAGGATTAATACGAGTTGTGACCCTTATACAGAATAATTATGCAGTGCCTGCAGATATGTTTATGTATGTCAGGTACAGGGATTATGAGAAAATACTAAGAACCTGGTGTTGAAGAGACAGCAGCAAACTACTAGGTAAAAGGTCACCTGTTCAGAACCGTTATTGTTGGGTGGATGGGACAATGTATGTAAAAGGGGGCATACATGACAGGACTAGCCTAAAGAACATGACACCTGGAGATGTCAAGCTAGTGGGTGTGGGTGTGGCTGACTCTTCTTAAGCAATATGGTAACATTTCTCAGGTCCTGACCTACGTACTTTTTTAGTAGTTCCTGTTGGCATCCCTGCAACCATGCTCGAAATCTAATGTGTCAAGGATTTTTAAAGATGTCAAAAGTCTTCGGATACAAACTTAGGCTCAGAGGGCCGGAATGTGTGTGGGAAGTGACTGTGTTAGACCTAATATCCTCTCACATCTATAGCTAAGGATAAGAACGACATAGCTAAGGATAAGTTGGGACATTCGGGTGAATCTTTCAGGAATTGCAAGCTGCAGTACAAGAAAAACAATTTTTTATATCACACTGTTTTATTGCACAGTTTTCAATGGGAGTGATTTAAAAAGTTTTTTAAATGCACCTGAGTGCTGGACTTTATATTGTACCACCATATCTTAGGGCTTCAATGAAAGTGAATTGCACTGTTTTTATTTGTGCTTTGTGATGAATTGTGTTTAGTGGCTGTTGGCACAATTGTTTTGTGTGTGAAAGGTGATTTTGTTTGCACTAAAGCCAACAGCATTTTACGACAAATCTAACACTAAAATACAGTTTGGAGCAGGTACTGGACCCACAAAAAATCCAGAGATAGGGGGGCGTGACTTCGACGCCGGACGAAATGGCCACTTAAGAGTGGGACTCCGCCGCACCGGGACGATATTGCCGGTTATGGCCATGGGTTAGTTTGCTAGTCGGAGCATGCGAGGAGTCTGGTGAGCGCTCTTTCATCGCGTATTACTTTGCGGGCATTGCGCTCACCTGTGTTTCCTTGCTGCAGCTTCCCTCTGCTCTGGAGCGCCCGCCATCTTAGGAATGCGCACGTCTCCTCAGAGGCGCTCCACGTAGTGGTGAAATCTCTCGGCTCACACACTGGAGCATTTGTTAATCCCCTCATGGCTCCCTGAAGGCTTTTTAAAGTGACATACACATATTTTCTTCTTCCTGGAGTGTATGTCTTTTGCTGTCTTATCCTGCTTATGGACTTGGGACTTTTTTCCTCATGTGCTGCCTGTTATGAGGCCTTCTCAGGTTATTTCCTCAAGTTGTGAACGCTCTTCATCTCATGGAATTTCTGCTCTGTATTTTATCATCACGTGCTTCATTTTTTAGCCTGAATTTTTTCAAAGTTATGCCACATTTATTTTCTCAAGTGCGCATTTCTTTCCTAGATGCAGCTGTTGCCTGATCTAATGTGCCTCATTACCTAATCTGCGCCTTTATAACTAGCGTAATTTTTGTTTTTCTACCATTTGGCCAGCATATTACCTTTTTCAAGGTCTGTGACTCTATAAGTTGTTGGATTTCATGCTCCAATGTGCTTCTTCTCTTTTTGACTCATGGCTGGTCACACCAAGCTCCTTTTGCGGCTGTGCATCGTCCATTCTACCCTTTGACTGTTAGCCCTTTATGGGTAAATTGCGCAAGCTGACATTTATTTTTGTCCTATCGCGACAAAGGCCATTGGTAGCCTCCCCAGCTGTGTCATCACCAATATCCTCGTCTACTATATTGCAGATGGCTGGTGTAAATCCTAATCGTAGTTCTGCATCCTCACAGGCTGCCTCAAGCAAAGCATCTCCTTCTACCTCCTCAACTAAACGTTTGAAACACGACCCTCCATCTCCTGATAAACCTTCATCCCCTATATCAATGGAGCTTCTTTTGGAGGAGATACGTGCTTTATGTGCATTTGTGGAGGAGACCAATAATAAGATGCAATTGTTGGAAGACAAATGGTCTACAATGGAGAACAGAGTGTCCTCATTGGAATCCCTACTTCCTCAGGTACAGGACAATTCTCAGCGAATTTTGTCCTTAGAGAAAACAGTCTACAGCCTTCAGCAACACACTGAAGATTTAGAAAATAGAAATAGGAGGAACAACCTTCGCCTTTATGGTTTGCCTGAGTCTCTTGAAGGGGACGACCCTGTCTCTTTTTTCGCCTCCTTCTTGCCGAAGCTCCTGGATATGCCTCCTACTATTTCACTCAGCATCCAAAGGGCTCACAGGCTCGGTCCTCGTCCGCCTCTCTCAACAGCATCAGCTCCTTTTAAACCACGTGTTGTCATTATCCTCTTTTTGAAATTCACTGATCTCCTCTCAGTTCTTTCTGCAGCTAGATCTAAAAAGCAAATTACTTGGCTGGGACAGAAGGTGTTTTTGTCTCAGGATGTTTCCAATGCCACCGCTTCCAGAAGGGAGGACCTCCTGAATCTTCGTCCACCTCTACGAGCTCTTGGCGCTAGATACGGTTTGTTTCATCCTTGTATCTTCAAAGTGACATTCCAAAACCAAACTTGGCCTTTTCAAAATCCTGCAGAACTTAAGAGTTTTATTCATATTCACACCACTAATGTTATGGATACTACTACTAATTCTTCAAGTGGTTCTTCGCATGGTTGATTGTTTCATTTCCTTTCTTACGTGACTTTCTGTGATTGCTCTTTCCTTTGTCTTTGTCTTTTTCTTGATGTCTCTTCATTGGCCCTGTTAGTTAAGTGGTTGTTTAGCTCTTTCTAGCTCTTTCTCTTCTTTTCTTTCTCATGTTTACCATGTTGTTGGTTATAAACTAATTAGTTTTTTATATCTCTCTACATTATATTAACGTTATGGTTCTCTCTGTTTTATTCATTCAGATGTGTCTATGTTTCTTCATTCCGTATGGTCCCCTTTTCTACTCCCCTCAAGTCCTGGTGCGGTTGGGCTCCCCACGTCGGGTGGTTAATTTTGTCCTGCATTGTCCCCGTTCCATTGTCTGTTCTTTTTCCCCTCAGGTATGTTATATTCAGTCATCCTTTTTGGATTTGTCTCCTCTTTTTTCTTGTTTCTCTTTCCTCTTCCCCTTTTCCCTCCTTTTTCTTTCTGATATAATTGCTCTTTTCTCCTTTTTTCCCTTTGTTTGTCTTACCTTCTTTTATGCATGACTCCATCATTTGTTCCTCTCCATTTTCTTTCTCTTCTTTTCCCTTTTCTTTCATAATCCTTTTTTCTTATATCCATCTTCATTTCCCATGCTGTTCTTAATACTGTAACTCTTGTTCTTATCAGAATTTTAATGTTTTTGTATTCAGAGTTATCTCCTGGAACGTAAAGGGTTTTATTAATCCTATTAAAAGACAGAGAATCCTTTCCCACCTTGCTTCTTATAATCCTGATATAGTCCTCTTGCAGGAGACCCACCTTACAGAATCTGAGTCACTTAAACTAAGAAGAAGCTGGGTGGGTAGGGTCTTATTCTCTCCGTCTACTAACACCAAAAATGTGAGTGGTTATTTTATGTCATAAGAAATTCAAATGTAAAGTGTTATCGCAAGAAAATGATGTTGATGGTAGATGGATTTTAGCTAAATTGTCAATCAATTCTGTTCCGTTAACTGTTTTTAATGTTTAGGGTCCTACACATCCTGATTGTTCTTTTTGGCCTTTGATTACTCAAAAATGCATTCAATTTCGAGATGATTTGTTTATCCTGGGTGGTGACTGCAACCAAATAGTTGACCCTTTTTTGGATCGTAAATCTACTGTTCGTTTTCCTCCAAGCAAGACTTACAAGCACTTCCTCGATACTATTTCTCAGTCACACCTCATTGATTCTTGGCGACTCTCTCATCCTGATACTCTTGACTACTCCTTTTTCTCTCCCCCTCATTCATCCCTTTCTCGTTTGGACTACATCTTTCTTTCTCAATCTTTTTCTCAAAACGTACGGTCTTCCTCTATTGAACCTATAGTTCTCTCGGACCATGCTCCAATTGTAACAGACCTTGATTTACTCTCTCCACAACCAAAATCTTCCCAATGGCGTTTCAATAATTCCCTTCTTTCTGACCCCCTATTTTCCTCCTCTTTTCGCTCCTTTGCTAATGAGTTCTTTCTTCTAAATTGTGATTCTAGTACTTCTCCTCATATTATCTGGGACTCGTTTAAAGCTACCGCACGCGGTTTTATTATAGATTTTGTTTCTAAGAAAAAGAAACACTTTCTCCAGAAGAGGAAAGTTGTATTAGCCCAAATTAAACTTTTAGAACACAAATGTTATACTTCTTCACAAATTTCCATTAAACCATTATTGATACGTGCTAAACTGGAGTTTAATAAATCTTCGACTGATAATGCTTCTTCAATACTCCTTCGCAGTAGTGCTCGTTTTTATGGCGGTGGAAATAAGGCATGGAAGCTTCTTGCTAATTACCTTAAAATGCGCAAAGAACGTACCTTTATTGATTCGATTTATTCCTCTGATAACTCCCTTCTTCATACTGATCAAGCAATACTCGATGAATTTAATTTTTTTTGTCAACACCTTTACACACCAGAATCTCCCCCTACTCCTTCTCTTATTCAGACTTATCTTGACAAGATCCCTTCTTCTTCTTCCTCTCATCCTAACTTCCTTGATCTCGAAAATGACCTTTCCCTTACTGAACTCTCCAAAGCTTTATATACCCTTACTAAGGGTAAATCACCCGGTCCGGACGGTTTCTCAGTTGAATTTTATTTGCACTTTTCTGACTTGTTACTTCCTAAACTTTTGACACTTTTTAATTCATTTTATTCATCTGGTACGACAGAGGGTACTTTTCAAGAAGCAACTATCCCCAAAGACGGTCGAAATCCTAAATTCTGTAAAAACTATCACCCGATTTCTTTAGTTAACGTTGATTATAAATTATTTGCTAAACTGCTTGATTTACGTTTAGATCCTATCATGCCCCATCTTATTGGGAAGGAGCAATGTGGTTTTGTCAAGGGTAGACCAACCTCTGACAATTCATGTCTTTTTCTCAATGTCCTAAATAAAGTCTCTTCCCTCTCTATTCCCCTAGCCGCTATTTCTGTTGATGCTGAGAAAGCTTTTGATAGAGTCGATTGGTCCTTTCTGTTCGCGTCTTTAAGCTGGAATGGCTTTGGTCCTAAATTTGTATCACTTATTTCATTAATGTATTCTGCTCCCAAAGCCTCGGTCCTTGTTAATGGTCGCGTGTCATCTTCCTTTCCTCTCCAACATGGTGTTCGTCAAGGTTGTCCCTTATCCCCTCTTCTCTTTGTTTTGGCTCTTGAACCCTTTTTGACTTCTATCCGTAACAATGATTCTATATCCTGTTTTCCTTATGGTGCTCATCAATTGAAACTTTCTGCTTATGCTGACGACATCCTTTTATTCATTTCTTCTCCGAGACCTCTATTTCACCTTTACTTCTCGAATGTAATTCTTTTGCGCGGGTCTCTGGCTACAAGATCAACTCTGACAAGACTGAAATCCTCCCTCTTACGAAATTCTGTCTTCCTCATCTCTTCTCTTCCACTGGTTTTGCCTGGAATAGTTAAAAAATAAAGTACCTAGGCATCTGGTTCTCCAATTCTATTAATTCTTCTATTTAACTAAACATGTCTGCTGCTCTCTCTCGAATTGAGAATTTACTTGCTTCTTGGAATACCCTTTTTCTTTCCTGGTGGGGCCAGCTGGATTCGATTAAAATGATGATTGCCCCTATTTTAATTTATATCTTCTCCATGCTTCCCGTTCATATTCCCTCTACTTACTTTAAACGTATTGATTCATGTCTCTCTAGATTTCTAGAACAATCCCTATTATCACCCTTTTCCTTTAAAGAATTTATACGTTTTTCTGCTAAGACTTCTCATACTTCCCTCCCCTTGTTTCTTCATGCTTGTCTTCTCCTGAAACCTTTAGTTCAGCTCTCCACAGTTTCCCGTGCATCTTTCTTAGACTCTCCTATCTGGCATAACTCGCTCATCCTGCTTAATAACAGGCCCATTTTCTGGAACGCTTGGAGGTCAAAATGCATTTTATGGGTCAATCAGCTTTTTGATTGCGTTTCTCCTTGCTCTTTTCCTCAGTTTCAATCCTTGTTTTGCTGTCCTCGTTCCTTTTTACAAAGATTTTCTACTCTTATGGCACTTATTCTTGACATCTATTATTCCCTCCCTCATTCTTCTTTATCTGATCCCCCAAACCCTCTGCTAACTATACTTCTTACTCTCCTTAAAGGCTCTCTTATATACAAATGTTACTCTGCCCCTAATCCTGATCGCACTAAGTCCAAATTGGAACTTTCTTGGGAGTGGGATCTTGGTTGTGAATGGTCTACTACTTTTTGGGATAAACTCTAGTCCAGATCCTTAAAAATTTCTCACTCTGCTTTTCTTTCCCAATCTTTGTTTTTCCTTTATCACAGACTTTATCTTTCCCCTGTCTTCCTTAATCGTTTTACTTCTACTGCTGACTCTAACTGTTGGACCTGTGGTTCTTCTAATGCTGTTCTTTTTCACCTCCTCTTTCTCTGTCCTTCAGTCTCTAAATTTTGGGAGAACGTTTGGACTTACATTCTTCGTTTGTTTACAATCTCCATTCCTTATTCTATGCCTCTTCTCTTTACTGGAAGTCTTTCCGATTCTTCAGATCTCCCTCCACATGACCGTGGTCTTTTTGACCTCATGCTTGCTTTGGCTTTTCAACACATTTCCTTTAATTGGAAAAATCTCGACAAACTGTCTATACAACATTGGTGGAATACTCTTTGTCATTTCCATAGACTTGATGTTGCTTTTGCTACTTCTTGCAAACCATTCATGAACAGGGATCTATTTTGGTTGCCCCTTACCACCTATTTGGACCGAATTGTTTTAACAAAATCTTCGCATATATCTTCTGAAAATTTCAAGCCTCCCTGAACAGATTTTGTCTCTCTTCTCTTTTTTTTACCCTGTTAAGTTATTATTATATATATTGTTGTACTCCTTAATGTATTTATATTTATTTTAGGCATTTACAGTATCTTTATCTATCATATTTTTCTCTGTTTATCTTGTAGTATTAGTTTTTTCTTTTTTCCCTCCTGTCTCTCCTTCCCCTTTCTCCCCCTCTCTCCCTTCTATAAATCCCGTAAATTGCTTTTACTCTTTCCTTCCAGACAGCAGCTAATTTTCTTGTGACATTGTTGTATTTGAATTTCTATATTTATTGCTGTTGTCTTTATTTATTTCAAATTTCCAATAAAGCTTTTCAAACATAAAAAAAAAAAATCCAGAGATAGAAATCTGGTAGTACAAAATCAGGGTGCTTCAGCAACCAAACAGTGGATACACAAGACTTGTCTTGGCATCCTGTTCTCTACCTTTCAAGTGTGCATCAAGTTTTATATATGAACCCAGCAGACTTATCAAGCAGGATTTGACATTGAAACATGGTTTGACATTGGAATCTCTAAAATGATGCTCACAGGCCCCACCCTACATGTCCTATAGCTATCAGGGTAGCCATCTCTTATCATTCAGGCCAGCCTATTGTTTGCTCCTCAGAGGAATTTCACACATTGTCTCACCTATTCAAGACTATTTACTGACTCAGAGAAGCTGAAGAGATCAAAGACATTAACGTCTAGGAACTTCAGGCAGGGAAAAGACAACTTTCTCAAATGTATCCTTAATACTTATTAGAAATCCGACTTCACAGTTTAATTAAATTTTTAATAACTATTTCAAATGGATATTTGGCTGGCTGCTCCCAATCCCACACTACAGTATTAGCATTTTAATCTGTAATCTGGTTTTCAATATAGGACAGCTAGTCCTGCCACAGTGAAAATATTTTTTGGGTGTTAATCACTGTAATGATGTTAACATAACATGTCTACATGTCTTGCTTTTAAATATAATACACCCTGCTTTCTGGGCTACAAGGTGTACTGTCAAACAAAGGGAACCAAAAAGGATCCTGATAAAGCCTACCTAGAAAAATATATATATAGGTGCTCTATAAATTAATAGAGTCCTACACTAGAAAAAACACTTATTTTTCTAGAGTCCCCTCACTCACCTAGGGTTGCCCCAGGGTGACATGCTTCATCATAGGGGTCCTCCCAGGCATCTACTGTCTGGGGCGTGCTACAACTTAACGTAATACGCAGGAGCACATTTATATTTTCAACTATGTGTAGTGATGTGTTGTGCTGTGCTGTGTGGAGTGAAAAGTGAAAAATAATTCAATAAAAATTACCTGGATAGTGAGCCCTAATTTTATTCTGCTCCTATCCGGTAAATGTACTTTAAAATGGGGCTAGTAATAGAGTACATTAACGTTATGTGTGCCTGTCCCTATTTACTTGGTCGACATGTTTCGTGGTTACCCCAACCACTTCCTCAGGACCATACAAGGACCAGCCTTGCGTGTACCACTCCGTGTTTTTACAGACAAACAACTAATTTATACTGTTTTTAAACCATTTGGTTTGTTAAATACATACGATTCCCATGTTATCAGGATTTCTTAGATGTATTGGGTCGTAGTTTCTGTATGAAAATATAATGACATATAAGGATTAGTTACACACCCAAGTCCACAAATTGATGTGGACTAGGGATCTTAATAACTTTACATCTCTTTTACATGTCAGAAAAAACTTTGTATTTCTTAGAAAATAAAAGTGCATATTTAATAAGTACTTTTGGTGAATAAAGTGAAAAACACATAGACATATACACACATATATACATAACACAAGGCTGAGGTAGGTTGCATCGGTAAAACCTACTTTTATGGAGGTGTAATTCTACTCCATGGTGTTGCTGGGGCAGGGAGGCTCTAGACATCTAGGACATGGTTTAAAAAATGTAAGTTAAGCGGATCTTTCTTATAGATGCCAGAGAATGAATCATAAGAATTCGTCATGGTATTACGCTTTCTCTTCAACTTACTTGTCTAGATTGCACCATCAGCTTTTAAATCTAGGAGCTCCCAGGAACACCGCATATTGTTGTGTCCCTATCGGTGCTCGCTTTTAAATGTTTCTACTGGCGGGAAATTAGAAAACTATTCGCAGGTGTGGACGCCCGAGTGGTTTTGGGCGCCATCTTTCAGTGGTGAATCGATATGTACTTCTTTCTATATCAGGACAAAGTGAAGCATGTATATTACCATCCAACTAAGAACATAGCATGTAGTTCTTAAAGAAATGTTGTAGTGTGTTTCAAGATCATCACGGTTGTACTTAACCCAAAACCGAGTTTGTACTTGTCAGCCGAACCCGAGTGAAAGGATGATTATTCATTCGAGTGGTTTTTTTTAGGCGCCATCTTGGAGTGGTGAATGAATCATTCTTTTTATGGCTAGTAGCACCTAACACACGATAATATTCGTAAAAGTGAATTTCATACCAGGATGAGTTTTTACCCTGAATATTACTGGTAAAAGTGTTAAATACATAATTCTTATGCTGACTAGGTAGAATATGAGGCAGAAGTTGTACTTGTCAGCCGAGTCATTTTTAGGCACCATCTTGGAGTGGTGAATCAGTCATTCTTTTTAGTGGCATGTACCACCCAACACACGACAATATTCGTTAATGTGAACTTAATCTCAGTATGAGTTTTTTACTCTGAATATTACTGATAATTACATTATCCCTGTATTGAATGGATGGAAAGTGAGACATGTATGGTTTCTATTTATATTATAGGTGTTTAAACTCATTCATACAGGGGTTTTGTTGTTAGGGCTGATGATTAGGTTCCTTATTCATGGACTTTACAGAGATGGTTTATTCATATTTTAGCCATGTACATGCTTTTCCAACAGGTGGTCTTACTCAATGGTTTAATGCATTCCACGGGATATTGTCATTGAGGCCTTGGGTATCTGTATGTAGTTTATACACCCATCTTTGTTCCTTTACATGTAGACGTTGTTCAAGGTTGTCACCAGATCTTATTTTTTCAATGATGATCCATTGCATATCATTAGGAGAGTGTTTTTTCTCTAAGAAGTGGTTAGTCATTCTTGTACTAGACCTCAGACACCGGATGGTACTGCGATGTTCACTAATTCTAGTTGTGGTTTTCCTGGTGGTCATTCCCACGTACTGGAGGTTACATGGACAGGTAATTAAATATACTGTTCCGGTGGTTTGACAGTTTGTGAAAGTTCTGAGATCCCAGGTAGCCCCTGTATTGAAAGTGAACCTCGTGGTTTTCTTGGTTAGATGGCAGACACTACAATTACCACATGGATGGTGGCCTTCAGGGAGATTGCTTATCTGCTGACTGACTTGTTGGGTCAATGGGCGTGTATGTACCAGAATATCCTTTAGGTTTTTACTCCTTTTGTGTGAAAACATTGGTAAAGGTATGTTAAGACCACTGCTGTTGAGGGTAGACCAGTGTTTCTTCACCACTTTCGTTACTTGGTCCGACATTGTGTTGTACGTTGTTATGCAAATGGGACGTTTAGGTTGTTCTGATATTTCTTTTTCATATGTCTCCAACAATGCTTCTCTGTTATTGTTGCCTGCCCTCTTTTGTGCTTGTCTTATGATAGATCTTGGATATCTTCTTTGCTTTAGCTTCATTGACAAATCTTTTGCTTGTTCAACATAATCTGATTTTTCTGAACAGTTACGTCTTAGCCTTAGGAATTGTCCATAAGGTAGATTGGATTTCAAATGTCTGGGGTGAAAACTGTCATATCTGAGGAGGCAGTTCTTTGCAGTATATTTAAAATGGGTAGATGTCCGTAAACCTTCACCGGAAATGTGAATATTAAGGTCAAGGAATATTAGCTCTGATCTACTCATGGTATGTGTAAATTTAAAAAAAAAATCTTGTTCATTAAGCCAGGTGAGGAAATCCAGTACTTCATTTTCATTTCCTTTCCAGATCATGAGTACATCATTGATGTATCTCCACCATCCTTGTATCTTGCTTCGATGGGGGTTGATGATGTTTAGTATCTTGTTGGTTTCCAGATGGTGAACGTAGAGCCCAGCCACACTTGGAGCAAAGGTGCTTCCCATGCTGGTACCGTGTTGTTGTTTGAACAAAAGATGCTCAAACTTAAAGAAATGTTCATGTAAAGCCAATTTGCAACAATCCAGTACAAAATGTTGTGGTGTCTTATATGGCCAAGTACTCTGGTATAGAGTATCTTCAAGTATAATCATGGTTTCATTGTGTGGAAGACTCGTATACAAACTTTCCACATCAAGGGAAACAAGAATGTTTGTGGTTGGATCAAAATCCAATTCATTCAGTAATAGCAGGGCTGATTTGGTATCTTTTAGATACGTACTCGTTTTTTGTACAATAGGACGTAAAAAGGCATCTGCAAATTTGGATAATGGTTCTAAGATTGAACCAATACCCGATACAATCGGGCGTCCAGGAGGATTCTGTAATGATTTGTGTATTTTCGGTATAGTATAAAAATACGGAATTACTGGGTTTTTGTTGATCAAAAATACCCCCTCTTTTGGGGTTATCCAGTCATGGATCAAAGCTTCCTCAACCATGCTTGTGATGTTAACACGTAACATTTCTGTAGGATCAATCTCAATTTTCTTGTAATTACGGTCTTCAGTCAGTAATCTCAGACATTCATTTCTATATGCCTCCGAGTCTTGTATCACTATTCCTCCGCCTTTATCTGCGGGTTTTATGGTGATTGAAATGTCATTGGCTAATGTTCTTGTTGCTTCTTGTTCATTTTTGGTAGTATTATGGAATACTCTGGATGTTGTAGGGTCCAGGTCGTCGAGTTCTCTCAGGACACCCTTTTCAAACGCCAAAAGTTCTACTGGTAGCATTGCAGGTGGAGGCGTGAATGTAGATTTTCTGTGTTGGCCTGTGTCTCCTCTTTGAGAATCTTTGGGTGTTTTATCTTTAAAAAATACTTCCAATTTTAATTTCCCAAATGAATTCGTTCATTTCGCAAATAAGTGCAAATTTATCCAGCGTAGGAGTAGGTACAAAACCCCGACCTGTTTTCCAGGATTTGTGTCTCGACTGTGGATAAGGTTTTTTTAGAGAGGTTGACAACGATGCTTGCGGATTGTTCATTGTTCATGATGTTTGCTGATTGGGGAAGCCCATGCTCCTGGTGTTCATTCGTGTTGATGTTAGGGGTTGTGCCCATTGGACGTTGTTCTTTCCTTTTTGGCGTCCTCTTTGTTGTCCTCTGCCCCGGCCTAAAAAAGGCCCTCTTTTTTACTTTGTCCTTCATTTTGGAACCCTGGATTCCAGAAAGGAAAGGGTTGCGGTTGGAATTGATGAGGTCCCATCGTTGGGCCGTAATAGAAAGGTGGAGCTCCAAAGGGTGGAGGTTGATATTGATGCCACCTATAACCACCTCTATTTCCTGAGGGGTTGTTGTCCTGTCTCCGTCCTCTGCTATTGTTCCTTCTTCCAGTGCTATAATCTGAATTATCAGAGCCTGTGTCGGATACGTCTGAGTCAGTATCGTAACCAGCATTCCTGTTCGTTGGTTGATAATCATCTCTGGTGTAAGGATATACTTGGTCATGTTTAAAGTTTTTTACATCTTTTTTGTATTTTTGATACTTAGACTCCTTCAGAGCGATCTCAAAGTCGGTCATTTCTTTATTCAGATCTTCTAGTCTTTTCCTTAATTCTGCTGGAGTTTGGAAAGTTTTTAGTTTGACTTCGATTGTATGAATTTCATCTTTAAGTTCGTTGGCTAGTCTAGTAGCTGTTTTAATGATTAGCACAAGCCAGTCTCTCGTACAGTGCCAAGATATTAAAGACCAGTCTTTGATGAATGCCTTGTCATTTTGAAAAATAAAAGGTTCATTTCTTACAATGAGTCCTCGAGGAGCCGCATTAGATCGTAAATATTCTGACATCATGACGCCGTGTAGGATTGTTTTGACTTGATTCCGTTTTAGTTCTGATAATTCATCCCAACATTGGGTAGCTTCTGTATTGTCTCTGGGATTAATGCCAGAGAGAGGTCCCATAGTAGCAAGGACTCTCAACCTCCTCATCTGAGTAGGTCAGTCCTGTAAACTCCGCCTTGTGTTCAAGCTATCGTGTATCTATGTGTTATTGTGAAACTAGTGGTGTCTAGTGGAAAAGAAACAAGTGAAAGGGTATTGGGAACTCCCGCAGCTTTCGCTGTAAATATAACCACAATAAAGGAAAGGGAGTTGGAGGATAGGAAGGTAGGTTTTTCCTCCTATTACGATATATCTGTCAAACAAAGGGAACTAAAAAGGATCCTGATAAAGCCTACCTAGAAAAATATATATATAGGTGCTCTATAAATTAATAGAGTCCTACACTAGAAAAAACACTTATTTTTCTAGAGTCCCCTCACTCACCTAAGGTGTACTTACAGGTGAATTACCAATATTTAAAACAAAAGTTTCTACCAGTCAAAAGGGTTTATTTTGACTGGTTGCAATGCATGTTTTCACTGTTAGAGTCAACAAACAGTGGTAGACCTTAATCTACGTTTGCACTGAGTTTGAATTTGAGTGTTTATTTTAACCTCTTCGGTGCCCATGACGAGCTGGACTCGTCATGGGCCGCGGTTGCGCTGTGCCCATGATGAGTCCAGCTCGTCATAAACCCCGCCCGCTAATGTAACGGCCGGCACAGGGCGGGGAAAGGGGCGGGCACTGAAGGGGTTAAACAATTGCTTGGTTACTTAAAACCCTTGCAATAAATATACATGATATATATTTACATAGTGAGTTAAAATCATTAATACAATCTTCGGATTCAGTTTATCAAATATAACAGATTAAAAAAGGAAATCTGGTAGTTTCAACTTAAAAAAATTGAAGATGCTGGTACACGGAAACATTTCAATTCATATATATGCCAATAAATGAGAATTTGCCCCTAGCGGCCAATTAATGTTGTCATTTGATAGTAGCTTATATATACATAATAAAACCTGAAATTCATGGTGAGGCAAAATTCAAATATAAATCTATAGTATCAAAATATTTCTAATGGTAGGAGGCAAGCATAGATCGTGATTTAGGCTAAAGCAAAATTCAAGCAAAGTATTCTAGTTCATTGGTTGTCCTTAGGGGGATTCAATTAGAGCCGATGGTTCAACCACTAATAATATTATGGGGACTCTGTTTTGCTTCCAAATGTTTAGTATAAAAGTTATATTGCTTCTTATGTCAAAAACACTAGATGATTTTCGTGTTCTTTAAGTCTTTGCTCCACTTTTTTAGAAATTTGACAAAACTGCAATTTAGTTGACTGTCCCCTGGATCGAAGCAGGCTAGAATAGCCTGTCTTCTTGTTTGTATTCCTCTTTGGTTAAAGGCCTTTGTAAACAGTTGTTTTCTTTCTTCCCTTACAGTATTACAGGAGCAAACCAAATTGAAAAGATCCTCCTTCCAGCTCCCACGAAGGCGACAAGTGACAGGTAGGTTACCGCGTTGCCTGGGAGTCATGTGTTCTTTGGCTGGTAGTAACCCCAGCTGGTATCTTAAGAACTGCTGCTTAATAAAAACTGTATCTTGTGGTGAGATGGACTTATAATTGTTTAGTGTCATCCACCCATGTGCCCTTTGAGCTAGTATAGCTTTATCTTCTGTAGCTGATTGCATTTTAAGAGACAAGACCTGTAAGTTTGAGAGACTCTTGCAAAGACTCTCTGCCTGGTGATGTATGGCGATGCTGTAACTCATCCCACAGCATATGATTCAATGTATTCAATTCAGCTTTTCTAATTTTGTTGCAGCATGTTATAAATGAGCATTGCCTGGCTAGTGATTGCATAACTGGTCCCAATTCTAGCCTTATCTGAGCTGGGGAGGTATAACTTGGCAAGGAGAATATAATCCTATAAGCTTGGGAGATAACATTGTCCAACGTGGTTGCATCCTGCCCTCTTAAAGCCTCACTGCCATAGGAAATTGTTGGAAGGAATTTTGCTCTTGCAACTTCCAGTAGTGGGGTCAAAGCCGGTCCAGCTACCTTTTTCTCCAAGTTTTTAAAAGCTGCAGCTAAAACCAGGCCTTTCTTTTTGATTGCCTCCTTCTGCGCAAGAAAGTTCCCTTTATTATTGATAATTACGCCAAGATATTTGTATTCAGCTGTGTTTTTCAACTGCTCTTTACCCATGAACCAAGCCTGTGTTTGTATCTTCTTAACGTTATAACACATGGCTTTTGTTTTCCCGTAATTAATCTGCAGGCCGTTGGTTTACGAGTAAGTGGACATTGTATCAAGAAGTGGTTGGAGCCCCACCCGAGTGCGACTCACCAATACTACATCATCGGCACATAAAAAAGATGATATTGGATACGCCCCTAGTTTCGGGGCATGAGGGTTGCATAATTGCAACATTTCCATCAGGTCCGCCGAGAAAAGGTTAAATAAGGTTGGTGCCAAAACACAGCCTTGTTTTAGGCCTCGGGTAGTTTGAATTTTCCGAGAGAGATGTGTGCCAGCTCCTATTTTAACTTGAACCCATGTATCACTCTGAAGCATTATCAACATTTGTAAGAGATTCTGTGATATACCCCAATTTGATAATTTACGCCATAATTTCCCCTGGTCAACACAATGGCAGGCTGATTTAAAGTCAATATAACACAAATGTAAAGGAGATCTTGATGTGCAGGCCGCATCCATGAGTAAAGAAATTGCCAAAATATTTGCGATCGTGCTGGTCGATTTTATAAACCCAGTCTGATTGAACTGAATTATGTTATTGTTAGAAGACCATGATGTCAACTCCTCCAGGACAGTTCCGGCGAAGTATTTGGCCTCAACATCCATCAATGTTATAAGCCGATAATTTCCCGGAAGTGATCTAGTCCCCCCTATGAATATAGAAGATATAATCGACCCCTTCAAGGACTAAGGAATAATATGTATGCTCCTGACCTCAGTAAATACTGGTGCCAGAATTTCAGCCCAAAGGTCTGGCTTGTGTTTGAAGACCGCGGAAGATACACAATTTGGGCCTGGGGCCCCCTCTTTCCGTCCTTTCATTATCTGTTTTTTGATAATTTCTATATTTTACTCCAACAAGCTCTTATACTGCATTTTTGATGGAATTACCGTTAGATTCATCCGTAAATATTCTTCTGATGGATCATTGAAGTTCTTAAATATTGGACCCACGTAACCTCTGTAATATGAGAATTAATTCCTCTGTTGTCTGGATTGAGGAGTTGATTTACTGTGGACCAGAATCTAATGCCATTTTTATATTTTGTATCGAAAAGCAATTTGGCCCATAGTTCGTTGTCTTTGTCTCTTTGAATTCTCCATTTTAGCTTTTTGATTTGTTCTTTATTTGACTTCAGTGCCACAAAGGCAGTTAAGTCACCCGGCTTACCCCTAAGCATTCCCAATGCTTTGTTAATTCTAGGTTTATATTTCCGAAATCTGATTTCATGGTTTGCAGTGGCGGCTTCTTTATATACTTTGTTGTTACCTTTGGGTTTTACTGGTTTAGAATGCTTTTCATGAAGTATACATATGAGTCATTCCCACGTGTTTACTGCTGTACTTTAGTTGCTTGAGATTTCCAGGAGCGTGTCCATTACAGTTGTGTGCAATTGGTCAAGCCCAACCGTTGAGCTCCTAATACGTCTACACTACATTAGATATGTTTGGTCTGTTATCTCCCTTATATGCGTTGAACGAGTAATGTATGGGGAAAATATAACTTCTTGTGGGAGATGGTCACTACCAGTTTTGTCCTTTATTTGAAATGAGCAAATATGTTGAAATATACTCAGGGAGACAAATGTATATTCCAAACACGAGCTGGTTTTGCTAGAATGATATGTAGCATTAGGTTGGTTATATATTTGAAACCTTCCATTTAAGGCCCTAACTGATAGGTGTTCAAGATCATCCAGAAGTTGGTGACCCATTTTTGACCATCTCCCCAGTGTCTCGCTGCCCTGATCCGTTATTTCCCAAAACGCATATTGGGAGATTAATAGATCATTCGCCAAAGAGCCCATTAAGTATAGGTTGATACTATAAAGTGGGTCGTACTCTCCGTCTCCAGCAATCTCGTTAGTTCATGCACTAACTTTTTACTACCGTCAACTTTGTTTTAGGGTGGATTCAAGTGTTGATCAAAATAATTTCTGTCGCAACATTTTGGATGTTTATAGTGCATTTGGTCGCATTCATTTCCATGCCCTTTTTGTCTAAAGTTGATCCCAGGACTCCACTAGCTATCGTGATAAAACTGGCCAGCCCACCTGAAGGATGTCCGTGTTTTGCATGTTTTATTGCAGGTGTGAAAAAGCCTATATATCCTTGCATAAAGACGGGTTCCACTAACCAAATTTCCTGGAGGAAAATCATTTCGAAGGACGCTACATAAGTATGCAACTCCGGATCAGCTAATTTGGAATTTAGGCCATTTATATTCCAGGAACACATACGCAGTGGTCTGGTGTTAAGCCTTTTTTGATCAATTCCGCCTGAATTTTGTCATGGTGAATTACAAGTGAGTGTTATTGTCCTTACTATATCTCTAATGCCGTCTTGTGGCTTTACCTGGGCAGTCCATTCTAAAACTCCATGGGATTTGTTTGCAAAACACACTTTGTCTGTGAGCCCTTTGCTTCCTTTAGTACAGATGTGGTTTGTTCCTTCCTCGTGTCTGGTAGCCCTTTTTGTCCTTGTGGTAGCAGAGGTAGAGGGTATCCTGTCGTTTGTCCAGGGATAACCTTTATTCCCCATTTTTTGAGTGCTGGGCCTTCCACTAGAATTATTTTTGCAATTTCACTTGAGGACCACGTGGCCTTGGTTACTTCACCCCCAGGTGCCGCATCCAAGTTCTCAAATTGTATTGCGGCCAGGTCTTAGAATGTTTCCCCTGTTTAGGATATCAAGTCTGCCTCTAGATACGTATTCCCGGATCAGGATTAGGACTGGGGCTTTGGTCGAATCCGTGTTTGCTTCAGCTTGAAGGTTTTCTAAAATGGAACTTATTTTGATGTGGTCTAATGCTTTGGAAATGTTTACTTGCGGGCTCAAGCTAGACGCCGTAGTGCTCATAGAGATAGGGCTGGAAATTGTTTTGACATGGTCTGGTACCTTGAGGATATATTCTTGCTGGCTCGTGCTAGGTACTGTAACGTTCGTAGAGTCTCCAAAGGAAATAACAGGTTGAACACTAATGGAAGACGTCGGAACTAGATCCATAATTAGGTTAATGATTTTTCTGTCTGTGTGGAGACTTTATATCTGATTTTTATGGCGAGTGCTTCATCCCTTAAGCTATTTCTATCCCTTAAAGCTCTATCTATTGGGGATAGAGTTCTTTTATAAGAAGTTACCTCAGTTTGAATTGTCGTGGGCTTGGAGGCGATTTCTTGCTGTGCTAGAAGAGTATTGTGGGGTGCCTTATGGATACTAGCTGCTGTTTGAATTTTAGTGATCATAGCAGGTTGTTTACCTGACTTTACACAATTTGATTCTAAATGGCGTGATGATCCCTTTCGCTCTTCTCCTTGTATAGACTCAGTTTCTTTTTGCGCCACTTTGACATCTGGTCATTTTAAGGTCTCAAATAGGGGACAGAGTTGCATCAGGCCTGTAGCTTTTTTATTCCTTCCCTTTCTTTTTTTTCCGTGTCTATATTTGGCATTTCCTAGATTGGGATCTCGCCCACCTTCCACCGTATTGGGGGGTCCACATGTGGGCTGCCATTCTTTAATACTGTTTTCATTTGGGAAGTCCGTGTTGGATAATAGTTGTACGCTTAAGTTGTTCCTTTGATTGCTAGTATCAGGGGTTTCATTCCCCATGTGGTTGAGACAAAAAGAGTCTTCTAATCTTGTTGTCCAATTGGCCGGCCTCCCAGGTTGCGTGCATTGTTTCACATTTTTTAATAGATCATTTAAGATTGAGGGGACCGATGCCAGTTTTTCGAGGATTTTAGAGCAAGAACACTCTATTTGAGCGTAGGAGGTATTGTCCTGCACCCTTTTTATAATGGAGTTTAATTCTCCAAGCTTACAATTGATCCCTACTATGCACACTGCCATAGTATTCAGTAACAAAAGTTGGATATCCATCTTTTTAGACTGCAGTTGTAACACGTCGGTTGATAGCTGGGCCATACGCAGGAGGGATTGCCAAGCAGACTACGTAGGCATCATTTGTGCTTCAGTTGGATTTGTTTCCCTCTTACCAAGTTCACAAGTGCAAATTGGTGACTTGTGAGGATCCTGCATATAGGTTGCAAGAATCTCATCCCATTCTGGGGTCTTTAAATACGAGAGTGGCTCGCTATCTTTTCCTTCTTGGGACTCTGAAGATACTGACGGTAAAGTATTATCTTGCCGGAGATTTGATTTTGGCATGCTATTAGGAATCCCTGAGTTACTGGAGGGTGTGGGACTTCTCACAATCGGTTTGTTTTGCAAAATAATGCCCTGCATGCCGCTACTTGCCTGGGAGCAAGGCATGCTCTCATTTAAGTCCTCAGAGCCTGGTTGCAGAGGCTCTGTTTTAGATTCTGACGGATTTAAGTATTGAGAAGAATTTGTTAAAAGCCCGAGTTCCCCATTCGTATGTAGATTTGAAGATGAAGATTGTATGGTAGGATACTGGAGATCACAGCGAATAGATTCGGGAGACAATTCACACTTAATTGGTGTAGTAGACAATAATGGTGTTTGCAGGCCTGTAAGATTGTCGTTAGTTGAAAACAGCACTGCACCCGCATCTTTTAGAAAGGTGAATTTTGTATAGATTTTAGGTTGAATGGCGCAAGTTGTTTGCATAGGGTCCGAAAGATTTCCCTGTGATTCCTTACTTCCAGGTGGGTCCCCTTGGTTTGAAAGATCAATTAAAGGGCCTTCGTTAGGCTGATATTTTAATTTTCCTTGACGTTTAGTGGCTTTGGCTTCCTTCCCCTTCTCCTGGGTGCCCATGGCTTTTTTCCCAGTGACTGACTTATCCTTTTTTCCCGAAGTTACTGGTTCGCCCCTGACCCTCCCTGAACTCATAATTGAAATTACAAGATTGAAAACCAAGCTGACGATGATACACTCTCCGGTGGGGGGCTCACTCACTCCGCTGTTAATGCTGATGCTGTCCCTGCCACTTAAGACTCCCAACCAAGCTGATGATGATAACTCTCCGGTGGGGGGGCTCACTGTCTCTGCCCCACTCCGCTGTTAATGCTAATGCCGTCTCGGCCACTGAAGACTCCCAACCAAGCTGATGATGATACACTCTCCGGTGGGGGGGGGGCTCACTCACTCTGCCCCACTCCACTGTTAAGGCTGATGCCGCCTCTGCCACTGAAGACTCCCAACTGGCCTCCTGAAGATGGTGACGGCAATCCTCACGGCGACTGGGAGGGGGCAGAGGCAAAACAGGATGAAGAGAAAGGGCCCGGGAACTCAGGAATATGGCACTAACGGTCAAACCTTCTTTCCGTTTTATATGGCGGTAGGGACCCAAGGGTGAAAGTTCCAGGCGGGCACAGTGGGTGGGCCAACACAGTGGTCTGCGTCACACGCTGCTAGCCGTTCCCGTTTGTGAGGCCTCTGGGCCGTTTCCGCGGGGTTGCAGGCTCGAGCCCACAGGTTAAGCAAGCTGGGAGCTGCCGCTGATCTAATTACGCAGCACCCCAGCGCTCTGCAATTGGCAGGCTCAGGCCCGCAGGACAAACAAAATAGGGACTGCCGTCGGTCCTATCTACCCCGCCCCACTGCCCTCCATTGCTCCGGGGGCTGTTCCGAAGCTGCCTCCACGGGTGGCCAGTGCAGGGGGGCGTCTCAGTTCCGCGAGTTAAAAAAGCTGCGGCCCGCCGCGCTCCAAGGCTGTTCTGCTGCTCTGCTACGATGCCGCGGAGGAAATTCCGGTCTGAATCAAGGTTGTAGGATTAGCAGGAAGGCAGGGAAGAATGGGTGGTGAGGTGAACTGACACTTTAGTGAACGGCACAATATTTTATATAACATAGCACTAGTAGATGGAAAAATAAGTGCTGTAGCCCACTAGTGCCATCTAACTTCAAGGCTCTGGATACACTTTAGACAATATACTAGGGATTTACAGGCAAGATAAATATGCCAATTAGGAGTATGCCAATTCATCCATGTTTAAAGGGGGGCACAGGGACATTAGTATTGGTTAGCAGAGATAAAGTGCACAGCAACAAAAATAGGGTCAAGCAAAGGGTGACAATGAGGAAAAGGTGGATTTCCTGCATTTGAAAACAGTGTTTTTCTACACATAGCACATATTTGATTCCAGGTACACCCTGATGTTTCTCAATGCACCATCAAACATGGTAAAAGGCATACTACCATCCGAGCATTTGTCCATTTTACATAACACAATGAACATTGCCAGACTATACATTCACAGTCATAGATGACTGTAGCCCATGTCTTTATTCCGTGCCTTTGGAGGCATAAGACTCTTCCCACTTCTTACGGAGGGCTAACAGTGCCTTTAAAATAGCTCACTTTAAGAGTTATGTACAAGGTTTTACAAGAATAGGAAGCAGCTAGACATCTTTGATCACATTTGTCTTTACCGCCTCTTGTGATGAGTTGTGGCAGAGTGGGGTGACAAACCAAGAGGCTGAAAGTTTGTGCCTACTACGCCTGGGCGGAATATCAATAACACTGGAGTAATAGGAGTAATTTTGATAATTCTGTTCTACTCTTTGATGCAGAATTAACAATAATAATACAATTAATCCTGCTAGCGTAATTAAAAGAAATTTGGGGAAAAACAATCCTACTGGGAAAGTACATTTAGTGAGCATTAGCAGCTGCTTGCATTTGCTATTCGTGTTCTGTCACATTCACCGCTATCTATTAGTGCAAAGTGCACCTTTGCGTCCATTTTAAATGTGAGAGTGTATTTTACACTAAATAAATAGTGCTAAATGATGGGAGCAAGTAGGGGGCAAACCCTACCCCATGAGAACATTTTGCACTATTTCGTAGTACAAAATGCATCCTGGTGCCTCTTTTGGACACAAGGGGCATTTTAATCTAGGAAAATAGTGCTAAATGCCGGAAGTACTGTGGAGGAAAATCTAACACAAGAGCACATTTAACAAGCACAAGCAGCAGCTGACTCTAGCTATTCGTGTTATTTAGCATTTAGCGCTCTTAGTGCAAAATGCTTTCTCACACCCATGTCGGATGTGAGTTGTTATTATTACACTATCAAAGAGCCCTGAATGCATAATTACTCTTCTCATGGAATTAAGTCTAATTTTGGCAATTTCTGGGTAATCCTGCTTGATTACACTAGGCTAAATTATGTGAGTTACACCCACCCCAGTGCCTACACAATCCCACAAAGAAAAAGTGCAAACAAGGGGGTCATTCAAAAAAAAACTTTTGAGCACACCTATTTAGGTTGAATGTCAAACAGTGACAACAAACATGAGAAATCAGGAAGATGCTTATACTCCTTGTCAAAAGCTGTTTGATGAAAAATAATTTAAAAGAGAGGCTATCTATGAGAAAAACTATTTACTTTTTCAAGAAAAAAACATATCACATAACAATAGAGGGTCAAATGTAAACAAATTATGTAGTAGTTGTAGGTTCCAGCACTCGGCTCTAGGACAATTCAAGAATGTCTGAGTTAGGTAGTATTAGGGGTCATGTAGGTAATGATCCACTGTTGCAAAGAAAAGTGTATTGTGCAATTATCTGTTTGTAGTTTTTACACAATAGCTAAAGAGTTGTTTACAATGTGGCAAGAAGTTGCATCACATTGACATTTTAGTCTCTTAGTAATAGTTGATTAGTGAGACCATCTTTAGGACAAATGCTTAAAAAATCATTTAAAGAACCATACTTGCTCCAATATTCGAGACATTTATGCCGCGGGTGCCTTGCATGATTCACTCAATCCTTCAGTTAAGTATTTATTACCTTATTAATTTTGCCATTATCGGTATGATTCTTTCTGTTGCTTCGAAATTTATTGCACTTCTTGATGAAGCCTAAATAAACCATATTGGATGGGGTTCTTTGAATGATCTTGCAACCATTTGTGCTGAAGATGATGTTACTTATCAACTGTCATAGAGCTGGTGCTGGCACATTGGAAGAAATTGTTCATAGCACCAGCTTGTGAATGGGGAGGTAAATTTATCACAACTTTGGCTGTGATAAAGTGCTGTTAATTCGGCGATAGCTCCTTGTGAATATGGCCCCTAATATTCCTTTGTGTGTGGCAGTCTAGAGGAATGCAGGAAGCCAGATGTCACCCACCCCAGTCGAGTATTCCAGACACAGGCAGCAGGCACCAAATGGCTAAATTAAGTAAATGCCAACTTTGTAAAAGTGGCATTTGTGAACTGACATTTAAAATCCAACTTCACCATGAGTTGTGATTTTAAATTGTGAGTTCAGTGACACTAAGCTCGAAGGGCCTATCTTTACCCAATTGGGAGTTACACTTAAAAGATGTGAAAGGTAATCACAGTGTTACCAAAGGGCTAGATAGACCTTGGAGCAGTGAAAAATGAAATAGGGAGTTTTTCACTACCAGAACATGTAAAGCTTAACAGTGCATGCCCTGCCTCTTCAATACATGTGAGTAGACAGGGCTTACCTTAGGGGTGACTTATATATATATAAAGGGAAGGGTTAGGCCTGGTAAGAGAGTTACCTTGCCAGATCGGCATGATAGTTTAAAACTGCCAAAACAGGATCTGCAATGGCAAGCTTGAGCCAAGGTTAGAGAACTACTTATGTGGGTAGCACAATGAGTGCTTCAGGCCCACTAGTAGTATTTGATTTGCATGGCCTAGGCACATGTAGTGCACTCTACTAGGGGCTTATAAGTAAATATGCCAATTGGGTATAGGCCAATGTTCTCATGTTTTGGGGAGAAAGCAAAAGCACTTTAGCACTGGTCAGCAGTGGTAAAGTGTGCAGAGTTCTAAAACCAGAAAAAAAGAGTTCAGAAAAATGGAAGGAGACAGGCTGTCAGGTCAAAAAAGCATTTACTATTTTGTGCTGGGGCATGGTCCCATGCACATCAGGGAATATCTTTGCTATTTTTGCTCTCACATACTACAAAGGTGTACAAGTGAAAGCTATGAAAGGGAATTCTAAACCTGCAAAGTTAGTCAGTGATTTATCAAGTATTAGGTTCCTAGTTCCACTCCAAAGGTAGCTTTGGGATGCTCAGAGAGGCGCTGGGGTTGCATCTAGTTTATGTGTGCATTTCCAGTTTATTGACAGAGGAGAACCCAGAAAGCATCGATATTGATGAGAGCCTGTATACCCATGCAGGTTTTGGAGGACTGCATGGTGTAAATTCCAGTGTTGTGTTGTTTGATATGGGTTGTCAACAGCACAGGCACTAACTTACCAAGATTAATACGTACATTGCAGAAAGGTGATTTTCCTGCAGTAGGACGCACAGGTCATTCTGATCCTTCCAATCTGTACCATAATCCAGTCCCAGATGATAACACACATATAGAGCAATGTAGAACAAAATGTCATTTAGAATTCAACATTGTGCTATGGACTGATGATATGGAAATGGTGGGCGAACAATGAATTCCTATGTAGGTTTAGGTGCCTAAATATGAATGTCTACTGGTAGAAGATACATTTATGTTTTCTAATGCGGTTTAGTGGTGGAAATTCGAATAACATAAAATGTGTAATTATTTACAATCAATAGAATATTCTGTAACCATGGTAATCTGTGCACTAAGCATAATTAAATCCTAGTTTCTAGGAAGAGAGGGACAGAATGGAAGAAAAAGGGAACAATAGCATTGGACAAAAAAACTGTTACATATGTATTGCATACAGGATCTGTGTGATACAGTATAAAAGCCACTTTATTTAAGAAAGGCTTTTGATCACAGACCTCCAGAGCTGACATTGATTTCAGAAAATCGCTTAATGCTTAACACATATTACTCCGATATTTTTTGTTCTCTCAGAAGCATCTTTCATCGGTCTTCAAATGTTGCAACAGTCCCTGCATCCTGTCAGAGATATAGGTGGATCTAAGCTGAAGCCTTCAGATGTCAGGTTAGTGGAAACCAGATTAGGTAACTGCTAGGTCACAATTGATGCTTTTTGTGAGTAAAGAGATGTAGTATATTGTGGCATACTGTGACCTCACTGTGTAATACACTCACAATACCGACTTGGGCTCAGGCCTGGCTCAATTCTGGGTAGCTGTGTTTTCAAGCAGACAGGTTTAAGCAAAGTAAGAAGTGTAAAGCATTTAGAAGAAACCAAAACAACAAAATAGCAAAGTCACACAGCATGAAAGAATAAAAATAGATCTTAATTTAATGAATTTTTGGAACACCAAAACAAACAAAATCAGCTTTTGGGGTTCCGAAGATTTAGATTCTTAAGTTAATCAAAAATCACTGCAAAATTCCAAAAAAGCATTGATAACCAGAAAGTTTGAAAACTTTGTAAAACTTAAAAAGTTCTGTATGGCTACTCCTGCCCGCTTTGGATGATGAGCTCCAGCAGGTTGAATGTCAAAGGGGCCAATAAGGAGTTCTGGACAGTTACCTAGTTACCGAAGCAATCTCAAGTTGAGTTCCAGAGTCTATGGGCAGACTGCCATAGACTTTAACGGAGTGATACTGATGCTAGAAATACAGGATGTTGAAGATGCTGTAAGATACTGATGACACTGTGTGGTTGATGGGAATCTTCCTCGGGCTACTCCTTGGGCCTACATTCAAGTTGGGGCTACTTTGGCCAAAGGGGTTAATGTTACTTGAAGTCCTCTTTGAGCCAGCAAAAGTCCAGTTACCTCTGGACACCCGGTCTCCGTTCACAGAGAAACCAGCAGTTCCATTTGATCTTGGGTGACCAAACTGTACTGGGACAACTCTCCCATGTCCAGCAGACTCTGGTGCAACTTTTGAGTATTGGAACTTGGGGCAATATTTATGACCTTAATTACACATATTTTACCCACGCAAAACCACTCTGTGTGGCTTGGACTGGCTCCAAAAATCTGGAGTAACGCAACACAGCAGAAATTGCTGTGGTGCATTACTCAGCCCTGGGTAGGCTTTCCATGGATGTTATGCCATGGTTTTTGACTCATTACCAGATTTACAAGGCCTTGGAATGCACCAAAAAGAAATGCCTCCCCAGGAGAAGCATAACAAGGAGAAATATCTTTTTCGCCTCTCAGGATTGTTTTTGTGCAGGAAGGTGTCCCCTCTAGCACAATAACACTCCTGCATATAACTATGCAGGAATATGCTGTATGCTTTAAATAAGGCACATTCCTGTCCTTTCCCAATGATGCAGTGCAGCCCAGCAAGGTGACTTGCTGCTTTGCACTGTGCCACTGTTTCATAAATATGCCCCTTGGTCTCCCCACCCGCACATCGGCGGTCAGTGGCAATCGAGCTATTGTGGCAACTGACTAGCTCAGACTGGCTTACTCAGGTTTTGCGGCCATGGTGTTGTAACAGGAAGTCAGCCAACTGACTCTTGGAGTTCACATCTTCTGTCTGGGGCTCAGGAGCAATGTTTCCATTAGTCAGACACCACAGGCACAGTCCTCTCTGTTAGCCCAAAGATCAGCAGGTGCAGTCCAGCGGTTGGTGTAGCCTCTCTTGCCAGGTCCAGGGAACAGCTGGACAGTGCCTCTTCAGTCCTAACTTCGTTCAGATGTGATCTGAAGTCTGGGTGCCATATTTATGTCTAGTTTCTGGGTGCCATATTTATGTCCAGAAAGTGTCCTTGGCGGATGCAACCAATGCAACTATTGCTTTCCCACCCGGTGATGATTTCTTACAATATGTGGCATATAGCTATCCCACAGTGCAATATTCTGCCCACTCCCAAGATGGCAGAACCCCTCTCTTGGTGTGTGGAGCTTAGTAGCCCACCATAGAGGTTTGGCTTTCAGAGTACTACACTCCCATGGAAAAACAGGTTTGGCAGCTGGTCTCCTCTCTGTCGCAGATGACAACCCAGAACCTAAGAGCACACTCTCTGATGTGAGTCCACCATTTGCCTTTCAAAGGTTGCTCCCCATTTGAAGCTCACCTTTTGGGCTCACACCCTGTGTGGCTTCATGCCAAGGGAGAGGTAAAACCTCATACAGTGGCTGGCCTCTATTGTTTTTCTTGCTGGAACTCATTTACACTTCTCACCAGGTGGGCAGAAGGCTGTTTTGTGGCCAGCATCTGTGAATGGCCACTGGAAATCGTGGCCAACAGAGTGGCAACTTATTATAAGTTGCATTTACTCACAAGTTATGTTAAATTTGACTTGGGCAGTAGGTCGGGTTTTATGTGAGGATTATTTTGATATTCTAAAATACCAACTTTAGTAGTCCCATTCAGAAGATAGAAGTGAATGTTCAGCGAGTAACTATATACTTGCTAATGGGGCCACTACCTTTCCACAGTAAAAGCTACAATTTGGGGGGTTTACTGTTAGGACAAATAAAAATAAATGTCCTACCTTTTAATATACAGAAACTTGCCTTAGGACTCAATAGGACTGTTGTATGGTTAACGTATATGTATTTAAAAAGAAGGCTTCAGCTTTGACATTAGTTCTTGTTAGCAGAATAAAACTGTTCTGCCAGTCTGCAGTGGCAGACTGGGAGACATGTTTTCACATTGCCACACCCAGAGTGGCACAATAAGTTCTGCAGCCCTGGTGGGACACTTTAACTTACAGGCCATGGATACACTTGATACCAAATACTAGGGACGTATAAATAAGCAAAGCAATACCAATCCAGTACAAGGGCATCAAACATATAGTTGTATAGATCATGGCACTGGTATAGAGGTCTGGTTAGCAGGTCTCAGTGAACTCTCAGGGTCGAAAAACCGGCAGCATCAATCCAATACTTTGGGGGTGATCATGCAAAAAGAGGACTTTCCTTACATTTTTTAAGATGTAAAAGTGTTTTAATATTCAGCTGTTATGTTATGTTATGTTATGTTATCTCATCTTCTATAGCGCACAGCTGCCCCAGCAAAGGGGCGTCCTGGCGCTTTGACTGGCAGAAGGAATATACATACCAAACAGAGGAAAACCAGAAAAGGTAGCAACGGGCAGTGTATTAAGGTCCATGCAGTATATTAAGGTCCAGGGGGGAAAAGATAGGTTTTAATAGCCCTCCTGAACGTAAGCAAATCATCTAGGGCGCGAATGTGAGCTGGTAATGAGTTCCAAAGCCTAGCCGCTAGATAGCGGAAGGAACGCCCTCCCGCTCTGCAGCGTTTGAACCGTGGAACTGTAGCCAGATTTTGACCCAATGACCTCAAAGAACGAGAAGGGACACAGGGGGTGAGAAGATGCTCTAGGATCAGGGGAGAGGACAGTTTAAGAATCTTGTAGAAAAGACATAGAGTCTTAAACTCAATCCTTTGAGCCATGGTCAGCCAGTGGAGTTTCCGGATGATTTCCTTCGCAGAGCAGAACCTAGGTAGGCCCACCAGGGCTCTGGCCGCCGCATTCTGTACGCGCTGCATCTGAATAACTTCCGCCTGATTGGCCCCCAACAGGAGTGAGCTCGCATAATCAAGCCGCGAGAGTATGGTGGCCTGAATTATCAACTGTCTAGTGGGGGCGTCAAAAAATTTCAGGATTGGCGTGAGCCCACGCAAAATACCAAAACAAGTAGCAGCCATTTTTTTAGTGTGTCCGCAGAAACTGAGGGCGGGATCTAACCAGACACCCAAGTTTTTAACCTCGGGTACTGGGATGGGAGCTGAACCCAGCTCTGGAGGCCACCACTGAGCACCCCAGAGGTTACTATGCTTACCAACAATAAGGACCTCCGTTTTCTTGGCATTGAGCTGTAAGCAGTTAGCAGTCATCTAGCCAGCCACTGCTGTCAAACCCTCCCTGAACCTAGGGGCCTCGGAGTCGGAGTCCCCACTGAGTGCAACCGCCAGCTGCGTATCGTCAGCATAAGAAACCATAGTCAGGCCCCACTGCTTGGCGACCGCAGCCAGCGGCTGCACATACAGATTGAACAACGTGGGGCTAAGGGCCGACCCCTGAGGCACTCCCTGCTCGATGAAATAGGGTTTAGACTCAAATGGAGGTGTAGCGACCCAAAATGAGCGACCTGCTAGAATTGACCGAAACCATTCAAGTGCTAAATCAGAGACACCTGCTTCTCCCGGACGCTGCAGCAGTATCGCGTGTGAGACCGTGTCAAATGCAGCACTGAGGTCGAGTAACACCAGCGCCGCAGTTTGACCGGAGTTGAGCACGGAGCGCAGATGTTCCGTCATAGCAAGGAGAGCAGTCTCTGTGCTATGACCTGCCCGAAATCCATTCTGGGAGGAATCCAGGAGATTGGCAGTCTGAAGGTGTTTAGTCAGGATTCCATTGGCATGAGCCTCCGCAACCTTCGCGGCCCATGGGAGAAGAGAAATCGGACGATAATTCTCCAATTTGAGAGGGTCCAAGGCGGGTTTCTTCAAGATAGGAGTGACATAGGCTAGTTTCCACTTAGTTGGTACTGTCCCTGAAGAGAACAAAAGATTGATGAGTTGGCGCATGGGGGGAAGACATAGAGCAGCCAACTCTCTGAGCTGCGCGGGTCTAAGCGGGTCGGCAGGAGGCCCGGATTTTACTTTGGCCACCAGCCTATCGAACTCTACCTCTGAAATTCCAGGAAATGTGGATAGAACCACATTAGTAGTAGAATTAGGCCTCTGGTCCTCACTCTGAGCGATGATACTAGGGAAGGAGCGATAGATAGTATGCACCTTTTCCAGAAAAAAGGTAGCGAGCTCTTCACAGTGGGACACTGAGCATATCTCAGCTGCGGGGGCTCTTTTAGCAGTCAGGTCTTTGAGAACTTTAAAGATCAGCTTCGTAGGATTAGGACTGTGTTTGAACTCCTGGGAATAATAGGCCGCACGAGCCCTACATATGGCTCTATGGTAAATGTTGGTTTTAGCTAGGTACTGCGTTTTTTTCTCGGCATCATAGGTTTTACGCCAGTCTCTTTCCGCTTGTTTGCATGATTTTTTCAGGAGCAATAAGGCGCTATCATACCATGGACTGGGTTCTAAAGAACGACATTTACTCCACGTAGCAGGGATCAGAGAGTCAAGTGCCCGGGAGACCCATTCACAAAAGAGATCATAGCCAGACTCAACGTCATTAAAAGGGCCAAGCGGGTGTTCGCTGAGCACCCGATAAAAATCCTCAAGCTTTAATTTCTTCCATGGGCGTTTAAGAACGAATCTGTCTATGTTTTTAAAAGGAGGGTTTCTGATCGCGAGGTGCAATTCCACTAAAAAATGGTCTGACCAATCTACCGGAGTCGGTGGCAAGACATTGCCACTGTCAAGTTTGTAAAAATGGGGTCCAGAATGTGTCCACCCACATGCATGGGGTGGGTAACCACCTGACTTAACTGCAGCGCCTCTAAATCTGCAAGTGTACTACTAATGGCTGGGGTGTGACAAAGGTCAATATGGAGGTTGAGATCACCAAGGACACTAAAGTTAGCCGATCCTATCGCAAGAGCGCTCACTGTTTCTAGAAGAGCCTTTCTAAAAGCGGTGTCGTTATCAGGGGGTCTATAAATCAGAAGCCCAGAGAAGGTAAGGTGATGATTAACCGTAATACAGAAATGTGCACTCTCGCATCCATCCATAGCTAGTTTCTTCCAAATACAAGGGTAGCATGATTTAACTACCACTGCAATACCCCCACCCCTAGAGTTACGATTATGAGTGTAAATGGAGTATTCTGGAGGGAGTGCTAAGTTCAGTTCAACCATGGCCTCATCATGAAGCCAAGTTTCGGTCATGAAGAAAATATCTGGGGCCTCCTCCAAGATAAGGCCGTGGATTGCGGAATGGTGTTTAACCAGCGACCTAACATTGTGATTCCAAATTTTAAGATCCCGGGGAGCCAAAAGGCTCGATGGGCGGGGATACCGTGGGAGGGGCTCACTAAAAGCTCTAATAGGGGTTGGGGGATTAAGGAAAAAATTACCACATGGACACCGAAAAGGGCCACACAACGGATCAAGAGAGGAGTGCTCACAGAGTAGGGGAAACTACCGGATACTGAGTAACTCCTGCCTCATGTACAAACCTCCAACGGGTTTATGAAGCACAGTATCCCTGGCGCATGGCGCCTCCTTAGCGCTGACGGGTGCAGACGGGCAGGACTCTGGCACGACTCCGGTACAGATTTGGCGCATCTGCTGTTCGCGTCCGCTGCGCGGAGACATGACCGTCCCCTTTTATGCGCAGCTAGAGCACGTCCCAGCAATAGCCCACACCCAATATGGCCGCCGTCTATTACTCGCCTACCCGGGACCGGACACTCAGCGTCAGTACTCGGCTGAGAGTGGCCAGGCAGCGAGGGGGGGAAAGGTCTCTACAAAGTCTCAGCAGATGTCACCAGTTAAAAAGCTTATTAAATCACACAATAGTCAAAATAACACCAACATTTTTAAACTACAAGAAAAAGTGAAAGAGAGACCTCCCGGCATCCGCCTCAGGAGGGTGAAAAGAACGTACTGCCTAGCTGTCTAATATAAATTCTAAAAAATAAAAACCCTTCTACGAAAGTACTGAGAAATATTTATTATTAAGTACAACTTGTTTTGTTAGAGGACTTGCAGTTGCATTTTTGCCATTTTTAGCACTGTGCTTCATTGCACTAATTGCGACAACCCCAGAAGGAGGAACGGTTGAAATGACCCAGTAATTTGTTCAATGTCTAAAAGTTAGATTGCAGACCACTAACTATGATCAAACATGGATGATCATAACATTTGACATTGATTTGACCAACTTGAAACTTTGGGAAAGGTGTCTATATCTTTCATAAATTATATTTAGCATCTATCGTCACTGAAACAAGATATCGCATCTTCCTTTAGTACAAAATTTCACATTCCTGCGAATTTCTCCTTATGGACACTGGGTCCCAAAATGAGAGTGGATACTAAATGAGTCTGCTCAAAATAGCAAAAGTAGGACATTTATTGTCCTCCGGATGCCCTACTAGATCTCAAAATCTGCAAAGAAAATGATAATAAAATTATATGTGTAACCACATTCTTCAGTAAAAGCTATACTAACAAAAAATATATTAATAAAAATTGAAACCTCATTCAAGGTTTACTGAAATATATTTATAAACCACACTTTGTATTCAAAATGGGGAGACATATTTGATATTGTGTGGTCCAATCTATGTTTACCTGTAGAGGAGCAACCAATAATCCACAGTCTATGGAACCTTACTCAAGTAAAAAGACATTTGAACTATGAATACAGACAAAGCATTTTGAATATAAAGTCAGACAATTAATGTAAATACCCTGGCTATATGGAATAGCATGAATATAGTGTGTGTGATTATTTGCACATTAAAGCTTCAGTATGTCGGATAAACCATACAGAATTTTAAAGCAATAATATTACAACACTGTAGCCAACTCAGGTGTGGAACAACTCGGGCACCATTTGTGGTCAACAAGCTCTACCCTGGAGGATTTGAGGTGTCTCATCATAGAGGAGGTACAAGGCAATAATGGAGTGAGCAGTATATAGGAGCGAGGCAAACTGGTAGCTATTTCTCTCATTGATTAAAGAACACTTAAGTCCCTAAGTTCAGATAAGATACAGACAATCATGTGATGATTAGTTTTATAATTGTATATCATTTCTATAATTGGAAACTGTTAATGTTTCACATGTTTGTTTTCTCCAAATCCTATGTATTAGATCTTGCTGTCTTTTCTTCTCTTACGCACTTGAAATCAAAATTGACAGGCCTTTTTCTTCCCTATACAATGAATGTATTCTATGTTTGATTTTCACTAATCATATATACAGGGGACCTCATTTATGAGAAGTGATGCATCGCTGCATGAAAGCAGCGATGCATCACTTCTCAGTGCACCCTCCTTGCGACATGATGGATGCGTCATATTTACTGTATGACGCATCATGTTGCAAGGAGTTACAGATACATCAGTATTACTGACGTATCTGTAGGTGCAAAAGCGACGCATTGCTGGAGTGTGTCACAAAAGTGACGCATCTCAAGCAATGTGTCCTTTTACACGGGGCAATCCCCATGTGAAAGGGCCTGCATCAGTCTTACGCCTGCTGTGAGGCAGGCGTAAGATATTGACGCATTTGCACCCTAGAAGTGGCACTGTGAAATCTCGTAGATTTCACTGCGTCACTTCTACGAGGCTTACTTACATGGGAACGCCCACCCTGCATATATTATACCTGATGCAGGTATAATGTAGCGCAGGAGTTTACAAAGTGACGCATCTGCTTATATGCGTCACTTTGTAAATAGGGTGCAACAGGAGGCATGTTTTACGCCGCCGATGCGTCACAAAAAGTGACGCAATGGAAGCGCAAAACTGCCGCAAGGCCTCATAAATAAGGCCCAGGATGTTTTAGCAGAAAACCTTGATTTTAAGATACCAGACTTTTGCAGCATTGCACTGCTATTAGCAGCAATTAAAACTTTTCAGGAGGTTTCTCTTTATATTCTACTGATTTTACCGTGGTGGTGTCCTTAGCATGCATGCTAATGTTCTTGCCGGCCTTTATGCACAATTTAGGAGTAGACACACGTTATTCTACCAGTTTTCATCCTGAAACCGATGGACAAACAGAGAGAGTGAATCAGGAGTTAGATCAATATCTAAGACTTTATTTGATGGAACAGGAGGGAATCTGGTCAGAATTACTATGGACGGCCGAGTTTGCCTATAACTATGTGATACATGATTCGACAGGGTTTACGCCATTTTATCTGAGTTCAGGAAGGCATCCTAGTTTGGTAGTGGGTAAAAAAGATGAGTTGGTGCCAGCAGCTAAGGATTTGGTGTTGGAATTGGAGAATTCATATAAAAGGGCTCAGAAGAATTTGCAGAAAGCTAAAGAATCCTACAAGAAACAGGCTGATAAGAAAAGAAGGGTGGGTACTAAATTCGAGAATGGAGATCAGGTGTGGTTATCCACTAAACATTTGAAATTAAAAGGGAGTAGGAAATTCCAACCCCGATTCATTGGCCCTTTTAAGGTTTTAAAAATGATCAACCCAGTGGTGGCCAAATTACAACTGCCGAAACAGCTAAAAATTCACCCTGCCTTCCATGTATCCCTTCTAAAAAAAAATCCTCCCAATGCAAGACTTAGGGAAACACCAATGCCTATTTGCATAGAGTCAGGGGAAGAGTTTGAAATAAGTAAAATTTTAGATTAAAAAATCTCCAGGAAAAAAATATTTTATCTAGTGGAATGGAAGGGTTTTGGGCCAGAAGAGAGGTCATGGGAACCTTCCTCAAATGTTCATGCACCCAGACTAATAAAAAACTTTCATAAGGATTACCCAATAAAGCCTAAAATGGGGGGACCTATTTTGGGGGGAGGTACTGTCAAGACCTCGGCGGCAACTGTGCCCATAATTAATGTCAGGAAGAAAAGAAAGCAGCGTTGGAAGGAAGTGACTAAATACCCCCGTTGGTTCAGGCAACATTTGGGTGCAAGACTGACATTAAAACATTGTGTGAGGTTAATAAGAACCTCACTTGGAGAAAATGTCGGCGTGGACAAGAAACGCTCGAGTCAAGGTTCGCGGTCTAGTGTTTGTAGACTCGCAACCGACAAAGCATCCAATGCGCATGCTCCACGAAGGAGCTGCACACTTCAACTGTAATCGTGCGCGGAGTGAGTGTCTCCTCAGCGCACAGGCCTTGTAACGAATAGTTATTCAAAGTTGGACGCGAGTAGCGTCATTAGTTTAGTGATAGCATTCTGTGTAAATTGAGCTGTCCAATTTCGCATGCGCAACGTGGGAGTGTTCCGACTACTAAAATACCCAAACCTGAAGGGAGTGACGAGCGGTTACTGACCTGTGAGGTAACCCTGCAGTATTGAATTATTTTTCTCAGGAGAAGCCTTTCCAGCGGTAAGCTCAGTGTCTGAAGATCAACCGAACAAGGTACCGAGAAGGATCCTACTTTTTCCCTATAACGTCTCTTGCAGTGAACTGTTCTCGACTGACTGAGACTTTCATGACTCCTGAGGAGAGTTCTATTCTGAAGCAATCATTGTGTAATGCTTATTGAGGTGTTAAGACGAAAATTGCAGTACATGGCCTACAGCGTATAAGGAGGGGGTAAATATCAGATAACATTTTCAAAAGTAGAATCACCGTAGCAATAGGTGTGATTCGCTAACATTTTCCCTGTCATTCCTACACAGGTATTACAGAGACAGAAGTTTCATTGCCCTCCGTATAGAGAGTAGCAAAAGCCTAGTGAAAAAGGGGTAATTATTTGTATTGTAAGATGTAAGTATATGTATTCAAGTAAGACAGTAGACATCTAATAAGATTATTCCCATACAGGTGCCATAAGAAGACGCCCCATCTGCATAGACCAGAACCCAAGTGAACTCCAGTGCTGAACACGAAGGCTGTCTCTCTTTGTTTTCTCCACTTCCCCTTTCCCCCCTGTTTCAACTGTAACCCTGAGACTTCTTCGGGTGGCAGTTGTGGCGGAGGGGCATTGGGACCATCGTCGACTCCTGCGGCTTGGACTTGCAATCTGACAGAGGGGCATCTTGTTGGGCCAGAAGCAAAGGTCCCAAAGCTCAATCTTTTTATTGTGATAACTATCTCTTTTTTCTCTGAGTTTAATTAAAAGGTCTCAGTTTAATGTAATGCTTTTCAGGGTTCACCCTGACAAGTTACTGTTATTATTCCTTGAGGGGTGCAAATAACCACCACAACTAAATATCTACTTTCTTACATATAAATCTTAACCTTTTGGGTACTTGTCGTTGGGAGATTCAAAGGCCATAATATTATCTAAGGTTGAACAGTCCTTCATGAAATGACTTTGCAAAAGGGGTAAATTCACCTTTTTGACTGTCCTAGATATAATAGTTGGGCAATAAGGTGACAGCAATCTTCTCTTCAGAGTCTATTAGTGAATCATGCATAAGGTATTGCTTATGCAAATATCACCCTCTAAGTTAATTTAATAGTGTGGTTGTACCCTTCCAAGATGCAGAAATGTGACAATTGTAGCCAACAATCTTTATCAGATATTATGTCAATTGACAGACTCTTTGTATCAGGAAATGAGGAAAGTTAGGCACTTAAAATCATAGGGCCCGATTCACAGAACTAACTTAAGACAAAATCCTAAACTTACTACCATTTTCTTATTCACAGAAGGAACTTACTCATTTTGGTATTCACAGAAGACACATACTCACTTCGGTATTCACAGAAGTTAGGAGTCCTAACTTTAGGACTCCTAAATGCCTTCTGTGAATACCGAAAGTCTTAAAATTTGGATTTTTCTCAGTTTAGGAGTCCTAAATTTAGGACTCCTAACTTTACTACTAGAAAAACTGAGAAAAATCCTAGTTTTAAGGCTTTCGGTATTCACAGAAGGCATTTAGGAGTCCTAAAGTCAGGAGTCCTAACTTTACTACTACTAAATTGAGAAAAATCCTAATTTTAAGACTTTCGGTATTCACAGAAGGCATTTAGGAGTCCTAAAGTTAGGAGTCCTAACTATACTACTACTAAACTGAGAAAAATCCTAATTTTAAGGCTTTCGGTATTCACAGAAGGCATTTAGGAGTCCTAAAGTTAGGAGTCCTAACTTTACTACTACTAAATTGACTCCTAACTTCTGTGAATACCGAAATGAGTAAGTGCCTTCTGTGAATACCAAAATGTGTAAGTGCCTTCTGTGAATATCAAAATGGTAGTAAGTTTAGGATTTTGTCTTAAGTTAGTTCTGTGAATCGGGCCCACAGTTCTGGCCTCCATTTTGGGAAGTACATAAACACTGAAAAATCTATTTTATAATATTTAATTTCCCCATGGTACTGTAGCAATAGCACACTTTTAATGGTTAGGTAAAGCACAGGAAGCATTTGAGACGAGCTGCCTACATTTTCTGACTCTTATCTGGCTTGTGGTTTTATCTATATTCAGAAGGTTGTACTCGCAAAAGCAAAGCTTGGCCAACCACCTCTTTCACCAGATCCTTCTTTAATGTAAAAACCTTTTCTTGAGTAATCAGGATTTTCCTGATGATTCCTTAAAAAAGCAAGTACATATTGTGTTTTCAAGAAAAGATCTGTAATTGACTCAGTTAAGGGATTATTCTAATATTGAGATGAGGGCAAACAAGATGTGGTGCAAAAGTGGAAAGGGTTGCCCATTAGGAAGTTTTTTCTCATTGTTTAGGTAGTGTACACCGTTGCGATGGAGTAACGGATCCGCCAAGAGTAAAATAAGACCCTAAGTCCCAAGGTAGAAATCATGACCGTGTGAAGGCATGAAAAGTATCCACCTGATTCACGCACTTTGGTGCCAGCAATATTTGAATTTCTTCCAATCCAAGCTTTTCTCACCAAAACCAATGGCTTCATACAGACCCCGTCTAATGGCTATTTAGCTTTGAAAGGACTTTGGCTGACATACCCAGCAATCTTGCCTTGCTGAAAGATTTCAACTTCCATTTCAGGGACTAAGGGCCTGATTAAGGTCCCAGAGGATGGGTTAATTCGTCACAACAGCTATCCCGTCAGTTGAAATATAAATCCCATAGGATATTATAGAATTTATATTTTGGCAGACAGGATATCCGTCACTGTTTTGATGGGGTAACCCGTCCACTGAGATCTAAATCAGGCCACCTGTCAGAAGGCAAAATCTCTGACTGGGACAAATCCGGTTGGTGTATTTTGCTACTGCTAAACACTTTACCCCTTTTTGTAAGTTAGGCCTGTCTGCTCCGTGTCCTAACGACCAGAGGGTTGAGCTCATGTTTAAAGTGATACTATGCTTTACCTCAACAAGTTTGTGTCCTTATTCCTTGTGATGTCAACATATTCCCCAACAATTAATAACCCATTTTGTTACAAACCCATTATGAATGTAGCCTTAAAAAGGGGCATAACAAAGATTTTAGTGCTTTCTGCATGTCTCAGTATTTACTAAGCAACTTTTCCCACAGTATACTCACTCATAATCCTGATGTTGCTCGAATATGAATGTACCTTGAAAAAAAAAAGACAAGAGGCGTTTGGCAAATCAGGAACAGTTGGCTTAATTAAACACCTCAGCGGGGAGCACAGTTACAGATGCTGGTCTGAGGACTGTCGCAAAATACAATCAATCAGAACAGGGTTTTATACAGTTCTTTGGGTATCATAAAGTACTTCTGTAGATCCATTTCTGGTAAACAAATGCAGGCCTTGCCTGTGGAATCATAAGTAAGGCCGTCAAAGACATTTGCAGGTGTGCCTTGACCTTGCATGGATACAATGAGGGCCAGATGTGTGGCACGAGGGGCACGTGATCACTGCGTATACTGTGTGTGCCTGGTCCTGATTGATTGTGTATTCCTAACTTCATGTGGCATCTGACTTTCTGGCATTTTGGGAAAGCGTGCACCCCTCTGGCTATGTGTGTTGGAGCTAATCTCCTATTGTGGTGTTTCTGCCCTTATCTGGGTGCTGGACCTGAGTTTCCCGTTCACATGTTTGTCTGCCAGCCATGTGCCACCCCTACCTGTGACCTGTCAATCACTAACCTCAGGCTTACGTCGAGAGCCTGCCTGACCATGTATTTCTGAGTCGGGGTTGTTGGAGAGTTCATGATGGGCCAATAATAAAGTAAATCAGCACAGGGTAACGGTTGAGTCACACAGTAATATTACATTGATGATCAGACTTAAAAGAACATAAATAAATACCTCATCAGATCAAATTGCCAATAATTAGCAAAGACGGAGTTTTTGCAACCAGTGTTATGTTCTATAACATGACTTTTTAACAGTTGATTTATTACAGAAACTCAAAGCCCGTTGTCTGATGAGGTATGCTAAAACAAGTGGTTTGGTGTAACACCTGGTTGTCTAACAACTATGTTATACTTCATGATACTAGGGACAGTGATTTTGTGATGAAACCAAATAATAAAGGATGCCTCATCAAACTGCTAGCCCATGTCAAAAAGAAAGATCTTTCAAGAGTAATTCTGAAGTCATTTGATGACTTCAGCTGGGCTATACCTGTAATTATCAGGGGAAGTCATCCAACCCCATCCTGAAGTATGAAATATTTAAATGAGATGACTCCAGAGTCAGCACAGAAACTACTCCAGGATGAATTACTGACGACTTCAGTGGAAAACATGTGATGATCATTTACTACTTCAGGATGATCCTGGGATAAGTCAAGGATTAGGCTGGATTACTCTAGGACAGGTTCCTGATTACTACATGTGTTGCAGGATAGGAGACCTTGCATCATCATTAGCAATGTATCTACAATGTTCCTGAATCCTCATTTTCAACGCTCATTTCGAGCTCCCAATGTACTCTTTTCCACAGTTGCATACAATTGTATATACCACGAAACAATTGCTACAGTTGATAAATTCATTAATGCCACACACTTTTCCCATATTATTCTTAAACTTCTTTGTTGGAAATAGAGTCAGTTAATCTAGGAACAACTTTAAGAAGATCTTAGTGTTTGCTTAAAGCCTTGAAGACCTTATTGTGTTCAGTGCTAAAAGGCTAGTCTCTCTTGGGACTGTTTCCTTAGTTTTGGCACCAACGTGCGCTGCCTTTTTATCTCATTAACCCTATTCTCTGCTTGGTTCAAATATGTTTAGGATAACCTTGAATGCTTAATCTGATTTTCAGATCTCATAAATAGGTAGAATCATCCTCACCTGTGCTGCAATTCCTGCAAATTCTTACTATTTCCCCATAAAGGATACCTTTACTCACCTCTTAGGGGTGAGCACTATCTGCTCTTAAAATGCTATTCGTGGCAATTTCCTTCCAAACTAGCCTGCTCTGAATCCCATTATTGGCTACATAAAACTGTACATCCAAAAACATAAATCTTCTCCATGTCATGGCACACTGTGAAGCACACATTATGGCTGTTGTTATTTGAATGACTCACATATTCTCCAAGATCCTCCTGTTTCCTTTCCAGATGACCAAGATGTCATCTATAAAACGTCCCCAGGAAAAGATGAAACCCATCCATTTTCCTGCACTCAAGGACCAAGCATGCTCCTTCTCAAACCACCTCATGAATAGGTTGGCGTAGGAGAGAGCAAACCGTGACCCCATGGCAGTCCTTCTTATCTGGTTGTACCACTCTGCTTCAAAGGGCAAAAAATTATTCTTAAGAATCAAGTCACTCATTTCCAGAATAATTTGGGAGTGTTCCAAAAGATTAGCATTCCTATCCCTTAAAAAATGTTGCAAAGCTAGTTGTCCTCGATCATTACCTATCATGTGTATAGTCCTACTACATCAAGTGTAACAAAACTCATGCTCTCATCCCATACCACATCCTGCAGTTTGTTCAACACATCCATGGTATCCCGACTGTAAGAAGGTAGGTTCACCACCAGTGGTTTTAAGAATATGTCTACAAATTCTGAAAGATGTTCAGTCAGACTGCCAATGCTGTAGACAATAGGTCTACCCGGGTGATTATTTGGGTATTTATGGATTTTCTGAAGCGTATAAATGAAGGGGAGTCTTGGACTCGTAATATGTAAGTATTTAAATTACTTTACATCCAACAAACCCATCTCTTTCCAAGAGAAGAGTTTGTCTGAAATCAGCCTTCCCACTTCCCAAGTAGGTTTGCCTGCCAATTTCCTGTAGCAGTTAGTGTCACTCAGTTGCCTTTTGATCTCATTACTATAATCCAACCTACGTATCCCAATATTGTCTCCTTTATCCGCTTCCCTTATTACTATTGTTTGGTCACTTCCAAGATCTCTAAAGGCTTTACCACCCTCAGAAGAAATATTAGCATGCCTGTTGCGATGTGTTTTAACAAACAAATCAATTTCTGCAAATTGGTTCCCTTGGGGTACACATTTAGAAGGCAACAATAAACCACTAGTAAAATTGTAATCCATTTCAATATCCAGCATTTCGGACAATTATAAGAATAATTTATTCAAGAATGTTAACATTCGATAGGGATAAGAGCTTCTGTACATCATGCACATGACCAATTGTCAAGATCTTTTTATTACACTTTTGTGAGAAACATCACATTTATCCATAGTTGCAAAAAAGCTTTTCCTTTTTTTTTTTTTTTATTCATCATCATCAAGAATTACATTTAATGATACATTTCATTATGCAGTTTTTTCATCAAAAAAAAGAAAAAAAAACAAAGAGTTAAAAAAAAGAAAACCAAGACATGATTAGGCCAAGAATTAATGAAAAGCTAGCCAATTGCCCCCAATCAAAACGGAGAATGTCATTATTTTAATCTTTTTCAAGCCTCTCTTTCCAATAAGCGATAGGGGCCCATATCCGATTCCCCATTTGCCTTGTCTTCCATCCTTTTTTATCGTACAAGGCTTTTTCTAATGCATATACAGCTAATAATCGTGATAGCCATTGTTGAAATGTTGGCGGATTAGGGTCTTTCCACATTGTTGCGACACAAAGTCGGCTCAAAGTCATCGCTATATATATAAACTCAAATTGGGGTATTTCTACACCATCCCTAGTTACCCCCAGAACCATAACTTCGTTAGTTATAGTAATTTTAATCCCTAGTGCTCTATCCAAAAATTGCTCTATTGAGCTCTTAAATAAATCCAAGGCGGGGCATGCAACAAACATATGTATAGTATCTGCCTGTGTTGCCTGGCATCTTGGGCAAACCACTCCCGTCGTTCCACCCCATTGAGCAATTCTATGTGGGGTGTAATAGAGCTCGAACATGGTCTTATATTGCTGGACTTGTAAGGTGGCTACTCTTAACACTGAATTTAATAGCTTGAACGCTTTTTCAACCTCGTTCCCAGATAAATTCAATTTAATGTTCCATTTTTCTATAACCTTTGCACAATCGTCCTCCTTATGCCTGGTCAATTTCCCGTATACCTGGGATATTGAGCAGCCCTTCTTATCTCTTAGGATTTCCATGATTTCTACTCTCCTATAATTAATATCCCCTCCCTGTTTTTTTACCAAAGCTGATCTTATTTGAAGGTATTTAAAAAAGTCCCTGCGATCTAAGCTATATAACTGCTGTGCTTGATTAAATGTTATGAAACCTGTTATACCCATAAGGTCACCAATCATTTTTACCCCCATCATATCCCACCTCTTCATAACTGGATCATGAAATACCTCTGGCAACAGCTGATTATTAAATAACGGGGTGTAATAATTCATCCTCCCCATTTTCATTTTCTTCTTGACAGTTGACCATACTGCCATTGCCGCACCTAGAGTCTTGAACTTGACTTTTTTGTAATAGCTACCTTCATTGAACGAAAGAAGCCACTTATTAGAGTCCTTAATCAATAACTCATATATATCAGGGACGCTCTCTCCTACTCTCCACCGATCCTCCATACTTCCACCCACTAACCCTCTGATATATTGCAGGACAGTCGCCCAATAATAAACCCTATAGTCAGGTGCCGCCAGGCCCCCTCGCTCTCTCGGTAACAACAGAAATTTCAATGCTCGCCGCGTTTTGCCTTTAGCCCAAATGAAGCGATTTGTGAGTCCTTCTATTTCACAAAACCAGTTATTATTAAATTTTAGTGGAATGGTGCGGAACAGATATAGTACTTTAGGCAAAAAAATCATTTTTATTAAGTTGCATCTGCCAATTGTTGTTAAATGTAGATTATTTAATCTATCTAAGTCCCCTTTAGCCTTTTTTATTACCGGCCCCAAATTCATTTCCACTACCTTTGAGAGATCTGAAGTTATTGTTATCCCTAAATAGGTAGCTGAGTCTGTAATTCTTTGATCCACCATCGTTACCTTTTTATTGATTACTATTTGAGTTTTGCTCTGGTTTAATTTATACCCCGAGAGCGCCCCGTAAGCCATTGCTTCCCTTTCTATTTCTAACAGCGCTACTGCTGGATCCGTAGATGTTATGGCTAGGTCGTCGGCATACCCTAAAATTTTTGTTTCAAATCCATTCAAAACAACAGGCAGAATATTTTCATTTAACTCTATCTTTCTTATGAAAGCGTCTATATAAAAGGCAAAGAGTAACGGGGAGCAGGGGCACCCTTGCCTGGTACCCCGTCCAATCTTTATTATCTCGCTCTGCTCTCTCATAATCCTTAATCTTATCGTGGGGTTCTTATATAGAGCTCTCAGAGCCCCAATACAGACATCTCCTATGTTTGCCTTCCCCAAAGCCGCCCAGAGGAAGCCCCACGAGACCCTATCAAACGCTTTTTCAGCATCTAACAAAATTAAAGCCATAGGGTCTCGTGAGGTTGCCATCCCGTCAAACAATGCACACACTCTTCTAATATGGTCCGCTGTACCCCTGCCTGGGATAAACCCATGCTGTCGGGGAGAGATAATCTTGCCTATGACTGCACTAAGGCGATTAGCTAATATCTTAGAGTAAACCTTAGTGTCGCTGTTCATCAGACTTATAGGTCTGTATGACCCGGGATCGGTTGAAATTTTGTTCTTTTTTAGGAATACCACCATAGTTGCTTCCCCCCAAGACTCGGGAGGTGTCTCCCCTCTTTGCGTAGCTACCATTAATTGATAGAGATCCTCTTCTATACTAGGGAGGAATTTTTTATAAAATTCAAGCGGTATAAGATCAGGACCCACAGCTTTCCCAGCAGGTAAATCTTTAATTGCTGCCCGTACCTCTTCTATCGAGAAATTGATTTCCAACTCCGCTCTATCCTCCATTGTCAATTTCTCTACTTGCGCACTTTCTAAGTAATTCTCTATTTCACCACCTGCAGCGCCACTTTCAGGATTATATAAATTCTGATAAAACTCTTGGAAAATAGAGCATATCCCCCTTGGTGTTGTCGCTGCTATCCCTGCCACGGAGTTGACCTGTAAAATTTCTCCTTTAGTGGCCGCCTGTCGTGTCCTAATAGCTAAAATACGCCCTATCTGTTCGCTAAACTCGTATTGGTCCTGTTTCCACGCCAAATATTTTCCGTCCGCTTTGACTGCGAGCAACTCTCCCACAGCTGCCTTTGCTATTGCCACCCTTTGTAGTATTCCAGCGACCTCTTGTCTGGCCTCAATTGCTTTAATTAATTTTTCTTCAATAGCAGCGACTGATCTCTGTTTGCCCTCCATTTCTTCTTTCTCTAGTTTATTTCATTTTAATGTAAAGCTGATAGTCTCCCCCCTTATGCCAGCCTTCATAGCATCCCAAACTATTCTGGGGGAAGCAGGTCCTCTGTTTACCTTTAAATATTCTTTTAACCAGCTATCCATCTGGGTAACATACTTAGAATCAAGCAGCAGAGCTCTCTCGAAGGTCCAGCTAGATCTCTCTTTTTGTTGATTTGTGATGGCAATATCTAATATCAGAGGACTGTGGTCTGATACCACCCGTGGTAATTTTCTAACCTTAGAGATCATCATCAATACTGGTGATACCAGAAAATAGTCCAATCTAGCTAAAGATTTGTGTGGCGCAGAATAATAGGTGCTTCCCCCTCCCCCAGTATTTTGCTGTTCCCATATATCCATAAGCCCGTTATCCTGCATCATCTGTATTAGTGCCCTATGACTTTTCTTTTTTCGACCTGTAAATCTAGTTGGATAATTTTTCCACAGACCATATAAGCCGTTAATATTCAAGTCTCCACAAACTATAATCGGCATAGGCCAGTTTGTCAATTGTGCGTTAATATGATCTAAGGCCTCTGGATCATCGACTGTTGGAGCATAGATGGAGCAAAGTGTAAAGACAAACTCTTGCACCTTGCATTCTATTATGACCCATCGACCATGGGGATCTGCCTTCTTTTTTTTACAGTCACCATGCCGCCCCGTGCTAATACAGCCACCCCCCGTGTCCTAGACCCTTGCGTTGTACATATTAAAAGTTGATACCCTAGTTGCTCTAGCAGGAATTTTTGAGATATCTCAATATGTGTCTCCTGTACACATATAATATCAGCGTGTATTGCCCTAAAGTATTCTTTCAGCTCTCTCCGTTTTTTAGCATCGTTCAGACAACTTATATTGATTGTGACTATCCGCATAAAGTTTGATTTTTTTTCCCCTTTTCCCACTTAAATCCCCTCCTTCCTCCTTCTCTATAATTTCTTGATGATGATGTCGTTTTCTCTCTCTTTTCTCCCCCTAGACCCCCCGTAGGGTAGCCCCTCCCTCCCTCCCCTCCACCCAGTGAGGCAAGCAGACCAATAGGTCTCTGTGATGGAGTCTGACTGTCAGCCTCCCTAAGCCTTAAATCCTTTAACTTTTTTTTTTTCTGGTGCATTATACAACAATATCGTCCGTTTCTTCTTCTGTTATTATACCCCTCCTTCATTTTCTACCCTTTTTTTTTTTTTTTTGTCCTGCAGAATATTCTTTCCCCCTCTTCATACAGTCTCCAAGGTCCATTGTGCTGTCACCTTTCCCCCCATCACCAATATCTGAATAGATCTACATGACCATGAGGCCCATAATATTTCTTATATTTCCTGCTTCAGGCAGTGGTACTAATCTTTTTTTAATGTATCCATATACGCCTTTGCTTGTACTTCAGAAGTGAATACTCTAACCGTGTTTTTATATATAATCTTCAACCTGGCAGGGTTCATCAAATAAGCCTGCAATGCCATTTGATGGCATGGATCTAGCAACTCTCTCAGTCTCCATCTCCTTTCCACTGTTGTATGACAATAATCTGGGGTTGTAAAGAAGGATTGGCCATCGAACGAGCATTTAGAGTTGGGACGGACTTTGCCATACACTTCCTCCCTTAATAAGAAGTTTCCAAAAAATATCAATATAGCTCTTGGTCTCTGTGGTCTCTGGGTTCCTCCCTGAGCCTGAGCCTGTGTCTCTTTCCTCTTCATCATCATTGGGAATCGATGTACTCTTTGGACTTCCTTCTCCCAGTCCCAATGACTCAGTTCAGGAAAGGCTCCTTTCAACATCTTCAATACATAGGCTCTCACATCATTCCCTTCCTTTCCTTCTTCAATACCCAGAACTCTTAGATTATTCCGCCGTTGGCGGTTTTCTAAGTCTTCCAATTTCCATTGGATGTCAGAGAGTTGCTGTTCGTGTCCTTTCGCCTTGGCAGTATCTTCTGCATGTCGATCTTCCATGGTGCTGATACGGTCCTCTAGATGGGATACCTTCGTTTTTGTGTCTGAGCAGATTTTGGCTATTCTTTTAATTGAGCCTTGCAGACTCCTGGTTGCGAGCCGATTTTTCCTCCCCTCAATCTTCGTTGCCTCTTGGAGTTGTTTTATCGAATTTAATATCAACTGCAGCGGAGGAGCTTCCATTTCTGGCTCTCCGACATCCCCCTGCATCGGTGGCTCCGGATAAACCTCCTGGGTGGCTGAGTAATCCCATTTTAGATTTGTTGCGCTACCCCTTCCGCTTACACGCCTTTGCCCGCTAGATGCTTTTTCCTGTGACTGTGTATCTCTTTGTCGTTTTGAGAGCCTCTTTCTTCTAATGGCTATGTCCTTTTCTTTAAGGGAGACTCTACTACTCCCTGAGCTAAGACCAAGACTGGCGTCTGTAGAGGCCTCCTCATCACTCTAGGGCAAGATGGCGTCTGACTAGTGGCAGTAGAGAATGCTCCCGATGCCAAAAAACGAAATGAGGCTTTAAATGGTGTATTGAGGCTACATACCCCATGGAAGCAGCCCCCAGCGCAGGCGATCTTGTGTCAGCGGCCGAGGGGTTGATTTACGAACTTCTGGCGGCGACAGCGACATTGTTTGCAGAGCTCCGAGAATGGAGAGCCGGGTTGGGAGCCAGGCTGATATCGGACGCAGATAGAGGAACGAGCGTAGCGGGCAGTGAAGAGAGCAGAGTCAGAGAAGCTGAGAACGGCTGTAGGAGTGCATCTCCTGGAGAGGAGCTTGCAGGCAGTGTATCAGCGTTTTCTCCGAGATACTCAAGAACAGCCAGCGGTACCCCTAGCAACACTTCCAGGATGCCGCCGAAAGTAACGCGAGGGGGGAAAGGAAGAGTCCCGGATGCAGAACAGATAAGTAATAAATTACCTGCACCCCAGAAGGAGGTGGAGAAAGTCAAGACTATTGAGGATGCTGAAAATGGTGAGAAACCTCCAGGTGAGAGCGGGGGCGCAACACTAAACATGGGGACCTGGAGTAACATTAGGGGAAAGAAAGTTTGGGTGCCAGGCTCAGTCTCAGGCTCGGAGACCCTGACAAGCACTATTCATATGGCCCGGGTTGCAAATCCTGGTGGAAATATAGGAGGCACTAAATCCATCACGGGGTATTTTTCCCCTGTCAGCCAAGACACTACAGCTAATATAGCTAATATAGCCAATGTAGTCAATACAAACGACAAAACCGTGCCGGCCCTGGAAAAGAGAAAGAGGGAAAAAAACACGGCTGCCCGCAAAGGTAAAGTATATACGCAAGAAAATTCACGAAAGGCCCCTGAGACGCAGGATATTAACTCTGAGGCGCAGTGGGGAGAGATTATGGATGGTCGTGAAATTGAAGAAGAGCTCGATAAGGGAAGCACAGAGCTGAACCCAGTGGTTCCTTTAGATCAAGTACAAGGCCGAGTAGGCCTCCTTGGAGCTGAAGTAGCAGGATCAGAGATGATTAGTGCGGAGAGTACAACAGGCATGCCAAATATAGAAGTATTATTAACTAAGAATCTGATTCTGGGGGCTGTCGCAAGCAGTGGCCCCAGTGGCACTGAGAATAACGTAGATGCAGCTGACAACTTCTTCTCAGTGACTGATGGGTCTGAAGATATTCTATCTGAGCTAGAAAGAAGCAAAAAAGCTTTTCCATTTCAATCTTTAAACAAATTTAAACAAATCAATTTGGAAATCAGTGAAGTTACATGGTGTGTCAGGACAAAATGTAAGCCTCTGTTTCAGAACTCGCAATTCTACCTGGCTAAGATTTCTGTCAGATAGATTACTAACCTGTAATGTAGTAGACTTATCTGATACTAGCTTATCCGTCCTAGCGTCTGATCCTACATCTTGTTCCTGTTCTTACTTCGGGTGCCCATTCTGGTATTTTCTGTATTTACATTTCCCCCTCAGTGTTTAATTCTTTCCTAGCTTCATCCGCTGTATCTCCTTGGAAAAAGAAGAACTTCTTTGGTACACTCCTGATGAAATAATTTTGGGGAATACATGGTTTTGAGCAGTGGATTGTAGACTGCTTGGATGAACAGGTTTCTGTAGACTTTGGGACAATAGGTGTGGGGGCACATATATTAACAGCTGACAACCTGGGCCAACATGAGCATCGAAGACACAATCAAGACCATGGGCACAATCCACTCTGGCTCACCGTCTGACCCTTTTCCACACCACATCTTCAACAAAGCTGGCAGGTCCATCGGACCCCACCTACGCAACATCATCAATCTCTCCTTTGAGACCTTGACCTGCCCTGAAAGCTGGAAACACGCCGAGATCAACGCCCTACTGAAGAAACCCAAGGCGGACCCGAGCGAACTGAAAAACATCTGGCCCATCTCCCTGCTTCCGTTCCCAGCTAAGGTCATCGAGAAGACAGTCAAACTCCAGCTCACCCGCTACCTCGAAGACAACAGCATCCTGGACCCCTCGCAGTCAGGTTTCCGCAGCAACCACAGCACCGAGACCGCCCTCATCGCCGCCACAGACGACATCAGGATCCTACTGGACAACGGCGAGACGGCAGCCCTCATCCTCCTGGACCTCTCTGCCACCTTCAACACCGTCTGCCACCACACACTACGCACACGGCTCCACGACGCAGGCATCCGAGACAAGGCCCTGGACTGGACCTCCTCCTACCTCTCCGGCAGAACCCAGAGAGTCTGCCTCACCCGTTCCGAAGCCTCCGAGATCATCTGCGGTGTCCCGCAGGGATCCTCCCTCAGCCCGACGCTGTTCAATGTCTACATGGTGCCTCTCGCATGCATCACCCGACATCACGACCTCAACATAATCTCCTATGCCGACGACACGCAACTGATCCTCTCCCTCACCAAGGACCCCCTCACCACCAAATCCAACCTCCACCAGGGAATGAAGGCCTTCGCTGACTGGATGGAGGATAGCCACCTTAAACTGAACACAGACAAGACAGAGATCCTCATCCTCTGGCCCAACCCCTCAGCATGGGATGACTCCTGGTGGCCCGCATCACTGGGGACACCCCCCGCACCCACCAACCACGCAAGCAACCTGGGAGTCATCCTTGACTCGAAACTCACCATGGCCAAACAAGTCAACGCTGTCTCCTCCACCTGCTTCAACACTCTCCGTATGCTCTGCAAAATCTACAGATGGATCCCGACAGACACAAGGAAAACAGTCACCCAGACCCTAGTCAGCAGCAGACTCGACTACGGAAACGCCCTCTACGCCGGAGCCCCGACCAAGCTCATCAACAGACTGCAAAGAATCCAGAATGCCTCTGCACGCCTGATCCTCGACGTCCCGCACCGCGACCACATCACCCCCCACCTGAGGAACCTGCACTGGCTCCCTGTCGACAAAAGAATCTCCTTCAAGCTCCTGATCCACGCACACACGACACTCCACAAGACCGGCCCAGTCTATCTCAACAGTCGACACTCCTTCTACGTACCCAACAGGAAACACCGCTCCGCAGACCTCTCCCTGGCTACCCTCCCACGCATGCGTAGAACCACAGCCAGAGGCAAATCCTTCTCCCACCGCACCGCCAAGACCTGGAACACCCTCCCCCTCATCCTACGACAAACCAAAGACCTTCTAACCTTCAGGAGACAACTCAAGACCTGGCTGTTTGACCAGTAGCAACAGCACCCCCTTCCTCCCCACCCTTCGGTGCCTTGAAACCCTTGCGGGTATGTAGTGCGTCTATCAGATGTCACCATTTTCCTGTCCACTTCTGTCAATCAAACTGCCACATTCTGCCACCAGTTCCTCAACCCAATTTCCTCCAATCCCACCCTTTTTTGGCAACCATGTACTCAAAATATGAATACCTGTCCTCTTCTGTCATAATCATTGTGTGTTGTGTCACATTGAAACACTCATTAGGTTGTCCCTTTTGTCATTCCGCCTTTTTTCTGACATCAGCAAAATGGCTGAAGTACTGGGTATTTTAGTCCCAGCGGTGCAGGGGCACACACCCTATGACTTCTGGGTTCACCCTGTTCCAGACCTACAGAAACACAGAGTCTTCTGGGTGAAGTCAAAGATCGTTTATTGGCTGCAGACCAATTACAGGTATCCTAGAAGTACAACAGTGTGTATGTTCTCAGGAGACTGCTCAAAATCATAGAAACGGACTTCATCTTAAATACACTTTTTCTTGCCTCAAGCATACATTCCTAGGTTTTATGATACGGCAATATACAAGTGTACATTACAAACGAAAAGGCAGAGTCATGATGACCATCCCACATTCCAGTTCGGCCAGCCCACAATGATTTACACAGCAAGGTTCAGATCCCACATTAGATAATCGATAGGCCCCAATAAACATGAGCATCTCCTGTTTTGGGAAACAAGCCATAAAGCAGGAACAAGCAGGTGCAAAAGTGATTAGCCGGAGGCTTGTGTGTGATGAAAGGACTTTATGGTGCGCTGAGCCCTGATGCTAATCACAGGTGGCCGGAGGAAGGGGAGCTCGTGAGACCAGTTTGACCTGGGGCAGCAGAGCCAAGCTGCCCAGGTCACAGAAGAGTCATGGAAAGGCACATGGATTGCAAGGCCCGTAGTTGCTTCATTATAGCCTATGTGAGGGCAATCACAAGATGGCCCCTGCCTCCAAAATGGAACCCGCGTAGTGAAGCAGAATAACGTGTACACAGTGCATTCATAGCTAGAACGATATATAAAGCACTCGTACATACCGCATTAACCATTTGCGGTTTGCTAATACCAGGATAGACAGTGGTGGGGCCCTGTCCCCTACGCGGTAACAGAGATTAAAGTACAACAGACCCTCCTTTTGCCCTTACATAGGCAATCACTATACTCATCTTAATCCGAGTCTAGGTCAATGTTCACAAAGTCATGGAGATGTTGCTGTAGCATCATCCTATTACTTAGCTCGTCCCTCGATACAGGTTTCCTTACATATAAGGTAGCACAGAGGCTACATATCGCAGGAGCACACTGTATGCACAGACAGAACAGGAAAAGAATGGCTAAGATCATTCCAATGACCATTAGAACTTTCCAACCCCAGGCAGATATCAGTTCCCAGAACCACCCCACCAGTGACCAGTCTCCCTTATCCACGTGTATGGATTCAGATATTTTATGGAGTTTGGAGATGGCTTGATAGACTGTTGGAGCGTTATCTGGTATGAAAATGCAACAACTGGATTGGATAACCTTACATACCCCACCGCGGTCTGCAAGAATAACGTCTAGAACCATGCGGTTCTGCAAAGTCATAAGGCGATCCGCTTGGAGCTCAGCGGTCAGATTACCAAGGGCACCAGCCGTCACATTGACAGTGGATTCAACCACACGAGTCAGTTGTCTCAGGTTCCTACTATTTACCATAGGTCCCCAAAATGGCAGGAAACCCAAGAAGAAGTCTCCTGCTTCCTGACCGGCAGTATCCTCCTTACTAATCACACCTCTCACAACTCTGGTTTTGTGATAGTCAGCGGAAGCAGTAAATGTTGGCGGTAGCAAGTTCGCAATATAACATGTGCCCGAGAAATCAGGGGGCAACCATGTATATGCTCGGTCATTGCAGATGAAATATGTACCCTTGGCAGCCAAAAACGCAGGGGAAAACTGTGACGGGAAAGTGTACGTTTCAGTACAGTCACTTCTTCCCAGTTGGGCTCTAGGATTCTGACCATTACCCTGTAAGCAGAACCGACCTATGTGGGGTACGACCCAGATTGGAGATGAGATTTTTCGCTGTCTTTCACCCAGATTAATTCTATACCCCGTCACGTTCCACCCTACATAAGCTCTCAGCTCTTCTTTGGGAATGGATGAGTATGCATCAATATCCCTACTCATATCGGCAATTCCTCTCACTAAGGCTTTATTATTTGTACTAGGTCTGATGGAACGCGGTTGTCGCGGGGAGTAGGCATCTAGAGCGTAGAGGAACATGGTCTGGAATGCCCATGACGATCCATTGTAACTAAAGGGCAGCACCAAATAGGGAATACCCTTGTTAATGGTATGTGGCATTAACCCACAGACCCAGCAATTGGTCGTATTCATTACTAGTTGGTGTTGGTGCAAGAGCTGGATAAACGAGTTATTTACAAACTCTGATCGTCTGGTTTGTTCGTGCTCAGGCAGAGGGTGAAAAGAGTGAGAGGAGGCAGTAGAAAGAGGTATAGGCTGTACAGTGGGCGCAGTGGTCTTTTGAGAGGAGAAAAACACAAATCCTACGATGAACATTATTATACTACACAGTGTAAATAGGCACAAAAATACAAAACATTTACTTTTTACAATTCTACACATCCTTGCTTTAAAGTTCATTTCCTCAACGGGTCTCTCCATCTTAAAAAACTCCATCCTCTAATCGGGCCGCTCGCGGCGGATGAGTTTCTTCTGCTAAGGAGTACGCCTGTCAGTCCAGGGAAACGCCCTAGACCAACCAGAACCGTTGACCTAACGTCTTCGGCCTGTACCCCAAAGTCTTGGCACCGCGACCCTGCGGCTGAACCCGGATGGTGGTTCGAAAAACAAAAATCAAGAAAGTCCTTCAGATGGGAGAGCTAAAATGTCAAAAAGGAAATAGTAAGGAAATCTTTATTTGTCCATAGGCCTTGGTCTCAAATTATAGCGGAGACGGCCAGGTGCTGTTTGGTCTTGGAACAAAAGTTCAGGCTCTGTGGTGTCCAATCGATTTGATGGTGGCACAGCTTCTTGCAGAATATTGTCACTCTCTTGGTCTGAAACTGTGTCTTTTATGCGTGCATCACTGAATGATACAAAACGAGGTACAGTGTCTGTCTCAGAGTCGGCGATACCCTCCTGGACCCACCGGTCATATGGCAGGGGCAAGGGAACTACCTTGCAGTGTGTGCCGTGGATCCAGTGTTTCTTCCCCTTCACTCGCACCGCTGATCTTGTTGATAAAAGGACAAGGTGAGGGCCGATCCAGCGAGGCTCGTCGTTGCTCTTGCGCTGGAAGTTTCTAATCAGCACCCATGTGCCAGGGTCGATAGGGTGTCCAGGAGTTTCAGAAGCTTGAGGAAGAGTATCATGTACCTGTTGGTGCAAAACACGCAGTTTAACAGTCAAATCATACAGGTAATCGAGTAGTACTGGATGCTCGATCTCACTAAATTTCGCCGGTCTTGGCACGCCCCATACATTAGCCGGGCGGCCAAAGACGACCTCATAGGGACTAAGTCCCACTCGTGAGTGTATGGTCATTCTGGTGGACAGGAGTGCTAAGGGCAGGGCGTCAGGCCATTTAAGACCGGTGCTTGCCTGGATTTTGGCCAGCTTAAGTTTTAGAGCACCGTTGTAGCGCTCTACTAATCCAGCTGATTGGGGGTGATTTGCAGCGTGGAACTTTTGCTTTATACCTAGCCCTTCACACACATTCTTCATCACTTTACCCACGAACTCACTTCCATTATCACACCACACCATTCTTGGCATTCCAAACCTGGGAAAAAACTCCTTCACAAGAGCTTTGGCTGTGGACAGGGCAGTGTTATCTTTCAGAGGATAGGCCTCTACCCATTTGGAGAAAGCACAAACAACCACCAGTACATATTTCAGGTTGTTGCACCTTTCCATGTGGATAAAGTCCAGCTGCAAAACTTCAAATGGGTATGATGGGGGTGCAAAATGACCAGCTGGAGTTGGGGTTCCCCTACCAGGGTTGTATTTCAAGCATACCATGCAATTCTTGACCACATTCTCTGCACACTTGGGAATCCCAGCATTCTGCCATACTGGAGCCAACAACTTACAAATTCCTTTCGTACTGATATGTGCCATCCCATGTGCCATTGTAACTACTGAAAGCACATATGCATCGGGCAACAACCATCGCCTATGTTCTGTCAGATCAATCCAACAACCATTCTCATCTAACTTACCCACACTTTCTCTCCACTTGCTTAATTCTTTCTCTGTAGCTTCAGCTTGAAGCGACTTCACACTCTCTATTGTGTTTTCACACATCCCAACATCATCAACCCATCTTGCGGGGCCTGCAATATACATTCTAGTCTTTACATTCTGTGCTGTTTCTTTCGCGATCTCATCAGCAAACGCATTCCCACGTCCAACATCATCTGTGATTTTCCTGTGCGCACTGCATTTCATAATCGCAACTTGTAATGGTGGGGTCAGTGATTCAAGGAGATCATTCACCAGCTTGCCATTCTGAATTTTAGCTCCATGCGACGTCAGGAACCCACGTTCTTTCCACAGTCGTCCAAAATTGGGAGCCACGCCAAAGGCGTACTGGCTATCCGTGTATATATTCACTCTCATTCCTTCAGACAACACGCACGCTCTCGTGAGGGCGATTAATTCTGCTGCTTGGGTCGAATTATGTGGCACTCGTGCAGTTTCCACGACCGCGTGTAACGTCGTGATAGCATATGCAGCAGTCGTATCACCATTAGGGAGCTTGAAACACGAACCATCCACCCATAAAGTACCATCACACTCAGTCAGGGGAGTATCTTTTAGATCTACTCTCCCTTTCGTCTCTTCTTCTGTTCTGAACAGACAGTCATGTTGCTCATTCTCATCTAGGTCTGCTGGATTTGGCAATAACGTAGCTGGATTCAGCATGTTGCATCTCTTTATGTGTATGTGATTTGCTAACAGTGTGAGCTCATAGCCTGATAATCGCGCACTAGTCAAGTGTTGTGTCTTGGTTCTGTTTAATAATGTGTCTACAGCATGTGGAACCATAATGATCAATGTGTTGTCCATTACCAGACCAGCAGATTGTCGGATAGACATAGCTGCAGCAGCTGTCGTTCTCAGACAGCTTGGCAATGCCCTCGCTACAGGGTCCAAGGTTGATGAAAAATATGCGCATGGGCGCGGTCTGTCACCAAAAGGCTGTGTTAACACTGATAATGCGCAACCATCTTTCTCGTGAACATACAATGTAAAAGGCTTGTTGTAGTCAGGAGTACCCAACACAGGTGCTGAACACAATGCATTGCGCAATTCCACAAAACTTTTCTGGCACTCTTCAGACCATGGGATAGGATTCGGTGTGTCTTTGCATGTTAAGGCTAACAAAGGTTTTGCCAACAAGGAAAAATTTGGGATCCAGTGCCTACAGTATGAGGTAATACCCAAGAAAGCACGCACTTCTCTCTGTGTTCTTGGCACACTCAACTGCGCAATGGCTTGAATTCTTTCTGGGGTCAGTTTCCTTCCCTCCTTCGATAAGAGATGACCTAAGTAGGTCACTTCTTGTCGACAATATTGCAGCTTGGAGAGAGACACTTTATGATGGAAAGCAGATAAATGGCGCAACAATGACAATGTGGCTTCTTTGCAGATCTTTTCAGTATCCGCGGCGATTAGTAAATCGTCCACGTACTGAATCAGAATAGCGCCACTAGGTAAAACAAGTGCATCAAGCTGCGCTTTCAAAGCTTGACTGTATATGGATGGACTCTCACAGTAGCCCTGGGGAGCGCGTTTGAAGCGGAAGCTTCGGCCTCCCAGACTAAAGCCAAAAATGTCTCTGCTCTCTTCTGCAATTGGGATGCTAAAGAAAGCATTCTTTAAATCGATCACTGAAAACCATGCAGCAGAGGCTGGAATCATCGTTAACAAGGCAGTTATATCAGGGACAACTGGAAACTGTGGCACAACAATCTTATTAACCTCTCTAAGATCAATCACAAATCTGTAAACAGGTGGCTGTGAAGGGTCCGTTCGTTTTAAAACAGGTAAAATCGGCCTATTGCAAACGTTGCCTCTTGTCTCTTCAATTACACCCTTATTAATCAAATCGCTGACAATGTCTAACAATGCTTTCTGGCCTTCATTAGAGATCTTGTACTGGGGAATACGTGGCAGTGTGACATTAGCCTTTAAAGTTACCACGTATGGCGGTATCTCCAAGAGGCCCACATCATTGGGACCAGTAGCCCAAAGGACATCCGGAAGGGATGACAATTCAGGCGGCATTGTATTTTTAGACAAGTACATCGGGGAAATCACTTTCCTGCCTAATGTAAGTTGTACCCCTGACGGTGAACAATACAGTGTAGCATGTAATCTTTTCAACAAATCTAACCCTAGCAAATTCTCACCACAACCTGTTGTTAGAATCAGGGGTGCTTTCAGCTCGCAAGGTCCAATAGAAAGTGACATGGGACTAGAAATCGGGTTTCTAACTGGGGCGCCAGAAAAACCTACTGAAACATTTATATCGCCAGACAAAGGTGCGCCAGGGAGTTTTGAATGCATGATTGAACTCTTTGCAGCACCAGTGTCTAGCAGAAAGGGCTCCGTTACATTTGCTGTAGTCACCTCAACATACGGTCCGCTCTGATCCACTGGCACTGAAACAACTCCCTCTCTCTGTCTACGGCTGTCCTAGTAACCGTTATTTTCTGCATCGCCGTCCTCTGCATAATAATCATTATTGTAGTACTGCGCTGTATTACTAGTCGCGTTAGCTTGCTGGTCAAAACTATTGATGGTATTTTGAGGCGGCAGAGGACGCGCGTTCTGGGGAGCATTTCCACGCCCTCTGCCTCTAGGAGCTTGCTGACCACCCCTACCTCTTGTGCCATAAGCATTACCATTCCGCTGCATTAATTTAGGGCAACTATATTTAAAATGATGACCTTCCTCTTTGCAGTATGAACATTGGTTGGGACCTACAGGGACACGTGGTTGATAATACCCATTCATTTGCTGATTGTTCTGAAATTGTTGGGGTTGGTGATAGACACCTTGGGGCTGCCTATAATTATTCTGACCTCCACGTGGCGGATAGGCCTGCTGCAAAAGGACCTTTGTCTTTAGTTCCTTCGTTTTCTTATCTGTTCTATCTTTTTCATCCTTATCTCTGTTCTCGTAATACTGTGCAGTAGCCAGTATTTGCGCTGAAGAGGAAACAGCCCAAGAACTTTCTGAATCTTTTAACTTTTTACACAGGTCAGGAAGTAAATTCTGCACAAATTTATCCACAAATAACCGTTGGCCACCCTCAGTACTCATATCTTGCCCACTGTGATCAATAAACGTTTCTTCAAACCTGGTAAAGAAGTCTGACACTGTTTCATCTTTCTTCTGCTTGCATGCAGATAGCTTGTCCCAATTTACGCGCATCGCGGGCATTATTGTCTTCATATACGTGATGATTCTACCAGGGAGTTCTGCTATTAAAGGCTCAGGTTTTGCGCCACCAGTTTGTCTAGCGTCAGCGGCAATAATATCAGCCCATGTAGCACCTAGTTCTGCATCGTGATCTGCATTACGAATTGATCCCCATAGGGGCTGTGGAACAACATTACCAAACAACATGTCTATGTCGGCCAGATTCATAACGCATGACCCTGCCGTCTGTGACAACTCTTTATAATATCCTGCAGGGTTTTTACGGGGATCAGGCAATGTCTGCTTAAGCGCTAGCACCTCAGAACGCTTCCATGGAACATGCACCCAAACACGCTGGAAATGCGCTGGCACAGCAGCGATACCGGCACCGGCGTCAGCTGCAACTGCTTCCTTCCATACCGGGGGAACTTCTCTCATGGGGTATTGTCGCGCTTTTACCTTCTTCCCCACAAGGACATCTTGTTCAAATAATGACTGTTGACAATCAGCATTCCTGAAGGATAATACAACCGCAACTGCTTTATCTACCTCGCGATCCACAATTGTACCAGTTCCAAAATCGAACCTCACTCTACACAACTCCTGCGGGCTCGGGTCTTTACCACTATCCTCCAATTCTTCACAGAGAATTTCGCACATTTTCTCAAACACATATCTCTGTTTTGGGGCATCCCATTGATGGAAAACGTTGACAACTGATTCCACATCATACAGTGAAGGGAAAACAATCCATCTACGCGCCATGCGATCTATTACCTTTTTCTCATCGGGGTTAGGCAATTGACTGCGCAATTGCTTACGCTGTAAACCAGGAGTCGCACCAGATGACTCAAAGAGAGGAGACATTAATGTAGTAACCACATTAGCTAAGCGCTGTCGCGCTGAAGGAGAAGCTGAGGCGAAAACAGGGGGATAAACAGAGGGGAGAAAAGAGGATGCAGAAACAGGTACTGGAGTGGTGCAAGGAAGAGTATCAGGGGAGGCAGTCAATATGCTAGGCAAAGTCGCAGGAAGCGCGGGGGCAGTTGTAAACACAACTGGCGGCCCTTGAGAAGGCTGCGCTATAGGGATAGGAGCCGGCTGCAAAGCAACTGGCGGTAGCGGCAAGGCTTGCAGTATATTGACTGGAGGTGGCATATTCACAAGCTGGGGAGGCGCCGTGGCATTTTGAGCATACGGGGGTGGCGAACTCAACAAATGCGACATCAGGGGATCTTTCTCCTTTTCTTCTAACTCATTCTGTTTAGAGTGCGGTAAAGCTGGGTAACATTTGTCGATCCCTAACTTACGCTGCCTGTGCAATTGCTCATTCATCTGCTCCTCCTCATTGTCTTTGAATTGTACAGCTGCTTGCATTACTGTCATACCTCTCTCCCTTTTATTCTTTTTCGCTAGCTTAATTTCCTTCTGTTTGGCTTCCTTTCGCCATAAGCGGAAAGAATCAAACATCGCCGGCCGGGCTTTCTTTTTAAACAATTTAATTTCCAAATTATCTAAAATATCGGTATTGAAACTACCATTTTGGGGCAATTTTAAAACACCGTCTTTTCTGGTGTAGTGGATCCACACTTCGTTATATGCAATAGGGCCTACGCCATGTTTTACATAGAGCTCATAAGTTGGAGTTCCAACCGGAGGAACCGGACATGATTCCTCCAGCTGGAAATCTATTCCACAACCCAAACAAAATATTCTACCAAATATTCTAGAACCAGGCATCTTCGCTCACTAGTCTAGATCTAAACGTCAGAGGATTATCGATTACGATAGTCTCGTGAATACACGAGTCCTCTGGCTTTGGCGTTTGCAAACTCCAAATTTCCAAATCAAAACGATCCCGAGGGATACCAAACAAATGGGAGACGCTCCACTTATACTTAACTGAATATTGCTGATCGATGGCGTCACCAGAAGACTCTCTCGATTGTTTCGCTCTCTCAAAACTCGTCAAGGGTCCAAAACAGGTCGATTAATCAGGGCAGCAGTCCTTCGTAGCCGTCGGGACGCGGAGAACCTCGCAGAAAAGACTTTTGGACCACGTCGACATGCAGGGGTCGATGAAGTGGCGGCCTTCCTCCAGAATTTCCACACGAAGCTCCTCACGAACCTCTGGCTTGGACCGGTACCGCTGAAATCGTCCCGAGTTGGCTGCCAAACTGAAGTACTGGGTATTTTAGTCCCAGCGGTGCAGGGGCACACACCCTATGACTTCTGGGTTCACCCTGTTCCAGACCTACAGAAACACAGAGTCTTCTGGGTGAAGTCAAAGATCGTTTATTGGCTGCAGACCAATTACAGGTATCCTAGAAGTACAACAGCGTGTATGTTCTCAGGAGACTGCTCAAAATCATAGAAACGGACTTCATCTTAAATACACTTTTTCTTGCCTCAAGCATACATTCCTAGGTTTTATGATACGGCAATATACAAGTGTACATTACAAACGAAAAGGCAGAGTCATGATCACCATCCCACATTCCAGTTCGGCCAGCCCACAATGATTTACACAGCAAGGTTCAGATCCCACATTAGATAATCGATAGGCCCCAATAAACATGAGCATCTCCTGTTTTGGGAAACAAGCCATAAAGCAGGAACAAGCAGGTGCGAAAGTGATTACCCGGAGGCTTGTGTGTGATGAAAGGACTTTATGGTGCGCTGAGCCCTGATGCTAATCACAGGTGGCCGGAGGAAGGGGAGCTCGTGAGACCAGTTTGACCTGGGGCAGCAGAGCAAAGCTGCCCAGGTCACAGAAGAGTCATGGAAAGGCACATGGATTGCAAGGCCCGTAGTTGCTTCATTATAGCCTATGTGAGGGCAATCACAAGATGGCGACTGCCTCCAAAATGGAACCCGCGTAGTGAAGCAGAATAACGTGTACACAGTGCATTCATAGCTAGAACGATATATAAAGCACTCGTACATACCGCATTAACCATTTGCGGTTTGCTAATACCAGGATAGACAGTGGTGGGGCCCTGTCCCCTACGCGGTAACAGAGATTAAAGTACGACATGGCTCAGTGTGATAAATATTCAAATAGAATTCTAGTAATCTACAGGTCATGAATTGAAATCCCTCCAATGGAAATTCAATCTTCCATTCTTCTAAGCTTGTCAATGGAGCAAGATGAAGAATTGTAATATTAACAACGTTTCAAAGATAAAATAATATTGCAGGAACAAAAATTTCTATCGCCTGCTTCCCCTGAAGGTCTTCAGTCACTTTCATACAATACTTCGAGCCCTCATCATCACCCACAGCAATCAAATATTACTCAATTAAAACACTTGCATCACATAATGTTATATGGATCAAAATCTACATTGTCATTTTTCATTTCAATCTCATTTTATGTGATTTCCTATTAGGTTAATGTTGGGCCAAAGCCATTATTTCAAATTATGTCAATAGAATGTTATTTTAAAGGTTTTGAAAGTTGACAATCCCTCAGAAAATGGCTCATATATTTAAGGAAGAGGCTTTGGAAAAACCTTTTAAACAGCCACATAGCCAAAGTAGTTCTCTATGATTACAGTACAATGCAGGGTGGTTCCTTACAGACTCATACTTCTATATTTTTTTTTTCAAAACAGATTTTATTGTGTCAACAGCCATACATATCCTGGTATAGAAAGGATTTCTGATAGAAACAGTAAAATACAGAGTTGCATTACTGTTGTGTACATTTATAAAATCTAATCCAACATTTAAACTATTAAGAAATAGTGCCATGCCAATAATGCGATCTCGGATGGAGAGAGTGCCAAAGACAGAGAAAACATGAAATGAGAAGAGTGAAGAGAACTGGCCAAAGCATAGATTGCAGTGGAAGTAAGGAATATGATGAAAATGAAAAGAGGAGAGAGGAGAAAGGAGAGGGGGAAGGGAAGTGAAGAAAATGGGGACCTAGAAAGGAAAGCATAAATGAGGAAAGAAAGGAAAATAAAAGGAAAAGGCAGAACAGTGATTAGCAGTTAGTGAGGGAAGAGCAAAAGCAGAGAGAGATGAAAAGAGGGTACAGCCTAAAATTAGAATAGAGAGTAGGAAAGGATTGAGGTGAGAAGGGGAGGAGAAAAAGCAAATGGTGAGGGTGAGCAAGAAAATGTGTATATCCCTGCTTCCTAATGCATACAGTGATAAAATATGTACAGTTGAGGGATGACAGGGCAGTATCATTCCAGGACCTTCCTCACCTAATGTATAATTCTGCTTTCCAAGAAACACAATACTGATTCTTTTAGCGTGCTATGGTTTTCTGCCATCAGGATTTTTGATGGCGAATCACAAAAAAACTTTCCAGAAGCAAAACCCCACTGCCACCTCTTTCAAAATGAAATCCCGCGTTCAGATAGGCTCCCACACACTCACACTTTTGCATTAACAAAGCATAAAATTAAAATGAGTCTACTTCACTGGTTTTGACAGGTGATTTCATACATCCCCTTAATAGATCTATGATGGGAGTGACATTGATTGCTCGAGGCAGGCTCAAGGTAGATGCCTGCTCTGGCTGAGGTCAGAGTTCTCTTAGAACCTCTTCCCAAAAAGGAGCCAAGCTTTCACAGGAGGAGATATGGTCTGATGGCTAAAATAACAACCCTGGTATGTGGGGAACCAACAGTGGCAGAGACAGTGTGTCATCATGGGAACCAGTGCAAGAAAGGAAGGAACAAAGTATTCTCCTGGCTACTGTTTGAATTGTAATATACAGCAATAGTCAAGGTCAGTGGGTCCCTCAGGTCTATGAGCCCTGGTGCCACTCTATCTGCTGCAACAATGAAAGGTCCCCCCCTTTGGAAACAGGTTCTATACCCAGCCTTGGTTCAACATACTGTCAATCCAGTCTAATGTCCCCTGCTTTGACAAAAATAAGGTGTAATGCAGTCTGTGTTGTGAAGTGCTCCTATGTCCTTGGCCATGGTTTACGCTATATAAAATGACCAAAACAAAGTTTTTTAACAGTCACCCATGCTCTGATCACATATGGCAGTAATTAAAGACAAGGCATTACTTTTGATGGGGAAAAGAGATATAAATCCAGTGGCTGAATTGCGCAGTGTGAAATCATAACAGTGGGATCAATCACAACTTCCCTTCTTAACCACATTGTGTGATCATGGGCAAATACTTTTTGTTCATTATCATATATGAGAGAGAGCACCTTCAAATACTGGATTTGCACTGCACAAAAACTTCTCCTGTTTGATTTAATCAACTGCAATGTTGCTCTATGCATAATAAGAATCAAGGCCATGTATAGGGTACACATGACAACGGTCTTGCATCATAGCTCACTAATAGGATTGTTATCAGGGTGAAGGCAGGAGTGTTTCTCAGTTCATGTCACTTTTAATAAATACTTATCTATGCAATGGTTTTCTAACTTTAAATGGCTCCAGCCTTTCAAATAAAAGCCCCACACTTGCCCTACGGGTTGAAAAGAGGAGGGAAATCACACCCTCCTCTCACCTGTTTCCACCTCCCCTGAAAAAATACTCAACAAAATGGAACAATGCTTTCTCCTTCCCCTTTCTACTGAGCACATCACTGAATCCAGACACTAGCACTGCTCAGCACAGCAGCTCTTTCTCTTGCCCTTGGTCACACTCGAACTGTACTTCCACTTCTGATCCGATGCAAAACACGTAGATGATAGAAACAGAAAAGGGACTACAACAAATGTACGGCTCAATAATTCACCCGACTGATATAAAGTATTGGCAAAGACAGCCCCCTATAATGTGCACCCCATCTGTAGAATGTATGTCAATGCACCAAAAAGCTAGGGGTAGCAGAAGTGACATCACATGCCATGTGAGCCCGGCCTGATGTCAAAAGAAGTAACATCACACAAACTCTGACCTGGTGACATCACAGGAAGTGACATCACCTGTCCTGTGACCCACCCCAATGATGTCAAAGGAAGTGACATCACATGAACTCTGACCTTGTGACATCACAGGAAGTGACATCACCTGCCTTTCGGATCCCCATGAAATCAAAGGAAGCGACATTGTATGACCTTTGACTAGGTGCTATCACAGGAAGTGATGCATCTAACTTTTGGTTACTTAGAACACACACAGAAGCTGATAAGTCTCTCCAGATACAAAAGAGGCACCCTATTAACAGAAATACTTCAAATCCTATTGAAAATGTAGCTGCATACATTGTTTCACGTAGTATCTTCAGATAGACAATTAAGATAATGTAGCATTGATTAAGATCCTATCAAATAGTGTACAACAATGGGAAATACACTAGTCAAGTTGAAATCAGCCATTATCAATATCAAATAACTTATAAAATGTGAAGGTTGATGGGCCTATAATGTTCAAAACAAGTTCACATTATCATCTGTTTTTGAACCTAAGTACCAAGTAACTAAATCTATGTCTTGGAACGTAGATAACAGTGCTATTTAATGCAGGTCAACAATTTCTCCCAGAAACCTTCCTTTCAATGACATGGTTTACATACTTCTAAACCTGTAGAGCCATTGAACCTTTCCAGGTTTACTACCATTAATTTCCTCTACAGAAGAAATGCACATCATATAGTTAAAGCCGATATTTGAGTGAAAAATCATGCGGCCTTGCGGAGATTTATTAATATAATGACTTTGGTGCCAAGGGCAATGTAGCTATGGCTTTTATGTATTACCCATGTAGAGATATTCCATATTGACAAAGCTTTTTTTACATTATTGTAGACAACTATTATTGATGAACTGGATCACTGTTTGTATTTTGCATTCGGTGGCTATAGTGTAACTTTGTCCGATGTAGTCACTATTATAACACTAATAACAGTGCATAAAAAAACGCACCTAAATAAATGTTAACTAATTGACAAAACTGAACACGGTATTTACAAAATGAGGATACCATATCAGCACTCTAAATTGCCATACATCTGTGCATGACTGTAATGTTGAAGGGAGAAATGTTTCATATTAAAATGTTTGTACTGAGACCTAATGCTAAACAATAGTCTCCATGAAGAACAACTAGATCACCCAAATTGAAACGAACACACATTTTGCAGACCCAAATAGAGACTCACTTAAAACCACAAATTCCATGTACGATTTCCTTATCACACTCTCTAATGACCTATATGTGAATATCCGTGATAATTCAAAGAAGATAAATAACTCAAGACTAGGGGTGGGCGGAATTTGCGAAATTCACTTTTGCAAATTATCGCGAAAATGTTAAAAATCTCCACAAACACGCGGAAATATCGCAAAGATGCGAAACTTTTTTTCCCGCCCGTTCGCGGAATTTTCTGCGTGGTCGCGGCTCGCCAACTTACCCATGCAGTTGCTCGCGGGCGCGGCCATCTTGTTTTCACTTGTCACGCGGTGCATGATCGCGAGAAGAAAGACGTGATCGCGCGACACATGACGTTACTGCGGGCGCGAACTGTCGCGAGACAGCGCAAATGGCTACCAACAATCCAACATCTCGTGGAGAACGCGACCGGATCAGGAAAACTTGTCGGCGAACGTGGGGATTCAGGTAAGGCAATCGCGAGCACGTGAGAATGTATTATTTTACAGCGCGAGCAAGAAACAAATTATCGCTAAGCTGCGGAATGCGGAAATTTTTACATTTTCGCGCTTTCCGCGGAATGCGAAAATGCCAAATTATCGCAATTTCCGCGAACGGAACGGAATTTTGGCCCAGGCCTACTCAAGACACAAAATTACAGTCAATGAACGAGACTTGGTTAAGACAATGGGTTCTCATTTATAAAATGCTGTTTGTCAAGAGCATACAAATATATATGTGATGAAGAATGTACATGCATGGGCAGCAATATTGCAATGGGCTTTCTAAAATCAAAAACAAAAAAATATTTGTAATGACTGCCATGCTGGAGATAATGCCCCGGCTACTTACAGATAAACTTCATTACTCCGAGTCCTAGTCTTCCTTGCAACAGAAATTACAAAATGAGCTTTAGCCTCCCACAGAAACTCCCAAGTCAAAAGTTAGCATCTTAACCTCCCATCCCTCCAATATGGCCAGCTTCCTCTTCCTCCGATTAAGAGCAAGTCTAGCCACAGCACACTCTGTCTCCAAAGCCACAACTAAAATCATAAAGCCATACCCAACAGGGCAGGGAGGGATGGGAAACTATACGGTGGTGAAGAAGACTAGGACTCAGAGTAATGAAGATAACCAGTAAGTAAGCAAAGCATTACCTCCTCGTCCGTCTTCCTCGCCATAGTAATTACACAATGATCAGATACCAACGCAAGAATTTGCTTCATCAAGAATGCAGGGAAACAGAAACCAATGGAAGAAACTGCAAAACACAGTACAAACCGAAAAGAGTACAAACACATACACTACAACAAAGCAGAATGTAGTGCAGAATCATCAAATGACATAGACTCACCCCCACCAGCCTCCAACTGAAAAAGGATCGAAAGGCAGGAGAAGACGCCCACAGGGATGCATCCCAGACACACATGAAGGACACCCCCATAAATGCAGGGCAAGAAGCAACCACCGAACCAGCAGACCACAGCACTGCCCAGGGAAGAAAAAGTCCAACAGAAGAGACCGCATAAGCCACCCCCAAGAGTGGAGCCTAAGAGCACCCACCCAAAACACACTGGGCCAAAAGGCACCAAGAAAAAACCTGAATGGCACCGGCTGGGACAGGCAAAACAATAACACCCAAAAACACGCATCAGAGAGGTAACAAAACACTGACCTAAGAGAGTGGATCAGGACAAAAACGCAGGAGCACAACCACTGCACACCCGTGGAAACAAGAGGCAACACCTGGAACAAAAGCGGAGGTGAGTCGCAAGACCAACCCAGCCAAAAACATAAAAAAAGGTTCTGACCACTGGAAGAGAGCCCAACATAACAACATGTCAGGCAGACAAGAAGGCGACCAAAACACCACTGCAAGGGCCAGGAAAAATACTCCAACCGACACCAAAGGAACTAACCACACCCCTGCAAAACATAGAAATCCAAAGGCAAAACCCAATGAGGTGCCAGCACTATAGGTCCAGGGCACCACAGCCCAAAAGAAACCAAAAAGTGGGAGATATGGGGCACCAGAGAACTCACACAAGGACACCAAAATGCCCTCAAGAGCTTCACACTGAGCCCGAAGAGAGGAGGAATCCAACCTCAACCCAAAGTTGGTGGACCAAAGATAATCCAACACTCACACGAGTCAAACATCATAAACAACCGAACCCATGCTATCACATCAAGCACCTAAAGCATCTCAATACAGGGCAGAAGTGCGCAAGGCAGAAGGACAGGGGGACTGCTGACACAAAGCAGCCCCAACTCAGGACAACTTCCAGTTAATGGGGTAGACCCCCCAGCAACCAGGCCCTAAGGCATAATGGCTGCAACATGGTGCCCGGGAGTCATGGACCCAGCAGTGGGCAGAGACGAAAGGAAAGCACCCAATGCGGCCAGACAGCCAAGAATAACAAGAGGGGCAACCACAGGAGTCACCCCAACCCGGAAACTCCATAAGCACAAAGACTAAGGCCAAACCGATCACATGCAACCCACTGGGAAGCAAGAAAACATCACGGGAAACACCCGGCTTAACCAGGCTGCCACCCCTTGAACCCTCCAGGGGAAGGAAAGTGCAAATAAAGAGCAGAGCAGCAGAACATCCCAGCCACAAAGGTCCAGAAGCAGATTACAGAGGGACTACACCCTGGGACACACACACCCCACGACCAAGCCGGAAGCCGACCAGACCTGAACATGACAAATCAACATCGGAGGAGCAGATGCAAGGAGTCTCAAATGGACAGCTCCCAAGTCCCTGGAGCAGGAAGAACAGGCAGGCTGGAACCACGACCACATCACCCATGCAGACAAATCCAACGAAGCATCCACGAACCCATCGGAAGGCACAATACAGAAAAGAGGGCCGAGAAAGGATTTGCCTTCCCGACCACCAACCCTAAACTCCCCCACCAGCACAGTCAATGGGAAACCTGGAGGGAAAGCCTGAGAACATGGTAACCAGTGGGAAAAGACCCGACAGAGTAACAGACACAGATGGAGATGTCCACAAGGAAGAAAGAGCTTGGAGACACTGCAAAGGACGTACCGGGGTACACAGCCGTTCAAACCACCCCTGAATCTCTGTAACCAGGGACAATACCCGGGCCACCAGAAGGAAACCACCCCAACCCATAAAAATTAAAACACGTCAACAAAAGGTAGAACCAGCGTTGGGACCGGATAAGACACCATGAGGGACACCAAGACACCATGAAACCATAACACAGTGCAGAATAGGTGAACCACCTTTGAAAAAGGAGCAAAGAATAGAAAGGCATCCAGATAAGTAAAACTTTAACCCCCAACCCATGGTAACAAGAGACAGCAGCTTGAACTACACATGAGGATGAAGGAGATAATCATTGCAAATCCATCACAGGACAGAGAACACCAACACGACAAACCACCAGAAACACCCCCTCCCTCGGTGAGAATTGTGGAATGGAATGAATGCCTAACGAAAAGGAGCAACAGGAGTACATCCATCAATGCGCATGGCAATGCGCCCGATACAGGACAAGGAGAGCCCCGACAAGGAGTGGGGGGGGCACAAACCAACAGGAACCAACCTCCATCACCTAAGGCACCCACTGTTCAGTCACAAATTCGCCCAATACAATGGAAAATAGAGAATATCGACCACCCACCTGGGTGACTACCACTGATACCAAGCCAGGGGTCGCAGCAGCAGCATGTTGAATCCCGTAAACATCGGCCACAATGACACCCCAATATCACCCCATCACAAAAAAAGTTGAATGGGTTATCCCGGGTGGAAGCACCAAGAGCCCTCATAATGGCAAGAAATGACAGACCCACACCCAACACTGGGCCAACAGCATGCAAACCACAGCTGCCTATTGAAACACGACCAGCAGGGTGGGGCGTAAACAACCAACCTCAGAAAAAGGAAAGGGCACCAATAACACCCTTGGGCAGCAGAAGACCACCATGACAAAAACCAACATAGGTGCAAGACCACCATGAATTGATGCAACCTCACCCCGGGAGTCCAAGAAATGCCAAACAGCCTCCCAACCTGTTGCCCAACAAAGCTAGGGCAGAACAGAAGCCCACACCCCAACCCAACAGTACCTGCAGGGCCCAGAGTATTACAGCAGCGGCTTAAGGGAGGAAGAAGAATAGGCCGCTGTCCAATCGACATAATGCAACAGACAAAAAGCTACTGCAAGATACTCAGACAGTATCACCAGGATACCAAACCATGTCCAGGGAGGGCCATGCCACCAGAGACAAGTTATAGCCACTGAGGCAGAGCACCTGCAACAGAGAGACATGTGCTCCGTGGAGAGGCGGCCAAATAATAGAGCATGCATGCAGACTAACAAGCAGTTCAACATGCAGAGTCCCTATAGGCAAACAACATGCGCCCAACCACCAGCTGGACACGGGACTAGGCAGTCAGTCAGCACTAGTTCAAGCAGAGCACCTGGCACAGAAAAAAAAAACATGCTGGAGAAGCGGGGCTGGAACAGACGCAAGCACCCCAGAACTGCTTAGCAGGACAAACACATGTAAAGAGCCTGTACGGATGTGGGAACGCCCTAACGAAGAAAATGCCACGAGTCTGCCACCAAGGATCCCCTGAGTCTGCTACAGCTGGACTCCCAGGCAAGGCCGCCTAGAACGGCCAGGTGGTACCAAACCCGTGGGTCAATGGCAATGCACAGAAAATAGGGAAAGCGACACGCAAGTGCTCGCCGCCACTCCCATTCCTATGTCGAGTCTTCTAAAACAAGACCTCTCGGCAGGGAAAGCGCAAGCACTCCAGGCACACTGCAATCTCCCCCGATCCCCTGCTGAGTATGCGTATACCAGGACCACACTGCAGGGGAATAAAAGGAAGATGCGCCGCAACCTATCCCCGAACCTTCTCTGAGTCCGCTAATGCAGGACTTCACGGGGAAATGAAATTACATGCGCCGATTTAAACAACGGTTCAAGCACCAAACAATTCCAACAAACCAATATTGAGAAATACATACAAAACCAAAAATAAAATTAAATACCAAAACAAAGCAACGTAGTGGACCACAGCAAGACTGCCCGGGCCCAGGTACTGCACTTGAAATGGAAAGTTTTGCAGAAACCAAAAAACAGGATATGCTGTGGGTCGACTTCCTCTTTATAAGAGGAAGTTTGCCATATTTGTGGGATGGGAGGCTAGAATGCTAAATTTTGACTTGGGAGTTTCTGTGGGAGGCTAAATCTCTTTGAGTAATTACTGTGGCGAAAAAGACGAACGAGGATGCAATAGATGCAAAGAGAGTGTGCCGTGGGAGAAAGTGAGGAAAAAATAATTAAATGAATACCTTGGTGTCTAGGGCAGATCCAACATTTGCCTGTCTCTAAAGGAGGTGCTTCCGGCACAAAACATTATATAACTCAACATTTAAAAATGTCATTGAGAGCACTCAAGACTAAACACAATAACCAGCAACTACTTGTTCAATATCAATTCTATGGGTCCAGGTAGAGCAGCGCACTGCTCAGTGTAAAGTGCTTGAATGTCTTGTCACACGTATTAAGCATAACCCCCCCCCTCCGGTTTTTATATAGCGCTAATACGACCTAACTGTATTAAATGATTTACATGAGCACCAGTTACATTACAGCAGATTTGTCTGTTTTCAGCACAGGGAGATTAAGAGATTTGACCAGACTACAGGATGTTGAGGCAACTGACTTGAACCTGGTTCCTCAGTTTCAAAACCGTTAGCTCTGGGTGTAACACAACATCCTTGCATATTAAGGCAAATACTACTACATATCTTGAAGATGGGGAAATGTTCAGCACCAGCCCCAGGGGGTGGGGAGCACTTCCCTGCTTGTCATCACCACCATGTGCGAGGCCAATTGTCACCCTCTCGAGCAACCCGAAAAGCTAAAGTGTGCATCCAGGTTGCTGTAGTGAATTTGTGTTTTGTGGTCTGAAACCAAAATTGTTTGAATGTGTGTTACAAACAAATGCCTATCAATTCAGCTGAAATCGACCTAGGTGGTCGTTTCAGGTAGGTCTTTGTTGTTGATCCAGCGGAAAGCCGGGGATAAGGGCAAGTTTACAACTATCCTCCCTGCGTCGCAGACCCAACGTCACACCAGCTCATTCACACATGCATTCATTGGTGGGGCCCATAACACCAACACTCATACGTTTTCTCCGACGAGTCTGCACACTGGAGGGATGTAGTGGGCTGGGCCCACATGTTCGGGTGATGAAGTAGACGTAGCCAAGATGATTTTATGTAGTTTATTAAGTCCATAGGTAGAGGTTACAGCAAGATAGAACAAGCCCAGAACAGGCCCCACCAGGAGCAGCCTCCTAGCTGTCTCACACACACACAGGCACCCAAGCATTCCACTCACACTAACATTCTACGCGGAACACTCACACTGGCTGAGCAGCTAGGTACAGAATGAAAGGGAACATATTAACATGACCTGAGGATACTACAAGGGATGAATAACTAAGCGCTGGAAATGGGGGGTACCCTATTACCTATAAGGAAGAAAAGTTATATTATAGAATAGACATTTACATTACCTCCTATAGGATCCTAATCTTAACATCAATGCACTCCACCACTTGGTCGATGGGCCAATTAGTTGGACTGGTTTATGGTGATTTAGAACCAGCTAAAACACATTTAAGCTTCAGAATCCTCTAATCTCTTTTTTCCCTGAAAAACCACAAACTTGTTAATCAAATATTTGTTTATCTAAACATTGTTTGCAATTATTATTAGCATTTTAGTCAATCAAAGATTAGAATTTTAATAAATCACCCCAAACGCATGACATTTTATATTTACCTATTCTTGCTAGTGGGATTTTCGAATTCAAATGGCTCTGCATAACCAAATTTAGCCGTTTAATTGTCCAAATAAAGCAGGCCAAAGCTCGAAGTCCGGAAAGTTCTTTGCTCAGCACGTTACAGTCCCAAAGATCTCCAAAGGACCAGAGATCGTACAAGCATCTGTCATCGCCTATGGGGTCGATAGTGGTGTGCGGTCATCAAAAGAAAGAAGGCAGCCTCCCCCTCCCTATTCTACTACCCTTTTTATAATAAAATTTGGGATAACATGAAACATTCTCGGACTAAGGAGCAGATGATTGGTTAATTTGATGAATTTTGTAATATCTTCCGCTGTTCACGTCAGTCTGGGTTCTCATGGATTTTGCTGGTTCACTTCCTCTGTCCATGTTGTCCTTATGCAACATTGTAAAGTTTGCTTGTATGTCTCGATTGTTCATTTAGACCAGATTTTACTGACTAAAGTTTGGCAGTCCTCCATGTTCCTATCCTTGACCAGGAACACGGTGCTTCTGAATAGAGGTTCCCTGCAGGTCTACAGAGCCATCCGAGTCTGCGCAGTAGGCATTGCGCTCACAAGACGGTGGCCACTTCTGAACTCCATTTTGGATGCCATGTTTTGGTAGGCCCAAATGCCAACTTAAGCGAAACAAACACAAAAGAGTAATTAATACACAGAAAGGAAGATTCTAATGTTAAACCCTCACTAATCCCTTTATGTATTAGTATTTTCCTAGCTTTTAGCAACACTTAAAGCAATAAAACTCACCCTTCGATCCAAAACGGGAACGCAAACATCACAAAAGCAACATAAATCATGCGATATCCTATTACCACACATACTACTAATAATAGGCGTACAAGTTTAAGTTATTAGAGTTATTCTGCCATGCAAAGAGCAATAAGTCCCACATGTAATTGGTGTTTGATAAAAGGTGCAAATAGTTGATTCATTTTACACATCAAACAGTTAATTCAAATTATAATATAAGTAGGTTATGTAATTAGTATTTTCATGCAAAATAGAGGGGGTATACAACATTTTGCTTTACCTGCTCCATCATTGTCATAATCAGCAGTCTATGGTTTGATAAGGAGCCATTGTTATGCTGATCACAAAGTGTCTTTGTACTTTAGTGGTCGAAGTGCATTAAATAAAAGTAAGGGAAATGTGATGCTGTACACAGTTGGGGTCGGGCAGGTAAGCGTGGGGATGGGGTCAAAGATGTGGCTTAAAAAACTAAATATTCTGTAATTGTTTTTGATCTTTCACCTTTATATATGTACATATACAATAACAAACAGCTGAAGTGCAAAATAAATAGGATAAAATAAATGGAAGCTAAGTTAGTAAGTTGAAACTGCACCATTGTACTTTATGAAACTGCTATTACTTAATTAATGCACTGCAGAGGTATAGGCATGTAACCAGACAGCCATGGAATTGAAACATGGTTGGAGAAGTGGAGAATAGTTTAAGACGTTACATCCTATAAAAAGCACACACTTCACAGCTCAGTTGGTAGCTCCTTTCCAATACCACACAAAAAGAATAAATCTGTGTCATCAGGAAGTGTCAAGTGATTTCATTAATTAAAGCCAATACCTGGTTCCCAGCTCCCTTCACATTTGCAGATTGACCCTTGGGCACATTTACATTTCTTTCAGGCAGCAGGCACCCTGCCAAGAAGGCTTGTTTAGCTGTCTGCCCTCCTTCGGCTTCGCAGCACTTGAGACTCCCTGCCTTACACTGCAGCTGAATCATTTCAGCTCTTGGAATTAACCGTCCTGGAAAGGTTATCTTTTCACAGAAAGTAGGGGAACTGTTTTCCTTACATTAAAAGAAATATGGGCACGTCGTGCCCCTCCGATCCCATCCACTTCGATCACTGGTGCACTGCTTGAGAAAAGGCTGTGCATTGATCAGGAATACTGTGTGTGTGCTGATTACACAGAGTCACCTGTTAAGGCTTTGATAAAGGTAAGGCAGTGCATTAATCAGGTGCACAATATCCTCTATTTAAGAATAACACACATATTCATATTCGGTCCAGAAACCCAATTGTGCTTTATTTGTGCGAGATTCCTAGCACCAATACCTAATTTGCCTGTTATTTTTTTATCCATTTGCAAGAAAAGCAACAAAGGCATATGAAAAGAATGAATTCCTCATTGTTTAAACCTGAACTTTAAAGAGAATAAAATCTTTTTCTCATAAAGATTTTGTGTCAGACTTCGTCACAACTTTTTAATATCCCTGCAACACAATTCATGACCTATTACAACTCGCTATTTTTTACCAAGACACCAGCTTCCTTGTATTCTTTATGTCATACATAGCCCAAAACTGCTGGGACAGTGATGCACACATTTTTTCCACACACTATACATATATATTAATCATTGTATTACACTCCAGAGGGTGGGATATTTATATGTTGGTGGGCTGATCCCAGATAGGAGGGGTGTCCTCGGGGTGAACTCTCCAACCATGGACGGAATGGTTTGTGTCAGTGGGGGAAGGGAAAAGTAGTAATGTTGCCCGGAGGACATGCTTCATGGTTCAGTGTACCAGAGAAAGTGTATGTGTCATACTTTACACACATACACCGACAACTCTTGAGGACTGGTATCTCCTTGAATGTAACAACTGGCAATGAGAGCAGTCGAGCTCTGCTGCCCCGCCATGTCCTCCTACCTGGTCTGCTGGTCCGGTGGCTGCCTTCATCACAAATGCAGTGGTTCCCGGGGACAGACTCGCCCAACATCTTGCCCGATGGATGGTCCGCCTCCAGCGGGCCTTTGCATCTCAGCGAATCTTTGTCGGTGGCCTTTGGCTGCAGCTGTGCCCGTCTGCCATTCCGAAGGCAAGGACACTGCTGATGCTGCCTCCCTCCTGCGATCGTCTTGAGCGGCCCCTTGTGATTGTGGCGCTCGTCGGCTCTTCAGGCGGTGAGGGTGCGGCCTCGGTTTGCCAGCGGTGGTTGCAGAGCCCCTGCCGTTGACATCAGGAAACCCCAGGGAAGAGGCAACATCAGCAGCCTGGGAATTAAGCACCTCAATGCTTGAAGCCCATATTGTCTTGCCGACAAGGAGATCAATTCCTTCTGCAGACGCTCTCTTTGTACCACGTGTGGGGTCCCAATGAGACACTGTTTCCACCTATTCTCATCATCAGAGCAATTGGCTGCCCTGATATTGCCTCCTGCTCCTGTATTTCTGCCTACCTGGGACTGGTGCTTCCTTCTGATTTGGCTGACCTTTTGGAGGTGGACAGCAGGCACAGGGGTCCCCAGTTCTCACACCTCTAGAGCAACAGATTGCGAGAGCAGCATTGTACAAATTTGGGGGGGATGCAACATGCGTTTTATTAGTCTACCAATCAATCAATCAATCAATCACATTATTTGTAACGCCCACTACATACCCGGTAGGGTTTCAAGGTGCTGGGGGGGTTGAGGGGGGTGGTGCTGTTACTGGTCGAAGAGCCAGGTCTTGAGTTGTCTCCTGAAAGTCAGCAGGTCTTCGGTTTGTCGCAGATCGAGGGGGAGGGTGTTCCAGGTCTTGGCGGCGCGATGGGAGAAAGACCTGCCTCCGGAAGTGGTTCTCTGGATGCGTGGGACCGTGTCCAGGGCATGGTCAGCGGAGCGGAGATTCCTGTTGGGTACGTAGAAGGAGAGTCGACTGTTGAGATAGGCTGGGCCGGTTTTGTGGAGTGCCTTGTGTGTGTGGATCAGGAGGTTGAAGGAGATTCTTTTGTTGACTGGGAGCCAGTGCAGGTTCCTCAGGTGGGGGGTGATGTGGTCGCAGCGCGGGCGTTGAGGATCAGGCGTGCGGAGGCATTCTGGACTCTCTGTAGTTTGCTGATGAGCTTGGACGGGGCTCCGGCATAGAGGGCGTTTCCGTAGTCAAGTCTCCTACTGACTAGGACCTGGGTGTTTCTCGTGTTAGTCGGAATCCATCTGTAGATCTTGCGGAGCATGCGGAGGGTGTTGAAACAGGTGGAGGAGACTGCGTTGACTTGTTTGGTCATGGAGTGTTTTGAGTCGAGGATGATACCCAGGTTGCGTGTGTGGTCGGTGGGGGCCAGGGGGGATCCTAGTGATGTGGGCCACCAGGAGTCATCCCATGCGGAGGGGTTGGATCCGAGGATGAGGATTTCCATCTTGTCTGTGTTCAGTTTGAGGCGGCTGTCCTCCATCCAGTCTGCAACGGCCTTCATTCCCTGGTGGAGGATGGATTTGGCGGTGAGGGCATCCTTTGTGAGGGAGAGGATCAGCTGAGTGTCGTCAGCATAGGAGATTATGTTGAGGTCGTGCTGTCGGGCGATGAGTGCTAGAGGTGCCATGTAGACATTGAACAGTGTCGGGCTGAGGGAGGATCCTTGAGGGACGCCACAGATGATCTTGGAGGCCTTGGATCGGAACGGGGGGAGGCAGACTCTCTGAGTTCTGCTGGAGAGGAAGGAGGTGGTCCAGTCCAGGGCTTTGTTACGGATCCCTGTGTCGTGGAGGCATGTGCATAGTGTGCGGTGGCAGACGGTGTCGAAGGCGGCAGAGAGGTCCAGGAGGATGAGGGCCACCGTCTCGCCGTTGTCCAGCAGGATCCTGATGTCGTCTGTGGCGGCGATGAGGGCGGTCTCGGTGCTGTGGTTGCTGCGGAATCCTGATTGGGATGGGTCTAGGATGTTGTCTTCGAGGTGCCGGGTGAGCTGGGTGTTTACTATCTTCTCGATGACCTTTGCTGGGAACGGAAGCAAGGAGATGGGCCAGAAGTTCTTGAGGTCGCTCGGGTCCGCCTTGGGTTTCTTCAGTAGGGCGTTGCTCTCTGCGTGCTTCCAGCTCTCATGGAAGGTGGTGGTCTCGAAAGAGAGGTTGATGATTTTGTGCAGGTGGGGAGCGATGGACTTGCTGTCTTTGTTGAAGATGTGGTGCGGGAGAGGGTCGGATGGGGATCTGGAGTGGATTGTTCCCATTGTCTTGATTGTGTCCTTGATGCTCACGTTGGCCCAGGTTGTCAGGGTGTCGTGGGCAGTGGGGTGCGGTGGGTTCGGTGTGGTGTGGTTGGCAGGGTTCGTCTGGGGTCTGAAGCTGTCGTGGATGTTGGTGAAAGAAGGTGGCGAGGGAGTGGCACAGGGCTTGCGATGGTGGGATGTCGTTGGCGTTGCAGTTGGGGTTGGAGAGTTCCTTCACGATGGTGAATAGCTCTTTGCTGTTGTGTGCGTTGTTGTCAAGGCGGTCTGTGAAGGAGGTTCTTTCGGCGGTCCTGATGAGGTGGTGGTGGTTGCAGATGGCGCATTTGTGGGCAGTGCGGCTGTCTGGCGTCTGGTTATTGTGCCATATGTTTTCCAGTTTCCGGCAGGTGCGTTTGGAGTTGAGGAGTTCCGGGGAGAACCAGCTGACTCTTCTGCTGGTGTCTGTGTTGGTGGGGTTTTTCAGTGGAGCGACGGTGCACCTTCATCTGGGTTGGTTTGGGTCGTCGGGGGGTTGAGTACGAGGTTTATCTGTAGTTGTTCTTCAGTGATTTTGCCCCCGTGGCGGTGGGGGTCTGTAGGGTGCGGTAGTGTGTGGGTGGTTTTCGGAAAGAGAAGTGGATGCAGAGGTGGTCTGTCCAGGTGAGTTCAGAGGCGTGGCTGAAGGCGACGTGGGGGCTTGAGGAGAAGATGAGATCTAGCGTGTGGCTGGCGCTGTGGGTTGGCGAGGTTGTCGATCAGGGTGGAGGAGTTGCTGTCGTTGTTGTTCTCCAGGTGAAAGTTCAGGTCTCCGAGGAGGATGTAATCGGTGGAGGTCAGCGCGTGTGTGCTGATGAGGTCAGTGATGGAGTCGCAGAATTGAGGCCGGGGTCCTGGAGGTCTGTAGACGAGGGTGCCTCTTAGGGTGGTCTTTGGGTTCATGTGGATCTGGAAGTGCATGTGTTCGGCGGTGCTGAGGGTGTCGTTGCTGTTTGTTGAGATCTTGATGGTGTTTTTGTGGATGATGGCGATTCCTCCTCCGGCCCTGTTGGTGCGGTCTCTGCGGGTGATCTTGTACCCGTCTGGGATGGCTACGGTGATGTCTGGCGAGGAGGCTTCGTTCATCCAGGTCTCGGTCAGGAAGGCAACGTCCGGTGATGTGGTGTCGAGGAGCTCCCAGAGTTCGACGGCGTGTTTGTGTGCGGAGCGGGTGTTGATCAGGATGCATCTAAGCTGGTTGGCTTCCGTTGTGGTGGGTGTCTTGGCGCTTTTGTGGCAGGAGAAGCTGCAGTTCCGGCAGGTGAAGGGGCCGTGGGTGCGCCTCAGGGCGGCCTTGCAGCAGGTGTGAGTTCTTCCTGGGTTGAGAGTGATGAGGGTCTTGGCGTCGTAGCGGAGGCGACGGTCCTTTTGGCTGGTGCGGGGGCCAGGGGTTCTGGCACTGGGCACGGTCCAGGCACGGACGGGCACAGACAGGCATGCCTTTGGCGCGCCCGCTGAGCGCGTCCGCTGCATGGCCGCACAGCGGCCGCCATATATGGGGAGGTGGGGAGGGAGGAGCAGCTGGGAGGTGGGAGGCGAGGGACAGGTGTGGCGAATGGGCGTGGAGGAGGCAGGGCCGCAGGGGAGGCAGTGGCGGGGACGGAGTACGGGAGACCGGCACGACCCAGCGGGGCACAGAGGAGCGAGAGGTGTACAAAATACAAATCGGCACAGAGCAAAGCGGCGATCATAATACAGAATAAAAAATACAAGGGGCACAGAGCAGAGCGGCGAGCGGGGGGCACAGAACAAGCTGCGATCAAAATACAGAATACAAGGGGCACAGAGCAGAGCGGCGAGCGGGTGGCAGGGGGCACAGACAGATGCAGGAACAAGGCAACAGGCAGAAAATGGAGACAATGAAAACGAACCTAAAGGCCACCATTGGCCACCAGGGATGAGGCGCAGGTGGAAGCCTGCAGGTGGAGGAGGGCCTTGAATTCACCGGCGGTGGCAGCAGCGAACAGCGACAGCGGGGGTGCATCTAAGCTGGTTGGCTTCCGTTGTGGTGGGTGTCTTGGCGCTTTTGTGGCAGGAGAAGCTGCAGTTCCGGCAGGTGAAGGGGCCGTGGGTGCGCCTCAGGGCGGCCTTGCAGCAGGTGTGAGTTCTTCCTGGGTTGAGAGTGATGAGGGTCTTGGCGTCGTAGCGGAGGCGACGGTCCTTTTGGCTGGTGCGGGGGCCAGGGGTTCTGGCACTGGGCACGGTCCAGGCACGGACGGGCACAGACAGGCATGCCTTTGGCGCGCCTGCTGAGCGCGTCCGCTGCATGGCCGCACAGCGGCCGCCATATATGGGGAGGTGGGGAGGGAGGAGCAGCTGGGAGGTGGGAGGCGAGGGACAGGTGTGGCGAATGGGCGTGGAGGAGGCAGGGCCGCAGGGGAGACAGTGGCGGGGACGGAGTACGGGAGACCGGCACGACCCAGCGGGGCACAGAGGAGCGAGAGGTGTACAAAATACAAATCGGCACAGAGCAAAGCGGCGATCATAATACAGAATAAAAAATACAAGGGGCACAGAGCAGAGCGGCGAGCGGGGGGCACAGAACAAAGCTGCGATCAAAATACAGAATACAAGGGGCACAGAGCAGAGTGGCGAGCGGGGGGCAGGGGGCACAGACAGATGCAGGAACAAGGCAACAGGCAGAAAATGGAGACAATGAAAACGAACCTAAAGGAAACCATTGGCCACCAGGGATGAGGCACAGGTGGAAGCCTGCAGGTGGAGGAGGGCCTTGAATTCACCGGCGGTGGCAGCAGCGAACAGCGACAGCGGGGGTGCAGGCGGAGCTGCAGCGGGGGGGAGCGATCTACCAGAAGGTCAAGTATACCAAATACAGTGTTATAATTTAATTACAGAATTGCAATCTGTTTTAGTATGTTCCATGTTTGACACCTGTGTATGAATTCCTTGAACAGTTGTTATGGAGTACACATGTTAAATTGAGATCTCTGCCATAGCCTAACCTTTTGACTTCTGAGGACCCTCACTTAGTCATTACTGAACCCGGGGATTCTCAATTAATCATTATTAGAATCCAGGGACCCCCACTGAGTCATTACTGGAAGCCTAAGCATCTTCGATGATTGAATCACAAAACATTGCACAAAAAATACAAAAACAAGAACTCATCCAACAAATATACATATGATGAAATATGCAAAAATTTAAAATAAAACTTTAATAGGAAAGTTGGAGCCTTTCTAAATTCAATTGAGGCCTCTCTTTGTTGATGCTTTATTCTATTTGATGCAATTGCACTGCTCCCATGATCAATCCATGGATACTAACTTAATTTTAAGCCTCCAATTTTTAATTCCTTCACATTTACATTTTAACATTTTGCTTCTTCTCTTAATTTTGCTTCTTTATTTACAGGGACGGCTCCTCCGCTAAAGCGGAGGAGTGTCAACCCACTGCCCTGTGAGCAGGTCAAAATTGAAAAAAATAAAGGAATAATGCAGTGTTATCATTTTATTTTTCCATCGTTGCTCAGCTGGTTGGAGGCGAGGCAGGCTGGGCTGTCACTGAGGAGTGGAGGAGAGGGAGGAGAGGGAGGAGTGGTGAGCACTCTCTTAAGGGGGCATGGCAGTTTGGCTGGCCGTCTTGGGCCGGCCAAACAGTCAGGCGCACTTTGCATGTTGTCCACCAGGCTGTAGTATACAGCGTGGGTGGTGAACATACACAGCTTCCCTGTCACTCTCTGAGCACCAAACCACGGCGCTCAGACCAATCACAAAACTGCAGAAACGCAGCATTGTGATTGCCTAGGGGAGCCTTGGAGCCTGAGTGCTTCCTGCTCCTGGATTTCTGGAAGCGAGCGAAGAGGGCCAAGAGGCAGCAGCTGGCAGGCAGGTAAGTAATTAAGAAAAATAATTAATTACCTCTTCTCTCCCCCACGACCTGCTCCCTCACCGCCGTTAAGTAGCAGCCGCCACTTTTAATTTATATACACTTGATTAATCTGTTAATATTATTTGAATTCTAAGCAGTCGCGGACCCCATGAGGAGGCTTCTCGGACCACATGCGTCCCCAGACCACAGGTTAAGATCCACTGGCATAGGCTATTGCAGCTCAGGAACAAGGTATATAGTTGGCAAATGTTTACATGTCACAAAGCGCCAACCTATCGAATTCTGGACTTTCTTTTACAAATATGTGTTTTCGAATGTGAGATGGGCTTCATTGAAAAAACACAATAATATAAAACTCAGAATGCACTAGTGTGGCCAAAGAAAACCTGGAATTAAAAATGAAGTGTTCTTATCACCTGAAAACAATGGGTAATTGCTTACCTGCAAGCTTATATTTTTCCATGGTGTTGGTTATACTGTGTGCCATATTGCCTACACCCAGTTTCCACTAAGTGTGGTAACGCTATCACACTTAAAAAAGCGTTCCTACTCCAACATAATTTGGAAATATTTCAGACCAACCAGAAAGTGTGTTGAATAAAGTGCAACACCACAAAAGAGGAACATTAAATTCATTGTGTTGAAAGCTGAAAAATATAGCTGGACATCACTGCATTATGTGACTTTCAGAGTTATGACAAGAGCAGATACATTCACAGGCGATTGAAATGGGCTCACCTTATTGCAAAGCGGGGCTCCAAGCCTGCTCTCTGTTGATCAATAGAGAGGCCAGTGGCAGTAATAATTCAGTGAGATGAGGAGCTCGCAGGGGCACTCATTTGTTTGTACCTGGAAAACTAGCACATCAACTAGCGATGCGAGCTCCTACTGAAGCTAGCAAAGAAAACCCATTGAGATGAAAACAGCTGTGATTGATTTCTGAAACCTCGATGTCTATCAAACGCTTGCATGGATCCACTGGAATAGACTCATTTTAATTGTAATTAAAAAAAACACACACTTACACATAGACACAAACAGAAAGGCAAACACTCACGCAAACATGGACTCAGACATATGTTTCTAATGTTGTTCATCCGTACACAAATGAGCATTTTTGTCTACCCATTTTTGTGCCCATTTGGCGGCATTCTAAATAGCAGATGCTTCTACTACCAACACATTAGTATAAATGGAACAACACAGTTGGGAGTAAAATATGTGAACTGTTTCCCACGGGTTGTATGTGATTTCATGGAATTAGATTACTGAGAAACTTAACAACTTATGACTACTAACTTTTCCTACTTCCTACTCTCGAGTAGTATTTACACACCAACTTCAAAATGGATAATAAATGTATCTTCCATAATGGGACAACAAGGCAAGTAAAGAGCGAACCAACATCTAAGCCTCATCTGAGCTTGAGGTTTCAAGAACAAAATATGGAAAGAGGGTTTTTATAAACAACCGGAGACACAAAGGCACATGCCTCGCTTCAAGGTTATCTGAAGAGGGAGGGAGGCAGGCAGGGCAAATGAACCCAAGCATGGCCTTTGCAAGGCCCTGCAAAGCAGCTCTCAAAATGCATAGCATCATGCATAGATGGGTTGTAATGGGAGATGGGCAGACTGTTTCCTTGTTGTTTTAGCTCTAGGTGGGACAATGGTGTGAGGAGCCCTTCACTTCTGCCCATAGTTTTTGAGCCCATACATTTATTAAACTGTTACATGTTAATGTGTTATGTTTTTCTCTGATTAAAAAACACACAAACATCCTATACACCCGAGGATAGGGCTGCTCACACCTCTAAAACAACAGATTGCGAGAGCAGCATTTTACAAATTGGGGGGGATGCAACATGCGTTTTATTAGTCTATCAAATACAGTGTTATAATTTAATTACAGAATTGCAATCTCTTTTAGTATGTTCCATGTTTGACACCTGTGTATGAATTCCTTGAACAGTTGTTATGGAGTACACATGTTAAATTGAGATCTCTGCCATAGCCTAACCTTTTGATTTCTGAGGACCTCCACTTAGTCATTACTGAACCCGGGGATTCTCAATTAATCATTATTAGAATCTAGGGACCTCCACTGAGTCATTACTGGAAGCCTAAGCATTTTCGATGATTGAATCACAAAACAATGCACAAAAAATACAAAGAACTCATCCAACAAATATACATATGATGAAATATGCAATAAAAAAATGTAAAAAACTTTAATAGGAAAGTTGGAGCCTTTCTAAATTCAATTGAGGCCTTTCTTTGTTGATGCTATATTCTATTTGATGAAATTGCATTTTCAGAATGAATGGCATTTACCATTTTCTAAAAATCAATTCATAGAATGCCTTTTTGTTCAAAATTGGCTTTTGAATGCGTATTTTTTTTTTGCGTAAATGCATGCACCCATTCCTGAACCCTAAAAAATCCCTTTCTACGCATAAACCCCATCCATCCCATACCCCTTAAAACACCTCAACACACCCGAATTCCGCCCAACTCTGAACCCTAAAAAACCCTCACTACCCTTAAACACCATCCATCAATGACCCATAAGAACTCCTTATCACCCTAAACTACTCATCCCTGAACCCTAAAAACCTCTTTCTACATCTAAACTCCACTCATCCATGAATCCTTAAACTCCTCACCTGATCCTGAACCTCTTCACCACCCCAGCCTCTACTTATAGTTGAACCTTAAAGACCTTCACGAGTCCTAAACTTCACCCATTCATGAACCCTAAAACCCCTCAACACCCTTACGCTCCGCCAAGCCTGGAACCTAAAACAACTCACACACCTAAGCACCACTCATCCTTGAACCGCAGAAATTCCTCACCACTCCTACACGGCTCTCATTTCAACCCAAAAGCCCCCTTTCTATGCCTGAACTCCTATAATTCCTTACCCCTAAAAACCCCTAATTTTGAATTTTTCTTTCCAATTATCTTTCCCTTGAAATGTTTTCTTTAGTTTTTGGCTTTTTTGAATGTCAGTAAAATTGTCTTTCCTTAAAATTGGTTTTCCATGATTTGTTTTCCTCCAATGTGCTTTCTCAGTTTTTGTTTTCCATTAATTCACACACTTCACTTCTCAGCATGTGCTCAATTCACTGTACTATCTGACCACCAAAGACTTTAAACTCTTAAAGTTAGGATTTTTCTCAGTTTAGGAGTAGTTAGGAGTCCTAACTTTAGGACTCCTAAATGCCTTCTGTGAATACCGAAAGTCTTAAAGTTAAGATTTTTCTCAGTTTAGGAGTAGTAAAGTTAGGACTCCTAACTTTAGGACTCCTAAACTGAGAAAAATCCTAACTTTAAGACTTTTGGTATTCACAGAAGGCATTTAGGAGTCCTAAAGGTACGAGTCCTAACTTTACTACTCCTACTACTCCTAAACTGAGAAAAATCCTAACTTTAAGACTTTCGGTATTCACAGAAGGCATTTAGGAGTCCTAAAGTTAGGACTCCTAACTTCTGTGAATACCGAAATGAGTTAGTGCCTTCTGTGAATACCAAAGAGAGTAAGTGCCTTCTGTGAATACCAAAATGGTAGTAAGTTTAGGATTTTGTCTTAAGTTAGTTCTGTGAATCGGGCCCTCAGACTTTTTCATTGTATTTTACTGTATTATATTACAGTCAGTCAAGAGTACATCAATATGGCCGAAATGTTTGTACTTTTCTAAAGGAGATTATAATTGATATTGGACTTTTGGGAAGGTTTAAGGAAAGCATCATAGATTCAAGCTTACATGTTCCCTTTATTGCCCCATGCTCTCAAGTCTCTTCTTAAGGACTGTTTTCTAGGGCCAACTGCAATAGAGCTCATGTGTGCATGAAATTATAATTATTCCGTATGAAATAAAATTTGATCTGCAGATTCAAGCATCAAGTCCTCAGAGGTCTGGATTTAAGACCTAGAGAACCAACCAGTTATGGCTTATCCTCCAAGTCTATAGCAGCTGATCCACCATCAATTCATGCTGTTACTGAGTGAAAGACCACCATGGAAAAGGTGGCAGAGTTTCACAAAAAGGTATGTCTAGCATCCTTAAAATGTTTGGAAAAACACTCATCGTGATTAGGAATCCAGAGATGTTCCTATTGTCACAGTTACCCTATTTTGGGATTAGCCACACTTCTAGAATGCCAGGTCGCACCACAGTTAGAAAAGTGCACTCTCAGGACGTAAGCCGGAGAAACAGCATCCCGAAAGCTCAAAGAAACCCCCTCAAGCTTCTAAAAAAAACAATAAAGCAAAAAAACAGCCATTGTGTAAGCTGAGAAAACATCCTTGTGATGCAAGCATACGCTTACTTCTCAAGGTCCAAAGGACATCACACAAAAAATTTAAATGGGACATCAATAAAGATCAAGACAATGTGCTCTGGGTAAAACTACTTCAAAACCTAATGCATAATGACAGCGCCTGATTTTGGAAAACTGTGAATGGGATAATCCATCCTCATCATGAGGGACTCTTGTCACACATTTTGGAAGAACACTGGGTGGAATTTCTCGTGATGCACTTTAACAAACAACCGGGAGGCAGCAGAACACACTATTGCAATAGTTGGCCAGCAGAAGAGCTCATAGGAGTGCGCAACAATGAGACATCGGAGCTGAACAAGCCACAGAAGTTATCACACCCTGCATAGCCAGCAGCTCACTGTCAGCACAAATAAAAAAGCAGATCGCAAAAAGGAGAAGAGAAGGGGCACCGGGACCGAATGGCATCCCGCCCGCATTGTACAAAGCCAAGTCGGATGATTGGGCTGACATTCTCTAACCTCTTTTCCTGGAAGGGTTCGACAATTGTGCCAATACACAAAAAAAGGCAATAAGGCAGAGCCAAGTAATTATCGGCCAGCAGCATTGATCAACAACGAAGCAAAATATTTTGAGGGCACTGTCCTGGAGGACCTCACTACCTGGGCAGGAGCAACAGAGATAATACTGATAAATCAGACAGGCTTTCACAAAAAGGCTGGCACAACAACAAATATCCTAGCTCTCTCTTTATTGATTGACACAGCGAAAACATCCAACCTTCCCCTACACCTATGCTTCATCGATAACAGCTCCGCATTTGATAATGTGGAGAGGGGAAGACTATGGGGTAAGCTGGCGCACTGGGGAATCCCACAGCCAATCCTAAACACCTTGTCACTTCTCCATACGGACACCTGGGTGCAGGTGAAGCTAGGCGGCAGCACTCACCTCTCCTCAAAGGTCCCTACAAGTAAAGGACTGAAGCAGGGCTGCGTGCTTGCACCCACACTGTTTAACCTATTTATGGCCGACCTTACAAAAGCTCTTGACATCTGCAACTCACATACACCAAAGCTAGGTGGCAAAACACTGACCAACCTTATGTATGTGGATGATGTAGTTCTGCTCAGCCACACTCATATGGGCCTCCAACATCTACTAATGGAAATGCAGAACTATGCAATAGAAAACAATTTAAAAAATAACCTCAGCAATACTAGGACAATGTCAATAAATACCAAAGGAAATCAGCAGAGGAAATGGTATTTGGGAGGCACACAACTTGAACCTTTCACAGGAAGACAAATACCTAGGATTTATAAATGACAGGGAGGGACTTTCACGCGCCAAAAAGACTAAATAAAAAGGAGAGGGCTGGTTATAGCACTAACTATGAAGAACCCCACAAACAAGCTCATGGGGCCGACATTGAGCCTGCTACTGACGTTAGTCCAAGCCAAACTACTCCCTACAATCACCTACGGCAGCGAAGCAATGCGGGGGAGAGACGCCAAAACACTAGATAGCACTCTGGTCAAAGCTTACAGAATCATGTTCTGCCTCCCGCACTACACTTCACCGGCTCAAATAAGGCTGGAGTTCGTCCTTCTACAACAATCATTGGCCAGGCATGGATCTTATATTATCTGTTGGCATAAGATCAGAGGCGCCAACCCAAACACCTTAAATCAATTGCTATGGCACGAAATTCTGCACAGAGAAACCTCACAAGTGAGGAGCTACCTTCAGACATCTTTGGAAGCCACTAGGCTCACAGAACTCTGGAACACACAACTCGGCCACCTAACCTTCAAAAAACTAGCTTGGAAATGTGTAAAAACAATCTCACTGGTAGAGGATAAGGCAACATTCTCACACAGATCGCATGCCTGGATGACCCTAAATAATTACAAAACACTTGCACCGCAAAAGTACTTAACCAACCCAGGGCTACCCCAAATCCACAAAAATAAAGTTTTTAAAATACAGACTGGGCATCCTCCCATGCACTCAGCACCTTCCAGCCTGGCAGAGGGCAACAATCCAAAACACTTGCAGGCTGTGCAACAGCACTCAAGGAGACATCTTACACCTAATATGCTCGTGCAAGGACTTGCAATAAGAATGGCCACAGCTGCTAAAGGCTCCCTTTAAGCAGAAAGGCTTCCACTCTAGGAGACAACCGTTGCTGGCTTGTTTCAATCCGGGGGACACGCAACTGAACTGCAGAATGGTAAAACTTCTAATGTTGGCAGAAAAAAAATGCCTGAAATAACAGCCCAATCTCGGTCACAGAAGCAAGAAGATGCCGGTGGAGCACTTGACCTACAAACTGGGTACGGCTTTTCTTGATCTTATCAAGAAAGGAGCACCTTTTACACTTCTTACAACTCTGAGAAGGTCACAACAACTGATCTAAACGCAATATACCGCACCTGATCACTCGCACGCCTGACATCAGCACAGCTTGGGGACTGCACTGCACTTTATCCTGGGAACCAACCGATTCCCGCAATCGCTCGCACTGATACATTTTAACTACTGTACAGTATTTTTTTAGTATGTGTTCTACTGATTTTATCGGTGTACAGCATTAGTTTTAAATGAATTTCCTCTCTTCAAAAATGTTGCAATGGTTTTTAGTAACTATGCAAAATAAAATCAAACTTGAAACTTGAACTATTTGGGGATTAGGATTCCTGCTTCTACATTCGGTGGGAGTACTGGCAAAAATGATCCTTTATTCATCTTTGTTCATCTTTACTATGATACAGAACTCCAACGGAAGTCCACATAACATAAAACAACAATACAGCAGTGTTGGACGTGGCCCTTTTGACAGGTTTATCCCCGAACATTTTGTCTTTTGCCTCCTATTTTTCTGAACCTGTTTTTGCTGGCTATAGGACTCTGGGCACTTTACCACTGCTGATCAGTGCTAAAGTGAATGTGCTCTGTATAAAATATGATATGATTGGTTATCCATGATTGGCATATTTAATTTACTGGTAAGTCCCTAGTAAAGTGCACGTGTGTGCCAAGGCCTGTATATCAAATGCTACTAGTTAGCTTGCAGCACTGGTTGTGCCACCCACATGAGTAGCACTGTAATGTGTGTCAGACCTATCACTGTATTGTCTGCGTGCGCAGTTGTAAACTGCCATGTTGTCCTGGCAAGTGCACCCACTTGCCTGACCCATACCTTCCCTTTCATTACATGTAAGGCACCCCTATGGTAGGCCTATGGTACCCCCATTGGCAAGGTGCAGTGTATGTGAAAGGTAGAACATGTACTGGTGTGTGTGACATGTCTTGCTAGTGAAACACTTTGTGTCTCGTTTTTCACTATTGAAAGGCTATCTGTCCGATAGGCTTCTCATTGGGGTTGCACTGTAACAATTTTACATATGTGACTTTCAACGGAACAAGATAAAAAATGAAGTTTAGGCTCTCTCAACTCAGAATTTATTAACACACCTTTTGGTGGAAGTGGTTCTTAAATTCTGTGTCTGAAAATGCCAAGGTTAGAAAGTAGGCATGTTCCTACTTTACCTTTCTGTGTGCCTCTGCCTGTTTGTGTATTTCGCGTCTGGTGTTTGAGTGACAGGAGCTGGGATGTGCATTCACTCTAGAGAGTCACTAGGGGGGTTGATGTGTGCCCTGCCTTGTCTGGGTGACTGTTATCAGGGCTGAATACAGGTGGTCTGCATTTAGAGTGGTGGGAGGAGTTTTGCTTGCACCTGAATAGGCTGTGTTTCCTTTTTCAGAATGCTGTCTCCGCCCCCTGTGATCATGCTGCACCAGGGAGGACAGGACTGGTTTGGACTGGGTCCAGAGACCCTTCCCACAAAGCGAACAATGACATTTTGGGGTGTAAGTATTACACCTAAAACCCTAGGACTTGAGATTACTTCAAGGGACAAGAGGACCCTGCCAAGAAGAAGAGCGGAAAGACTGTGTGAGGAGTGCTGCCTTTTCTGAGTGAGGAGTGGGTTGGCCTGCAGTTGCTCATTCTGTCAGTGGTCGCCAAAAAGACTTCAGAAGAGATCTATACCAGATCTAAAAGAAACCTGTCTAAAAGAAAAGTTGAAGAGCTATGAGGAGCACTACCCTACTTCGATAGTGTAGGGGTAGGGTTGGCCTGCAGCTGCTGCTCCTGCCGGAGAAGGACTGGACTGTTGTTCCCTTCTTTTATTTTTAAAAGTAAAATGCATGAGGAGCACTTTTTTGTCCATCCCAGTGTGTGGGGAGTGTGTTTTAGACTTTCAGTACTGGCTCCACCCAGCGTTTGCACCGCTACACTGTCCATCGGGTTTCCAGGAAAGGGAGAGCTTGAGGGAAGGACGTGCTCTCCCTCTCCCTATCAGCCAGTGTGTGAGGGTCATGCCGTGCAGCCTCGCAGAGGGAGCAGCCATGCTGAGGCACATCCCTGTACAAGGGATCATTACCGCTGCAGTGCTGAGGAGGAAACCCCAGAGAGCAGCGAGGGAAGGACAGAGGGACTGCCGACAAGGTTAGCAGTGGGCTGGGCCCTGCCATTGGAGAGAGGCTGTGCTGCGAGCCACCTCAAATTCTGGGGGCCCGAGGAGAAAGCTGACGTCTTGCTGTAAGCAGGACTAGGGAAGGAGGTCCACTGGCAGAACGGTGCAACCTGGGTGAGCCTGACGCGGCCACACCAATGGGTGGAGCCAGCCTGCCAAAAGAGCAACACCAGAGGGCTGGCGAGCGGTAGTAGGTTGCCATGGAACAGGCAATCTGAGACCAGGAAGCGATCATGGCGTCTGCTGCCGACAAAGCCTGGGTGCAGGAATGGCCATGGGAAGTAGGAGCCTCCCAGCCGCACCAGGCTGACAAGCACTGAGACACAGATAGCCTTTGGTCCATTTCAACAGAGACCAGCTGAGGGCTTCCAAAGCAGTGGTGGTGCTCCGCCCCCCTTTCCGGCTACCGAGTCAACCGTGGGCATTTTGTTGCTGGCAATCCCTTCCGCATTTCTGAGCTCCACCGGAGGCATCGGGCTTGCTTTAAGCCCCGCTGCAGGGCTGAAACAGGACAGGGCCAGCGACCCCCCTTCACGTTGATCTGTGCAAGGGCAGCAGGACGGTGTACTTGCGACTGAGGTGCTTGTCTCAATGGGAAGAACCTTCATTTTCCCGCATTTCACCTGTGTCATTTGTGACACTTGCTCTATGCTATCTGGAAACCGATATAACGTTTCCTTACAGCAGGAGTGGTCTGAAAAAGGGGTGCAGGGGGAAGTGTTTTGGTGGAAACCAGGCTTTCCTGCCAGTTGGTTCTGTTAATGTTTTTACTGTGATATTTGTGTCACTGGCCTGGTTGGCCAGCTAATGTGTTTTGTCAATAATAGCAAGTGACGTGGTCTAAAGGGGTTTGGCATACACTACAAAGCGATTTAGGATCTATGTTATGTCTGTGGAAAATTGCCTTATGGCAAAGTGAGTTATGACCTGTATTACTTAGGGGTATTTACTACAGTGCCCTAAATGTGTTACAGCAAGTGCCTAGTGGCGCAGTGATTTATGTGACCAGAAACCCCATTTCTAACAAGCAGAGACGCATGATACATTTTAAAATCAACGGTTGAAGAAGAATATAAAGCTTCCACTCTGCTACATACATCATAAAAAACGACATTAACTGTCCAATATAAAGCAACAATTCACGTAACATCCCAAAAGATATGCTTTACAACTGCCGTTCTGTTGGTAGATCTCCTTAAAAGTATTATCAGACACAATGTGATTTAAAATGTATACATAACACATTTCAGATCACCCAACCCTAGGTACACCCCATACTCTCCGATAACACCAACCTCATGGAATATATGAAACTTCAAGGGGAGAATGAAAAATGATGATATCAAATATGAAACTTTATCCATAGCTTCTTTTTTGAGCCATTATAAAGTGCTATGTGAATAATGCAAAGTGCGATCATACATATTTATAATTGCGTCCTTATCAAATAGCAGCAAGTATGAAGGAACACAACCCTGATTAAAGTGCAAAAAGTCAATTGTACTCAACATCCAAATATCAAATCATTCGGTTGAAACATTGCATTAACTTTAGCACACCATCCGATGTGACACCTGAACCCTGATACTCCTGCCCCAAAGCCCTAATAGATGTTAATAAAAATCTGAAAAATTGATAGATCCTATTACAGATATTTTCATTCGAAAGGAACAATACAAATTTGCTGGCTCTCCCATGCAGAGCAGACATTATATTTACTAAGCACAGGCCTTAAAAAATGTCGGCGAGCAATATGTAGCGCAGGGCACACAAATAGTACATGGTTGAGGTTCTGAATTAATCCAGTCTGGCACAACTCGCAACTTCTGTCCTTTTTTGGAATTTTGGCTGAAATGCCAGTAAGCATATGCAAGGGGAGCAGGTACATTCTCAACAATAGAATCAGCCTTCTGATCTCCCGAGGCATATTCCAAATTAAATCTGGGGTTTATTCCTATGGATTACTCACTTGCACCACCTGATTGCGTGATTTTGGCTGACATAGGGCAATATCTCTAGGCCCACTCACATTAAACATGAACCCCTTTAATAAGCCTGTTAGAACTGGCATCTTTTAGCGTGTTTCTCCTGTCCTTTTGCTTTCGGACCTCCCGGTTTTGACTGATTTAGTGTTAAAGTGCAAAGTGCTCCTGTTTTAAATTGGATTATGGGTTGGTGATTCCATGATTGGCATATTCGATCTACTAGTAAGTCCCTAGTAAAGAGCACTGAGAGTGCCAGAGCCTTTAATCAAATGATGCTAGAGGGCCTGCAGTACAAATTGTGCCACCCACACAAGCAGCCCTGTAAAGGGTTCTCAGTCCTGCCACTGCAGTGTCTGTGCACATTTTGTAACTGCCAGGTCGACCTGGCATGTGCACCCACTTGCCAGGTCATATATTTTTCCCTTTTCTTATATATACGTCAGCCCCTAAGGTAGCCCCAAGGTGCCCTTGTGGGCAAGGTGCGATGTATATTACAGGTAGGACATGTACTGGTGTGTGTGACGTCCTGGTAGTGAAATACAGTGTAATTCATTTTTCACTATGGAAAGGCTAGCTGCATTCTAAAAGCATATCTTTCCATTGAGACAAGATAGGGAAATGAGGTTTAGTGTGCCTGGACTCAGAATGTAAAAACACTTCTTTTAGTAAAGATGATTTTTATGTTCCGGGTTTGAAAATACCACTTTTAGAAAGTATGTATTTTCGTACTTAGCCATCTTGTGTGCCTTTGCTGGGTTTTTGGATTGACTATCTGGCTTTGGAATGACAGGGGTTGGGAAAGTGCATTTTCTTCAGACAGCCACAGGGGGGGTTGAGGCATATCCTGGCTTTCCTGGATGAGTCAGGGCTGGGCTGAATAGACCTGGGCTGTATTTAGAGTAGTGGGAGGATATTTCCATGCACCTGAATGGGCCTGGTCTGCTTTAGACAATGCTGTCTCCACCTCCTACCCGTAAGCTGGGCCAGAGAGAACCAAACTGGTTTGGACTAGGTACAGGCCCTCTCTGCCTAAAAGAACACAGAGAAACTGAGTGTAAACATGGGGGCCCAAAACCCCGAGCTTTGGAACTCGCTGGAATCAAGGAACCTGCCACGAAGAAGAGCTGGAAGAGCTGCCAGAAGAAGTACTGCCCCTTTCCTGTGTTGTTGTTTTGTTGGGTTGGCCTGCATTTGCTGCTTCTGCCTTGGGCAGTGAAAGGACTGGACTGAACTCTCTTTACCTGTGCTGAGTATCTGCAAGGGCTTGAAGTAGAGCTTGCCTCCTGTTTTGAAGTCTCAGGGACTGCAAAACCTTCACCAATCTCTGGGTACCACCTCTTGAACTGTGGTTTCAGTTGCCACAGAGGTGAGAAGCAGCCGACTCTATCACTGGCTCCGTATCCTGAAGCAACCGCAGAGGGCACTGCTACATCTCGCACTACAACCCTGGTCCCACTGACGACTGCTGCTGCCGCCACTGAGCCTCTGCTTGCATCATGACCAGTGGGCACCTCACTCAGCACGCCTCACTTCATTTCACCACCCTGGTCTAACCGAGTCGGTCGCTGCCTGCTGACTTCGACACCCATGACCGCATCGAGCTTGGGGGACACCGATTGTAAGTCTCATGACGCACCGCCCCATCCCACACCGCAGTCCAGACCGACCGATGCCAGCTCCCCGCAACCGGCTCTGTCACCTGCACTCTGATCTTTCAGCACCGCAATGAGGAGCGTCTTCACTCTGCATCGCAGCCTGGGTCTCGCTGATGCCACCGGACGACCGCCACCAAGCTGCTGCCTGCACCGCACCTTGAGGGCACCGCTTGCTGCACCGCTACTCTTCGCATCACAACTGCCAGAGTTGCCACGACCGGCTTGCACCAACCTGTCAGCCGCAACAAAAAAATACTGATTACGAGTCTGCCAACACCCAAACCGACGCGGTCGGACAAACTGTTGGATTCTGTTGTTTTCAGTATCACAGTAGTACCAAACAGAGCCACCGACTCCAAGGAATTGCATTTTCAGTGTTATTCTTGCAAAGTGCATATTTTTCAGTACTGTATGTTAGATTCTGGTCTTGTTTTAAATATATAAAGTATTCGATATTTTTCTAAACTGGTGGGGTGTCCATTTGCAGTGCTTTCACTGAGTTACTGTTGGTTATGTGCAAATGCTTTAAACACTGCCTCTGAGATAAGCCTGACTGCTCGTGTCAAGCTACCAAGGGGGTGAGCCGGGGTTATTTTAGGAGTGTAACTCCCTTACCCTGACTAGGAAGAAGGGTACCTTCTTGGACAAATGTGCAAAACATTGCCAACTAGAGACCCCCATTTCTAACAAAGCCCTTCAGGGGAGATTTGGGCAAAATGGTGTCCATGTTCAGATCAATCCCAAAAATTACTTTAGCCCGCTCAAAAGACCTAAAAAATGCACTCCACTCTTTCAACAGGAAAAACATTTCTACCTTCAAGGCTGCCCGTAAAATACCATCTTCTCCACAGAGGAGTGCATTTCCCCACCTCAAGACTGCAGCCAGGCTAAAAGCATAAGTGGATAATAAACTGAACTTCGGGCACAAAGCATAGGGAGCTGCCAGTGTATTCAAATTGCAAATCTGATGAAAGATTCATCCTTCTGCCCCCTCAAAAGAGTGCCAATAACTCAAGTCCAATACCTTGCATGCATAGCTTAAAGAGGAGGGGATTTTGGCCTTATAAAGTGCATGTCCTGGCCAATATGATGCCTTCTACAGGTTTTATAGAATCTATGCAGGGCATTGTACTGAGAAAGAGCCCTGCTTACACATAACTTCATGTGATCGCTAACCCAGCCATTTGTGGAAAAGACCTTTCCGAGATAGAGTTATAAATCCACTATTTCACGTTTTTCATTACCCAGATATTAATTAAAGTTCCTCTTTAGTTTTGATCCCTTCTTACGAAAGAGCAGGACTTTGCTTTTGAAGATGATGCTAATCTTCAAAAAGTGGGCCTTTGCATACTTTGACAGTGCCACTAAACGGTGCTGTAAGCCAATGGGAGTCAAGTTTATAATAACAACGTCATCAGTGTATAGTAAGGAGCCAATAGGCTTAGCACCAATTCTGGTGGATCACCTCTTACTTGCCTTAAGGTACCTGGTATGTGAAATATATGTGTTTGAAAACAGGAGGAGAGCCAACAAACAGCCTTGCTTAAGACCATTGTAAGTTTTAACCTAGCTGGATAGAACTTGCGTCCATCCCATCAAAACATGGCAACAGGTATCCATGCGTAACTCCATATCAAGTCACAAAAGAGGGAGCAGGACCCTCAAAGTATATAACTGCCTCAACAGCATTTAAGGATCTGCTCTATCATACGCTGTAGAGAAATCAATGTGGGTTGTGTATACAGGCATTCCTCAAGATGGAGCATATTTTTCCACCACCGTTTATAGCACCGCAATGTTATCCAGTGTACTATGATACTTCCTTAAACCAACTTGATATTAATAATATTCTGATCTTGTGCCCATTGCTATAAATGACAAAGTACACTCTTGGCAAATTGTTTGGCAGAAGCATCCAGCAATCTATCCGTCTAAAACTTGCAGGGGAGGATTTAGGGCCGTTCTTGTACAACAGAACAATGACACTACCATTCCATGACTTTGGAATTATCCTAGAATGGTGGTAATGATTGCACAAAATAGTGAAGAAAGATCCCTAGGCTAAAGCATCCTTTTTAATCACCGCATAGGCACCTGATCCAGTCCCAGAGTGCCGGAAGTTCAAACATTCTTTATAAACCCCACTATCTCAACACACAAGGGGGGCCATATGCCAAGAACAAACTCTCCTCCACACTGGGAATTGAGGGGCTAGCTGATTTGGTGTTACTTGCATAAAACTGGGAGTCATACTCCACCCAAGTACTTTCAGAAATAGGGATTGCCTGAGCCTTCCCCCTAGTATCACAGTAGTCAGCAATCAAACGCCAGTACTTCCTAGAGTCACCAGAATATGCAGTTTCTCTCAAATTGATCCGTTTCCAATCGTATTCCCCTATACATTTGTTGAGTTTTCGATGGGTTCATAACTGTTTAAAATGGCCAATTTAATCCTGCTGACCCCAAGAATACAGCAAATGCTGTTTTCTTGTCAATAGGTGTATTTCCTGATGTATCCCTTTAGGTTTAAATCTTCTTATTATTATTATTATCGTTATGGAGCAACACAAATGAAAAGTGCAATACCTTCGGGCCACGCAGGGCTCAGCAGCTTCAACGTGAAATGCTTTAAGATATGTAGGCTCCAAAGAAAAACCACTATCCCACCACCCACCTAAATAAAAAGGAAAGAAAAAACGAGAGGAAAAAAGAAAAAGAGCACTCTTCCCGCCCCTGGAAGATGTTGTCCTTAAATGGCCCCGAATGGAGCGGCTGATCTCAAAAAGGCAAAGATGTATCATGCGTGTGTGTCCGCTGTGGTAAGATGCAAGAGTATCCCTTTAAAGGAAGTTTTTGCACTTTTTCAGAAACCAGGGACCGTCTGCTCTAGAGCATAGTTTACGGAACTCTTCCATGTGGAACTCAAGAAATGTATGGGATCACCACAAATGAGACCCAGTGAGTCTCCGCAAACCCCCTTGAGCATAGCACTTGCCACAAACGTGTTTTTCTTGTCCAGAAGGAACGACCGTTTGACTTGCTAAAGCCAATTGTGCCTAATCGGGGATTACCCTGGACTAGCTCCTGGAGGTTAACTAAAACAAATGTATTAACTAAACTATGGTCACTCAAATCTGGTGGAATAACAGTGAGTTTCTCACAATCCCCAAGCATTTTGAAGGAGACTAACACATAGTCTAAGAGACTCTGAGTAGAAGAAGTGTGAAAAGTATACAAAGCAACTTCACCCACTGGGGATCTCCCATTTAATATGATCAGGCCAAATTTTCTGATAGTCTCAAGTAAGAGGAACCCACACTTGTTTAATCTAATTTTATCAGGGAACTGGATCTCTGGGATGGACCATATATATTCTTTGTCAATATTACCAAAGATTGCAGAGGCACAATTGGACATGTTGGCATTTTAATTTCGCATAACTATATTATTACAAATATCATAAACAAAGGAAAAAAGTGAACTCACAAGATAATCAAACGATTTCCCAGGTTGAATATACATGTTCTCTAATAAAAAGAAAGAAGAACCCCTATTATCTTTTCCTGAGCGGAGTTCGCAGAGTTCTGCCACGTGGAACTCCGGAAAGTGCTGAAAAATCTCTTCTGCACTTTGCTGAGTTCTGCAAGCAGTGGGGTGCGGTAAATTGTGATGATTTTTAACACTGGGAGCTTTCCCAAGCTGTAAAATCAGAGCGAATGGCACCACATGCAGAGCAAGAGGGCACTGCTTCTTTCTGTCACTTGAGTAGACTTTCTACTCGAGTGGGAGCTTCCTCAACCCGAGCAGCAGGTTTCTCAACAAGAGTGGTAGCAAACTGCCGTGACCGCCTGTGTTGAGACATCTCACCTGGAGTTGGTTTGTGCTCGCCAACTTAACACTGGTGGGAGGAAAACCCCTGGAGTTTTACAGAACTTCACATTGTGCGTGAAGTGCGGAGAGGGCAAACTCTGCTGGCATAGTGGAATTTGTCACCCACCCCTATTATTATCTCCTGAGAGAGACAACTTCAAACATAAGCACAAATCAAAGGATGAATAAAGACCATATGATTCCAATTGACCGTATCTTATGCAAGATTGCTACCCCTCTTCCCCCCACTGGCATGATCCCTTTCAGAACGCCTTGCGTTACAGGAAAAAGAAAATATCAACTGCACTCAAACTCTTTACAGGACTAAGTTTCTTGTATGCACATAATTAAGGGGTTCAAAGATGTAGAAAGATTAAGCTCTTCCTCAATTTGTCCCAACCCAGCCATATTCCATTCGCTAGGATCTTACTCTAGTCATTGAGGGGGGACCCATCTTACTGTTCCCTCTCCCAATGCAGGGCTCTTAGCTGAAGTAGTGGATGGAACTGGCAGGGCCCCCTGAAGGTTAAGACTCAGATTAGTGGAAATGGCCAGTACTGCTCTAGTACTTGCCACTTACCCATCAGGGGAATTAAACATACAATTCTGCATAGAAGGTCAGGTTGAGGCACTGCCAGCTGAAGGAGGATTCAACAGATCACTCACCCTCTGCACATCAGGAACAATGGCATTTAGGAAATATTCTTATTTTATTATTTTTCCTTGCCTTAAATTTTCGCTTCTGACTCCCCACAGAGGGCTCCACCGTGTCCTCCCTCAAGGTCCTACTCAGCATGTCACTTGACTCCGTAGGGTACCCAGCTGTGGATGTACCAGCAAATGCCGGCTGCCCCTCCCACTGTACAACAGTCTGCAATGCTGATCTGTTTACTGGCCCTGCTTTTTTAATACCTTTTTTACCCCTTTTTGAACATTAGGAACAAATCTATCTGCACTTCCCCCTGGGGGGAACATTGATCCAAATCCCCAAACAGCTGGTTTAAACATAGTACTTTATTTTCGGGTTTTTGGGCTCAGTATATGACGCAGTGGTTTACCAGGTTGAACAGAGACAGACATCTGTTGACCCTCGTAGGGGCACAACCATCTTAGATTATTGTTTCATGATAATGCCCTTGTAGGGATTTACTGCTGATTTTAGCTTAGGGGAACCAAGCTGCCTCACATTCCGCACTTCAAACAGAATTGCAGACATCCTTTCTACTACATAATCAGAATTCAGCAAGACAAGATGGAGGATAGGATCCTTTCAATACAAAACATAATATCAGTAAAGGAAGACCCTCCCCTCCAACAGCTCCACTACCAGGATTCCATTGAGTACTCAGAAGGAAAAGGTCATGATCCAATCCAGAAAGCGTACCCTGCAAGGGAGACAAGCTACAATATCGTGGGGGTAAAGAGAGACTCTGAGGTAAGGAGGGGTCAATGAATTGGGAACAAATTAAAGGACCCCCTTCCTCTGATCCTTTGGTGAAGAGCCAAAGATGGAGGGACCCTTCCCATCCTCCACTATCAAATCAATGTCAATGTACAGAAGAATAAAATCTTCACCCATCATCACCTCTTTATTGGCAGCTGTGGCTACCTCAATGCAGATTTTGCTTCGCAACAATGCTTCAGAAACAGAGGCAACACAAACCCCCCACAATTGCCCTCTAGTGATGCACTTGCAGACTGACAGTCCATCAGAATGGTGTCAACAGGGTTAGGGGCTGTTAAAAGGGCAGCTGCAAACAACCCCACAGTGGATGCTACAGAAATAGATGGAGGCAAATGAACCAAGTCCTTGAGAGCACCACTAGGCATTCGAGGCCCTTTATCGGCACTTGCCCTCTTAGATGGACCATGGGCCAAGAAGGAGGGCGAAATTACGGGCAGAAAGTCAGTAGGACAACTATTTAGATCTTCAGGCACTGCATCAGAGGCAGCCTTAGGCATTTTCTGAAAAAAAACAATGATAACTGGATGAGATTTAATAAATGGTGCTGTAAACTTCTGGTGTTATGAGTGGATCTTCTCACTTTCGGATTTTGACTAGAATTTTGGCTAGGGAAAGAAGAAATAAGTCGCCTAGACTAGAGCACAATTTCTTCAAGGCATCATACTCTCACAAAAACCTCTTTTAGAGCGCACGCCACCAAGTTTGTGCGCTGCCAAACAAAATGATAACAAGCATTGTGCAATGCAATAGGTCTCGCATTACTGAAAGTTTGAGCTATTGGCGTTGAATTATTATTTGCAACGCCAATAGCTCAAACTTTCAGTAATGCAAGAGCTATTGCATTGCAAATGCTTGTTTAGGTCGAAGCCTAGCTGACAGTGCAACTACCTGGTTGCTAAGGTCTTCTTGCGGGCATGCTCAAAGCTAACCTGGAAATGCATTACGCCCATGGCTTCAGTCACCAGGTGTGCCACGAGACAACCAAAAGATGCTCAAGCTTGGCAGCGCTGGACGGCATGGCGGGGCCATATCACCTCTTTCCTTCTCCCTACTCTCCTTTACCTCTCTGATACAAACAGCATGCAATCTCCGAAAGAAAGTAATTGTAAAAATTCAACTTTATGTAGAACGTTGATTCTTCTACAACGTAGTCATATACTCTCTCATTTTTGCACCCACCCTCAACGAACAAAAAAGTGAACTTTGCAGGGTTACCACCCTTTACTACCTTTGAGGTAACTTCTAAGACACTCGTTATAGTTCTTTCACCGTCTCATCCTTTCAAAACTGAGGAGTTTTCATTTTTTTATACAACAAAGCCCTAGTTGTTGCTGATTTTGCTTCCACAACTAACAAGCATTGGCAAAGCCAATATTCCAGGGTTGCTGTAGGTGTAATGTCACTTGTTGTATTATATATCTGGATGCAATGACAGAAACAGTGAAATACAAGTTGTGCGGCGCACTATGTTTGTAGCTTAAGTGTTTTAAGCCACGTCCTTAATTACATCGACTACGGCCCTTTGAGAGACCGCCCAGTTTTTTTTTATTTCACTTAAAGCTCTGTATAGACACACAATCACCAAAAGGAAATTGTCATAGATAAAGCAATGTGTTGCTCTCAATCATCCAGAGTGCACATTGAAGAAATAATGGAGAAGAAGGAAACATGCATTTGACTAGGAAGTGTGTAAACTGCATTGCATAGTAGGATTTGTATGGTGCCTACTTTCCTACTTTATGAGGCGCTGAAGCGCTTACCCACAGAGATAGACAGGTACACACTTTAAGACGTGTGGCTGGAATGATGTATTTATAACACCTGTCTCATGGACACAGATTGTCTCAAAATCTTAATACATCATGCCCCTATTCTGTACCCAGTTGGCAACAAATGTTAATACTGTATTGCTTAGAATGCTCGAGACACTGCTGCTCAAGGAATGAATGCAGAGATCTGAGCTTTCCCCGCTCCTCGCCCTCCCCTTCAGAGGCAGGGTATCAAGAAGAGCTAATATGAGGTGTTAATGGAGAGCAGCTAGCCTTGGGGGTAGCACGGTAAGGAGTGAGACGCCTCTTTTGTTTGCATGCAGCAACATGCAGCTGACATGTGGAAACTTGCAGGGGCCATCTGCGGTTATCATAGACTGTTTGGGGACACTGATGAGATTCAGGCTGCCAGTGCTTGTTGCTCCCATAAAGATGCGAATGGAGTAAATGCCTCACTGAGGTACTTCGAAAACAAGGCAATAGCAGACGTATTGGCAGAGAATAGGAAGCTGTACAGGCTTTTAAACATCTGAGATGATGATGACGCACGGAGCCCCTTTTACATACCTTTTCTGAAGCAGTGAGACGTTTGAAGCACTGTGCCTGGAGGCGAGCGCCGCTACTGTAGGCTACCATGTTGAGAGTAGAGTATGGGGACGGCAGGTAAGATGCTGTGCATTGGTGAGAAGTAAATCGTCTGTGCCTGCGCCGCTGCTGTTTTTTTTTTTAAGGTGGCCCACGAATGATCGGGTGACAAGCAGCAGCTGACAAATGCACAACAAGCATTTCCTGCTTTAGGGCTGAATCTTCTCCCCTCTGACTGCCCAAAGGTACCTCGGGACTCGGGATGGCACCTTTTTACATAAAACCAATGTGTGGTAGTGTGCGTGTCTGTGACGCGGGCGCCATGGGAAAACTAGAGTTTTTCAGGAGTGTAGCGTAAAGCAAAAAGTTACAGTGATTACATTCATTAGTCACGAAAATGTTGGCCCCGGGGAAGCAAGGCACGGCTGCCATATTTAAAGACAAAGGGCAGTGTGGGGCGTTTCAATAATTATAACCAGTGGTGCGCGTGCGCCACAGAGGAGCGGGGGTGAGGGAGCGCGGCAGGGAGGCGAACGCGTGCTGCTGCGCGTAATAGACACCGATGGGAATGGACGTAGCAAAGGCGGGACATGCGCCCGCCTTTGCCCAATTGTGTCTCTTATTTTATTTTTTTAAACTCGCTAAAGCCAATGGCTGCCGGCGAAAGCGAAACCACACACACAAGCGTGTGGTTAGCTTTCAGAACCCCCTACATGAGGTCTCGCGCTGCTCGAGCAGGGCTGCGCACTGCAACGCTAGGCGCAAGACCTAAAAACAATGCTGTTTAGGATAGTAACGTTGATGTACCCCCTTGAAAACAGAAAACGGTATGCAGGTTTTGAACTTGAAAATGCTATGCAGGATCAAAGGGATCTGTTGCGTCAGAAGAATAAAGTGTCACCCGGGCCGGATGAAGCCCACCCTTGCTGTAGATTTACATTTGCTGCAACCTTTAGCCGACTGGCTTAGGCACTATTTGATTCCTTGGTCTCCACTCGAGAAGGGGGGAGTTACCTCATCTGCTTCCTGCAAATGCGGTGGAGGCCCGAGTGTTTCCTGACACATTCCAGAAAAACAACAGGGACCTAGCTCACTAAACTTGACCTGGGTGATTGCGGGAATGCCCTTACACACCAGTAGTAAGTCCTGTGGGTAGGGTGGTGAAGACCTCACTGTTTTAAGGGGGGAGCATGGCAGAAACTCCTACAGAAGCTAAGTGCCCCTTTTAAGAACCACTCAGTGCTCAAATTGTTAAACCTATAAATGTATAGGGCCTATGTTTTCCTTTGCGGCTCGCTTGTGGCACTGCTGAATGCCAGGGCTGCAGAATACCAAGCATGTCTTGATGGCACCTCAAACCTCTTTCTTCTACCACCTTACACATCTTGTGAGATACTTCGCTGGGTTCTTTGTCATCCCTGCTTTCTGCCTTTATCACTATTTTTCCATCTTTCTTCTTTTTCTGCCATCTCTTTCTTGCTCTGCGTCAAAGTTTGATGATCAGAGTCAAGCCCAGGTTCAAAAACATTTGTGCATCTGCGTAGTCCTCATACATGGGGAAAATTACCTACCTAAATTTCTAGGAACTTTAATCTAATCATTAATTGTAGATTCAAGATTGCAGTGAAGACCTGCTGGTCCACCAGTGGATTATATTCCCTAGGTCTATGAACAAAAATGCACCAGAGACACAAGGACGGAGTTAAATTGTGGGCCTATATGAACGTCGAACCACTATACGTTGATGAGAACTGGATTTAAAGGACATTGATTCATTTCCAATTTGGAATCTTTTTAAGAAGCACTCTGAGACAAATTGGTAGTAAGATCTATTTTTAACAAAGTAGCATTAAAACCCACACTCTGTTGGGAAATGCTTCAGCTTTATCCCAAGGCAGACTTGTTAGCAAACTTGTTTTACTGAATCTTAGTTAAATATTGGACAGGACACTGCTTCCTGCCCCAAGCAATGGTGTGATCATATTTGCAGCGGTATCAGCGAACTCATCTGTTATGGCACTCACTTTTACAGTTCTTTTTCTAACAAGCAGTACAAGGGTTTTAAAACCTGTTCATCGTTGGTGTGAAAAATGTACTCGGAGTTGGACTCACTTTGCTAATGATTTGCCACTGCTGATTACAGGCACCCTTGATGTGCATCCGCTTTCCTAGTTAGTGTGAATACCTTTTTATTCCTTGTAAAATTTCCATGCATTGTGATGAAAAGCTGTGACATGTTTTAAATTTCTGTCACAAAGCATTTGATCAATTAGTACTAATGAACATCATTTATGCAGGCCTATTCATAGACTGAATCGTCTCCTGGAATTTGATGAAAGGCAGTCATTTCGTCGACAGCAGAAGGATGAAAGGCAGAATTGGTTCAAATTGTATTCTACCTGGTAACAAGCAAAGCTGTGCATTCCATCTGGCTTACACTGTTTGTCTGCCTTCCCGTACAGAAATTACAGTGTCGTTGCAAAGCATCGCAAAAGGCATGACAAACAAAAGAGAAAGTAGAATCTTCTCTGAAGGCGGAGTGAGTAAACATTGTGTGCATACGTTACGCAGTTAGCTCAAAAAGCGGGCTCTGTGGAATGTTGCATTTACAAACTAAACTTATGTCTGAGTAAAAGTGCCAGGTGTTTCCATTTCCCACAGTCACAAGTACAGGAGCGCCATGAAAATGTACTGGAGGAGACTGTGAAAACGGGGCGTTGAAAATGCTCTTAAAACCCACACAGTCGCACCTGTGTGGCCGTTCCCGATCATTCCCAATGGCCTTTTACACTCATGTTTGCAAGTGCAGTACTAGTAGCTAAAGAGCAAGGGGTAGGTGTGCTCATAGAGGATGAACAGCCCCGAACAGGTGCATATGTTCAAGGGGTTGAGGAAAATGGATTTCTCCACATGGAAAATAATTTTCGTTGTGAACAATAGAAGCTGGGAGAAATGGGCAAATAAACGTTTCCACTAACCTCCAATTCTGTGTTATGCAAGTTTGAGCGCAATATCCAGGAAGGAGCGCGACTAGGCGGAAGCAGGGTATGGCAAGAACGCTGCGGTTTTCATAGCTCATACTCGTGGGGATTTTTTGTGAATCCTAAAAATGAGGAAATCTACGAAATAAAACCGATGCGCTAACTCGGTGTGGCAAGAGTGGGCCCCAAAGGTTTAAAATAATGGCTTGATGGAACTATATATGGTAGCCACGGAGACAATCCGCTTTCAGTTTCTCTCTATTGAAGCAGGTTTTCACCTGGTGCGGTGACAAAGAGCATGTTCTGCTCGCGCTATTGTTTGAGGAACACACTGTCAAGCGAGGTGTGGCTTGTGTTTTTCACTAGAGCAACTTCAATAGCATCAGATGACGCACAGCTCCTCACAGATGACGTTTCAAGGCCGGAGTGGGTGCTATTCTTGTGCAGACATCAGTTGATCTGCAAGATGTCTGAAAAACGTTGGTTCCATGGCTCTCTCTCTCGAGGGCTGCAATCGCCTTCAGGAACTAGGGCTTACTGTAAAAATGTTTGAAGACTATCTTTACGGAGGTAGAAATGTTTGAAAACTCTTAAGCGCCACATTAGTACATATTCCTAATTGTTATCCTAGCTCGGTGTCAGTCATGGCATCTTATGCTCATATACCGCTCGCTTCGGTCTTGTGGATCTAACTGCGTCAACTGGCGACATCTGAATCCCAGCCTTTTCCTTCCGACAGCTTCTGTGTTATACAGCAAGGTATGCAGATGGGTGAGCACCTTGCGTCCTTATCCAATGATAAATCAAGTTGGTATCCTTATGTGACGTCATAAGTTCTGCGTTTTTACAGGAATTATTTTACACGAAAGACTAGATGCCCTGGGAGAACAATATGAATAATCAGGGAAGGTCCTTTGTGCAGCCACATTTCACATCACACACAGGCCATCGGCCATTACAAATTCAAACCTCACCTTGCCAGATTTTCCTCATCGCCTCCATCCCCTGCACAGGTGTCTTAGCTACCACCAGCCTTGTGTACTGACGAGGTCTTCTGTGCACGGGTGTAGCTGTCAGTGGGTGCAATTGCACCTGCTGAGGGACCTTTTGCTTCCCAAATATGGCTGTGATTCAGTACCTAACCATGGGATGAGAAGCCATTCTGTCAGTTTGCAATGCAGCTCCCGGCATCCTTGCTACGCCACTGTGTCTGCAAACAGCATCACATATTCGAACTGAACACTTTAATAAATAATGTAATTCTCTACAGAAACACTGTTTATTCTGGATGTAGAAAAGAAAACATGATATAGCAAATGAGTTGTGCGCGCGCGCGCCACAGCGACAAACGTGGTTTCAATTATCTTGCCCGTGTCTGGGCACGATAATTGAAGCCACATGGCCTATTGGTGTCTATTACACGCACCAAGCGTGTAATAGACACCAATAGGCCATGGGTGCAGCAATGCGCCCGTCTTTGGTCTACTGCATGCAGTCTTTTATAAAAAGACGCACGCAAAGGCCAATCGTGTCGCACATAAGGAAAAGCACACGCACGAGCGTGTGCGATTCCTAGGTCAGCTTGAAAACCCTGTTTTTCAGATACTAAAGGTCTCATGCTGCGCGAGCAGTGCTACGCACTGCCTCGCTAGGCGCGAGACCTAAAAAATATCTAAAGTGAAGATTATATGACCACCCTAAGAAGAGGTTTCAGAAAGACCCCCTTACAAAAACTCTCCGCAGTACCAGCGATGCCAACATATTGAAGCAGACGACGAACGTGCAAGCCCACGCCAGGAATCAATATGATGGTCAAAACACGATAGGGCATTTGAGTGGCAGGCAATCGTCTGATAGCAAATATTATAGGTGGAAAATGCAGCATTCGAAAAGCGGACTCCCCACCTGGAGGCACAGGTCTCACCAACATAATGCCGGCCGCCTCCGCACCACCAAGGTGACCTGCGGTGTAAGGGCCCGAATCACAAAATTAATTTGAGACAAAATCCTAACTTTACGGCTTTCAGTATTCACAAAAGGTATATAGGAGTAGTAAAGTTAGGATTTGTAGCTTTACTATTCCTAATCTGAGATAATATCTTAACTTTACAACTTTTGGTATTCACAAAAGGTATTTAGGAGTAGTAAAGTTAGGATTCCTAACTTTACTACCCCTAAATGACCTTCGTGAATACAGACAGTCGTAAAGTTAGAATTTTGTCTCCTATTACTTTTGTGAATCCGGCCCTCTGTCTCTAGTGTACACTGTAGGGCACAGAGATAAACCCTGAGGCACTAAGACTACACAGGATCACAGAACCAATCTTGCCTGGCCCACCAACTCAACCACTTGAGCTAAAAGCAGGGTTAGAAAGGAGGCAGAGCTCACAACGAGTCCCCTGTGAGGGCCACAGAGACCTCAGCTAGGAACTCCTGTAGGGGGTCACCCGGGGAGCACCTACTCACTCCTCCACTCTGCTCTGCTCCACTCCTTTTCTGCTTCGCTCAGCTCCTAATCATGGAATCTCCGTGGTACAAGGAGCGTGGAAATGGGAACCAGGGGTAGGGAGCTCAGTGCTCCTGCACACCGGTCTCAGCACCCTCACTCCGCACACCACTTCTCGTTTGCTCACTTGCCTCCTTATTTCTATCTGCTTGCAGCGCTACTCGCTGAGCTTACAGAACTAGCATCTGACATCAAGGGGCATCAACCTGCTAAATATGGCAAGAAATGAGAAGCATTGGTGGATTTTTACCCAATGTTTTTCTTCCCACAGTGAGTAATCCAGTGGTCAATAGATTTACTTTGGTGGAGAAACCTAAGCTACACTAGTGGAGTGCTATACAAATGGTGGATGCTTTTACTGCCGCAATGGTACTATACAGAATCGTTCTCTTTAATACAGATGTTGTCTCTTTAATGGACCGAAGGCTTGTCACTGAAACTAGGTATCATGCCTTAAATTATCTGCATTTATCATGACAGCAGACCCTTTTGTTTCTCAGGAAAATTACTTTAATTTGGTTTAATTTATGTAATGATCCTTATTAATATGTGTACTGTGCTATAGGTAACAGCATCTAAGAATATTTCAATGCTGTAAAGTATTAAAATTTGATTTCCTTTCATGTCAAATACCCATGTAAATATTCTTGAACACATTTCACTCTCCATGAATTCACTAATATATTCCAAATGATGTTCCCTAAATTACATAGTGTCACTCTATACCTCCTACAAAATGTATATTTACACATGGAACATGTGCAAATGTATACAAAAAGATGATTTTGTGCCATATTCAAATATAATTTTCCTTTTTGGAGATGAATTCCTTCCCCTTCACAACATAATCAGTGCCCAAGCATATAAAGCACTCCCGATTAAAAACCAACAAATCTATCAATAAATCAATCAATCAGTCCAGTCAATTAGGGTTCTTATAGAGCGCAACTACTCACCCATATAACAACCATGTATATGAAGCTCTTGCAACCTACAAAAACCTATCACACATCTTCAGTTCCACAGAACAACTACATCCAGCTGTATAACCAAATCAATAATGATCACCCATGTGAGAATAAAAACAGACCTTGATTCGGAGCATAATTTGGCAATGAGATTGCAACCAGCCAAATAAATGGATGATGCCCTTCTTATAAGTAAAAGTAGGCAATGGTTTATCATTCCCCATGGACTCTTAGTAGCATTTAATAAAACCGACATGTAATCAATAAGCATGCTATGAACAGGTTTGGTAGTTTCCAAAACCATGTTGCAAAAGATCTAGTCCGAGCACCCCCAACTAATACCAGGTGATTTCGTTAAAGAGTTTGGGATGTATTTGCATGTAAAACATGTCGAGTATTCACCATCCTCCTAGCCATCTGCAAAATCTGCATATAGATCTGCTAAGCTCTCACAGCCTACTTAAATAACAAATTCATTTCATTTGCAATAGATACAAAGGCAATGGTATAAATTGGCTCAGAGACTGCCAAATCGTTATTCTTAAATGCATTTCTTATGCCTAACTCAAAAGGAATCACATAAAAGAAGTGTTCATTGCCACCACACCTGCATATTTCAGATCAAGGAACATGAACTCTCTACAGAGTCTAAAGAAATTAGATTTGCCATTGAGAGGAATTTGTCCTTTAGAAAAGGCACAGCAATGAAAATATACATTTCTGAGTAACAGGGCCCAATTCACAGAACTAACTTAAGACAGAATACTAAACTTACTACCATTTTGGTATTCCCAGAAGGCACTTACTCATTTTGGTATTCACAGAAGGCACTTACTCATTTCGGTATTCACAGAAGTTAGGAGTCCTAACTTAAGGACTCCTAAATACCGTCTGTGAATACCGAAAGTTTTAAAGTTAGGATTGTTCTCAGTTTAGGAGTAGTAAAGTTAGGAGTCCTAAACTGAGAAAAATCCTAACTTTAAGACTTTTGGTATTCACAGAAGGCATTTAGGAGTCCTAAAGTTAGGAGTCCTAACTTTACTACTCCCAAACTGAGAAAAATCCTAACTTTAAGACTTTCGGTATTCACAGAAGTCATTTAGGAGTCCTAAAGTTAGGACTCCTAACTTCTGTGAATACCAAAATGAGTAAGTGCCTTCTGTGAATACCAAAATGGTAGTAAGTTTAGGATTTTGTCTTAAGTTACTTCTGTGAATCGGGCCCACAGTATTTAAATTACACAGATTAGAATCAAGCCTCTCCAAATAAAAATTCAAACCTAGAATCAGAGCTGTGGTTCTCTACTGCCTGGCTGGTGCTCACTATATATTCGGTGGCTTCTCAAGTTCCATTCTGACTCAGTTGAATAGCATCCAAATTTATATGAAAGAAAAGATGCACCATATAAAATGATCCAGTTCTGGAAAAACATTTGTCTGCATTTTGAGCTCTCTTGTGATGTTCTAAAAAGAATTAAAGGCATATCTCCTCAAGGAACACCTCCTCAGGCATGAAGAGGACCCCACCACTTTTCAAGCCTTTAGACCCGTAAATTAGTCATCCCTATCAAGTTCTAATTTACAATGTCATTTACATTCAGCTAAGTTATTATCTTTTCCCAGAAATGTCGAAATAACAAAAAAGAACATTGAGAAAATCAATCACATTCTGATTAAGACTGGACAGGATCAATCAGGATTTTTTCCTGAGTAAGTGTCATGTTTGATGCACTTGCTTCACAAATTTGTGTCATTTTCTGAAAACGAACTCTTAAAAAATGAGTTTGGTTAAAAAAACAAAATAATAACACTTATAGGGAGATTACTCCATGCATGTGAGGGCCACTGTACAATTGTCCTAAGCGGAACAGAAATGGCTTGCAGGGCAGTTCCAAAGAGGCAAAACAAGTGATGGTCATCCAACCCTAAGTAGAATATGGTGATAACCAGTGTCATAAGTGGTAGATGGTCCACTTGATCAATAGCTTCTGCTGGTGGAGCTTGCTGGTCCACCACCAGCCTAAACCCAGTGCTTGCACTGTATCTAGATATAATGGGAGAAACACTAGTTTAGAGGCACAGAAGTACTGCTGTTTTTGGATGATGCTTCCACTCCATCCACTCTCAATGACTCCTTTAGTGAGGCAATATAGCCAAAGTAATTTTAATGAGAAAAGGTTGAGTAAATGATAATCATAAGTAATAAAGGATTGCAATTTGAGGGTGAGAAGTCATATTATCAGACAAGAAACTTTACTGTAGAGAGGAAGGATATTGGTAGCTAAATTTATTTTTAAATGTTATGAATTTTACAGTATCTACAGCCAAACATGATGAAAAATGTGACCCCATCCCACTCATGATTTTGAATTCTCATTAGTTATATTAAGTCCTAACTCCAGATGTTGGTATGGCCCAATTTACACCTTAGCCAGTGAAGGAATAACCACATACAGCATCCTCAGTCTCCCTGCACCGTTTTTAGGGAGATTGGTCATGAACCAGAATATGGCCCTTTACCTTAAATATGGTGAGATGGTAACATTTACTCTGATTACAGCTTTTTGATTTTGTAACACTGCTTATGTTGTCCTAGTTTCCCTGAGATGCTGTGCTTTCTTTTTTCTCTAGTTTAGAAGCATTAATGGGAAAAGTGACATATGCTGATTTGGGTGTGCTGAGACCAAGCTCTTCAACATGCTTTGATCTAATCTGGTAAATTAGCAGTAATTTTGGTAGTTTTAGGTGGGTTAAGGAATCCTCGGGAGGCAATTATGCCTGTCCTCACTAATTTTGCACACATTGACCGGAATCTTTCAATCTTAAACTGCTCTCAAAGATTTGGAAATTTTGTGTTTCTGAAATTCAACTAACACCAGCAGTTATTTGCATGATGGGAGACTATGAGTTAGTTGTGAGATTGGCTAATGTTAATTAACCTTTTTGATGAAAAGAACCCATTTAAGTTGTAGTTTTTGGGGAGGCATTGATCAAGAATGTCTTTCTCATCCCATCTATTTACTCCAATGAAAAACCCAGCAATAAAGCATATTACTTTGATCCCAGTAACTGGAGAAGGAGGAGGAGAAAGGGAGATGCAGGATGTAGCAACAAATGGAATTGGAAAAGGTGTGGTCAGAGTGACGATCGCGGGGGAAATATTTATTTAATTATTTAGACCTGTTTTGAAACTCACCTTCCCCAGTCTCCCTCGCTGATTCCATTCTTCATCATCTACTACTCTTTAGAATTTCCTGGAGAATCAAACTACTTGAGTAGATAGGCAATGGTGATGTGGTGGCAAATACTTTTCCCCCTGAAGTTGTGGAGAGGACTATAAAATGAGAAGCATCTCACCCCAGCTTTTACACAATCTGTGATACACAAAATGGAAAGCTGAACATAGACTTTTCCCCTCCATTTTACTCACTTGGCTCTTCCTTCCAGGCATTGGCTTATCTGCATCCTTAGATTCTCCATGACTTTCAAAAATATGGAGTATGCAAATAATTGAAAGCATTGCTGGGATTGCATGCTTGGGCCTCAAAAGCCACTTGTGATCTATGGTTTATGCAAGGGATCAGTTAATAGTGCTGGTCTGTTTGCAATTGTACATTTGCAATTTGCCAATAAGTTATTTCCTTTTGATCTACAGTCCTGTGGCCATTCGCTCCTAAATTAGCTATTTTTCCAGCCAAAGCCTGCTGGATCACACCAGGCACATTGATGAATAATAGCAGTTTGCAGAAGGGCGAGGGAAATAGATGCAGGAGAAAGGGATAACACAAATGTTGAAGCAAAGTCTCACTCACAGCTTGAAAAATGGGTGGAACACAGATGTGGAAACAATTCTACTAAAAGAGATTTTGAAAAAAGTGGGAAATTGATGATGGAAAGAATCACATTCAAAGCCTTACTGCCTCATGGCCTGGCATTGAGGGCAACCCCCAAGCTCCAGTAACAGAGGAAGGTGTCCTCTAGTACTTCAATAGAGACCATTTATTGTTTCAGTGTAATGAAGTGCAAAGCTGGTCCTAAGGCTCAAGAGCACTTTATATGAGCACTAGATTACACTTCAGATTTTTGTTTGCATTTTAGGCACTGGTAGGTTAAGTGATTTTCCCAGAATCACAGGATGTTGATGTGACGCGGGGGACATAAACTTTAATCTCCAATTCCAAAGTCGGCTTGTCAGACCATTACCTTCTGCCATTCTGTCTCTTTACCATTACAAGTCCCAACATACAGTAGAACTGAAAATGGTGCATACACATTTACCGAGTCAATCCTCATCATCTAACTCCTCACCAACTGGACAACTCTCCCATTGTATCCCTTCAAATCCTTCCTGCCTCCAGCCCATTGGATCAGCTAAGGAACAAAATATAGAATGGTGGCTATACAGCCACAACAGCCATAGCTAAAATTCAAGGAGGTCCCCTGCAGCATCATGCAGCTGGGAGCTCGCAGAAAGCCACACCAATGGTCTGCTCATGCCAATCAAAAGTGCAGTCCCATTGGCGGTAAACACTTCTCAGGCCCTTCTATCTTCTCCGCCACCACAGAACAAGTCAAAATGTGAACAATAGGACGTCAGTGAGTAGTATCCCTATCTACCCCTCCCAACATCTTCTATTGTGATTGACCATAAATCATTTCTAAACCCATCTTGTTTTAAAATTGCTCTGCCTTATTATTTGCATGTTGCTCTGTTACTTCAAACTTATACATGTTTTATTAATAGTCATATATGTATACATTATTGGAACAGGGACTAGAACAGTGAACCCTCAGATTTGGGTGCCTATTAACCAACTGCAGTCTGTAGTACCTTTTGAAGGGACTACAACAATAGAGAAATGCTATTTAGAAACCAAGTGTGGAAACCTATGCCTCTGTCTGTCCTATCTTTTTTGTGTGTAGAGATCTCCGTCTGACTGGAGAGTCTTCGCATGCGTAGGTAGGTGTAGCTGGGGGGACGGGGAGTGGCTGGAAAATGGGGACATTTAAAAAAAGAGGTATTTACGGAGGATTAGGAATGGGTATAGGAGGGGACATGCACCCACCTACTAAAGAGTAAGCCCTCTCTTATTAGCAAATTGAATTTCTATAGTTACTACTTCAAAACAGGGACCCAAACCAGTCATTTATGCACTCTAGCTCAGAGCTCACAGGTTATGCAACCACTTCCCACACACATTAATTAAGGCAGGAGTTGAGGGTGTGGCCTGGCATGATGGCAAACTAGACATGTCTCGCTGAAGCTCCAATCAGCGAACTAATCCGGAAGCATCTTGTGTGCTACATGGCGCCGAAAACAACTGTAATCTGAACCTGTCCACCCTTCATCCCACTGTCGTCCCTGTCCTTGTGGTGATTGGAAAGGGGACGGAGAGAGTGGCAGCGCTCCGCGAAGGCGAGCGGCCATCTTTGTGTCACTTTGGAGGAGGCGTGTGACCGCGTTGTCGGTGGCCTGGGAGAATCCGTAACCGGGAGGGGGTGTGGCGGACAGAGTGCCCCCCCATGCTATAATTTAGATAAAGGGCCCTCTGTGTGGTGAAAAAACAGAGACGCCAGGGCTTCCGGGAATACCTCCTGGTTGAATGGATGCTGGCCCCGATGTGATGAGGTGAAATACGCAGTCGACCATCTGGCAGAGCTCCCACAGAGAGGTGCAGTATTCGAGGAGAGGTGGGAGGACTAGGTCTCACCGACGACACAAGCTACATCGTGCCGGCAGGGACTGGCCACCGGAGGGTTGCCACTATGAGAGTGCGATGGAAGTGACTGGCTTGCGCACCAACAACTGGAGGCTCAGATCATGCTGACGAGACAAGCCGGGTTGGTACCGGGATCAACGCTGCACAAAGGCCTGCTCCTGGTGGGGACTGGGCCTGCTGGAGGCATCCTCACATTATCTAATGGCTCCACCCTGCAGATACGGGTGTGCTGCTAAGTGGACGCAACATAGGATATCAGTACCGAGGCAAAGGGCCCCCACCCTGACCATAAACGAACCGTGATTCGGGTGAGATGACGCCCTCCCTGGGTCCCAGTGAGAGATACTTTCTAACGCATATGACGGGCTGAGAGACTACAATCATTAAGACACAATTGCGCTCTATTGAACCTGTTTGGGGGTGAACTTGCCTACCTGAAGGAAACGTTCCCGCACTAACAAGACTCCTGGTGGGGGAGCACAGGGTGCAGTTAATAATCACTAGAGGGTGCAGAAGCCCCAAATTGCTACAGCCCTGAGCAACCTGCTGGTGATCACGGGGCATTCTAATATCGTTAAGGTCTGAGGGCCTGGTCCACAGAAGACATAGCGAAAGCTCTGGCTACCAGACTAGACTAATGGATATCTGTGCAGAGGTCGCAGCACAGGGTGGTGAAAGATCAAGGAAGCAAGGCGGCACAAGCCAACAAAATTTCCAACTATGCACTGCCGCTGGATCATGTGGCACAAACGGCAGCCAAAACCATGCGTGTGGAAGGGATCTCAGAGAGGGACAACCAGGCCCCTTCCATAGCGGACGTACTGTCGGTCATACATACCACAAGAGACAAAATGATCAATGAAATTGATGCTGTCGCCATCAATGTAAATTTGCTCCGCTGCGACCTTAGGAAGGTCTTGGACCAGGTCACTACAACGGAGTGCACAGTGGACTTGCTGCAGATGGACATGTCTGCCCTGCATGATACAGTGATCGATCTTCAGAAACAAGTGGTACATTTGGATGATCGTGCAGAGGATGCGGAAGGGTGATCACGTAGGAACAATCTTCTCTTCGTAGCTTTCCCAGAACGGGGGAGGGGCCGTCGGTGAAACAGTTACTGGAGAACTGGTTGGTCGTGGTGCTGGACCCAAATAAACTCTCAACGTTTTTTGTTGTGGGGCACCCCCCAGACCGATCATAGCTCGGTTCCTTAACTTCCACAACAGGGATGGTATCCTGCAGTTCACCCATACTCGAGGTCCGTTGATGTATGAAGGACACCAATTATCTATATTCCCAGACTACACGCAAAAGGTACAAGAGGAGCGTCTATCCTTCCTAGCTGTAAAACGAAGAATGCAGGATCTCAACCTAAAATACAGTCTACTATTTCCAGCTAAATTGAGGGTCGAGCACAATGGGAAGGCAATGTTCTTTTTTTTGGCAACAGAAGTGTGCGACTGGTTGGACTCCGGGGGGCCCTACGGGGCTTGCCTGGTCCCCCCTACAGTAACACCTTCTTAAACTGGATCGGGTAGGCAAACAGGTTCCAGACGGAGGCGTTCCCCCACGTGAGATGATGGCGGAAACAAAAGCCCTGCACGGATCAGGGTCTGTCCCGATGGAACGCTGCAAGCTATAGATATTGTGCCAGACTCAGGGGCGACCTCGCCAGAATGTCCCCTAACTGGTAATCCTGATGACGATACAGATGATTAGCGACTTCAGGAACTAGAGATGCAGAGCTGCGCAGTTCGAAATGCCGCCACCTGTAAATGTGTATGTCCTGTAAGACTGTTCGAATTGAGTGGTGATCAAGGGACAGAATGGTCAAATGGTCACAATCACCTTTTGTACAATCCAGATAAGCTGACGGAGGCTACCCCCTAAAGGCTGATACCTGGGTGAGGAGCTTGAGGCTCGTCCTCGCACCTCTCCGGCTAGCCATCAACTATTGTAGGGAAGGGTAGGGAGAGTGGTGTTACATTTTAAAAAGGGTAAGGGGGAATTTTCATTTTGGGTATGGGGCAACACCTACATGCCTTCATCTTGTTCTGTTGTTTGGAGTAGGGAGATATGGTATTGCCCAAGGGGTGGGGGATGTTGGGACTGTTTGGGACTGTTTTAAAGAGCCCCTCCCTCGTAAATGTCAGATGGTAGACATTCCAGCATTGAGCATATGGCCGATTGAAATGAACGCCTTTTGGAAGCCTCCATGAATAAGTTGTTAACATTGAATGTTCGAGGTATTGCGGGCCTTGAGAAACGTAGATGCATACTAGCATACCTGAAGAAGTATGAAGTAACCATAGCCGGTCTTAAAGAAATACACATTTGGGGTGATACTATAGCTTGTATACGGAAAAGATAGAGAGGACAAATGTATGCCACTTCCTATTTGGGGTTTGCAGGAGCGGTATTAATTTGGGTAGCACCTGGGGTATCTTTTCAACATCTACACCATGAGATTGACATGGAGGGGAGGATTGTAATACTACATGATAGACTGGATGGTATGGAAGTTTGCATTATAAATGTATGTGCTCCTAATGAGGATAGCACTTCTTTTTTCCCTGACCTAGTAGAGGCGGCTGCACCATATTTAGGGTCGCCTGTGCTGCTGGCTGGAGACATTGATTGTGTTATGCACGAGACCTTAGACTGTGAACTGCCGAGAGATCATACTAAGCCTAAGATGACTACAGCATTGAAAGACATGGTGGGAGGACTGAATCTTAGAGATGTCTGGCGGGAGCGCCACCCTACTGTTAGACAGTTTTCATGTTATACACCTGCCACTGGAACCTCCAGCCAGATAGATTACTGGTTTCTTTCAATGGATACTGGCTGGACAGTGAGTGGGGTTACATACTTGACCAGGTACCTGTCGGATCATTTTCCGGTTTTGTTAGAAATGGGGGGGAGGGTACCTAGACCCATGATGCCACTGTGGCAGCTAAATACTGAGACATTCACAGATCCCCCGTTTGTGGCCACAGTAACGGAGGAGCTGAGCAGATATTTCCAAGAGAACTGGGAGTCGACGGCTTGCCGTGCAACAGAATGGTAGGCTATGAAGGTAGTCTTGAGGGGTATTTGCATTCGAACGTCATACAGAGTCAGGTGTCAACTGGAGTGCGACATGGCAGCCCGGGAAACTGCTTTGGATATACTAGAATCGAAGGTCACCTTAGACCCCCAGAAACTAGGGGGGATGGTGTAAACCCAAAGAAGCCCTTTTGACTGATCTGGGACGTTTAGAGAAGTATGCCCGCATAACCTATAGGCAGCGTCTACATAGAGGGGGTGACAGAACAGGGGTGTTGTTGGCCTCACTGGTACGGCAGGAGGAACCTATGACACCTATCACACAAATTAGCACTGCCCAAGTAACATTGGTGTATGCGCAACAGTTAATTACTGACGTATTGGCGAAACACTTGAGCGGGGTATACACTGCGCAATCCGGCCTGCACCCCAAAACGATCTCTGCATATTTAGACCTAATTGAGTCTCCCCAACTCGATCCAGAAGAAGTAGAGGCCCTAGGGGCACCCTTTACTAGAGAAGAGCTGACTAGGGCAACTAACTGACTGAAAACAGCCAAGAGTCCAGGATCTGACGGACTACCAGCAGAGTTTTATAAGAAATTCACCCCAGAATTGACCGATAGACTCTTGGAGGGTCTATAATGAAGCACTAGAAAAAGGGTTCCTACCACCTTCAATGAGAACGGCACTAGTGGCAATGATCCCAAAGAAGGACAAGGACCCAAATCTGCCTGGCTCTTACAGGCCAATCTCCCTACACAATATAGATGTGAAACTACTTAGTGGAATACGTGCTGATAAGCTCCTACCCTTGGTGTCCTGGCTTGTCCATACAGATCAGGCGGGGTTCATACCCAAAACGAGCACATCATATAATCTTCGCCGCTTGGCGCACCTCTGGCATGCTCCACAAACACGCGCCACTGACTGTGCCGCAGTATTACTAGCCATTAAGCAGGCATTTGATTCAGTGGAATGGTCCTACATATCGCAGGTGCTGAGGCGATTTGGACTGGGAGAGCAATGCTTAAAATGGGCGCGGTTGTTATACACGGACTCCTCTTCCAGGGTGCGGGTGGGAAAAACAGTATCAAGGCAATTCTACTTCAGTGGGGCACTTGTCAGGCCTGCCTGCTATCACCCTTAATATTTGCAATGGTCATGGAGCTGCTGGCAACCCGTTTGAGAGCCATTATGGACCCAAGGGGCATCCGATTGGGGGAGACCAATCACGTGACTTTGTTGTACACTGATGACGTATTGGTTTATTTGACAGATCTGGAGAATTTTATCCCTATACTCATGGCAGAGTTACGTAATTTTGGAGAAGTCTCCGGTCTGCATATCAGACCTGAGAAGTCAAGGTTGGTTCCCATTGGCAGACTGGCTGAGGTCCAGGTGGAAGCGCGCCCACGGATCCAACTATCATGGGCAGAAGAAGGGGCATGATACCTGGGTATTCGTCTGGCATGTACAGAAACAGACTACCTTAACCTTAACAGTAGAGGAGTGGCTGCGGGGGTCAATCCTGTTTCGGACAGAGTTGCTATTATCTCTTATGGGGCGTATAGCGATAGTCAAAATGATTGTTTTGCCCTGGTGTTTATACACCCTACAACATTCCCTATATGTTATCCTGTGATCCTACTTTCATACACTGGACAGCCTGTTGATAGACCTGTTATTGGGGAATAAGCAACAAAGGGTGCGGCTAACTACGCTGCAAAGGATGTGGGAAAAGGGTGGATTAGAAATGCATGGCCTTGCAACTTCGGCATGCGGTTCACTGTCTAGATACTGAGAAAAACCGGGAAAAGAGACTACCAGAGGGTACCTATGATGGGCACACTTTGACACGGTTGCTGATGATGGGAGGGGTGAATTTACAAATGAAGATAACATTCATGTTTATTAAAATAAAAAAAAACATAATTGAATTATTTTGATTAATTATATATATAATTCTTTTTTTTCAAATAATCTTTATTGAGGTTTTATGGTCTACAACCCTTGCGAGTACAAAGGTTGCTGATGATGGGAGGGGTGAATTTACAAATGAAGATAACATTCATGTTTATTAAAATAAAAAAAAATAATTGAATTATTTTGATTAATTATATATATAATTCTTTTTTTTCAAATAATCTTTATTGAGGTTTTATAGTCTACAACCCTTGCGAGTACAAAGGTGAACAAATCAAACAGAGAAGAAAATATTCATTGGCAGTCTCTTTGTAGTCACTGGTTTTGTGGCTGTCAAAAATGTGAACCATTCATTAAGGCTGGTGGAGTTGCGACTGAAAAAATGAGAGGCTAAACCAGGACACAAGGTCAACATATATACATCGTCAACAGTAGCCATTGCTCGGCTGAAGCTGCATATAGATGATCGTGAAGGCATTTTTTGTGAAACAGTTTTTCAGTGAACAATGGGTAGCTCAAAGGTCCCATCAGGGGGACCAATAAGAGGGGCTAGAGGGAACCTCTTTTAGTACGTGGGGAGAACACGTACTAAACATGGGGAGTAGGTTTGAGCAAAGGGAGATAACAGGGAAAGGGTAAGTAACACAGGCTGTAGCGTTGGACATATACTCAGACAGTTGAGTTGCAGCGAGGGCAGGAGTGCACAGAGAGGACAGAGGTATAGTGGAGGATGGTGGCAGTGGCAGTTAACGTGGTGCTCCATCTATTGGGAGGTTCCCTGAGAGGCAGGGGTAGATGTGTGGGCAGCAGGGTATCAGCTTAGTGGAAAACAATGGGGAGGCCAAATACGGCAGTGTGCTGAAAGGGTATTTCTGGGTATGTGTCTAGAATCCGCTATTGCCTTAACTAGCACCAAGGTATGAGCAGCTTTGAGTCTACGGGGCTTGAGAAGTAGGGGGAAGTTGTCAGTGATGAGGTTTCTTAATTATGTAAGCATGTCCTAGGCTTCTTCAATGGGGTGCTTGCGGAGTCGCTGGGCTTCTTCCCAGTCCAGAGTCCAGCTTTCTGCCTCACCCCAAAACAACAGTGCTCCATGCCGTTGGGGTGGAGACGGAGAATGTTGGCCTCTCCAAGGAAAGGTCAACAGGCATTTAGCTAGTAAAAGGCCAAGATTGGTAAAGTGGGCCCAGTCATTTTGTTGTTTTCCCTGTGGAAAAGCCATGAAATGAAATGAAGAATGTTTAGAGCACTACAAGTACCCGGAGGTGTCTAGGTGCTTAGATGGGCATGAAGGCAGAGGTGCGCTAGTAGAGCGAGGATTTTAAGCGCTTCCTGAATTCAACCAAGTTGGATTCTTTTTTAAGAGAAATAGGCAGGGAGTTCCAGAGTTTGGCAGTGTGTAAGCAAAGCTTTTACCTCCCCATTTTGCTTTGTGTACCTTAGGGATGATCAGGTTGCTGCTGTCTGATGATCTACGTGATCTGGCCCTGATGTAAGGTTTGGAAAATTGCGATAGTTGCCTAGGACAAAGGCTTTAGCTTTAAAAGCAATACATAACACACTTTGAAATGAATACGTTTGTTGATAGGCAACCAGTGTAGCTCTGTGAGGGCCTTGGAGGCCGAGTCATAGCGATTGAGACGGAGCAGGACTCTAGCTGCGGCGTTCTGAGTCATCTGGAGTTTATGTATGCTACGCTTGCTCGCACTAGTGGGAAGGGAGTTTCAATAGTCCAGCCTGGAGGCAATTAGTGCTGTGACTACTGTTTTTGTAGCTTACATGGAATAAACTGAAGTACTTTTTTCAAGATTTTGACAATGAAAAAACAAGCCGCAGTGGTGTAATTGATCTGGGTTTCAAAGGAAAACTTGGTGTTGAAGAGAACTTTCAGGTATTTTACTTTGTTAGAAGGTGTCGGGGGAGGGCCCATATGATTTGGCCACCAGCTGTCTGACCAGATATGACCAGCATGTTGCCAAAGTGCATGACGTTTTGATGTGTTGAACTTTAAACAGTTCTCCTGCATCCACTTCCCAATGTGGCTCATGCAGGGCCCGATTCACAGAACAAACTTAAGACAAAATCCTAAACTTAGTACCATTTTGGTATTCACAGAATGCACTTACTACTTCTGGTATTCACAGAATGAACTTGCTATTTTTGCGATTCACAGAATAAACTTACTACTTTTGCTATTCACAGAATGGATTTACGACTCCTAACTTTGCGTCCGCACTCGGGCCGGAAATTCCGGCCCGGAGGCGGAGCTTCCGGCCCGGAGGCGGAGCTTCCAGCCCAGAGGCGGGGCTTCCGGGCCGGAGGCGGGGCTTCCAGGCCAGAGGCGGAGCTTCCGGCCCGGAGGCGGAGATTCCGGCCCGGAGGTGGGGATTCCGGCCAGTGGCGGATCTCCGTGCGGACGTAAAGTTAGGAGTCGTAAATCCATTCTGTGAATAGCAAAAGTAGTAAGTTTATTCTGTGAATCGCAAAAGTAGTAAGTTCATTCTGTGAATACCAGAAGTAGTAAGTGCATTCTGTGAATACCAAAATGGTACTAAGTTTAGGATTTTGTCTTAAGTTTGTTCTGTGAATCGGGCCCATAGTCTTTAAATCGAGGTGCAGTATCAGCGGACGAGCTGTTAATAGACACTATTATCTGTGTGTCATCCGCGTAGGACACCAGTGTAAAACCGAAGCTTCTTATTAGCGTGGCAAGTGGGTTGACATATAAGTTAAAAGGGTGGGGCTCAACGATGAGCCATGTGGGACTCCACAAGGGAGTGAGAACACCAGGGAAACAAATCCATCATGTACCACTGATTGTGACCTGTTAGACAGAAAGTAACTAAGTAGGAGGAGCGATTTATCCATGATTCCCAGCGAGGTGAGGCACTCAACCAACACGTCGTGTTTGACCATGTCAAATGCCGCTGAGAGATCTAACAGGATAAGGGCAGCGCCCCACCCCCTGTCGAGAGTTTGCCTAATCTCTTCTGTTGCAGTAATTAGCGCCAATTCAGTGCTGTGATCGGCCCGGAAACCATATTGTGAGTGATCCAGAATGTCTCATTTCTCAATTTAGAAATCTTTCTATAATCCTAGCTGGGAATGACAGCCTGGATACAGGTCTATAGCTGGAGGGGTCCTCAAGCTTAAGATTGGGTTTCTTCAAAAGTGGCAGAATGGAGGCTTTTTTCCATTCCATGGGGAAATGCCCTGAGGAAATCATGAGATTGACAATGGGCCAAAGTGCAGACGCAATGGTCTCGGGGACCAGGTGAAGAATGTCAACATGGTAGGTGATATAAGGCTGTCACCTAACATGTGTTTAATGTTGCTTATTTCCTGATCCTGCTGATGACACGCAGCTGATTGTTTCCCTGGAAGGTGACCAGGTGGACTCTTTAACTTCCTTCAACAACTGTATGCGGGAAATGACCTCGTGGTTGAGAACTAATGCCCTGCAGTTCAATAGTGCGAAGACCGAGATTCTACACTGCTCGGTAGGCAAGGTGCCACAAGTCTTACCTTCTAATTTCTGGCCCCTCCCCTTGGACACACCTTTGGTCCCTGTGAAAATCGTGCGTAATTTGGGGGTATGCTTCAATGAGAAGCTGAGTTTGGAGTCACACGTCAACAAGGTGGCCTCGAACTGCCACATGATTATGAGAGGCCTACGCAGACTCCTACCACTACTCCCTCCCCATGTCAGAGGAACAGTGGTTCGCTGCACAATTCTCAGCCGTCTGGATTATTGTAACGCCTTGATGCTTGAGTCCCCAGGATATCTGATCCAGCGACTCCAACGTATTCAGTCAGCTGCTGCAAAACTTGCCCTTTTGAGACCTCGCATTTCTTCTAGCACTAGGGCACTATCTGATCTCCACTGGCTCCCGGTGCAACAGAGAATTCTGTTTAAATCTCTGTGCATAGTTTTTACAGCCCTTCATGGCCTTGGCCCCGGGCCGCTGCAAAATCTATTTAGTTGGTACACTCCCATGCGCAGTCTGCGCTCTTCGGCAGCCAGGCTGGCCAAAATTCTAAGACAAAGAGATCTACCTTGGGGGGACGTGCCTTTAGTGCTGCGGCAGCTCGTCTCTGGAACAGTCTCCCTAAGGAGCTTAGACAGGTCCAGGAATTGACATCTTTCCGTAGGCAGCTCAAGACCTGGCTCTTTCCTAGAGCTTAATCCCTCGCCCTCCTTCCCTTCACTGTGTCGCCAGCGCCAGGATGCCCGTAGGGTTGCAGTGCGCTCTATAAATATTTTATACATACATACATTATACATACTTTGGCAAGGCTGGTATGTACAGCTTGCCAGTAGCTGGTAATAGCAGGACAGACCAGAGCATATGCTGTAGGTTGGCTGTTGGGGTCCGGCATGAAGGACACATGAGGTTAGCCGTTGGGAACATTCAGTTCAGATGGGAAGGTGCAAGCTATACTTTACGCAATATCTTGAATGGGATTTTTTTGAAGAGCACTATTAGAAGTGGAAGCCTCTAGTTGGCAGTGGTATGCACACTGTCTAAGTTGGGACCCTTCCTTCTTGTACCCAAAATAACTCCTGCTCACCCTCTTCGTAGCTTGGCTTGAGCAGTCAGGCATATCTCAGAGGCAATGTGTAAAGCATTTGTACATAAAACAGACAGTAACACAGTGGAAACACTACAAATGGACACCACACAAGTTTAGAAAAATAGCCAATCTTTATCGAAACCAAACAAGACCAAAACCACAAATATCCAACATACATAAGCAAAGATATCACTTTTTAAAGGATTAAGCAAGTTTGTTCATTTAACTGTATGGATGCATAGGTTTTAGCACCAAGTACCTTTGATGCGACAAAACACATAAATCGGAGGGAAGTGGCAAAAAACACAAGCAATGCATCAATTCTTGACTCCCATGGGAATGGAGGTGTCAGTTCTGCATGTAGGAGAAGTGTTGCATCAATTCCTTACTGTGAGTAGATGTGATGCATCGAATTCCAGACGTGCAGCCGCACCTCTTTACGGCATCGCTCGAGACCTGTCGCACATGTGTGATGCATGGAAAATCATGTCAATGTGGGTTGATGCGACAGCGAAAAAGGCGCTGCGTCGATTTTCTCAGCTGTGGACAGGTGATGCATTAATTCCTTCAGCAGAACAGCAGGGCTTGCTTTGAAGTCAGAGCAGGGGTATCTAATGTCAGAGACACGGTCTCGGACTGCGGGGATCTTGGAGCCACGAAAACAGGTGGTGCATTGATTCTTTGGCCGTGTGGCGATGTGCTGATTTTTCAACCACACGGCAAGCTTACGGCGGTTGAAAACAACCACTGAAGGGAGATGCCTGGATTTTCAATCCTTGAAGCAGAAAAACCATCTCCAAAGGCCCAGAACTGGAGTTGGCACCACTTGGCAAGTCAGAACTCCCAGCAAAGGACTTCAAGGGATGCTGCCAATGAAGTCTTTGAAGGCCCTGAGACTTCAAACAGGAGGCAAGCAGACACAAGCATTTGGAGAAACTTGATAAGCAGGATAAGAAAGTATAGTCTAGTCCTTCCTTCCCAAGACAGAAGCAGCAAGCAGCAGGCCAGCACAACACAGCAACAAGCAGGGTAGGAGTTCTGCCACTACAGCTTTTCCAGCTCTTGTTCTTGGCAGAATCTCCTCGTGACCCTGATGTATTCCATAAATGTGGGGTTACAGGTCCAATACTTATACTCCTTTCCACCTTTGTAGTAGGCATACTTCAAAGGATAGTCTTTGCAGTGCACAGATCCTGCCTTTCCCTTACCTGGCTCCAAACACACTACAGGGGGTTGGAGGCAGCATTGTTGGAGGACAGGCACAGCCATATTTAGGTGTCAGTGACAAGTCCTCCCACCACTGTAGCTCAGGAAGACCCATCGGCCTGGTAATGGGCAATGCGAATATACAGGGCACAACTCAGCTCCCTTTGTGTGACTGTCTAGATTGAATGCACCAACAGCCCAACTATCAGTCTAATCCTGACCTGGTTTCCACGGGGAGGCAGAGGCACAGGATGGTAAAGCAAGAAAATGACCACTTTGTAAAGTTGGCATTTTCAAAGACACACTTTAATAACCACCTTCCCAGAAAGATGTGTCTTTAAATCCTGAACTCGGGGACCCAAACTCCAAATCTTTATCTCTTTCCAATTAAAAATGATACTTGTAAGATGTCACAAGGCAACTCCGATGATAACCTATGGGAGAAATAGTCCTTGCAATAGGGAAAAATGAAATTAGCAGAATTCCACTATCAGGACATGTAAAACACACCAATACATGTCCTACCTTTCACAAACACTGCACCCTGCCCATGGGGCTACCTTGGGCCTACCTTAGGGGTGCCTTACATGTAATAAAAAGGAAGGTTTGGGACTGGCAAGTGGGTGCACTTGCCAAGTCGACATGGCAGTTTAAAATTGCACTAGCAGACACTTCAGTGACTGGCCCGACACATGTTTGCAGGGCTACTAATGTGAGTGGCACAATCAGTGCTGCAGGCCCACTAGTAGCATTTGATTTATATGAACTGGGCACAGATAGTGCACTTTACTAGGGACTTACCAGTAAACCAAATATGGCAATCTTGGATAGCCAATCACCATCATATTTTACACAGGAAGCACTTGTGATTTACCACTGATCAGCAGTAGTAAAGTACCCAGAGTTCAAACACCAGCAAAAGATAAGTACAGCATACAGTAAAAAATTCAGAAGGCATGAAGCAAAAAAGACAGGTCAGTCAGTCATTGTAAAAGATTGTTTATTTAGACCATTGGTCCTTAAACATATAGAAACATATCAATCTTCCACTAAAAACCACCTCGAAATATAATCCATAGAACAACAGTATAAAACTCCTGTTCCATTAAAAATCATCTAAAAATATGATCTGTGTAGAAATTCTTTAGGTTCCAATACCATTAATAAAAACAGGTATACATTTCCTCATACCAATAAAAAAAATCCTGTTCTACACATTTTTAAAAGCTTCTTTAACTTCAAGCATAAACTTCCCTATTGCACATGCTACATCTAAAGAGCGCATTTCAGCTAACAAGTCTGCTGCTTGTGCAGGATTTCTAACATCATATTTTAAAAAGATTGGCCATAGACACAATTTTCCTGTATCAAGAACTTTTAGACAGTTTAATAAAATGTGCAAAATGTTGCATTTGTGCCAAGGTTACAGGTACACTTCGCGTTGTGGTCTATCATAGCCCCTTTAATCCTACCATTCACATAGCATGGATTAATTCCAATTCCTACCCTTAATAATTCTTTCCTGAGGCAGCGATTGAGAAGTATATCCATATATGGGAACTGTTGATCATTTTGCCATGACTTAATCATAAAACACACAGATCTTTTCCCTTCCAAGTGTTCTCGATCCTGTTCACATGGTATTTCTTTCCCTAATGTCCTAAGTTCCTTCTTACATATAGTAGGATGTAAGATCTGCAGGCACACGTCAACCCTCAATTCCATACATACCATAACAACTGTTTCCCAACCCCCTTTGCCCACTTCATTTCACTCTGCAAGATCTCTTATTTGCACCACTATGATACTTTGTGATCCTTTTCACAGCCCAGGCATTGCCAGTATCTTAGTAATGCCATACATGCCATTTTCTCCTATGATACCATTCCGGTTTCTATTCTTATTGCCTGGATCATGGAGGATCTGGGTTGGGTCAATAACCTTTTCAGGAATTATCCCTCCTTAGCATCCCACTTTCCTCTGGGTACCATAGCCGTGTAAGCTTTCGGAATAGGTATAGCCGTCATTTCTCCAAAGCTGTTATTACATTTTCTAAGGTCACTAACCGGGGTTAGGGCACAAATTCTCAATGCATCCAGGTGTATTTTCCACTTCATATATTTCTCAAACCACATTCCTAGGTATTTATACTCCCTAACTATCTTCAGTTTTATCGCGCCTAGGAGCCAGCTAAAATTCTTGCTCTTTTTACCAAAACTCAGAATCTTGTTTTTTCCAGGTTTACTGTTAATTTCTTATGGCTACAATATTCACCAAACACTTTGAGCTTTCTTTGCAGACCTATCTCTGTTTGGTCCAATTTCACCAAATCATCTGCATAAAGTAAGCATGCAATATGTTTCCCATCTATTTTTGGGCGGGCACCCCGTGCCGTTCTCAAAATAGCTGGTAATTCTGCAATGAATAAGGAGAAAAGCAACGGGCCAAGACACGCCCCTTTCTTAACCCATTTCCAATCAATATCTTCTGTGACAATATCCCTTCTGTGTCCAAAATAACCTGGACCCAATTTTGGCTGTGTAACCTTTGTATTATGGTCAGGAGACCCTTAGGGATATCCAGGTCGCTTAGCGTCTCCCTTAGCTGTTCTCGGTCTACAAGGTCAAAGGCGGCAGGGAAGTCTACTAAGCAGCAGAACAAACTACCCCCCTGTTCCATCGACTTCCGTGCCATAGCCCATAGCAAAACCAAAGATCAATTGTGGAGTAGCCTTCCTGAACGCCACCCTGTTCTGGAATCACAATTTGATTGTCCTTGGCCCAATCCTTACGTTTTTCCAAAATTATTTTCACTAACACCTTTTCACTGACATCCAAAAGAATAATCAGCCTGTAATTTTTGTGTATCATTATGTCTTCTCATTTATGGATTGGCTTTATAATTGATCCTCTTTAATTTTCCGGCATTATCTCAGAGTCAATTATGCTATTAAACATTTTGGTGAAGAAATCTGCCCACCAATCTGGACTAGTTTTAATAATTACTGCCGGCAAATCATTCAGGCCAGCTGCCCGGGTTAGTTTTAACTTTGATATAATTCATCTTACATTACATACTGTAAAAAGAGACCTAATCCTGTTCTACCTCTATCCATGATGCATCTTTCTGTCTTTCTTGATATGCCGCTTCCCAGGTACCTCTTCTAGGCATCTTCTGTCACCACACAGTTCAGAGTCCCCTGTTTCTTACCAGATCCATATTGGACTAATTTCCAGAACATTTTTACATTTCTTGTTTCTACTGCTTCCGATAGTCTTCCCTGCACTTCTCTTTATGTATTCTTTTTTGTTTCCTAATAGACATTTTATTTAATTTCCTTAATTTCTGTAGGCTTTTAAACAAATATAAATCCTACTTTAATCTCAGATTTCTGTCACTTTTTCTTATACTTGATTTTAATTTCCTATATTCCTCATTGAACCAATTCCTATTTTTACTCTGGGTTCCACCCTTTCTATGATCCATATGGCTATTTCTTTTTTAAAACCACTTCAGAAATTTCATTTTCAAACCATCCTTGATTATCAGTGTTAAGCATATCCTCTAGTGTCTGGCCCTGATGGAAGGCCACTAATTTTACCATACAGTGGTGAGCCGCCTGGGATAGTCCAATTGCAGAGGGATGATTGTATCTCTTGATTTATTATTGCCTCCTAAAATCCTGAGTCTTAGTGGCAAATGGTCACTTCCCTCTTTTTTCATTACCTCAAAAGCTCTAATCAGTTCAAAGTCCCATGCATGGATACAAATATAATCAATAAGGTAAGTATGCACAGGCTGTGCGATGACCCTCCACTCCAATCAATTTAATCTAACCAGCTTTTTTCCTCATTTTCTGACGATGCTGACACATTATATCTATTTACTAAACTTAAACCTTCTCTAGATTCCTCCATTATATAGGGTCTTATAACAATATTGAGATCCTCCTTATATTTGCATCCCTGATTGATCAGCCTAGTCTGTCTAAAACCTAGCCCTGATTTATCAGGAATGGTTTTTCATATATGTCCCCTTCTGACACTTCTGCTCTGGGGGCAAATCTAATCCCTTCTGTCAGTAACTCTTTCTCAGCATGTTATAATGCTGACTTAACCAGTCATGGATACAGCAGAACCTTTGTTATTTCTTTTCCTGTTCTATTTGCAGTGAATCCTACTTGTCTAAGATCCTTAGGGCCAGATGTGCAACCATTTTTGCATCCGCAAAAGCGTTTGCGAACATGTTTGCACATGTAAAAATGGCATGGGGTAAGTACAATCCCTATTTTGTGAGTCGCAAATTTTTGCGACTCGCAGAATAGGGTTTTATGACTCGCTATTAGGTAGGGGCGTTCTCTTCCTAATAGCCTCCGCAACCCTATGTCCAGGTGTTTTGTGTCCGTAATTGCGGGCACAAAACATTCACAAATTACCACCCTCTTCAAGAGGGTGGTAATGGGGTTGCAAAAGGGAAGAGGTCCCCGGAGGACCCCTTCTATTTTGCAAACGCAGGGACCACTGCCTGCCCTTGAAAAATGAAACGAAAATGTTTCTTTTTTTTTTAATGCATGCAGTTTTCCTTTAAGGAAAACGGGCTGCATTTGGGGAAAAAAAATGCTTTATTTAAAAACAGTCCCTGCAGGCCACCATACCTGGGAGGGCCTGCCATTCCCAATGGGGTCGCAAATTGCGAGAGGCTCATTAATATTCATGAGCCTCTCTATTTGTAACCCCATTGGGAATCGCTAACAATGTGTTACACAATGTTGTACATCCTAAAGAGCGCCTTGCAAAATTGCGAGTCGCAAAAGACTCGCAATTTGTGAGGCTCTATTTTGGCCATCGTTCATCTGGCCATAAGTCCCTATATCTCTCAGGCTTACACACTTGGAAAAGGAAAATAGTAATTTTGTCTGATTTAATGGATTTCCTTACTTTCTTCCCCTCTTTCTTTTGTTGTGTTGATTCAAAGTATATCAATAAATTGTTATCTAATGATGTTTCCCCACCCTTCCCTTTCCCATTTTTTCCTAATTTTTCTCTTTTCTCTCATTTCTTCCCACTGATTTATTCATACCAACATCACACTCATTTTCACTCATAGACTCTACTCTGGAATTCTTTGTTCTATTTAGCAATTTCCTTTGCTCTCTTCCCTTCCTCTGCATATTCTTTACATTCCCAATACCCCTTTTTATCTCTGAATTTCTTAGTTTCTGCTCTTTTTTGGGGGGTGGTAGGGTTGCTGCACAATGGCGACCTCCTTCTATATTTGTGGTTTCCTTTTTCTTATGTTTTATATCGATATTATGCCCCTTTTTCTCCAATCTCTTTGTCCTAGGTATACATTGTTTATATCTCCTTGCTTCACCCAGTTTCTTTATAAGCATCAGATAACGTGATATGAACACACACTGTTTTTCTATCTGCATTGATACATCTTTCTCTCCTCCTATCTGATGATGTACACCTTCCACAAGCTTTTCTTCTATAACTGGTCTAACTATCGAAGTCATACAATCTTTGATTTGTTTCAATTCCCCCACAATCACTTGTAACTGTTCTTTCTGGGTTTCTAGAATGTCATTGTTCATCACTGATACTTCCAACAGGCCTTGCAAAGATTTTCGTAGGATCAAAATTACTTCCAGCATTGAGCACTTGACATTGCTGTAATCTCAAGATTAGATATTGATCCTTCTGCTGGGCTATTTACAATGGCTGGGGCAATTCCATTCTTTTATTTATCTCCATGTGTACTCCTTCCCTGTTGTTCAACCCTGTACTACTATGCTCACTGTCTATACTCCCATCCCCCTCTGAGATTTGAAGCTCAAAGTCGGTAAAGAGACGGGGCGAAGAGGACAGTCTTGGCTCCAGCAGTAAGTCACTTATATTTAGTATATATCATGCTTGCTTGCATATTGTGACTCCGCATCCTGTGATGCCATGCTATCTGCTGCTACTTGCTTTGTCACCCATAATTGTGAGTCAGTTGATAGTTGGCTCTTCTTAAAGTGTTTACCAACAAAGTCTTTTATCAACTTAGTAACCGATCTTCCACCTTTTACTCCTTCTGCTTTATTTTGTTTGGGTGTTTTAATCTGTGGTTGTTTTATCTGATTTCTCTGACTTGACCCGGAGGTTACTTCCTCCACACAACTTGTGTTTCCTTCCCTCTTGTTTTTGGTTCCTTCCATCTCGTCTCCTTTTTGTAAAGTTCTGATAGGCTTTACACAATTATTTTATCCCTTACGTGCTTTAATTTTACCTGGTGCCATATCTTTCTTTCTACTGACCTGCCCACCCTGGCTTGTGAGATATCCTCTGACCACTTTCTCTAATTTTATATCCCACTTCTATGTGACAGCTATGCTCTGCTCAAAGTAGGGCGATTAACGTTTACCTCCCTTTTTAACACTTATCTCTCTCTCATGCATGTTCCAAGTACTGCTTACCGACCGGCTCTTACTGACTCGCTGCCTTACGACCCGTTGCTTCCCCATCCGATGAAGTTTATTTTCTTGTTTCTCCTGCTTTCTTTGTTTTCCGGGTTCAAATTCCAGTCCTTCCGTAGACTTGCTGGGGGCCACTCAATTGAGCCCCTGTTTCCTTGTCACTACTAGGAATAAGTGGCACTCGGTCTCCAGGGGTCTGTTACAATCACTCCAGGGCGTTAATACACAGCAGTTCTGCGTAAAGAAGTCTTACAGAGAATTCCTTTCCCTAGAAGTTGCTATTCTTGATGCTGGCGTCTCTTCTTCACTACAGGACCAGGGCACTTCTGTACACTGGCTTTACTAGAGCGTTTGACAGAAGCTGTAGTAGCTACGGTAGTGGCGGCGGCGGTTATGGAGAAGGTGTGGCTCAAACAGGGGCTAGGACATATCTCCACACTGTGCACTAAGCACTGTCCACTGCCCAAGTCTCGACAGCTTCAGCTTCAGTGGTCGCAGGATGGACGAAATCCCTGTCCTCCACTGACTCATCTCATGATTCCCAGCTTCCGGCGTTTCAGTGTTTAGGCACTGTTTACAGGTCGCGGCCGGCAGAGTACGAAGTGTGTCTGCAGACAGGAGAACAATCAGGTGAGCAGAGATTGAATCCATACCCACTGTTGTAAACGCTGGAACTCTGGCAAAACCATGTGTGCAGTGGCAAAAAGACAGGAGGAACCACACCAAGGATGTCAGGTCTAACATGCACATTTCTAGAAATGAAATGAGGAACTCTATTGCTGTAATCCATTCTGCGTTGTGTAGGGGTCTGTCGAAATCCTCCTTCCAAAGTTGTGAAGGTATGTTAATACAGACCCATGTCTTCTCCTTATAGTTTTGTAGAGCCATATTATTAGGTAATGTCTGTCCCCTACAGTGTACAAGGTGTGAATTACCACATGAGTAGATAGATTGTTGTCTATTTGGCTCCATAGTGATCGGATTGTTTCCAGTAGTTAGCCATGCATGTTGAATTGCCCTGGAGAAAAATTGTAGTCATTTTGCATATGGTCAAATGTAAGGAGCTGGGCATTTTGGAAGAAAATCCCTACCGTCTCGATGGACTGTTCATGCCAGGTTTCCAGTTGGTCAACAGTGAAGGGCCCTAGGGGTCCAGGAAGGATGGAGGAGCTGGTGCACTATGTGGTGAGGAGGAGGGTCCTCCCCTGTGCTCCTCTCGTAGCGATCCCTCCCCGCTAGCCAGCAGACACCCATTGTAGTTTTGCCACTATGTAGTAGGCCTCAAATGATGGCTCTCCTAGGCCACCCCGACCCGACAGCAGCTGAAGTTTGTTAAGAGCTACTCTTGACCTCCCACCATTCCACAATAAGGCTTCCAGCATCTGGTTCAGGTCTTGGAAAAGTTGACGGCCAAGAAAGGCTGGGACATTAGTGGAATAATACAGTAGTCTAGAAAGGACAATCATTTTAGAAAGGGAAACTGCCAGTTAAGACAAGTGGGCACTGCTGCCAAAATTTAATTTGGGATTTAAGTGTGGTAACTTCCCACTGTAGATTCCCATTGCAAACAGGTCTTGTTGGGAATTTCACACTCTAATGCCTAGGTAGTGGACTACTGCCAACTTCCACTCAAGTGGTGGACCGCAAAGATTGATATCCCGTGGGGTGTATCTCAGCAAAGCGGGAAGATGCAGAATTTCCCTGAGTTACCCCCGAGACCAGAGATATTCTAGAATTCATGAAACGCCACTTAAATAAGAGCCATGTCTGCCGACACTTCACGTACACATAAGAGGTCTCATCAGCTCAGAGCGATGCTGTGGGGGGGGTGCACTCAAGGGGGATGCCCCATTAGTGACCCTCCAAGCGGAGCCGATGAGCCAGTGTCTCCATAGCGACCGCAATAAGGATTGGGGGACAGAGGGCAATCCTGGGGTGCGCCGCGGCTAATCGGGAAAGATGCTGATGTTAGGTGCCCCACTCGCACCCTAGAGGTTGGACCCATGAATAGGAGTTTGAATGAGCTAATAATCATGGACTTATTCTAACAACTTTAAGGATGTTAAATAGGTGTTCCCAGGAGAGGGAATCGAAGGCCTTTTTAAGATCTAATATAAATTCTATTCATCACTTTTAATATTATTGATGCATAACAATATTTTTTTGTACTTTAGGAGGGATGTTTTGTTTAAACTTCATAAAACTAATTTTCATTTAATATATTCAAAATAATCATATTTTAAATGTAAAATAAGTCATTAGTGCTGTACATTTTTTGTTTTATGCCACATTTAAAATCAATATATTAAATTAATTTACAACCATATTTAACACACAAATATTGTAAAAATCAAAATCAAATGTAATATCGGTTTTACTTTACTTTATAAGGACACTTCCCCTCTTCCCCTCTTTTCTATACTATTTGCTATAGAGGTACTGTTCTACTTTTCTACTTTAACATAAGGAGAATACTTATTTTAATATTCAAAAATTGCTTGCATTGCTGTTTATCAAATCTGAGTATTTGGAAAGCATTATTCCATATAAAAAAAAGTTTATGTTTGACTTTCATAAAGTTCTTTATTGAATTTGCATATTTTCACATTGTGTCCAATGTCGAGAAAGAAGACCACAGGAAAATGTATCCACCTTCTTTGACTCCAGTGCTGATATAGTTCTCTATTAATCCCGTCGATGTAACATTCATACGTTCCCTCTGGTATCATCGACAGTGGTGCATCACTAAACATCATGACGGCAGAGAAGAACAATGAACTGTCTCTGGTTCCGAATCTCAGGCCTTCAAAGACAAAGGTATACACTGGGATGCAGCCACACCATTTCAAAGTTCAAGGATCCTTTGTAGCAACCGTGCAACGCAGGAAGACAAAAGTAAAAGCGCGTTCAAGATACTTCATCAAGCGCATGTTTAATCAGTTTTAGTATTGCTGCTGATAAGGGTGTGATCTCCATCAACTATAACATAATGCACATGCAGATATTGTAAGCCAATTCCCGTCATTGTTTCACAGACTATTTTATTTATTTTATTTTATTTATTGTTCAGTTAAGTAAAACCATAACAATATAACAAACACAAAAAAAGAGCAAATCGCATAAAAGTTACATATCTCTAAAAACATCTTAAAATTTATGTAATTATAAAATATACTTCATATTTATCATTGTTCATATTTAGCTTTTAGTGCTTGTTCGTGAGTACATAAAAATTGAATCAGTTTACAGTTCATTTGGGGGTCAGCGGTGTCCAGTCCTCTTATGATAGCTGTTCTGCACGACTTTATGCCTTTATCCAGAATTGCTCGACGTAATATTGTGGTTCGTGCTGGTTGCAGTATCTTGCAATGACATACAAGATGAATCAGATCTTCCTTTTATAGCCACAATGCCGGCAATTTTCATTTTCCTTTTATTTCCAATGAGGGGCTTCCGCAAGAGTGGGGAACTGTCCAAACCTGAATGTTATTAATTTCCTCTTTACATAAATGGAGTAAGTGGAGTCCAAATAGGCAGCTTGTCTCAGTGTTTTTTTTATAAGTGTTGATCACTGTCCATGAATGATTTATTTTTGAAAAAACGTCTTTATCAACCAGTAGAGAGTGGAACTTTGCAGCCTTGTTTAGTGTTAATTTGAATGTTTGGTAGGGCATTTGTTTATTCCACAGCTCACTTGTGCAGGCAGTCTTTAATGCATATTCAAAAAATGTGTATGCTGGCGAGTGTTTATCTTGTTTCATTTCCTGCCACAGAGATTCGTTAAGACTGTTTTCCTCTATGTTTTGTTTTATTTGGTACCATACTTTAATGTATGTGTAAAGTTTGCCCGGTGTTTCGTTCATGAGCCCAAACTCCAGGCGCATCTGCGCTGGTGAGGCAGTTTTCGAGAGTTGAAGAACCATTTTATAAATGCGCTCCATTAGGTTCTTTAGGGTTTCTGAGTCCTTTCCGTGCATTGCAGCACTGGCGTATGATAGTGTTGGCAGTCCTTTGGCTGCAATTATCGTTAATAATGGTTTTAAAGACGGTCCCTCCAGTTTCTTTGCAAATGTTTTAAGGGCGAATGTTAGTGCCCCTGCTCGCTGTGTCATATATTTTTTCTGACTAGGAAAGCTTAGGACCATGAAAGCTCAAATTCACATCAATGAGGGTATTCATCCTGTTGCTCACGACAGTGTCAAATTGCTTTTCAGTTGCAGGAAGCTGTTGAGGAAGAACTAGAAATGGTGTTATGCCATGATAAAATTGAACACTTGACTGGTCCAACCCCATGGGCTTCACCCGTAGTGCTAGCACCCAAAAATGAGAGTGAAGATGCTGTGCACATCTCTGTCAACATGCGCCAAGCTAACAAGGCAAACGAGAGAGAACGACATCCAGCTCTGCACATTGCAGACATGATTAGACAGCTGAATGGTGCCAAAGTATTTTCTTGCTCTGATCTGAACAAGGGACGTCATCAACTAGAACTAGAGCATAATTGCAGGTACTATACCACCTTTGCAACCCATATTGGTTTATTCAGATATAAAAGACTACATTTTGGGGTGTCCTCAGCTGCAGAACTTCTTTAGGTTGTAATTCACTGAATAATACAGCCTGTCACACATGCTTTTAATTATAGTGATGATATACTGGTATTTGGACCCACTCAAAGAAGATGACAAAGCCCTCACACAAGGATGACTTTTTACTGGCTGACGCAGGTCTCACTTTGACCATAGAAAAGTGTGGATTCACCAAATACCGGATACATATTTCCTCTAAAAAGGTGATGATACCAGATCTGACTAAAGTACAAGCCTTACCATACACTAATTCAGCACAAGATGAGACCATGCTACGATCCTTCCTTGGCATGGCCAGTTACTGTTCAAGGTACATTCTTGATTTTGCCACAGTCAGTGCCCTGCTGAGAGACTTGGCAAAAAGGGTCGCTTTGTTCAAGTTGTCATCTGAATGTGATCGAAACTTTATGAAAATCAATCATGCAACTAGGAACACTACTGAAATGGTCTATTTTGATCCAAAACCTCACTCTGAGATTGTGGTAGATCCTAACCTTGTGGGGTTAAGTGTGATCCATGCCCAGCACAGTGGACAGAACAACGTTCCATGGCACACTGTATCTTCTTTGAGCAGGAGGCTGTTGCAGATCGAATGTGCTCATTCCCAACTTGAGAAAGAAAGTCTAGCTTTAGTGTGGGCTTGTGAACACTCCCATGTGTTTCTATATGGAAAGTACTTAACCCTTGTCACTCACCACCAGGCGCTGCTATTTTTGTAAATCTGAAAGGCAAGATGACCCCTTGCATTGAGAAGTGTGGGATGCGGCCTCAAGGGTTTGATTACACTATTGTGCAGAGGCAAAGGAAAGATCAAAATCCCTCTGACTACTTTTCACAAGTGCAAATGCATTGCCACAGTACAATGTCTTCAGCGTTTGAGATCTTATGTTCACTTCATAGGCACGTCAAGCATACCTGAAGCTGATTCGGTGGAACAAATTCTTGCTGTTACGAATACAAATCGAGATATGCTTGTTCTAAAGACCTTATTGGCCAGCAATCCTTGAAGAAACACACTCTACCTCTTGCGGATGACTTTGAACATCAAAAATTGAGTGAGAAGAACTCACTCAAGTAGTCATTAAATTAAGAGTTTCTAGAATCATAATTCCATAGAGTCTGAGACAACAAGTAATTGAACTAGCTCACAAGGGTCATCATGGAATTGTCACCACCAAGAGAACTCTTTGAGACCGAGTGTGGTTTCCTCACCTTGATGAAAGAATTGAAGGCATGTCATATGTTCAATTGTTTGTCTCCAAAAAACACGCCACATCCACTACTTTTGTCTGACCTCCCACAGCAAGAGTGGGTGAGGATTGCAGTTGATTTATTTGCACCCCTCAACAATGGTCATCATCTCATGGTAATCATTGATGAGTATTCACAATTTCCCCTTCTGGAAGATCTCTCATTAACCATACATGACAAAGTCATTGGGACATGAAATTACATTTATGCGACATGGGATGTTCCCTACATTCTCAAGTCTGACAATGGGATACCGATCAACAGCTGAGATTCTAAAGATTTTCTCACTCACATGAATGTCTAACATCAGAAAAGTACTTCTCTCTGGCCACAGCCCAAAGATGTTGTTCAACAATGTACGTGCACCCTAAAGAGAGTAGTTCAGCGCTCTATAATAGAAGGAAGTGATCCCAAATTGGCTCTATGTTCAGCCCTTCGTGCTTACAGATCAACTCCTGATTCCACTACAGGTGACAGCCTTGCCACCTTGATATTTGGGGGACCCATGTGAATCAAATTGCAGCAATGGACCACTAATAGGTCAACAGATACTGATGAGATCTATACAATTGATTCCTTAGACAAGTTTAGAATGAAAACTTGTGCTGACAAATGCTGATGTGCTCGGGACATGTTTTTTTTAGGAAGGAGAGCGGGTCCTGGTGACGCAAAAATGGAAACTCAAGCTTGATGCTCCGTTTGATGCTAAATCCCTGAGGGTTGTGATGAACAAAGGACACATGGTTACCGCTCAACGTCCAGGAAAGTCCATCACGAGAGAGTCATCACACTTCAAGCACTCGATGTTCATCAGCTCCAGATGTCTGAAGTGAGACCTGCTCATCTGAAAGTCCAAAGAGCCTACCTATGCATCCCCTGTGCCCGAGGTAGGCTCTTCTAGCCCACCTAATCAACCTCACACAACTAGATCTGGAACACTGGTTCAAGCACGTCGATGACTCATTGAGGAAGAACTATAATGTATATAAGTAATGTTTGGATTTTTTATTTAACAAAGGGGGAGATGTGGTGTCTTGTGAGTATGAAGAGCAGGACCCTTCTGGTCCCTGATGGACTCTGTTGGAGAATTACATAATTGATTGGGTGTTTTTGGTTGTGGTTAACAAAGTTTATGACACAGTACATTCAGTAAACGTTTGCACTCTGAAGAATAAAGACGCACACTACAGAACTCCATGTGTGTCATGGTCATTTGAATGCTACCGGGCTGAGGAGTAGGCTACAGACATCAACTCCCAAAAAGTCTTTATGCATTAGCCCTGGTGTAATCCAGGATGAAACTGAAATAAAACCAACAGCACAACTGAACTATAATATTGCATTTATAGAATATATAAATAAGCAATTATAGTATGAATTTCACAGACCACAGGGCTACATATGCATAATGTTTTAGTAGTTGCAAGCCCTGTAATTTGCTATATTTGTGGGTCTACAACCGCTGAAATGTTTTATACTAGGTAACATACCCATTTTAGGGGTGGGTAAATGCCGACTCCTAAAATGGGTTTAGAAACGGGTTATTAATTTCAATTTGGAAGGGCTGTGGTGTGGGTCACTTCGAATATTTAATTCCTATCCATATTTACCAATTGTTTTCAACAACAATAGTCATAACAAGCTACTTAAACGTTCACAACACCCAATTTGGGGTGGTGACTGACTCTTAAAAGGAAGAGGTGCCTTTTGAACCCCTCTTCCTCTTGAGAGTTGAGGTACTAGTTTCAGGAAGAGGAAGCATTGCTCCAGGGACCCCCAGCTAACTCCCACTGAAACTTTTCCAAAATGAAACTTTTATTTTTAAAAGCAGCCCCAGTTCCATTAATGAAATCAGGCTGCTTTAAAAAATGTTTTCTGTTTGAAAAACAATCACAGGGAAGGTGGTCTGCTGACCATAGCAAGCCGCATGCCTGTGGTTGTAGCCTACGGTAGAGGGTCACAAATTGTGACTTGCCTAATTAATATTTATTAGTCAGGTCTGGCTCCAAGACACTATGATTCGGTATTTTGTGAGCTGACCTGCTAATACTTAGGTCAGTTTGCTAGATAAGATTCCATTCTCAAAAAGTCAGTGCACTTTTTGTAAATGGAATCATCGTACATCTGGCCCTACGTAACAGAGTCTACAACACAAAAAAGAGGGTAAGATAACAAGATGAGATATATTCACAAACAGTTATAATATGTGAATAATTTGAAACAAACACATTTTGAGTCTGGATATGATTACATCTAACAGTATCTCGCCACTGTTATGTTATTTTATTTTAATTTAATTTAATAACTCGTTCAAATCAGCCCCTAAGGGCTATCTTGGCACGGGACAAGGGCAGAGGACAAGCTGGAGTTGACTAGAATAGGTGAGTCTTAAGTGTCTTCCTAAAAAGAAAACGGTTTTCGCAGAGACGACGCTGCATGGGCAGATTATTCCATAGGTGAGAGAAAGATCTGCAGCATGCCCTGGCCTTCTTAAATCTGGGGACTTTAAGCAGAGCTTTGTCACTAGATCTAAGGAGTCTCACTGGAGTGTAAGGCAGAATCTTAGCAGCTAGAAAGGAAGGCCCTTGGCCGTGAAAGGCACGGTGGGTTAGACAACATAATTTGAAAATTATTCTTTTTTTCACCAGAAGCCAATGTAGGGATCGTAGAAGAGGGGGGAGCATGGAGGGAGTTTGCAGACAAGGCATGCAGTATTGTTTTGGACCACCTAAAGTTTGGACCGTAAATTCTCGTTGATGGACGCCAGATCGTTGGGAACAAAGTTTTTTTTTTTTGGAATGGGCCTAATCAAGGCCGCCTTCCATCCTAAGGGCACTTTCCCAGAAGTGATTGACAGATCAATTAGGGAATAGATTTGCGGTGCTAGTTCAGAAGCAAGATTCAACAGGACTGTAGGAGGGCAGATATCTGAAGGAGAGCCAGACTTCACAAAGTTTAGAAGGATAGAGGTGATTTATATGGAGATTACCGTAAAATTACAGAGACTAATGGAAGAATCAATGCAAGGAGAAGGGGCTATAGGCTTCACAGGGATGATAGGTGGGAGGTTTAGGTAGATCTCCTTTATTTTGCCCTCAAAATGATCAGCTAAAGCGTCACAAAGAGTTTGGGATTGGCTTGGATCCGAGATGCAGGCCGCAGGGTTTATGTAGGAATTGAGAATTTTAAAAAGAGTTTTTGATGAGTTCCTAGTTTCATCAATAGTTTTTGAAACATGAGTTTTACGGGCTGTCTTAATGTTACGGTGATAGTCTGTTAAGGTCAGTTTATGGTTATTTTATCAGCAGATAGGTTAGCCGAACGCAATCTACTTTCCAGTTTTTTACAAGAGACTTTCTCAGTACTTAGGTCGGGAGTATACCACGGGGCGTGAGGTCTATGGGAACATTTTTTGCCATGGTTATAAGGGGCAATCTTGCCAAAAACTGCATTCAATGACCTGTTAAAGTTTGAGAGTTCTAGGTTTACATCCATGATATCAGAAGGCAAAAGAGGCACATGAGCCTTGGCCCAAAACAGAGGGGTGACTTTATGCCATTGTCTGGATAATTTGTTATGGCATATGGGGGGTTGACTAAAGGTCTTGTGAGCGGATAGAGAAAAACCGATCAGAGAGTGATCAGACCAGAATAATGGTTTAGGTGGGTCGATGCTAACTAGAGGAGTTATTGAAAAAAATAAGCCAAGGGTGTGGCCCGCTGAGTGTGTGGGACCTAAGATTTGTTGACGTAGTCCCATAGTTCCTAAGTCCGAGAAAAGTTGGTTGGTGTCAGAATTCATAATGTCATGGGCATAAAAGTTAAAATCTCTCAGCAAAAGGAACAGCTGGGAGGAGAGAGAGTGTAGGGCTAAGAATTCCAGGAGACAATAGAAAAAAATTCTTTTTGGGCCAGGTGGGTGATAAACCAAAGCACCTTTCCAAGAAGGGTTGGGGAAGAGGTCCAATTTGAAAACACAACATTCCAACCAGTCTTCAGAGATGGAACCAATTATTGTCGCCTTAATATGTTTGTCAAAAAAAATAGTGATACCCCCGCCAACCTTGTTGACCCTGTGGAGTCTGAGCATTTTAAAATTGGCTGGGAGAGATACAGAGATGGAAGGGGTAGAGGCGGGAGTTCACAAGGTGTCAGTAAGAAATTCTATATCATAAGAGGAGAAAGAAGGAAGGTCCCAAAGTTCCACCGCCTGTTTTGGCAGGGATCTCATATTGATAAGGAAACTGTTTAAATGTTCTCCAGGAGTAGAAGTGACATTGGGGCAGAGTGTAGGCGTGCCCGAAGGCACTGCAGACAAATGAGAGTCATTGCAGGGATTGGGGTTGGTGAGTAAAGTGAGTCTGGGGGGAGAAAAACTTTGATGCCTGCATTTGATGCAGGTAACAGGCCCACTAAAAGAGGAAAAATAGAGGCACGGGTAGAGTGGTTGAGGGACTTCAATTGCTCAGAGGAGTAACTTACCGTATTCAAATGGGGATGTCCTGAAGTAAAAGGAGCAAGGGTTCTGGCTCCTGCCGACGCCCTGGCATGGATGGGAACAGACGGGCTTGCCTTTGGCGTTCCTGGTGCGCTGTCAGTGAGCCTGCTGTGTGCAGCCGCTGTGCATCAGCATCTGCAAGATATAGGCGGCTGTGCGTAATGTGAGGGAGGGGATGGGCATGTGAGGCATGAAGGAGAGTGAGAAAATATTTCCCCCACACAAACTGCAGCCACCGCAGTGGATCGGTAAGTAACTACAAATAGAATATACTTTGAGTGGTTTCAAACTGTTTGAGAAACAGCATCCAATAAAAATAGTTAAAATACACAACAACCGTTAAAATAACAGCTACAGTAATCAGCAGCAATATAATCACCTGGTAGTCACATAGTCCTGGTAGCCCAGGTCAAAGGCTGCGTGTCGGTATCAGCAAAATATAGCCGGCCGTGCGTGATGTGAAGGAGGGGCTGGGCATGCGAGGCCTGAAGGAGAGTGAGAAAATACTTCCTCCACACAAAAGGCAGCCACCGCGGTGAACCAGGAAGTAAGTATAAATAGAATATAATTTGCAACTAGGAGAATGTGTGTGTGGAGGAGGGGTGGGTGGTTGTCGCAGTCCTAATGGTATTATAACTCACTGCTGGAGGTGGAACCAGGGTACTGTGTCTGGCAAGGCAGCATCAACTCTAGACTGCCATTGTTTGAAGGCTCAGTGATTACATTCTCAGGAATGAAAATCTTCGGGGTGAGAGTAGAGACTCCATTTCTAGAGGTGGTTGTATTTGTCTCAGCTATCTATTGCACAGTCTCTATGCTCACAAAAATGCAGAAAAAGTAGAAGCTTTTTCTGCAAAGGTTGAACCGATTCCATGGTGGCGAAAACGCAGATGGTCTGAGTTTTTCCATTGATTGGTTCTAGTATGCTCTTCTAGTATTAGTTTTTATGAACCAAAACTACTTCAGGAATGTTGGAGCTGGCTGAGTGTTGGCTTAGGAAGTTTAAAATTCTGCAACAACACATTTCATTCAGAGGAGCATAAAGTGACTGTAAAACTGTTGAAGCTGAAAGGATGGACAGCTGCAGACATATGGACCTCAACCAATTGCGCCAGTATAATAAGAGAGCAGGGCAAACAGATAAGACATGGTTAAGATCCTGAGGGCCATTTTAACACAAGTTACAAACCACCGATAAACCATACCATTTGGCCTAATAGAAGAAAACCCTGCCTTAAGAGGATCCAGAAACATCTCAGACCACGTGGTAAGTTCCAAAGAATATAAGGCTGCGCTTTATTTATCAGGCTGGAGTCTATAGCAGAATGGAAACCCATATTTTTGATACAGGCCTCCATGTACAGGGGAAAAATCAGGGACCATGTGGCATATTTTAAGCTAACTTTTAATTGTTGCATTGTCAAAGAAAAAATAATGAAAATTGGTCTAACTGCAGCAAATCTGCCGCTATCACAAAGTTTATGTAGATTATGAGTTCTCTAATTAACCATCCAAAATGTCTTACCTTATGCACGACCTTAATAAGCCATGATCACTCTTTGCAAGGCACACGGACCAGCATACCAGTCCTGCAACACCCTATACATAGACACTTCTCAGACCGAATTTCAACCTTAGAACCACCATAGAAAAATCTGAATTAGCTAAAGCAAGGCCTATAAGGACACGGACTACCATCTTATTTAAAACAAAACATTTAGAAACATCAATCAATTCTGTTCCATACAGCAGAGAGGCAGGGATCTTGGCTCAATAAACCTCTAATAAAAGTGCAAAGCGCCTTCTCAGGGGCCCAGGTATTTAGCCTTAGAATTGGCTTTAGTCATGTTATTTGTTGTGGGGGCTTTTTTGCTTAAGTTTCCATACACTATCTTTCCCCAAAAAGTATATGACTTCACCATTTCTAACTTTTGATCACCCAAGGGCAATGTAAAATTGTCATATTTTGTCTTTTTCCTCCTGTGAAAACTCATGCTTTTACTTTTAGATACATTAATCTTTTAATAGTGGACATCAGAGAATTGATGTAGTGCCTGCAGACGCCAATTTTGCCCTTTCTGGGTAAGATCGAAAATTATTATGTCATCTGCTTATAGTAGGCGCTCAATAGACTTTCCCCCAATTAATGGAGCAATAGCTGCCCTCCGGGCCAAATGATCAGGAAGGTCCAAAATATAGGGAAAAGAGAAGAGGTGCAGCATCCTTGCTTGAACTCATTTAGAGTAGAGATGGCTTGAGACAGACCCCTCTCCTCACCAAGGAAGACTCTACACCATGTATAGGTATGGAGGAAAAGAACTACATCTAAAATGGTACCCAGCAAACCTAAACTTAAAAGATTTCTCCACAGCAAGGGACAACCTACTTTGTCAAATGCTGTGGAGAAGTCTATTCAAGCTGCATTTACCACTCCCCCTCTTTTTAAAACATATTTTTAATTTATCACCTGAAGGGCAGTCATAGTATCAATCATTTCATGCTTACTTCTAAACACTGTTTACTCCATAGGACTCTATATATGCTCTTTCACCCATTCGTTGAAAAACATTTACCAAAAACGTTACACACGGCATCAAGAAGGTCGATCTTATGATAATTTTCTGGAAGTTTACGATCCCCTTTTAAAAACTGGGCAAAGGCTTTTACTCTAAAGGGAAACATTTTGTTTTATTATAGAAATTGGGGTTTCATCAGGGCCCATCGCGGCTTATGTACACATTCCACTAATTGCAAGCTCTATCATAAAACCATAACATTGGAATCCCCTTTTACTATGGATTTGCTTACATCCCCCTTATTTGCTGCATATAGGCCCTGAATACAAAATTGGCCCATCTAGATTCTTCTATAGCCAAAGGGAAAGATCTAGCTCTTGCTCCACAACCCTCCGCAACTAGTCCCCAAAAGGTCCTAGTCTGGCCTATTACCGCTGCTTCCCTTAGTTTAATCCAGATCCTATCCCACTCCTATCTCTTCAAATGGGCCTTCAGTCGACTCCTCCTCCTTTATAACAGCAATACCCTTTTATACCTTTCATGGACATAATCCAGATATTGTTCCATAACTAGGTCATTTATTTCCCTGTTTAACATGAGGGCATCCCCTTCAACCTCCTCACGTGATTCTTTTGATTTACAGCTTTGACTAAAATATTAAAACTTTCAATTTAATTTCCTAACCAAATAAAACAGTTAATCAAGGGTATCCTCTAAAATACCTCTACGGCTCATAATCGTACTATGATCCCAGTGAGTTATTCCCTTTTTTATGCCAAACCTGCTAGTGTCTCCATCAAACCTCACAGAGCTAACAGAGATTGTGTTGAAATTCGCAGAAATGGTTAAAAGATTATGATCACTGAGCAGGGGATCTGTGACTTTTAGGTCACCCAACAAGTGGAAAGAAGTATATCCTACCACCATATAATCCCAAATTGATCTTCCCCTTGAGGCTTTAAAAGTAAATGCTGCAGGGGAGTCCGAGGATAGTCTCCCATTCTCTATAACACAATCAACTTTTTTCAGCTGAGCCAACAGTATTTTCCCTCTCTTATTAGTTCTTGCTTTTGGGGGAAAAAGTGCTGGGGAGATCCACAAAGCTTCCTCTTTTTCCACCTCCATTAATAGCTGCAACACAAAATTAAAGATATTGCAATATAGTTCCTCTTCCAAGATTATGTGTGGAGGAAGATCCTTATCAGAGACTTTTTTAATATGAGAAAAGACCACTCCTAAAAGCACATCATACGAGGCCTCTGGAGGAATATAAATGTTTATCTCCAATAAGGGGGAGGCCTCTGTTCTCTTCCAAAATTAAACAGGGTTACAGCCATAAATAAATTACATGGTCTTTATAGCACTCGTACCTCCACTGAATTCTATTAGACAGCAGACATGTCTCCCCCCGCTTTGCATGTTGCCTACTTGATGGTATTGCGTTATAATCTAAAATGATGTAAACATCACATGCTAATTTCCCCATGCACTATGTCTCCTGGAGACAAACTACATTTGCCCCTAATGAGCTCAATAATGTAGCTTCTCCTCACTGTTTTTTATTCCTGCCACATTCCAGGAGATAATCTTGAGCTCATTGCTAATTGTAAGGTTGTTGCAGTTGGCTACTTTGGGAGACACTGGATAATGCACTAGGTAACCAGTTCCATTTCAGGGGCACAACTTTATGATATTCCTTAATAGATACCTGTATGCAATGCTTGCATAGGTGAATTGGAGACTTGTCACTTAACACATGGGGCCCAGGGTGGTAGCCCACTACCCATAACATGCAACCCATTCCCTTCTAAAATTGGGATGACATCAATACCCCTGCTTTGCAGACATTCAGAACATTTTAAGATCAAATTTGCCGTAAGTTTAGAATAAAAAAAGTCCTTGAATTAAAACCAGACCCAAGGGGAAATGAAGAAAGCAGATTGATGTCACAACCTTGAATTACCTTCAAATTTAAATAAACATTTAAGTAGCAAGGACCTATTTAGAATGAATCCTACATTAAAAATGTGCAATAAAATCCAGCATGTAAGTATCCACACAACACCATATAGAGTTTTAACCTTCTGGCTCCAAAGGGCCTCTCTTTGTACCTGGATCTGAGAAAGGGGCAGCACTTGGATTCAGCAAGGATGGTATATTTGTCCTGCTGTAGGCCACCAGCCAATGTATTAGCTGGACGGAAGTCAGAATCCATAGCTTGTTGAGTTACTTGGGGGCTTGGCATTGTACCTTCTATGCTTTGTGTGGTATCCATTCCCTCTCTAAAGTGTAATCTCCTTCGACCCTTTCTAGTCAGTCTGCGGAAAGTTTTTTCTTCTTCCCTCTTTGCTTTTTCTTCCTCTACACAACCTCTGCCTGAGATGTACTTGGTTCACCTTTATTTAGTTCCTGCTTGGACCGGGATTTAAAGATTGGGAACATATCCTGTCTTATGTGCCCGGGCTAGGCCAATGTAGGGAAGCTGCTAATTTCTTACATTGTCAAATTTTTAACAATAACATTTCTGTTGTAACCTTTTGCAGATATTTGCGTGCACGACAACGTTGGATTAGTTTCTCTGAAACTACTTTGTTTAAACATCTAGCTTCACACAACATTATCAAGATGCCTCGAACAACATGTACAAGGCCCTTCTATGCAGTATGTACATGTATCGTTTCTATCTTCATCCACGGGGCAACAGGGCTATCTACATATCCATAACATTGCTAATCTATATGCACATTGCAAGGCTGCTATCTACTATAAATAAAGAACAGCCAATAAGATTAGTAGAGGAGGCACTTTATCTGACACCGAGGGTCTCTGAATGCTGTGACTTCACATGGTATGACATCTCCATGAGGGGGTGTTGAGTTCATGACTAAGGCGAGCTCTTACATTATGTCCCGCGAGGTGATAGGGTTGGATTGTCCCTTGAGAGGATTCTTGGCCTCACATCTACACACACTCTAGGCACACTTAGAGTAGGGTTCTGCATAGTATGAGTATGCCATATTACTGCCTTGGTTATATGCCTGCATATAGACAATGTTTTAGAGCCATGGTAGAACTGCAGCTACTATTTCCGCTTTTGGTGCTTGTATTCACTTTTTCCTGTTTCTGTCCACTGATATCGAAGCACGTCTTCTATACATGAATAGCTTTGGTTTAATAAATATATTGAAAATGTCCCAATGTGTATTGTGTATATTTCTCTGAGCACAAGTAAGCACGAGTGACTGAGTGAAAGTTTCTTATCTGTTTTCCAAAATCCCTGAGGCGTCAGGGTTGTCATGTTCAGTGGTTGACAGAAATAATTTGCTCACTGGTAAAGTTAGGGGGGCTTATGGTGGCACTGTGAGCTAGCTGGTCTCTAGGCCAACATATCCTGTGGGAGTGCCTGAAATCAGTCTCGACCAAAGTTTATGTTGTCCAACAATTGCACAGCTCCTACGGATTGGTAGGTACTTCACAGCACAATGAGGATTTCCAATCAAATTCTTCATGTTGGAAATAGTCTTGAAGATACTTTTTGTGGAATCAACTGAACTATTGGGATGTGGAATCATTTTGGTAAGCTTCTTACATTGTTGTTTTTCTGCCTGGGAGCCAAAGTCAATTGCACAATAAGCCTCCTTCTGATGGATCCTTCTACCAGGCATCAGGGCCCCTTCAGTTTCCACTGGTTCTCCGAGACCTATAACCGTTCCCTTCTTTTTTTTTATAAGTATCTTTATTGGCATTTTGTAGTTTTTATAATATTGTTCACACATGGAAACAAACAATCTTACGTTCACATAATTCAATGACAGCAACAATACAGTACTGAAATATATCTTTCAGCGTCCATAGAAGTGGTCAATAAAAAAGTGATTTTGTTTAACAATATACATTGCGTTGGACCCGTTAGGGGTGTTGCATAGCCATTACACAAGCAGAAATATGTCACCTCCAGATTTAGACCAGAGTCCTCAGTACATGCTTCACGATAGTTTGTGCACAATAATACACAGTATGAGAGCGACCACCAACAGATCAAGGTACCAATATAATATCGTTGATTTACAAAATGATACTTTCATTGTCCAATAACATTTCCAACAAAATGTACCAACTAGAGACCAATTAACCTAATTTAAACATAAGAAAAAGGAAAGGAAGAAGCAAAAACTAAAAAAGAAGGACCTTGTGCAGAGGGGGGTAATATATCGTAGACATCCATACAAGCGTGTGGTGTGGGCACTATATAATGAAGTAACACAGGAGAAGGCAAGCAATACAACACAGAGAGGGGGTCCTCAGCTGCGGATAAAGCGGTCTAATTTTGGCCATTAGAGGCCAGCAAGCAATCCCCTATACACTATTCTGGACAACAGGGAATACCAGTTTCCCGAACTCACCCAAGATGCGATAGGTGGTGCAGTCTAAATCCCTTCTGGGTGTTTCCTCGGGTCTGGATATCAGCCTGAACCTGTCTCACCTGTCCCCTGCCCCTCAGGATTCTCCCAGGCCACCAGCACTTCTCTCCACTATCCTGCCATGGGGACCTTCCTCATACCATTAGATTCCTCCCAACTGAGTGCTCTACACTCTGCCCCAGCCCACATAATGACATCTCTAAGCCATGTCTTAAGTTGTGGTCCCCTATTAGACTTCCATTCCATGGCAATGCGGCATTTCGCTAGTCCCAATGCCAGGCCTTAAGCCTATTCCCTACTTTGCGCTTCGGTGGCCTGGGAAAAAGACCCAGAATGCATGTCTGTAGTGTGAGAGGTAAGTCTCTTCCCAATACTGCTGCTAACTTACCAGGCACCACCTCCCAGAAAGGCCTCAGAGCTCCACAATCCCAAACCATATGGCTGAACGCATCGGGGACAGGAACGAACCTCCCCTCAATATGTCACATTGAGACGATGCGGAGTCATGTAAGCCATATGTGTGTAGTTAAACTATATATATTTAAGCCGTGAATTGTGTGAAATTTTCTTGGGGTAGTGTAGAACCCTCTGTCACTCTGCGTCTGTCAAAACCCTGCCCCCAATCTCATCCCACTTGACACGTAGCCTAACCAAGGGATGCACCAAAGCCTTTTGAAGGGCCACATAAAACCACTTCACTAAATGCCCCGCTGTCCCAAGCGTGAACAAGGCATAGAACACCGGGTGTGTCACCGGTTCGTTTCTACCGGCACCCCATAACTGCACAAAAGTACGAGTCAGGGCCTCATAATGGAGGAATTGGCCTGGGGGCAGACTGCAATCCTCCATAAGATTGTCAAATGGAATTAGGGACAGTATCCAGCCCTGCATCCAACCAGGAGGCCAGCTGCTCAGTTGTAAAAACAGACTGGGGGTTGCCGTGTGGAAGACTCACAAGAGGTAACAGAGGGGTATAGCTAGTGGCCTGCCGTCTTTAGTTAGTGTGCCCACCATGGCGTCCATCAGGAATAACAAAAGGTCATCCGCATAGAGGGAGACATTATGTGTCTGCCCTCCAGAGCCCAGTCCAATCCCATCGCCGCCCTGGCGGAGTCGCTCAGCAAGGGGTTTAATCGCCAAGGTGAAGAGGAGGGGGGAAAGAGGGCATCCCTGCCGAGTCCCCCGAAACACCCCGTACTCCCTGAATATTATTCTCCCCGTTTGGACAATGGCAATGGGCGCCGCATATAAGAGCAGCACCTAACGGACCCATTTGTCTCCCAACCCCATACGCCTCATTACCTCGACCAGGTATCCCCATTCCACCGTATCAAGAGCCTTTTCCAGATTGATGGAAAGCACTGTGGCCTGGAGATGAAGTGGAGTCTCGACGTGATAAAGAATGGAGTAAAGCCTACGAAGATTTATGAGGTGTTACGGCCAGGGATAAACTCATTCTGATCTGGGTGTATTAATGCCAGCATGTGCGGGACCAGTCTACCAGCCAGCACCTTGCTCAGGATCTTAAAATCCAAATTAAGCATAGAGAGGGGCCTATAATCCTTAACCCTTGCCCTTGGCAACTTGGTTTTCGGGAGGGGGATTACTAAAGCGTTCCGAGTGGTGCCCGGCAATTCCCCAGGCTCATAGGCGTCCGAGTATAACCGGATCAGATGTAGTGCAAGTAGGTCTGAGAAACGCTGGTACAACTCAGCCGGGAGACCAACCGGTCCCGCCGTCTTGCCGGGTGCCAACGCATGGATGGCAGCCTTAATTTCTTGGAGGGTGATAGGGTCCCCCAATTCCTCCCGATCCCCGTCCTCCAACACCCGGAGTGGCAGCGGTTCCAAAAACTCCCTCATCGCTGAACAAGGAGCCACAGTCAGGGCCACATATAGGCGTTCATTAAATGTTAAAAAGGAATGGTTAATCGCCTAAGGGCTATACAGTACCTCACAAGTATCCAATCCAATTTGAGTGATGGGGGAGCCACCCAGTTCAGGCCTAATTATCCTAGCTAAAAGATGGCCCACCTTCCCTTCCTCTCTCTGTACTTCATCAAGATACTCGTTATAGTTATAACAATGCAAACGCTCAAGGGCCTCATTATACTTTGCTCGTGCCTCTTGTAACGCCAAGCGAGCCGCGACTCCCTAACCCTGGATGTTATCTAAACTGCGTATGTTCCCTTCAAGATCAATTAGTTCTCGACGGAGTTCCCTGTAAACACCAGTACCCTGTCCCAGGCAGTGGCCCGCACCACCACCTTGAATGCCTCCCATTCCACCCGAACAGAGGATGCAGTATTGGTATTATAAGGAAAATATGTTTCTAAAAGTGTATGTAGTAAGGTACAAAATGGTTAATCATCCAGCATTGACAGATTAAGCCTCCAGATGGGGAGTGGCATCCCAAGGGTTGATGAGTCATTTTTATCAGGCTATGGTCCGATAATGTACGGCCCAGGTACTCCATATGCGCAATGGTGCTATTAAAGGCAGGGGAACACAGGAACATATCAAGACGCGTATGCACTTGGTGTACAGAGAAGAAAAAGGAGAATTCCCTGTGGCTATCATGTTGCAGTCTTTATGTGTCTTCGAGTCCCAAATCTGCGATCCAAGAGCGGAACCCCAAAGCAGTTCGACGCGTCGGGGACCCCATTAGGGGAGGATGCCACTGATTCTCAGCCACATCCATAACACAATTAAAGTCTCCCCCAAGGACCATATCGCCCCGCAGGCGACCCACAAGTACAGCAGAGAATGAATCCAGAAAACCAACCTGGTCCTGGTTAGGAGCATAAACATTACCAAGGGTAATCTCGCACTCTGCCAGTCTCCCAGCAACTAGAGCATACCGGCCCCCCTCATCTAGCCACAATCTCTCAACTGCAAAAGGAACCCCAGGCTTCACCCAGATCAAAACCCCCTTGGCAAAAGCTGAATAGGTGGTCGCAAACACCTGGCCCCTCCAATCAATCAATCAGTCACAGAATTTGTAAAGCGCACCACTCACCCGCGAGGGTCTCAGGGCACTGAGGAGGAAGAGGGGGGTTGCCACTACTGGTCGAACAGCCAGGTCTTGAGTCGCCTCCTGAAGGTCAGCAGGTCTTGGGTCTGTCGTAGGTTCAGAGGAAGGGTGTTCCAGGTCTTGGCGGCACGGTGGGAGAAGGATCTGCCGCCAGTGGTGGTTCTTCGAATGCGCGGGACGGTGGCCAGGGAGAGGTCGGCGGAGCTGAGCTGGGGGTTGGGAACGTAGAAGGAGAGTCGACTGTTGAGGTAGGCTGAGCCGGTCTTGTGGAGTGCTTTGTGTGCGTGGATGAGGAGTTTGAAGGAGATTCTCTTGTTGACGGGGAGTCAGTGCAGGTCTCTCAGGTGGGGGTGATGTGGCATGGAATGTCGAGGATCAGGCATGCAGAGGTGTTTTGGATTCTTTGTAGTTGTTTGATGAGCTTGGCCGGGGCTCCAGCGTAGAGGGCGTTTCCGTAGTCGGGTCTGCTGCTAACTAGGGCCTGGGTGACTGTTATTCGCGTGTCCGTGGGGATCCACCTGTAGATCTTGTGGAGCATGCGGAGGGTGTTGAAGCAGGAGGAGGAGACTGCGTTGACTTGCTTGGTCATGGAGAGCGTTGAGTCGAGGATGACTCACAGGTTGCGTGCGTGGTCTGTAGGTGTCGGGGGTGCCCCCAGGGTCGAGGGCCACCAAGAGTCATCCCAGGCTGATGGGTTGGAGCCGAGGATGAGGATCTCCATCTTGTCCGTGTTCAGCTTCAGTCAGCTGCACTTCATCCTGTCGGCGATGGCCTTCATTCCTTCGTGGAGGTTGGATTTGGCGGTGATGGGGTCCTTGGTGAGGGAGAGAATCAGTTGTGTGTCATCAGCGTAGGAGATTATGTTGAGGTTGTGCTCTCGGGCAATGCGTGCGAGTGGGGCCATGTATATGTTGAACAGTGTTGGGCTGAGGGATGATCCCTGGGGTACACCGCAGATGATCTTGGCGGCTTCGGATTGGAATGGGGGAGGTGGACGCTCTGGGTTCTGCCGGAGAGGAAGGAGGTGGTCCATTCCAGGGCCTTGTCTCGGATCCCTGCATCGTGGAGGTGTGTGCGTAGTGTACGGTGACAGACAGTGTCGAAGGCAGCGGAGAGGTCTAGGAGGATGAGGGCTGCCGTCTCACCATTGTCCAGCAGTACCCTGATGTCGTCAGTGGCGGCGATGAGGGCGGTCTTGGTGCTGTGGTTGCTGTGGAATCCTGACTGGGAGGGGTCCAGGATGCTGTTTTCTTCGAGGTATCGTGTGAGTTGTCTGTTGACGATCTTCTCGATGACCTTTTCTGGGAACAGAAGAAGGGAGATGGGCCGGAAGTTCTTGAGGTCTTTCGGGTCCGCCTTGAGTTTTTTGAGGCGGGCGTTGATCTCGGTGTGTTTCCAGCTCTCTGGGAAGGTTGCGGTCTCGTAGGAGAGGTTGATGATGTTGTGCATGTGGGGTGCAATGAAGCTGCCGGCTTTGTTGAAGATGTGGTGTCTAAAAGGATCTGATGGGAAGCCGGAGTGGATTGTGCTCATGGTCTTGATGGCGTCCTCGATGTTCACGTTGGCTCAAGCTGTTAAGGGGGACATGGTTTATAGGGTGCGTCGGGTCTGGTGTATCGGGGTCTGTTGGGGACGTCCGGGAGTCGAAACTGTCGTGGATGTCAGTGATATTGCGGTGGAAGAAGGTGGCGAGGGAATCGCACAGGGCTTGTGACTGTGGGATGTCGTTGGCGTTGGAGCTGGGGTTGGAGAGTTCCTTCACGATGGTGAAGAGCTCCTTGCTGTTGTGTGCGTTGTTGTCGAGGCGGTCTTTGAAGGAGGTCCTCTTGGCGGATCTGATGAGGTGATGGTGGTGGCGGATGGCGTCGTTGTGGGCTGCGCGGCTGTCTGGCGTCATCTCGCTGGGCCATTTGTTCTTTAGTTTCCAGCAGGTGCGCTTGGAGGCTAGGCGTTCCGGGATGAACCAGCTGGCTCTCTTGCTGGTGTCTTTGTAGGTGGGTGTTTTCAGTGGGGCTAGGGTGTTGGCGCAGTCGTCCACCCATCGTTTGAGGTTGCGGGCAGTGGCGGCAGGGTTGGTGGGGTGGGTGGGTGGGTTGAGTGCGAGGTTTATCTGTAGTTGGTCTTCGGTGATTTTGCCCCATCAGCGGTGGGTGATCTGTTGGGTGCAGTGGTATGCGGCAGGTTTCCGGAAGGTGAAGTGGATGCTGTGGTGGTCGGTCCAGAGGAGTTCAGAGGTGTGGCTGAAGGAGACGTCGAAGCTTGAGGAGAAGACAGCATCAAGCATGTGTCCAGTGATGTGGGTCGGCGTCATGATGAGCTGTCTCAGTACGAGGTTGGCAAGTTTGTCGATCAGAGTGGAGGAGTTGTTGTCTTTGTTGTTCTCCAGGTGAAAATTCAGGTCTCCGAGGAGGATGTAGTCGGTGGAGGTCAGGGCGTGCGTGCTAACATTTCAGTTTCCCAGCTTCCTCACTATTTAAGTGGGTTTCCTGTAAGTACGCTATATGGATGTCTCTGAGCCGCAAGTATGAATAAATGCTGTGATGTTTTGCCATGGACCCCATCCCCCTAACGTTCCACATTAGGAACAGTATGACACTCTGAGCTCCTGCCATTCCTGTCGGGTCATACCATGTAACATTCCTGAAAGCAGGCCCCCCCCACACCCTCAGTTTGCACATAACGTCCCACCCCACTGCAAACATACCAGGTCATAAAAAAAACAACCAAAAGACCCATATGGTGGTCAACTGCCTAACCCCAGGGCAGTCCAACAACGGTCGGCCACCCAAACATCCCGTGAAACAGTGTGTACCAAGTAAGGCCGTAACCCAGTTCGGCGCTCAATGGGGGTTGGCTAGGCAAAAAGGGTAAAAGAAAGAGAAGGGGGGCGCTCGTACCAAGGAGAGCGCACCAGCCCCTCATAGGAAAGGGAAGCTCGGGGTCAAAAATGAGCATCTGTCAGACGGCGGCCCTCTAACTAACACAGCCGCCATAGCTTACCAGTCACATCAAATGTTATTGTTTGTAGTGTTAGGCGTCACCACAGGCAACTTCACGCTGCCACTGTGGGAGGTGTCTGTTTCGATGCCATCTGTCTCTCTGGTAGAACTGGCCACTGCTTCCAGGGCCGAATTCTGACTCCGCATTAGTTCCGCCACTGCCTGCAGCGCCTCGGCCCTCTCCTTTCCGATTTGTGATGGGGACGGTTTCTTGGATGACCCCCTACAATGGCGCCATCTCAGGCGCTTTCCAAGTTCCATAGGTCTCAGCCCAGCCCCTACAGAGCCTCCAGCCCCAGGATTCTCGCCTTTGTAGGTCTCCAACCAATCCCACTCATCTCTAGGGCAATCAAAATAATGAGTGGTCCCCTCCAACAGGATACGGAGCCGGGCTGGGAACATCAGAGAGTATTGCAGCCCTTCATCTCTCAACGCCCTCTTACTCATTTCCGCTGTACCTCCAGCATGTATCCAGAGCAAAGGGGCCATCTGCTTGTGCCTTTTACAGAAGAAGATCTCTGTCGCAGAAGTGGAGCAGACGGGCCACCGCCGGACGTGGGGGTCTCCCAGGGGCCAATGGCCTGGTCGGCACTCTATGAGCTCTCTCTAGTGTGTAGAAGGAGGTGAGGTCCTCCGGCGCTACTACAGTCCTAAGCCAGTTCTCCAGGAAGGACACCTTGTCACTACCCTCTGACCCTTCTGGAAGGCCCAGGATATGGAAGTTGTTCCTCCTGTTGCGCCCTTCGGCATCCTCTGCTCTGCGTTCCAACTGGTTCACTCTGTCTGTGAGAGCCCCCATTTGCTGCTCCACCGCCTTTTGGGCAGGTGTCAGCTCCGCTACATTGGACTCAGTCTCTTTGACCCTCTCTGCCAACTTTTTATGTTCTTCCTGCAGCAGGCCAAGTCCCACCGCCACAGTAATGATTTCCTGGTGGAGAGCCACTTTCGTATTCGCTATGGCCTCTAAGATTTTATTTAGTTGCTGCTGGACTGGGTCATCTGGGCCAGATTGTAACTGCTCCTGAGCACTGTCCTCCAGCTCTGGAGGGGCACCAGTCTGGCAACCTGTAGGCTTGCCCATGATGGCAGGAGATGCCTAGGCAGGATCAGGGCTACCCACCGTCAACAGTTGTGGAGATCCGGGATAGCAAAGGCTATCCTCCGCAATGGAGCTTATATCTCAGTCCACCTGGTCGGCACCCTCTGTTCCCACACTCCCAGGAGCCGCCAGCGAGGCCTCGCTGCATTTGTATATAAACCCCAGGCTTCCAAGATATCAAAGGGTCGTGACAGGCCCACTTCAGCGCCTATCAGCAGACCACAGAAGCACCTCACGCACCTCAGGGAATGACGATGTACCTCCAATGCAAGCCATTTCATCAATGCGGGTCTTGGTAGGCTCGATGGTGCACCCTGCACATTGCAGCCGATGTCATAGCCTGGGGGCTCAGGTTCGCACGCCTGAGGAGCAGTCGGGGAGCTCCCAGCACGGGCGACTGCCCAGTCTCAATGCCGTACCCCACATCCCGGCTGTGCTGTCTGGCTCACCTCAGGGTCTCAGCTGCCAACTGCTTATGGGCACGAACCAGCGTATGGTCCAAGGCTGTGCAACAGGGTCCCCAGGCCAATCCAGTGCCACCAGCCTCACTGAGAGGCACTATGGCGCAGCTCCAGACGGACTCACCCTGTTCTCCTGCACTCCTGCCACTATATCCACCAGCGGCTACAGTCCAGAGTGGGGGGGGCCCTCCCCAATAGCTGGTGCCACGTCAAGGCTCGTCTCTGCAATGTTCAGGTGTCAATGAGCTGACCCTGGCTGGGGGTGCAGGTTCTGGTGTGTCTCTCCAGGGCTCTCAGCCGTTAACACGTACTCGAGAGGTAGTCTAGCTCTGACTACAGTGCCCCCGCACCCAAGCTCCATCAGGTGATGCCCAGGCTGTTCTGCTCTTCTGACCGGCAGGCACTTCAATGGGGGCCTGCCTCTGGCGCACTAGCGCTGCTCGGGACTCACCCCCCTGTCCACAACTTCCATCCTGTGCATGGGGGCCTCCACCTCACCTCTCGCTGCCATTCTCCAAAATGGCCCACGATGCGTGGAGGCAGGGAAGGTCGCCCTTCTAATGTCTGGCTCCCCACTCGGAGAAACACCCGGGCGCCTCTGCTGTCCTCGTGGCCACCCCTGATCCGGCCTTTGCATCGCTACCCACGCGAGTGCACTGTGTCCGACTGCAGCTGCCAACGGACACCAAGTGTCTCTTGGGCGCACCCCTCGGTTCACGGACCCCTGAGGGGCAGGTGAGATTTTTCCAGCGTGCCCCGGCTGCCTGTTTCAGAAGGATTAAGTGTGGGCTGTTGTGGAGCCTTCAGCTCACGCGTCCGCCATGATCTGCAGCTAAGCCACGCCCCCAACCTTTCCCTTCTTGATGCTTACCAATTACCTTAATATTGCTGTCACAGTGTCAAAGATTCAATCTGAACCACCAACAAATTTTTCTAACAGCTATAAAATTAAGTATAAAATTAATTCTAGACACAATAGGGAGTTTCAGACCTTTGTCTCGTGGTGAGGTGGATTACAAGATTGCATACCACTTACATCAAGATCAGGAGTTACAGAAATATGAGTATCAAAGAAGGATGATTTAAAGGGGTACTGCTGTAAAGTTGTGGTACTGTGGAAGCAGTCACAGGAGGTGCCTCCAAAATCTTTCTTTTATCTTGTAAACCATATCTCCTGCATAGGTCTAAATCTAAATCTGGCAAAGTGAAATCATCATCCTGGACTTTTGCAATTGTTTGATGAGAAGGGGCCTCTTGGAGGGTTATATGAGGATTATCCACCACCAAGGAGACAAGTAACAGGGGTCCAGAGGAGGTAGAAGGGGGAGAAGGACATATGGGGGAGGCCTAAAGGTACCCTCTGCAAATTGTATGGTATCCTTCTGCAACAGAGGCATCTCATCTCCCATGGGACCAAACCACGGAGAACCATTAGAATACACATTAACAATTGGCCCACATGCGGCTCCGTGATCAAGTTTGTTTCCTCTTGTGATAGTTTTTCCTTTTCCCACAGGGTGAACATCACTCTTTTCCCTTTCAGTATCATAGTGGAAGCATCTTTATTGTGAAGAAAGTTTCAATTAGTTTTTACACAAGCACTACCCTGGAGCAGGCGACCAGATCTCAGTTTTTTTGCCGTCATTGTTATCTTTAGAGTCTTCATGTCCTAAAATCCAACATTTATTGATGCTTTCTGAAGCTTAGATGCGGATATCACAGAGACGTCAAAGAACAGCTGTCAGACCAATACAAAGGGCGGCTAGAGCATAATAGCATGAGGCTGATAACCAGTGATTTAAACAAAGGTGTTGTGCAATTCGCACAGGGAGAAGCAGGGCAGAAAACCACACCACACCCTAGAGTGGTAGCTTCCGCCACACACTGCTATCACCCCTCTGGCAGAGGTAGCCCTGCTGGCTACCACACCAGGATACTTGCCGTAACTCAGACACTTGTTTCACTTATCTTTGCACCTCCCTTCAACTTCCACCCTCAGGCTTCCATTCACATCTCACTCTGAGATCTGTTTCAGACACTCCAAATAATTTGCACCTCTCTGGTGACTCTTTTATACAAATAACTTAACCTCCCACTGCTGACCTCCTGCGTCTCACCCCAAAGTCACAGGACTCACTGCGAGGAACAGGTGTGGGCGCTGTGCAGTATGGACTATAATAAAACAATCCACTCATGAGTCTCATGGAGCTCCTACGTCCACTTATGTATGCCAGTGGGCTCCAGCAAACAGTAGAAAATTGCAGAAATATGAGGACTTGTAAACCTTCCTTGTTCTTACAGCAAACCTAGCCTTTTGAGGTAAACAGGAGGCCCCCTGACACCATTGGATTTTGTTTTACCTAAATGCAAAGATAGAGGCCGGTGGCTGGTGTTCCGTAAAAAATACTATAAATGTTCCACTGGGCTCTCATTTGAGGCTCTGACACTACCAGAGCCCCAGCAGGATCACACACAGGTCCTGCCAGCAAATCACAAGCCAGGGGTCACAAAACGGGGAAAACACTTCTTCACACAGCGCTGTGTGTTTGTAGGCAGGCACTGCAGGTGGTTTAGGCAATAAAAAACCCGGTGCTTCAATGGACCGTGCCTGCACTCCAACTACAACAGCACTCCGACAGCCACTCCAACCGCATGCAGCACCCTCCGTCCAGGAAACTACTAGCAGGTGGGCCGGATCCAAACTCGCCGGGGGCCCTGATGTTCTCATTTCAAGGAGTGGCCTGGTGTTCACTGCTGCTGTTGTAAGGCCTCCCAAACCTTTGCTGCGCTCGCGTACCACGTCACTCCCACAATGCTAATGCGCAGTAATGTGATCTGCTGTATTGTGGCTAGCGAGCCTCCCTCTTGTTCCTAGTGTAATGCAGGCTTGTCCCCCTTTAAAAGTCACATAATGAAAATTAAACATAAACAATTTAATGTTCTTCACTAGCAGCTTGTAAATTTGTCAGAATCATTTTATTAATGTAGATTTCCATCACCTACAATCATTCATTTCAGTCTGCATCTTCTTCACGATTTCAAGGCTTGGCTCGCCAAATCTGCAGTCTAATCCAGCTATTTAATTTAGGTCAATTTAATCTATATCTGTAATTAGAAAGAACTAATGAATTGTTTATTTTCTATACCAGCAAAGTCCTTAGGTCACTTATGGCTTGATAAAGTCATCTCAGTTGCCGTATCTAAGTAGGATTACCACTCAAAAATGTGTTCATATAAAACAAAAATTAAATTTGAGAAAATGTCCCTTTTCTTTGAAAATATTTGGTAATTCCATTAACCTTTCCAAGGAATACTTTTGCATTTTCTCTCTCAAATTCAGGACCCCGTAGCCACAACATTTTAAATAAAACCATCACATGTTCATTGTGACACTATGGCTATTTTTTTCTCAGAGGAAATATCTATTATCATTATTGAGCTAATTCCAAAACCTGCCTTGGCATATAAATCTTTTTTGCAGACAAGGGGACACCTAAACTCTTCCACATGAATTTGTTTCGAGGAACTAATGCAGTCCATAACTAAGTTTCCTCAAATGATCCTGTTCAAGCAAGGCAGCTAAAACTACATTTTTAGCCTCAAGTTACATCTTCCTGACCATCCTCCAGGCGATCTTTGAGTCAAAGACATGAACAATTTTTGACCTATCTCATTGCATCCTAACATATGGCCATGCCCAACTTCAGGAGTTTCCACAAACTAAAGACATAATGGATAGGCAACAAGTAGGCTCTCGTCCCAGTGATAGGGATGATCTGTTTGACGTATAAGCCCTCATTGATACTCACAAGCTTACTGATGAAGGAGAAGCTGGCATGCTAGTCCTCTTACATTCGTCAGCTATATTGTATTCCTTTGTCCTCAACATCATCCATAAAACAATGACAGACGCAGGTATCTTTGATACTTTCCTGAAGTGGCTAAAATCTTTCAATTCAGAAAGTTCACAAGTGTTTTCTCTTCCCTCATCTCTGCAAATGCATATGACATAGTCTGCAGGGTCTCAAAAGAGTGACTCATGTTTCCCATACTGTTTAACATGTACACACAAGACCTTGCCCAATTTCTCCACTAAGCAGTGTATGATATTGATACTCTTATCTTTAACTTATCTAGAACTCAACAGTTTCCCAATTAAAATAACAGAGGACATCAACATAATCAGGGAATATAAAGCCAACACCTTCCTCAAGGTGAGCCACACTGAGATCTTCATTACCTCCGCTTCAACGGTCATAGTGTGGGACACGACCGTATGACCAGATATATTAGGCAGCCCCATAAATATTTAGGACTTATCTAGGTGTTCTCTTAGACAGCACCCTGTCACTGAAAGTCCAATAGAATGTAGCCCCCATCTCTTTTGCTCACTATTTCCTTCTAAAATGATCCTTCCCTTTTTCGATCCCTCCCTTCGTATGCCAGCAATGAATGCTATCATTCATGTAATTCAATCAAGTCTGGATTGTACTTTTTCTACAGCAGCGTCCAAACTGTGGAAATCTTTCTGTTTAAATGTGCTTGTAGAAAAATTCTACTCTGTATTAGGCACTACCTGAAAACATGGCTTTTTAACAAATAAAGGCCATATTCACAAGGACTTATCTCCGATTTATCTCCACCTTAACTTTATGAAAGTGAAGATATATTTAACACCCCATTCACAAGCCGGTGCAAACCGCAGACATTGCCAGTATTCCCACGCTAACTGTCCCAAAGTCTAACACCACGGCGGACACCACCAACTAACTCTAATGGGATGCAGAGTACGCGTACCCGTGCAAAAACACATGAAAAAACAACAGCGCCAGTTTCACAACTAACTGACGGAACTACGAAGCGAACCAAAAACTGGCAATAAGCCGCGGTGGCCGCAGGTATTTAAACACCTGCCTCAAGCAGGTGAAAAGACGGACGCCTACCTGCAGTTGGCCACGGAGCCCCGCACACAACCATACCCGAAGAACAAATGATGCCATGGAGCTACTCATCATGCAGCTCGGAGCCCCAAAAGGGCCACAACACCCACCGCCACCACCCTCTGCACCGCCACCACCCCTAGGACCCGGACCCGTACCCCCCCGGACCACCACAGAGGCAGCATCGAGTAAGACAGCAGACCTACCAAAAACGCACCACCCTCACAGACTTAACGCCCGCGGATGTCATTGCCCACTACAGGCTCAAAAGGACAACCATTCTCAGCATCATGACACGCATCGCCCACAGGCTGACGGTACCAACACAGCGGATAACCAACATCCCACCTCAGACAAAGCTGCTGACTGTGCTGCACCTGTTGGCCTCTGGTACCTTCCGATCAGTCGACTGGGGGTGAGTACTTGCAATATTCAACACTCGGTCCATCATCCCCTTAGGTTTTTGCTTTGTTCGCCCTAAGTTGGCAGGGTATGACCAGACGTGGGTCCCTTGCTCACTTTGCCACTGGTTTCAAGCTAGCCTGGCTGATAACGGCTGATTAGCCAGAAACCGGTCCCAGGATGCTTGTTTACAGTCCAGGGAAGACATGGCTTGGCACTTCGGGCTGGACTGTTCCCATGAGGCACAGGGTCAGACTGATTTGCATATGGCCATGTCTGAACTGGGGTGGCGGAGTGAGCTAAAGAATGATGATGGATTAAACCCAGATCAGTTGACTGGGGGTGAGTGCTTGCAATGTTCAACACTCCGTCCATCATCCCCTTTGGTTTTGCTTTGTTCGCCCTAAGTTGGCAGGGTATGCCCAGACGTGGGTCCCTTGCTCACTTTGCCACTGGATTCAAGCTAGCCTGGCTAATGACGGCTGATTAGCCAGAAACCGGTCCCAGGATGCTTGTTTCAGGTCCAGGGAAGACATGGCTTGGCAGTGTGGGCTGGACTGTTCCCATGAGGCACAGGGTCAGACTGATTTGCACAATGGCCATGTCTGAACTGGGGTGGCGGAGTGAGCTAAAGAATGATGATGGATTAAACCAAGATCAGTCGACTGGGGGTGAGTGCTTGCAATGTTCAACACTCCGTCCATCATCCCCTTTGGTTTTGCTTTACCTTCCGACCAACAACTGCCAGAGTCGGAGGGGTCTCACAGCCAGTCCTATCAAAGTTCATCGCACCTGTCCTGGATGCCATCCTCAGCTTCATACCTCAGTACCTTCACTTCCCCAACGCTGCGCAGGAACAGCTGGAGACAAAGCAAAGCTTCTATGCCATAGCCTGATTTCAGACCGTGTTGGGGGCAATTGACTGCACACATGTTCCACTTGTGCCCCCTGCGGATACTGCACACCACTACTGCAACAGAAAGCATACACATTCCATCAATGTGCAGGCAATAGTGCACCACCGGGGACTCTTCACCAATGTCGTCGCCAACTACCCAAGCAGTGTGCACGATTCCTTCATCTTCCGACAGACCATGATCAACCAGCGCTTCCATGATGGCACATATGGAACGGGACTGCTCGTTGGTAAGTACCAAATCAACACACCACACAACCCACAGCCAACAATGCACAAATCACATCAGTGGGGATGCACACATGACCAAGCCACATTCGACATGTCAGACTACACGACCACCTACTAGACACAAGTACACCCCTCCATGGTCATCCGGGGCTACTCCCTGAGGGCTGGCTTACACTCACCCCACACACAGCCAACACAGGCGTCACTGAGATGGTTGGCCTGCCATCACATCCTGCTGAACCAAGTATTGACTCTTTTCTCCCTGCACTGTCACAGGTGATCAAGGATATGCACTTTGCCCTTGGATGATGAGACCCCTCCGGGACCTGAACAAACCTGCCCAGAGTCAGTACAATGCGGCCCACATATGCACCAGGGGCATTGTGAACGCACATTTGGCGCGTTGAAGTCACGTTTCAGGTGCCTGGACTGCACAGGTGGGAAGCTCCTGTACAGCCCGGACGTCGTGTGCAAGATGATCGTTGAATGTTGTGTGTTGCACAACATCTGTGTTTGCACCAGGGCCCCATGGATCCCAGTACCAGAGGTACCGAACAATGATGATGGTGATGGGGCAGGTGGGCCACATCCCACTGCAGCTGCAGCAGGAATGGCCCACAGGAACTACATCATTGACACCTACTTCTCATGAGCACGTCACATTGTGTCGGTCCGTGGCAATCATGTGTGAATTAAACATTTTTGCAGGTTAACGTTTGGAACTGTGCATTGTCATGTTACATATCCCTGGGGTTACAGATGTGATTTGCCTGGTTGTGCACATTTCCCGGTCCAGTTGTGTCCTGTGTTCAGTTGTGGAGGGGTTGCTGTTTGTACCAGGATGTTGCCAATGTCGAGGTGCACTTCTGCTTATGTGCGTATGCTGCACGGTGGGTGTGTCGCTCCAGAGGCTCCGATTTGACTGTGCCTGTTGGTTCTGTCTTTCCACGGTGCTTGGATGTTGTGGTGTGCATATTGTCCTCTGCAGTTGGCCAGGGTTCATCCGTGGTACTCCGCTGTTGCTGTATTTTGTTCAGTGGCATTTTCTGTATGCTGTCCTTGTGCTTGTACCCGCATTGCGCGTGAGTATTGCTGCCCTCGTGCTGCTTATCCCTGCTTTCCTCATCGCGGAAGGGCTCATTGCAGTTTTCTGGTGTTGTGGTTTGTGTTTTTATCTCCGTCAGGTGTTTGTATCGTGGACATTGTCCACGTTGTCTGGTGGCTATCGCATGCTACCACCTTGTTGTGAGTTCCCTTTGACACGGGGTTATTTTCCCGTGCTAGGCTGCGATATTGAAAGTTGTGTTACGCTACTCTTGCGGTAGTTATCACACTTTCTTGTGAATATACCCATAAGTATCTTCCTGACTTTTTCCCGAGTCACTGTTATGCTTTAAGATTGTGTTTTTCTAAAGCGCCAACAAGCATCAGCATACAATCACTCTACAGTGCTCTGAATTAACTGAAAAGAAATGCACTGCTGTGCAAAACTTCATATGTAAATTATTGTAATGTGGGTATGATACATGGGATTCTGAAATCCCTGTACAAATGCATGTCTCTAATTTCATTATAATCATTGACTAGTGAAATACTCAGTCACCCTTTATAAAGAAAAGACATCAGAACTCGACTATTATAAGTTACTACAATCGAGTTCTAACATCACAATGCCTGCTGCCAGAGCCAGCAGCCGTGTTGAAGGGCAGGTCAGATCTCGGAGCATAATTGAAGAAGTATTTTAAAGCAACAAAAGGAATGTTTCTTCTGCTCTATTTTAATAGCTTATAATGTCAAGCGGAGAGAATATGTTCATTTTTGCATTCGTTAGATAGTCGTAGAATAGCTAGAATCTTTCTGCTTTCGTCTACACATTCCAGGCTACTGCAGCTTTTTTTATACAGACTTAAATTTAACTGTTTCTAATATTAGTTTGCAACAACTATCTAACAGTTCTTTGATATGATTAATTTTGCACTAGAGGTTTTATTTGTATTCTTCATGTTTGGAAACATGAAGAATATCAAAGAGCTATGCACCAAGATTTAAAATGGTTTGTGGGAAAGTTGATGGTATGACCATGTATTCTGAGGGATAAAGCACCCGCTGACGTATATGATAAGGCTATTGCAAGTCAACTCATAGTTCCATAACCTTATAAAGGAACTTAGCCTTTCCATCTCGTTCCTTTCTATTTTTATGGAACTCCTCAGTGATATACAATACCTTTATAATGCACGGTAGTGGGTACTTTATTCCTTATATTATTTGTAACATAATCAATGTATGTGTTGTCTTTTGCCACCTAACTCATTCACCCATTGCTTCAATTGTTGTTTAAATTGGCCCACAAAAGAGGATCATGCACTTTTATGTCCTCCCACTACACCGTGTTTCTTGTGAAAATTATACAGTTCTTTCAATGAATACAATGTATAATAAATGTGATAAAATCCAATATAATCCACTGTATTTCTATCTGAGAGATAACACAACAGCTCTGGAAGAGTTCAAAGCTGCTTAAATAAGGTGCAAAACAATTTCTGGTACATTGTATGTGGAATGTGTATTGAAATAGGCAGTTGAGTTGGAAAATAGCTTTTAAATAGGTCAGGCTGACATATGTACTGTTTTTTCTTTATTACAACTAGACCTTGGAAAACATTGCTCTTTCATCCATGAAGGCAAACTACAAATTACAATTTTTTCAAGTTTTCTCACCTAGGATGTTTATTCATTTCAAGGGAAGGAGCATTGTGTACCGTCTCTTTATTAAAGTGTGCTTTGTGAAGAGTTGCTCGGTTGATTCCACAAATACGAATCATTAATAGAGAAATGCTCAGAAAACTAAGCCGAATAGTTTTTTCACGATACCTGCTCATTCTCCCACATTTAATCAGTACCTTGATCAGAACATTCAGCGTGTACAAATTAAGAATATTCAACCATTTTAACATTTATACTCTATTCATTCCTTGCATTTCTATCACCAACTGGTATGGTTTGAAAATGCATTTACAATAATTTACAGAAAAGCATTTTGACATAATTTATTACATTGTTGACTTATCATTAAAGAAGTTTGTCATTTGATATTGTTTGAAAAAAAATAATAATATTTATATTTATATATATATATATATATATATATATCTCGATATATATATATATTACCTACTGGCGGTCGCCAGTAGGTAGTCATAGTTAGGACCTAGTATCCATTGGAAATCCGCAACATTCTATTTGGAATAACTTTGGCGCCGGTTGTCGAATCTGCGCAAAATTTTCAAAACTGGTGAGGCGCTCCGGTCCGCTCCTATCCTGAAAGTCTTGGGGTTATTCGTCAAGCGGGGGCCGAGAAAAAAGGGGGATCCGAAAACATGTTTTCCCCATGCGTTAATCACAGTACAGCCCGAACTGCTGAACGGAATTACACCAAATTTGGCAAAAAGGTAGCCCTTGGTTCACACTCGTGCCTATTTCTTAAATGGTGTAAATCCGTTCAGTAGTTCCTGAGAAAATCAAAAGTAAAATCATAGATATATCTATGGGCGCGGTGGATCCGCGCACCCTGCCGAGCAAGAGCTGTATGCTAATTGGCTGTCAACACTCCAAACCAGGAAGTGTTGGCAGCCATCTTGTGCCTCGGTAGAACCTAGGCACAAGAAAACAGAAGAAAAAACGCGCAGAACGCAAAAAGGGGGCAGGGTAGAAACACCCTGACCCTCTAGGCCTGACTTTTTTTTAAATCAGCAAAATCCGCGCTGGGTGCGCTGATCCTGCCGATGGAAAAAAAAAAACGAAGTGCGGTCTCCCACGCTTCTTTGTTATTACAGCTACTACAGCTACTACAGCATGCCTAGCGAGGGGGCTTCTAAGCACACAGAGTTAACACTGGCTCGCAGCCTGCAAGACCCCTTGGGTGGAGCTATGATTGTGTTGAGTGGGGACCAACTACAATTCCCAGCAGCCTGTGCGGCCGGAAAACCGCCAACAGCGTTTCCCGCGACAGGAGGCGCTTAAAAATCAGGCACTTCCTCGGCAGAGCGGGTTGCTCGTTTGGTGACCTGGGGGCGCGCTGCTGACTCCCGTTGCGTGTCTTACCTGGTGTGCCCTGTGTGCCTTGATCTGCTGGCTCCTCTGTCCTCCGCCGCCGCCAACACCAACGTGGCCGCTGAGTGGGGACCAACTACAATTCCCAGCAGCCTGTGCGGCCGGAAAACCGCCGACAGCGTTTCCCGCGCCAGGAGGCGCTTAAAAATCAGGCACTTCCTCGGCAGAGCGGGTTGCTCGTTTGGTGACCTGGGGGTGCGCTGCTGACTCCCATTGCGTGTCTTACCTGGTGTGCCCTGTGTGCCTTGATCTGCTGGCTCCTCTGTCCTCCGCCGCCGCCAACACCAACGCGGCCGCTGAGTGGGGACCAACTACAATTCCCAGCAGCCTGTGCGGCCGGAAAACCGCCGACAGCGTTTCCTGCGCCAGGAGGCGCTTAAAAATCAGGCACTTCCTCCGCGTCGCGGGACGCGCGCGGGCGACGCCGGGCTAAGCCCCTTGCAAAGGGCGGGCCCTCTGTAGCCCTCAGGAGCCGAAGGAGGCCGGGCTGGGCCTACCCTCTTGACTCTGGACTCTTGGCGGTATTGTAGTGATTGCGCGATAGTTACTATCTGTGGCTGCATTGGTTCAAGTAGGCTTCGTGTGTTTTGCTTAGTCACTGTTAGATTTGTACCTTAGGGGGGCTGTGAATTAATAGTTATATCATCATGACTAGCAAACCGAATAAGGGTACTCTTGATGGTTATGTTTGGAAAGTTAATTCTGGAGCTGATAAAGAAACTACTCTAGCCAAACTAAGGGCGAGACCTCGTAGCTCCATAGAGCATATAAAAAGCTTGTCTCATACTCCAAACGTGCCCCACGAAGCTACTCTATCTGATAACAGTGCCCTTTCTTACCATGACACCATATCTTGTTCGGACACTATCATTATGTCACCACCCCCTGGTAATCCAACCATGTATGAATCGTGTAAAGACCTGTCTTCTACTATCATATCTTGTCCTATTGAGGTAACCTGCCAACCAGCTGTATTGAATGACTTACAAATAGTGGCACCCCCGTCTCAAATTACTATTTCCCCAGGGGCACCTAAATTAGCAGGCCCGTTACCTAAGAAAAGGAGAAAGTTGGATCTAGAAGTTCGCAAAAATAAAGGGAATTATACAGCCTGTAACAAACCCAATCTGGCTCATACTGGTACTGGCCCCGTTCATGATTCTAATGACATGCCCCCTCCTGGTACCTCGGTATCCTGCTCTATAAATGACATTACAATAGCGGAATTAATGGGCAATATAGACAAACTGTTTAAAACTCATCTGCTACCCATTGTCGACAGCCTAAAAATTATTGAAATTAGGCTGGCGAAAGTAGAATCTTTAATGGGTAACAAAAGAGTCATATCCCCGAGTCCTGCTAAGTCAACAGTGCAGTCTTCTACTGTGTCTGTTCCTACGGTATCATTTCCTACTCTACCTTCACATCAGATAGTAAGGCAGGGTGAGAGTAGTGCGATTAACCCAACGAATAATTGCGCAGGAAGAACCACTATTTCTATGCCAACCCAGCTAAAAAATGACATCTTATGTCAGGGAGGGATTATTCCACTAACTGGGGTTGTCAATTCTGATAGAAAGAGTCGATGTTCGGCTCCAATGGCTAAGTTGCACGAATCTCTTTCTGTCAATATCCCACCAGAAGCTGTCCCTCTTGCAGTGGTGCTTGCTGGTGTCCCTATCTTGAAAGGCGAGGTTATAGAGGGATACTCCCAATTAAAAAATAAGGTTATTCATTGGTTAGGAAAAAATCGTCCCCTTCCCTCGCACATCAATGGAGAAATTTTACATGTCAGGCGTTTACCATGGTTGGGCAACACACCGAAAAACATAAGTGGAGATATTATTTTGGTTAATTTTAGGGATTCCAGGGCTGTCAACTACATCTTAAATTGGCATATTGATTCTAGGAGGTCCGCCATCAGTACCTCGGAACTAACTTATTTTTTTCCTAGACCCAGACCCAGGTTAGTTTCTACCTCCAATTCTGGGACCTCAACAAGGGTTCAACCAAATGTACCGATCCCGATGAGAAATCGTTTTGAGGTGCTAGCTAATCTCGAAGAGGTAGATTGACTTGATAATAATCAGGTCATGTCAGCGAGCGCTGCTGAGTCACTGTTTGATCCTTTCCCTCTTAGCAATATGACAGCAAATCACGAAAAGGAAGTAATCATAGATACTTGTCCTAAACAAACCTATGATCCTCTATTAACTGCTACCCACCCCAATAATGCACAGGGAACCAGGGGGAGTTTATTGTCCTGGAACATTGCTGGCCTGAATTCCAAACTGGAATCAGCAGATTGGATTGGTTTTGTTAACAATCATGACCTTTGTATTTTTCAGGAGACATGGTCATGTGAACCTTGTTTTGTCCAGGGATTTTTGAACTACTCTGTGCCGGCTTCTAAGGGCCCTAGGGGCAGACCCATGGGAGGATTAACAATATGGGTTCGCCAGTGTCTTAGGCTGGTTATTAAAGTTATTGACACTAAGAACCAAGATATTCAATTGATCAGACTGGTAACAGATAAATCTGGTATACTGGATATTTACAACGTTTATGTCCGGAGCAATAAGGGGAGAAGTTCTGATATCTTAGGTGCTTTAAGCAGCTTAATAGATACTAACTCTCCAAATAATAATATCATTATTGCGGGTGACTTTAATAGAACATTCGAACCCGTATTGAATAACAATGACTTATTTGATGATGAAGAGGATCGGCAATGGGGTGTTCCTAAATTAGAGCTCCCACCAGTTTTGCGATGGACGGCAGATATTATAGCCCTAAACACTTTATGCTACGAAAAGGGCCTTAGAGCTCTAAATGGCAGGACCATTGGCGACAGGCATGGGTCAAGCACATTTGACAATGGCCGGCATAATACTAGAATTGATTATGTGATCTGTAGTCTAAAATTATGGCCTTTGATCTGTGACATGGAGGTTGTAAAGAGGATCGAGAGCGATCACAATCCCCTGTGTGCTACTCACAAATGGTGGCTCTATACCACTTTATCGTCTTGCCTCTCTGTGACTGCTCCTCCCCGGGTCGTCCCCACAAATGACATGCGGCGATTAAGGTGGGAAAAGGTAGCTATTAACCACCAGGCCGTTGCCGAGATTAATTCTCGGGTGGACACTGCAATATCGGATATAAAACTCCTTAATTCACTTGGGACTGGCTTAGGTGAGGTTGAAGGATTACACAATTCTCTCTTTTGTAAAATTAAGGAGTATTTCTTCAAACCTGTAAAAAATAAAGATAATAGAGTTCCTAAGCCAGCCAATTGGTATAACGAACAATGTAGAAAATCACGATTAACCCTGGGTGAAGCTATTAAGGGGGGGCAATCTATTCTAATTCAAGCCGCTAGAAAGAATTATAAAACAAGCATATCTAAGGCTAAAAAAGATTGGGATGAACATCACTGGTCTGAGCTAAAGGCAGCCAGTGATAGTAGGGACTCCCGGTTATTTTGGCATATTGTTAGATGGGGTAAAACTGGTTCTCCAGGGTCCCCAAATAACAATGTGCCTGAAGAGGAATGGATAAAAAATTTTAAAAATCAGTATGCTGCCCCAAATAATAATGATAGCACGGCTCAGGAGCTTAGGATAGACCTTCCCAAAGTGAACCTCTTCGACATAGCTGAAATCATGTCGGCCCTGAACACGGTTGCCTGTGGTCGTGCACCTGGTCTCGATGGTGTCCCAGCAGATTTATTTGTAAATGATAAGGACCGTTGGTGCCAGTATATTCTTCTCCTCATTAATGCTATTGCTCTGGGTGCTGCGGTCCCAAAATCCTGGCAGGGTGCAGTCATTATTCCTATTTTCAAGAAAGGCGATCGATCCCTGCCAGGCAACTATAGGCCAATAAGCCTTATTGATACCATCCAAAAGGTCGTGGGACGTGTTGTTAAATGGTAGCGGCAGTCGCAGTCGATAACCTTTCAAGTATTGCCCGGCGGTAATCGCCTATTGTACCATTCAGTGATAAACCAACAAAGAGGCAGGCGCCGGAGACTGGAAGGCAGGAAACAAGGTTTTATTCTCTACGGAGGAAAACACATCAGGTCAGACAGCAAGGTATCATCATGAGGTGCTCTAGCTGCATCTCTGAGGCCTGGCCTCTTATACACAGGTTTATGACTTTATTGCAGGTTTATCATACATGGCACATTCTTGAGATTGCTTTGATACATGAAAGAACATCCTCAGAATCCCCACTTCAAGCTCGTTCCCACACATATCTACAGTGGAAGTCCCCACCCCACCCACAGTAGGAGATGGCTATCACACAGCTGGACATTCTGCCAATTCCCGGGGGTGTGTGCGACTGGTCGGGTCTCAGGGGGTGGGGGGGCCTTAATCCACTGTAATCCCTTTGATGTGGGGTGTTTCCCTTATAGTAGGGGCAATAAACTGCATCCGCAGGGCTAGGTGATGGCCTGGGATCGGTTCGGACAATCGGGCGCGGAGGAAGGGGGTTATGAAAGAGGATGTACGACCATGTATGGGATGAAAGGAGGTGTTGGTCAGGCACGGGGTGCGATTCCATGGCAGGGTCGCGCAGAAGGAGAGGTTTTATGGCCCATGTATGAGAGAGCGGGGGTGGCCAGCGCGCGGGGGATGTTCGCAGCGCCTGAGGGGCGCGCTGGTGATCGGCGATGAGCGGGGAGAGAGAGTGGGGTGCCTAAAATGGCTGCCGTGCGTTTTCGGTGCGTGGAGCTGGGGAGAGGCAAGATGGCGCAGATAATGTTCAGTTGCAAACTAAATTTCCACAGTCTTCCCTTTTAACATATCTCGCCAGCTTGTCTGGCCGACATTCACCTTCGTTAACCTTTTAGCCAAAATATCGTAAATGTTTTCATGCGTTCCTGTTTTTAAAAGTACAGAGTCTTAGGACAGGCGGGAGCAATCTGACACAATTGTACATAGTTACATGTGGTTAACGTGACAGTCGAGGAGGTAGCGTATACAGAATTTCATTAGCTGCATCATATATCAGACACGGAGATAGGTGGAGGGAAACTTGCTTGAACACAAACTCGATACTTGAAAAAGGTTCGGTAAAACAAGGGATAACTACACTCATTTACTTAAGGCCTAGACTTCGCGTCGATCAAGCTAAAACAGCATAGTCATGTGTACGGTTGATGCTATACAATTGTCATTTATAATAAGCTAATGTTTCCTTATTTATTTAGTGTGTAGCTGGAAGTGACCGATAAAAAGATCTTGGAAACTTGATTGGGAGGTAGTCAAATCAAAAAGTGGTTGGGAGAGGAATACAACTCAACATGATTTACCGTCAGGGGGGGGGGGGGTTCTTCTTTCCAGTGTCTTATTGCAGTGAGCCATCACTGGTAAGCTCTCTCTTCTTCTTACGTTGGCACTGTTGAGCACCGGCGGTGGAGCTAAGGTCCAGCTCAAATCCAGATTTTTCGCGTTGCAGGGTGTGATCATCCTTTGCTCTTTGATTACAGTCCTGTTCTGTCCTGTCCCTTGACTGGTCTTATCGTAGGTACCTTGAGACGGGGTACCCGCTTCTCATTGTTCTTTTGTAAGGTCAACGTCAAAAATAGGGGTGCTTTGGGAGGCCGAGGGAAGAGGGGGTGGAGTGGGATCGGATCAAAAAGCGGACCAAGGAGAGCAGAATCTTTCAGCATTGGGCCCATCAATCGGGCCCGACGGGTTGGGACTTCAGGCACGAGCTGATCAGCGAGCAGGGGGCTTCGGGATAGCCTTTCGCTTTATTGCTTTCCATGCTGAGAATGGTGCCTCGTCCCGCATCCTTTTGCTTCGTGGCTCCTCCTTGGTCGATGCCATAGATGTTCCATGGTCCGTAGCCAGGCTGTGCGTCACGTCCGACCCCTCTCTTCCGATGACCGCATGTTATCCTTGAATGAGCACAAAAAACAAAATCTTAGAGAGCTGGTAGGGAAGACATTTACACACTTCATTCTCTCTCCCAACCACCGAGTAGTCGGGGAAATGCTTTTATCGGTCGCTGTATGATTGATGTCTATTAACTCTTACGTCGGTGTGTGTTACTAATTTATTAATCACTGCTGTGGTGCATGTTTCTGTGGGTGTTCCAGCAAATTTCCATCGTCTGGCCTGTTAGGTGCCGATTCCTGTACCTTGTAATCGCGGCAGGAGGCCTGACATCTGTCAACTTTCTGGTCTATCAAAATTCAAACCGGCTTCTCCGGTAGAGACTCGTCCTTCTTAACACAAGTTCTGTTAATACACATTTTGCTCCGAGGACTGCTAAGTTAATGAAAAAGTGCGAGGTGCTACTGTCATGGATTCACAGATATCTATTTCGGGGAGGGACACAAGCTAAACATTTTTCTTGCTGGAGACAATAGGTAACCCTCATCAGCTTAGGCGATGTACCTTTAGAAAATAAAGTCATCAGCTGTTTTGTTCGAAATACTCTGGGACGGCTAGTACAGAGCTGGGGTGATTCTGGGAGGATGGGGATGGTGTCGTTAGAGCTCTAAAACGAAAACCACTGACATATAGTCCCCGGGATGAGGGCCAGATTGGGAGACATCAGTCGTCTTACCTGTCCTTTCTTTCTCAGCCAGTTAAGTCCAACATTTTACAGAAAGGAGAGGTAGTAATGTGGTAAAATATGGTCGTTTTGCTTCTGTCAATTTGTTCGAACACTGTCGTGTTTGAGGCCAATTATACACATACTGAGGAGGTATAGTGTCGTTAATTTATTCAAAAAGAGAGAGAGAGAGAGCAAGAGAGCCTTCAGTGAGGGAGAGAGAGAGAGAGAGAGAGAGAGAGAGAGAGATAGAGAGAGACGTGCGCATCAAGTAGGCTATTTGGTACAAGTACAACATAAAACGAGAGAGAGACATGGGTATGATAATAGGCTACTTGGTGTACAGACAACATGGAGTAGCACGGGTCAATTCTACGTAAGAAAACACAAGCGGGGGAAAAACATAAATTCGGCGATCACGTACACACAAATACCGGGTAGGGCGTAACAGTACATACATCAAGCGCAGGAATTAAGACGAAGACACAGAGCTACGTTAAGTACGGGGACCTCTCTTTTCCTGTCCTCTTTCATCTGCATGCTGCGTAATTTCAGTATTTTCCGTAATTCATTTTGGGGGGGGGTGTCGGACTTTTCACTCCCCTCCCTTTGATCGATAGGCAAGCACTTCAGTCATACGATGACATTCTCTTCCAGCGACCCAAGCCTATGAAATGCATACACATTCATACCGTATAATCAGGGCACATACGCACAGTCATACCATACAGTTTTTTCACGCTCCCAGTGGTGGTCTGCGCTTCACGCACCATCCCACAACGTTTGTCTATGTTTTTCCCTACATTGAGCACGGTGCGGTCCATGTCCACTCCATTCTTCAGTCGGAACTCCGATGTGACCTATAGAGAAGAAAAGAAAGGGGGGGGGTGTGCAGCATTCAAAGCACAACAGCGCGCATAGACACGAAAAAGTTCTACTTACCACGTACCAGGCTAGCCGCAGGACTGGGTAATACCACAGACCTACTATATCTTTCCTTTCGACTATACAAGATACTCCATTTTATTCGTCTCCTAAATTCGGGTTCCCTTGTCGTGTATTTGTTTCTCAATCGGTCGCGTATTATGGGGCAAGGTACCTTACCTTGCATTCGGCAGATACCTTAAGCTATAGTCAACCATTTTCCAACAATTCTGAAAAAGACAGGCGTGATTGGTACAAATTTCATCAATCCAAAATTCAGGCAAATAGGGTCTGCATTATCTGCTTTCTATTGCTTGGGAGTAACAATCATTTATTCAAAAACCTTTACCAACCTAGATGATTTGTCATGACGCTGATTTCGTAATTCCTTTAAGAAGCCCTTTATTTAAGACAAGGTCAGTATACAAATACGGGCCTACAACCGCTACAGGCCGGCCACGGTGTGAAAGGTGTCGAGTATCATGAGCAACACTACTTTAGCATAAATTCAGTACCCTCCCCGTCCCTCCAACCATCATGTGTGGAAATATTGCATACATAAATGTCAAGTAACCGGGTCGCCATAAGGAGTTGCAGGCCCCTCCTACATTGGTGCCATTTTGGGGCGAGGTCGGGTGGGTCCAGTGCACAGTCTAAGTCTTCGCACTAACTAGCTGCCGGACCAGAATCCCTTTCGGTAGTTCGAGAACTTTCGTTAGCGTCAGCTTGCATCAGCATGACGTCACCACGATCTCGCAGCGATGCCGTGATCCATCCTTGAGGCGGGACAGCAGGCGGGTTCTTCCGCCGACGCCTTGAATCAGTCTTTCTTTTACGGCACCAAACGGAGGCAAGATGGCTGCCGCCCGGGGCAAGGACAAGTTAATGTGGAATAATCAAGCAAAATAGCGGCGATTGTCCCCACCGGAGGCCCACGGGAGTCGAATGTCAATGACTCCCGCAGAATCTGCAAAGCTGAGAGGGTGTTTTTCAAGGGTGGGGCCCACGCCCGGGCAGACAAGCCTCCGAGTCCAGGGCCGTCTCACGGTGAGCTAGGCCTGGATCCGAAGAACCGACTGCCAGAGTCCAAAGGCAGCAGCAGCAGCAGCTCTTCGTTACAGCCACCGGGGTGGGTCCCCCGATCACTCGGCTGCGGGGACCCACCTCTCGAGTCAAACGCTAATGGCAATCTTGGTGCAGAAAGGAACCCGCGCCTGGGCGGCTGTCCGGCAGGCAAGACGTGAATGGCTGTCTTGCTGCAGCTGGCCGGTGAGTGCAGGGGCGCCTACTCATCTGGACGGCGAGTGAAATGGCTGGGTGCAACTCAGCTGGCCGGCGAATGAAACGGCGGGGTGCAACTCAGCTGGCCGGCGAGTAAAACGGCAGGGGTGCGTTCTCTGTTGGCTAGCCTCCACCTGGCGAGGCGGGGGAGGCCCGTCCGCGTCGCTTCCCCCCTGCCAGGGCACCCTTCGCTGCCGGTCGAAGCAGAGAATGGGAAGACCAATACAACATGGTGGACTCCACCTTGGCGCTGCCAGGGCCTCGGCGCTGCGTGTAGCCTCCGGCCTATTCGCACAATCGTCCGCCACTGATGTCGATGGATTTTTACATGGCTTTTATAGCCCAAAGCCGACTAAAAGGACCGCCCAAAGCAGGTCAATGTTGCTATTTCGAAGAAGGAGGGGCGAGGACTGTCATGTAAATAGTTGTTTAAAAACGTTTTTTTTTTTAATGTGTTTACCCTGTTGGCGTGTTTGTTATACCTATAAGTTATTAAAATGTTATAACTATACTACTTTGTTGGAGTGTTGTACATATTTGCAATCTGGTAACGAGCACAAGGATGTTACTGCGTAATCGGAAAAATAACATAGCCCAATTGTGCGCGATCTAGCCCAGTTCGGGGACGTCGATAGTGGGTACCAGCAGGCTTCCGTTGGTGCAGGATTTTGTCGCGTTTACTAGGCGGGGTGGGCAGTAAGGCAGACATGTTTTAGGCAATGAGAGCGGCGGATCCGAGCTACCTCGTGGCTACCTCGACCGTGGGCTTGGCTCCTCCTCCTTGTTCCATATTCCTCGTAAAGGGCTATTTCCTAGCATTTCTTGTGTTTGTAGGGTCAAAAAGGATCCCACCAGTGGCCACTGACTCTCGGGGTCCCCCTTTGTATATTTATGCCATAGCTTGCTATAAGCTACGGCGACTAGTCCATATTTAGTGAACATGTCCCTATTAGGGGTGCCTTCCAGTGGAGCCGGATGGTTCACCTCTAATAAGCGGTCCGGGCAGAACGAACTACCAATCAATGGGGAGAAGATAGGCATGACGGGTTACAACGGGGACAAAAGTCAGCACTACCTATCTTTTCACTGCTTGCAAAGACTAGATAGAATATCTCTATTCCACATTATTTGTAAGCAGAGAATACCTCCAAAGAACCAATATCGAACAACTAGTGTTCGGACAATCAATCAATCAATGGTGAGAAAGAGATAGGCATGACGGGTTACAATGGGGACAAAAGTCTGCGTTACCTACCCTTCACTATTTGCAAAGACTAGACAGAATATTTCTATTCTACGTTATTTGCAAACAGAGAATATCTCAAAGAGCACTATCCTTCAAAACAATCAATATTCGGACAATCAATCAGTGGGGAGATAAAAATAGGCACGACGGGTTACAATGGGGACAAAAGTCTGCGTTACCTACCCTTCACTATCTGCAAAGGGAGAGGGAGTATTTCTACTCCTCCCCGTTTGCAGACAGCGAATATCTCAAAGAGAACAATCAATAAGCAATACTAGTATTTTCAATCAATCAATCAATCGTTTCGCAATTTGTCGTGTTTCACGACCTCACCCGGACCGCGTGGACAGTTTCTCGTCTTCCGCCTCCAGCGCCCGATCGTCCTCTACTCTCCGTTATTTCCGCGGCACTCCTGATGGTTCCCAGTCAGGACCGTAGATCACTCGAGAGAGGTCTGTTCGGAACCAGTGAAGTTCGGATGATCGGCTGCCAGACGAGGGTCTATCAGGCAGGAGCTCTCCCGATCGTTGCAGCCGTTCACTCTGTCGTCGGGACCTCTCCCACTGGATCCACGTGTCGCTGATGGGCCCCACGTTTGGGACGCCAATTGTTAAATGGTAGCGGCAGTCGCAGTCGATAACCTTTCAAGTATTGCCCGGCGGTAATCGCCTATTGTACCATTCAGTGATAAACCAACAAAGAGGCAGGCGCCGGAGACTGGAAGGCAGGAAACAAGGTTTTATTCTCTCCGGAGGAAAACACATCAGGTCAGACAGCAAGGTATCATCATGAGGTGCTCTAGCTGCATCTCTGAGGCCTGGCCTCTTATACACAGGTTTATGACTTTATTGCAGGTTTATCATACATGGCACATTCTTGAGATTGCTTTGATACATGAAAGAACATCCTCAGAATCCCCACTTCAAGCTCGTTCCCACACATATCTACAGTGGAAGTCCCCACCCCACACACAGGAGGAGATGGCTATCACACAGCTGGACATTCCGCCAATTCCTGGGGGTGTGTGCGACCGGTCGGGTCCCAGGGGGTGGGGGGGCCTTAATCCACTGTAATCCCTTTGATGTGGGGTGTTTCCCTTATAGTAGGGGCAATAAACTGCATCCGCAGGGCTAGGTGATGGCCTGGGATTGGTTCGGACAATCGGGCGCGGAGGAAGGGGGTTATCAAAGAGGATGTATGACCATGTATGGGATGAAAGGAGGTGTTGGTCAGGCACGGGGTGCGATTCCATGGCAGGGTCACGCAGAAGGAGAGGTTTTATGGCCCATGTATGAGAGAGCGGGGGTGGCCAGCGCGCGGGGGATGTTCGCAGCGCCTGAGGGGCGCGCTGGTGATCGGCGATGAGCGGGGAGAGAGAGTGGGGTGCCTAAAATGGCTGCCATGCGTTTTCAGTGCGTGGCGCTGGGGAGAGGCAAGATGGCGCAGATAATGTTCAGTTGCAAACTAAATTTCCACAGTGTGATCGTCAACAGGCTCCTGGAATGGGCGGATGAGACCAACGCTCTCTCACCATTCCAGGCTGGCTTCCGACGGTCCACAAGTACGGTGGACCAGGCATTTCGCTTTACCCTAATACAATGGAAGACGGTGATGTTGGGCAAAGGCAGCTTGTATGCGGCCTTTGTCGATCTACGGGCCGCATTCGACCTTGTTCCCCGTTCCAAGCTCTGGATGGTTCTAAACAAGCAGGGCCTTCCTACCGATTTACTGTCTTTGATTATGAGGTTGCATGAATCTAATTACGCCAGAATCCAGTGGGGAGGACTCGGTTCGGTAACCACGGACTTCCCTGTTGAAAGGGGAGGTCGGCAGGGATGCTCGATGGCTCCTGTTCTCTTTACCCTATATATTAATGATGTTGTTGCCCGCATGACCTCTGCTCAAGTGGACGCTCCTTTTTTAGCTGGGATTGAAATCCCCATTTTAATGTTTGCTGATGACACGCTCATCCTATCTAAAACTCCGAGTGGACCTCAGCGTGCCTTATCTATCTTTGACCAATTCTGTAGGGAGTCTGGATTAGAAATTAACACTGCCAAAACAAAGTTAATGATATTTAATCCTCACTGTAGCTTTAAATCAAAAATTATTTTGAATGATCGCCCGCTAGAAGTAGTGAACACCTTTACGTACTTGGGCATGCATATCTCTAGCGAGCAAAATTGGCGGCATCACACTGATATTGCTACACTTAGGCATAGGCAATTGGCAGGCGCCATTTCCTCAGAGCATAGAAAATCATTGACCAAACCTATAAAACCGGTTCTACAGGTGTACGAAGCCAAAGCTCTAGGCTCCGCCTTATATGGTGCTGAGCTCTGGGGCTTTGAGAAGGTTGCTGCTCTTCAAATCTCAGAAAATAAATTTTTAAGGGCAATAACAGGTCTACCTAAAAGCACCCCATTGTTGCCCCTTAAATATGACCTGGGCAGAAAAGCAATCTCAGATTTGGTACAACTGCGCCCTATTTTGTATTGGCGCAGGATATGGACAACTCCTGCCCTTTCTCACTATGTAGATGGTTTTTTAGATATCATAAGGTCTGATGCTTTCCATAAAATAGAATGGTTAAAGGCACTTAGGACATCTCTGTTTAAACTTGGTTTGCGCACACTTTGGGATGACCCGGCGAGAGCCAGCTTTCCATCTAAAAGCACCTTAAAGAACATTCATTGGGAGTCGGTTGCTAGACAGAACTGGAACAGCTTGTGTGCTGGTTCCATGACTGCAGACTTTATGGAGGTTAAGATGTATCCTTGTCTGGAACCATATTGGGATATCATAACAAGGCCCTTGGAAAGAAAGCTCCTTTTCTAACTGAGAGTAGGTGCTCTTCCCCTCAAATCTTTGACATCTAAGTGGGAAGGGGGTTCGTGTGATGGATGTCCTGTGTGTGGTGCAGACAAGGAAACTATTGGACACTTTTTATTTGTCTGCAAGTTTTACGCGGCCCCAAGGCGTAACTGGTTGTCTCCGATGTGCAAAAATCTAGGAACAACCAGTGGCATAGTGGCCCTGCGTATAATACGTACTAATACTTTGCCATGGATTACAGTAGCCACTGCAAAATATCTAGGCTGGGCGTGGACAATCAGACAGAGATTGCTAGTCATTTGACTACTCTCATGATCTAGGAGAGACTGCTAGTCCTTTGATTATTCTCTCTTATGTTTTATGTTTTTTAAAACTACTTTTTAATTCTTTACCGCCTAAGAAAAACATGTTATATGGTCATGTATAAGATATGTGTATGCTTTGTATATATGGATCTTAATTTAATTCCTTTTTAACCATGTATGAAATTGTTATTGTAAAATGTTTTTTGCTTTTATGAATAATATTCGAATAAAGCATACTTTGACTTGACTTGACTTGACTTGTTATTTAGCCCCCGGGGCATGATCAAAAAAAGTGTGGGGGGCCCAACCCCCCCACACTGCCCCAGGGACTGCCACTCCCCAGGGCTTTATCATAATATAGGTGGTGGCTCACGGCCCCCCGCAGGCCCGGGGACCGCCACCCCCGGGGCTTCTTAAAATTAGTTGCGTAGGGGCTCTCAGGACCCCCCAGCCCCGGAGACCACCACCCCCTGGGTCTTTAAAACATGAATGGCAGGGGGGCTCACGGCTCCCCCCGTGGCCCCGGGGACTGCCACCCCCCTGGGGCGCTAAAGATTGAAATTGGGGGGTCCATGAAGGACCCTCAGCCCCGTGACCACCACCCCTGGCTTTGTAAAATATGGGAGGGGGGGCCGCGCGGCCCTCATCCTGGAGCCTTGTCGAGGCCCTGGGGACTGCCACCCCAAGAGCTGGCTCCTGCAGTGTCCCGGGGTACCCACCCCGGGACACTATAGTTTGCAATGACAGGGCGGGAGCTTCGCGGCTCCCACCCTGTCATTGCAAACTGCTTTGCTATTTGGAATAGAGAGCAGGAAACCTGCTGTCTCTTACAAGTAGCAAAGCAGATTGCTTTTCAATAGGGGGAGCAGAATGCTAGCCCACCAGGTACCTCCAGTACGCGCCATGGAGCTGTGTTGCAGAGAGGTGCTCAGAGGCTATGCCCCTTTTTACACCTCTCTGCAATGCAGCTCTGTGGCACTTACTGGAGGTACCTAGTGGGCTAGTTGGACCCTAGGGAGCCTCAGGATTCAAGGGTACTTAATCTCCCATCATAAAAAGGGCACAGGGCGCGTTTACACAGGGGCGAAGGGAGGGGACGGGGCCTGAGGTGACGTGTGCAAACACGCCCTGTGGCGTGTTTTAAGTTGGGGAAATAATTCCCCTTCAATCCTGAGGGCCCCCTGGGGGCTAACTAGCCCACCAGGTGCTTCCAGTAAGCGCCACTGCGCTGCGTTGCAGAGAGGTGGCCCAGGCCGTTCCCCTTTTTACACCTCTCTGCAACGCAGCTCTGTGGCGCTTACTGGAGGTACCTAGTGGGCTACTTGGACCCCAGGGACCCTCAGGATTCAAGGAGACTTAATCTCCCAAATTAAAATGGACACTGGGCGCGTTTACACATTGGTGAAGGGAGGGGATGGTGTAGGAGAGTGGCTCTATATATAGTGGACCAAAGTAAAATCAGCCGAACTACGAATTCCGATTTACTCACCAGTTATCAGGAGAGACCTCAGTGCTGCATCTTTGAGCCCAGTACTGGTCCTGAAAAGTAATTCTAACCGTACTTACCAGTAACTTGAATTTCCTTCCATAGGCTAACATTGACTAGTTTCACTTGGAAATTCTTCTAAGTGTGGAGTTTTGGGACATACAAATATTCCTCTAAAATCAGCTGAACTACAAATTCCGATTTACTCACCTGTTAGCAGGAGAGACCTCAGTGCTGCATCTTTGAGCCCAGTACTGATCCTGAAAAGTAATTCTAACCGTACTTACCAGTAAATTGAATTTCCTTCCTTATGCTAACATTGACTAGTTTCACTTGGAAATTCTTCTAAGTGTGGAGTTTTGGGACTTACAAATATTCCTCTAAAATCAGCTGAACTACGAATTCCGATTTACTCACCTGTTATCAGGAGAGACCTCAGTGCTGCATCTTTGAGCCCAGTACTGATCCTGAAAAGTAATTCTAACCGTACTTACTAGTAACTTGAATTTCCTTCCATTGGCTAACATTGACTGGTTTCACTTGGAAATTCTTCTAAGTGTGGAGTTTTGGAACTTTAAAATATTCACCTAAAATCATCCGAACAACGAATTCCGATTTACTCACCTGTTATCAGGAGAGAACACAGTGCTGCATCTTTTAGCCCAGCACTGACCCTAAAAAGTAATTCTAACTGTACTTACCAGTAACTTGTATTTCCTTCCATAGGAATCCATTGTCTGGTTTTCACCAGAAAAGTTTCTAAGTGTCGATTTTCACAAACTACAAATATTCCCTAAAACTCGCCTCTATGACTTAAACGCATTCTTTTAACTGTTTACAGGAGATGCACCAGTGCTCGACCCAGGATCCACCACTGAGTAAGAAAAAGTAAAGATAACACTACTTACCAGCTAAGTGAATTTCCTCCCATAGGATAACATTGGTGATTCTATGTGAAAAAGTTTGTGTCAACTTTTAAAATACAATAATATTCCTTAAAAATCACTAGTGTAACCAAAACGCTTTTACTCAACTGTTTGCAGGAGATGTCCCAGGACTGAATCTAGGATCCAGTCCTGTGGTTACAAAAGTAATCCATAAAGTAACTAATTGCATTTAACTACAAATTCCCATTGAGCTCAATGTTGCATTGTGTTTGAAATTGTGTTGCCCATTGCAACAACTGTAACTACTGTATTTGCCTATTGCCTATTTGCAAAGTATAATAGTCTATTGCCTATTTGCAAAGTATTTAAACTAAAGTAATTCATTCTGAGAAAGTATATTTTGTAATGTAATGTATAATGTAATTATAATGCAATTTAAAAAATAAAATATCTAAAAATAAATAGTTTAAAAAAATGTAGTAAATCACTATCAAAAAAATAAATATAACAATTAATACATTTAAAAATTGTCATTTACAAAACCTTTGAAATTCACTGAAAAAACCATAGGTTTCAGACATGTTATAGTTAGGAATTAGCTTTTAAATAACCTACGGAATTCACTGAAAAAATTATAGGTTTGTGACATGTTATAGTTAAGAATTAGCATTTAAAAAACCTTTGAAATTCACTGAAAAAACCATAGGTTTCAGGGGTGTTATAGTTAGCTGGACATTTCACTCGTACAAAACCATAGAAATTCCTCCGTTATAGTTAGTTCTACTAACTATAACTCGTGCGCCCGCAATCCACTGCTGATGATGTCACATATTACATCATTCATGACATGGTCAGTGACATCACTGATGACATCTCAAATGACATCACTGATGACATCACTGATGACATCATCGACGTGACAATCAGATACACCTCATCATACACTAGTATGACCTTTCATAACTCACTGTAAAGTACCTTATTTGAATCTGTTGACACACCAATATAAGTTTCAAAAAACCCACTAAGTGATTCCTAGATCTACACACGCATCTAATCACTTACCTATAAATTCATTCATACATACTGACAAAGACTAATAGAACAATATCAAATATACTTAAACACCTATATCAACATTACACACCAGCACACATCCTATTCACTTATGGAGTTATCCAACTCACTTATGCAAACAATGGAACATACTTACATTAAGTCAGGTACAGACTTATAAAAACGCCACCTTTACTTATTCATGTAGATAGTAACTCATACTTAGTGTGTTATAAAATCACTAGTACAAGTATACAGTTATCCATACAGTCACTCATATAATATCTAAGTGTAATGTATACTTATTTATATACAAAAAATGTCACATACACTGCCTTTTATTTTTCTAGCTTGCTGGACATGTACCATTGAGAGATATATTTGCACAACAACACGCCCATAAAGATATTCTCTCATGCAAACAACAGTTATAACATGCAGTCTTAACCTCATATACCGACTGAATCAACTATTCACACATCTTTGGGCAGTCACACCCCCCCACCGAACCACAGACACATTCACTCTCCCATACAAATACTCAGTTAACTAATCAATAACTAATATAGACTTTCACTTAGCTAGTAACCAACTGGTGCAGCAGTTTACACAACAACTGACAAAGTGATACAGATATTTACACAGTTTAGTCACTATCCAAAATATTTAGTGAGGCACTATAAAATACTCAAGTAAACAGCCAATCACACTGCTACTAAATCCACCATCAAGATATTTATATATCCACTCGTTCATCAATGCAGATTGCTATATATATAATACATATTTAAATAACGAACCAAACCACATTCACTGGATGATGTCATCAGTGATGTCATCAGAGATGTCATTTGAGATGTCATCAGTGATGTCATCAGTGATGTCACTGTCCATGTCATGAAGAATGTAATATGTGACATCATCAGCAGTGGATTGCGGGCGCGCGAGTTATAGTTAGTAGAACTAACTATAACAGAGGAATTTCTATGTTTTTTTTCGAGTGAAATGTCCAGCTAACTATAACACCCCTGAAACCTATGGTTTTTTCAGTGAATTTCAAAGGTTTTTTAAATGCTAATTCCTAACTATAACATGTCTGAAACCTATGGTTATTTCAGTGAATATAGATATATATATACATATAATCCTTGAAGGACATTCTGACACCATGCCAGCTTTCCCTTTCCTTATGAGCACCGGAAGGGAAATAGGAAACGAGGTCCTCACTGTACTGGGAGGAAACGCCTAATGCTTCATTGAAATGATTTATTTGCTTTTAAACACAAAATAAATAAAAAATGCAGACTGGTCCACCATGTCATGGCAGACCAGCTAAAACTGTTTGTTGTTGAAGTGTCAGTGGCAAACGTAAAGTACTGCTTGGATCCAGAGAAATGCCAGATCTCCACTGACTCAGTGGATTAGTGGTAGACACACCAAAGGTTATTTAAGATCCCTTTTTCACTAGTGTTTTCATTTAACTCCACGTCTACGTTTAGAATTCCTTTTTCTTTTCATAACATTGAGTTCCTCTATCAGTCTCTTTCTCTCGATCTCTCTCTCACTCTCTCTCTCTCTCTTTATCTCTCTCTCTCGAAAAAGACAATGTTCACCTTTCTCTTTCTGCTCTTTGTCCACCTCTTTTTATGTGTGCGTTAGGGTGCTGGTCCTAAAGTTTGCTGGTGGTGTGCCGTATTGGAGAAAGGTGAGACAGGGAACTATACTGTTATAGGTATGCTTGTCAACAATTATATCCGTAGTCAAGCCTTTTCTTTATTTCTTGTTACAGACATTTTCAAATGTAAGAATATATGTTCAATAAACAAATATTTCTAATCAGTAAATCACCACTTTAAGTACCACAACAAAACAGATTGTTTTCTAATTCGCATTTCTCTTTGCAGCCTGAACCTAAAAATAATCAAAGATCTTGACTCAAAAAATTAATAGCAAAGCACTTCTATTTCCACCACCAATTGTGATCATATTTCTTTTCTCACAGCGCCAGCCACACTTCACTTTCACTTAAAGCCACAATTAATTCCACTTACAATCTCTTTCCTCACCGGGTGCAACCAATCAGCCAGCATTATGCTACCACCAATCTGGTCTGTGGAGACCCTAAGGATCTTCACTCAGCCCCACACATGTTTAACACCTATGTGACACAGCTCACCAACATCATCCATACCAACGTAATCAGCATCATTTCATCCTCTAACTGCACCCAGCTCATCCTTTACCTCTCTGACAAAACTTCCAACACTCAGACTAAGTTCACCACCTATTTGTCTGAAGTCACAAGGGGGATTCAGACCAACAGTCTGAAGTTCAACTCAGAGAAGACTGAGGTGGTAATCTCCAGAAAAGACACCTCACTGTGTTCCTCAGACTGGAAGCTAGCCAAACTCGAACATGTACCTATTCTGGCCCATCAGGCTAGCAACCTAAGGACAGTGTTTTACAACCAATTTAGCAAGATCAGCAACATCAACAAGGTCATCTCCTCCTGCTTACACACCCTCAAAATCTGCTAAAAAGTCTTTAAATGGCTCCTGCTCAATGTCTGTAGAGCCATTACAAAGGTTCTTATCAACAGTAAACTGTATTACAGCAACACATTCTCTATCAGCTTTGCTCCCTAACAAGCTCCAGGTCTTCCAAAGTGCAGCAGCCTAACTCACAATCGAACTCCCACCCCAAATGTACATCTCCACACATCTCAAATACCTCACCTGGATCCCTGTCCACAAATAGGCACTCTTCAAGCTCCTCGCACACTTACAAAGTCCTACACAATCTAGGCCCCACCTACTTTAACATCCACATTAGTTTCTACACCTTGACCTGAAACTTCTGCTGAGCCAGCCACTAGCTTCAACATGCCCCCCTGCACTTGAGAGCTAGAGCCCGTGGATTATCCCTCTCAAACCTGGCTCCTAAAGCCTGGAACATCCTCCCCCGAAAAAATGATGTTATAACGCACACCATTACAAAGCCTACCTTTACAATGCAATTTTTACAACATGGCTACCATTAAAACGCATGTTTTAACAACACAAACCATTGCAGCGCAACGATAACAGGGGTATATATAAATTACCTTTACAACGCATTTATTCACAACACATACTATTACAACACATACCATTACAACGGATATTACATTTATTCAATCTCCTACTATGGGTAAGAGAAAACAGTGTTTTTTAAAAATTTGTAACCCATCAACTGGCACGGGATGCAAGGGAGATAGGGGGCTTTAGGGTGGGGGAGTCTATTAATACTTGGGTATTCATTTTTAATACTTGGGTATTATTCTTTATATGTGTATCAAATTTTAAATCTAAAAAAAACCTCACATGCTAATTTTAATGCTTTAGTACTAATTTCAATACCTGTGTAACATTTTGTACATATTTATTTATATGAAACAATTCTAAAAATCTAAAACAGGTGCCCTTCTACTATTTCCATTGCACTAGCCCATCCACCATCTATTAAAAATGGCTACCATTCTGAAACGGAACATATTCATCAACTTTTCACACAGCACTTAAAACATATACTTTCTGTCAGCTTCTAAATCACAAGGAAAAATCGTTCACAACACTTATTTTATTTAAAATATTTGTTTAATCCCCAAAAACATATAAATGCAGCCAACCACAATTTTGTGCTCAGTGGTGCACTGACTTCAATGGGGACCACACGCAGCTGGAGAGAGAGGAGACAACTGAGACTCGACAGTTCAAACACTGCCATCTATTGACCAAAGTAAGTGTACAGATTAAACCAAACAGCTTCTTAATGCAATCAATTAAATAATATACCCCCACAAATGTTTTAAATCATTCACAGATGTTGAAAAACAGCCCCAGCAGGAAAACACATTTTTACATTCTGAAGTAAGTGATTTTAAAACTACAGGTAAGTTCTAAACTCAAAATCCGAAATGTATGTTTTTTTTCAATTTTAACAGAATACTGCCAAAAACATATTACAATAGATTTTTATCCAAAAAAAGATTAGAAATCTACTCTGAGTATACTCTAAATTAAAATTCATACAAAGCAAAATATATTTTTTCCATAAAATATTATAAAATCTATAAGGTATGTTTTGGTGTTTGCCTCAGGGAAGGTGCTCTAAGGTGATTTACCTCAAAAAAGTAATATAACTCCACAGAAAGTTTTCCTCTTGGAATGTGCTGGTCAGCGGAGGTAGGCAAAATTACTATTCTAACTCCACATGGTATTTGCCACAGCGAAACTGCTGTTCAATTAATAATCAATCTCGACATCATTTGCCTCAGGGAAAGTGCTAGTCAGTGGAGGAGGGCAAAAAATATTTTTATCCAACAGGTGTTTGCCTGAGGGAAAGCGCTTGTCAGTGGTGGGGGGCAATATAACTATTCTAAACTCCAACAAGTGTTTGCCTCAGGGAAAGCGCTAGTCCATGAAGAAGGTTAAAGAAAACTATTCTATCTCCAACTGGTGTGTGGGTCAGGGAATGTGCTGGTCAGTGGAGGAAGGCAACATTACTATTCAAACACCAACAGGTGTTTGCCTCAGGGAATGTGCTGCTCAGTTGTGGGGGCAAATTACTATTCAAACTCCAACATGTGATTGCCTCAGGGAAGGTGCTGGTCAGTGGTGGGGGGCAAAGTTGCTATTCAAACTACAACAGGTGTTTGCCTGAGGGAAAGTGCTGGTCAGTGGTGGAGGTAAGTTTTGTAATCTAACTTCAACAGGTGTTTGCCTCAGGGAAAGTGCTGGTCAGTGAAGGAGGACAAACACATATATTCTCAATCCAATATTTGTTACGGTCAGGGAAAGTGCAGGTCAGTGGTGGGGGCAAAATAAATATTCTAACTCCAACTGGTGTCTGCGTCAGGGAAAGTGCTGGTCTGTGGAAGGGGGCAAAATTACTATTCCAAGACCAACAGGTGTTTGACTAAGGGAAGGTGCTTGTCAGTGTTGAGAGCAATCTTATAATTCTAACTCTGCAGGGTGCTTGTGTAAGAGAAGGTGCTGGTCAGAGTTGTGTGGCATAATTCATATTTTAACTAGACTTGATTCTTGCCTCATTAACTGTAATGGTCACTTCTTGCTTTATTAAATGCACAAAAAAAGTGTCAAAACATACAATCATTATTTTATTGTTTTGCACAGCTTGAATCAACATCTTCTAAAAACAATAAAATCAAATCCATCAACAGGATTTTCAAACATCCAATCACACACTTGTTCATCAGTCAGAAGGACTTTCACAGGTAATGTAGATCAAAAACATAATGTGGCAACCAAAACTAACAAAAAAGATTATTTTCAGAAACCAAAAAGCCAAGTTAATCATTAACCATTAAAATTCCACTTTTCCTTTTAGGCCTACCCAACATAAGCAAAGAGGGATAAAGCTAAATCAGCAGAAGACACCAAAGTAGACCAGTAAAAGGAGGAACAAGCAAACAAAGCAACCTTACAAAGGTGAGGCATACCAAATCAACTAAATGAAAAGACCTATTTAACTTTTATCAGGAATCAACAAAAAAGCATATTTGATTAATAATAACTGCTGGTAAAATTTAATGTAAACAAAGTAAAAGACAACATGTTCTTTGAAAACTTAATACACATGCAATGTTGTTTTAACCATTTTTTTCAGGTTGCAAACAAACATATAACATCCAAAGATTGTAAAACATGTATTCTGAAACAAACAATGTCAAACCAATAAAACTAACACCATTTTCTATGCAGGATAAATATTGATGTTAAACAATAAAACTCAAAAACTCTTTTTATCCCCTCTTTTTCAGACATATAAAAAGTGGCATCAGGAAGAGAAGCCACTTTTGTAAAATCCCAAAGAGGAAATCAACTCCTAAAACATGCTGGCTACCTTTATTGTAAGGAGAGACTAACTGAGACCAGGAGTCATTGGAGATGTATGCAATATTACTAATCCCCTTGCACAGGCAGAGCGGTTACTCTTGGGGACACTGTTAAAAGAACCACAGAGCATAACCACTCTACCTCTGCCTTGGAGATTGAGGTTAGAGAAAATATAAATCAATGAAAGACCTGGCATCCACCTACAATGAACCCTGTGGCACAGTTGTGAGGGAGGTATCACAACACATTCCTCTGCATGTAACAAGTTCTATGCCTACAATTCCAAATTTGAGAAAAATTATACAGCCAAAATTACAGGCAAGCGACCCACAACATATGATACCCTAAACATACTCTGTTATTAACATTCTTTCTGAATTAACTGCCACTGTTACTAAGGAAAGCTTTCTATTGCACGACAACAAAAACACTAAAAAAAATATACTAATCTTTAACCTTGTAAAATTAGAGACTAGTGATATTTGTATGATGGATGGGATGTTTAAATCCACACAATATCCATTCACTCAAATATACACTATTCATGTCTACATTAATAACACTGTAGTTCCCTTAGTGTACACTTTACTCCCTGATAAACAATCCTAAACATACACTGAATTATTAACATTACTAAAATCAAAAAGACAAAACAAAAGGTTCCGATCAACCTTGCAATTTGTGATAGCTGCAATAGCTCTTAACAAAGGAGGTATCACTTCTTCCCCCTGTTTGACATGTAATAATCAATACCAATTGCCTATACCATTAAGATGGGATACAAAGTAAGTTTTAATTATATTTTGAGCTAATTGGGAAAGTTATTTTTACTCTCATTAACAACATTTTTGATTTGTAAATAACTGATACACATGTTTGAAGCAATTTCTGGATGATTATTGACTAACTAGTTCCAAGCTATTAATGGTCTTGCTTGTATGAAACATGCCAATTGAGGTCATTGCACCCTTTCCGAGTTGGATATGACAGATTTGCTTAGCTGTAGACCTAGCTGGCAGCAGTCTCTTAATCATAAATACAAATGTGTCCAGGACACTTTGAATTTTTGCAAACTTTCTCAAATCTATTAGCTAGACTATGGGGTGCCTTGTAGCTGGTACGCTTCAGCAGCCTAGATATTTTTAAAAACACAAACAACTCGACCTCAACCCATCCTAAAATCATGCTCAGATAAATGTAGTTAGAAATATTACTAACAGTAGTAACTCAAGATACCCAATCGAGCAAGGTGGCCTGTCAATAGAATAGCCAGCCCTCCCTCTTCAATATCAAGTTGTAGTGTCTTTAAGTTTGTACACTTTTTTCCATTGCCATAAGAAATAACAAATCATTCAATCAAATTTATCAAAAATAGACTGCTGGACCTTGAAGCTAACACTGGAAAAAAATATATATAAACAAAGGAAGAGTAAAAAATCATTTTAATTGGAGTGACCCTATCAATGATGGAAAAGGCTAACGGCTGTTACTGATTCAGTACCTGGTGTAGTTTAATCAAAGTTGGGGTATAGTTTAATTGAACTAAATCAGTCAGATTGATTGTAACATGAAATCCCCAAATACCTAATATAATGGCCCATAGAATACTGCACCTACAATTAAATTGGCAAAATGGAAGAGACAATATTAAATAATAAGGATTCCGATCTTGAATGATTTACTTTATATTCAAATGTATGAATTCCTCAATTCTGGCAAAAGCTGTTGGATGTTAATTTCTTCTGAAGCCAGATATAATATCATGTCATCTGCGTACAATTTCAACTTCACTACACCATCAAATGGGGGTAAAATCCTGGGATCTTGCCCAAGAGCACAAGCCAAAGGCTCAATAAAAATGCAAAAAGGAGAAGGGGAAATAGGGAAATGCTGCCTCGTCCCACGCCTACTAGTAACGTGAGCAGCTGCTTAAAAATTTATTTTAATTTTAGCTTCTGTATTTTTATATGAACTGTTCATCAGGTCAACAAATCATAGTGAATACCTGAGTTCAACAGAATAGTTAATGGATTGTACTAAGTGAGTGCTCTTAGTTGATAACAATCTTGTAGGTAGAAAGATGTTTTGGTATTGATGGACCAAACATTGTGCTAGTGGTGCCAATCTGCTGGTTATTATTTTTGCAAAGAATTTATAATTGCAATTAGGGAGGCTAATAGGACGATATGAACCTGGACTGTCCCATGGCTTTCCTTTTATTAAGAAACTTAAAATGAGTGCCTAAGTGAAAGAGCTGGGTGGATCTTTACTCTTGTGGACCTCATTAAAAAGAATAACCAAAATATAGTTTAATGGCTTCATAAATCGTTTATAGACTTCTGCGGATAGACAATCGCACCTACACATTTTTGCATTCGGAGACGTTTTAAATTGCGTTTTCCACTTCAGCCAATGTAATGGGCATAAAAGATTATTTTTGTAAATCATTTAATAAAATGGCCATCTGTATAGTTTCCAGAATGTATTAATATTTTCTGGTGTAGATTCTTTGGTTACACAGTAAAGATCTGAATAGTGTTTAAGAAAGACTTAGCCGATTAAGTATGACAGAGTAACTGTTTTGTTTGAGTAGCATCAAAAATTGATTTAATAATGCAATTTTTCTTCTGTTGTCCTTTTACCAACCTAGATAAAAACTTACATGTTCACTTTCCTTATAGTTCTTTGGGAAACAGGTTATTTGATTCACTAAGTTTTGGCACACGTGGCTTAACTTTACACTGGCTGCTTTTGTATTTGATGCAATAAATACTTAAGTTGCAAAATCTAAAGCAGATTGTAATTGGATAGCTTCTGCTTTATTTTGTTTGATAATCTGTGCTTTTAAAGAGATGGCTTCATTGCTTTCAAAGCGCCCCATGCAGAAAAGAAGAAAGCATTAGGTATATGTTCAACCCATTTAGAATTGATTCTACTAGGATGTTCCATTATCAGCTCGATAATGGGAACAGAGTGGTTGGAGAAATAACTGGCTAGAATATTCACCTTAAGGTAAGACAGAGGGTAAAAAAAAGTCAATGCGTGAATATGAGTTGAAGCACTTTGAAAAGCACTTTGAAAATCGGGTATAAGATTTGCCTTGAGGATTAGCAGACGGGCCTACTAAGGCAAGGTTATATTTTAACCTTGTCAGAAAGGGAACTGATTTAGCCTTCTGTTGTTGTTTATCGAAGTACAATTGACCCCTTGAACCCATAACTACACTGTATATTTCTTGTAGGGCGGTGTGGTTATCTTCTATGAAGCTATAGCTTATTAAATTAACAAGTTGTTGTTGCATTCAAAACTTGAACGCAAATCCATCTCTCCCCCAGATCCCCTATAAGCTGAAGCACTTTGCACTGAAGTTATTTAAGAATCAATATGGCCACCCCTCTTACTGCTGCATTAACGGAAGTAAAAAATGCCTGGAATACTTGGCTGGGGGAATGTGGATTTAAGATGAGTTCCCTATAGAAGAATAACATTCACAATAGATGCTCTCAGCTAAGCCAATATTGATCAATACTTAATCTTATTATTAATACCTTTGACATTACCGGAGGCCACCTTCATAAGATTAGGTACTATGCTTATCTTGACTTTTTAATGACTGGGAACCCTACACCATCATAAACTGTGGTGTTCTTATTCTTCAAGGAAACTACTCCATAGTAAAATCCTGCTTGTCAACATCTAGTTTATATCGTTTGGGAAAATCCTAGTGTGACTTTTCTACTTTCTAGTTTCCCTATTTTGAAAAAGTGCACCCCTAACTCTTACCCGCCCCTTCCTCCCCACCCCTCCTGATGTATCCTCCTTGGACCCCACCTGTCATGATCCTTGAGAATTGCATCGCTCTCCCACACCCTACCCAAAGCTGATTTCCCATTTCGTGCTCCCTGTGAGACCTGATACTCGTCAGGTAGTGTTTCCCTAAACTTTTTGCTATTTTCCCTTGGTTTTTGTTATTTCTCTTGTGTGGCCTCCAGTCACTGGACACTTTCCCACTGTTGATACAGTGTGAAAGTGTGCGCACCCTTCCTACTCGTGTTGGGAAGTGGTGCTGACTCAATGTTCTGAAACACTTACAAGTCGCCCATTGCATACTAAAGTGTGCTCATGGCAGCTATTATGATGAAACTCATGAGCCGCCTGCCAGGGCATTCTGCTGCATGTGCACCCCTATGGTGCCCGTGATTGAGTGTGCATCCTGCCATCATAGGCTCATATGTAGGCACTTACACACATATTGATTAAATCCATGTCAGGTCTGCTGTTGCAGACTCAAGCGGGTGCACTTGCACAGCTGGTACCCTGGTCATATGTGTCCAACCTGCCATAGCAGGTCGGTGTGCGCAATAGAGCACATGCGGCCAGGTAGTGAGGAATGCCTGTGTTTTTTTTTCACTACCCAGGAGACTTTATGTTCCCATAGGTTAAGATGGGGAAGTGGTTGACATAACTTCGGACTGAAAAAGTGGATTGCAGTAGAGAAGTCTCATGATTTTTATTTTACAGAGTTTTATATGGCACGAACTTGACCCGAATCGGGTATCAGAGCGCTTTATATAGCACCTGTTACATTACATGAGGACACATTCATTTTTGTTAGGCACGGGGAGATTAAGTGATTTGCCCAGAATCATAGGATGTTCAGCGTCATTGCCGAGACTCGAACACAGTTCCCCATTTTCGAGGCCGACTGGTCGACCGGCCTAGCCGTTAGGCCAACTCCTCACCCCATGATATTTACTATCAGTGGATTCACCAAGCGACACCCTTTTCAGTGCTAAAGGGGTTGCTGGCATAACTCACTTAGAAATGCCACTCGTAGAATATGGACATTTCTCAGCTCTTAGAGTCTTGTGTGCTGTGGTGCCTGGCTCCAGTGGACACCAGGGGTTAGGGAAGCACATCTGTACATTCCCCAAGTAACAGTCATGAACTATCAGCATCCCATGAGGACAGCCGACCTCTGCCATTTGAGGGCCAAATGGGATAGATTGGTGAGAGAGGTTCTGTCACTTAGCCTCTAGGGGCTGGACCCTGGCCCCACTATAGATTAAGATCATGGCCCCAAGGCAGACAGGCCTACAATTTAGGGGAGACATCTGCGGTTCAAAGAAAACCCCTTGAACCATCCCTAACTTCGAAGACACATGACAGTATATCCAAGGGTGCCATCCATCAGCACGGGGTGATATATGCTTGCAGGGACCGGAGAACCTGGAGTCTGTGGGCCTCATTGACAGAGGACATGTTGTGCACATGGAGGATAGCTGCCTATGAAGAGGACTGCATGCCCTTTCTTAATAGTGCCTAGCCTGGGCTGAAGACCTGCTGAAGTGTGGCCCCTGAAGTGTTCTCTCCAAGGGTCCATCTGTGGGCCTCCTATTCTGCAACTGCACAGCAGAACGCATTGCTCCCCTCTCCATCAGATCAACCAACTACATCTTCCTTGGGAACTACAATTTCCACCTGGAAGGCTCCAAAGCCATCCTTGAAATCCTCAGCAACCTAGGACTCACCCAGCTTGTCAAAGGACCAACCCACATAACAGGCCACACCCTCAACTCTTTTTCTCCTCTGACAACAGTATCACCACCACTCACATGAACCTGCTCACATAGTCCGATCACTACAACAAACATTTCAAGATACTCACCCACCAAGCTACCCCACCAGAAAAACCCAAAGCACCATCAAGACAATAGGGAAAAATATCCAAAGAAAATTTGACCAAGACCCTACAGGAACGTCCACCCACCAACCCCGGGAACCTCAATTTCAACACCAAGCTCTTCAATAAATAGATCACCATCCCTGTGCCAACTGCACTGCTCCCACCAGAAACAAGACCTGCAAAAACAACTGCCCAGCTGGTACATATATGACCTCATGGAGTCCATGCACAACTGCAAGCAACTTGAGAGAAAATTGAAGCTCGACAAAAATACCAGCACAGGATTCACATACAAAACCACCCTCAACCTCTACCACCACCAACTATGAGAAGCAAAGAAAAAGTCCCTAACTCTCAGAATCTAAGCCAGCTCCAACAATGGCAAAGAACACTTCATAAGAACACTTCATCATTGTCAAGGAGTACTCCTAACTCGCAGCTGCAAAGGATGACATCATCCCATCCCAAGCACTCTGCAACTATCTCTAAAATAGAAGATTGGCATGATATACAACACATTCGACCCACAGCATAGCGATGCAAATTCCCCCGACCAGCTCAACACCTCCTTCATCATCAAATAGCTAAACAACAGAAAGCCCCTCTTGAATGAATAAACCACTTCCCTGATGAATACTAACCACTCAGGAGCCCCCTCAGGACCATACCCCCATTTCATATAAAACCTTGAAAGAACCATCACCTCCTCAAGCTCACCGCTGTCATCAACACCTCCATACCCATCACCACCTTTGTGACTTTCTGGAAAAATGCAGATGTCAACGCTCGATTTAAGAAGCCAGCAGCGGACCCCAACACTGCAGCAGCTACAGACCCATTTCGCTCCTGCTTTTCAATGCTAATGTCATGGAGCAAGCCATCAATACCCAACTCTCAGCCCACCTAGAACTCTATCAACTCATAGGCAGCTCTGAATCAGGCTTTCACATCATTCACAGCAAAGAGACAGCCCTCATTGAGGCCACCAATGACATCAGAACCATCCTCGAACGAGATGAAATGTCCGCACTCATTGTTCTCGACCTCTCTGCGGCTTTCGATATGGTCTCCCACAAGTCATTCATCAGAAAGGCTTAAGCACTTAAGTCATCTGCGTACTGGCACTCAAGTGGATATCTTCCTTCTTCACAGACAGATCTCAATGAGTTAGACTTCCCCCCTACACATTAGAACCCAGGAAACCCATCTATAGAGTCCCTCAAGGATTGTTGCACAGTCCAACACTCTTCAATGTTTTCATGAAGCCCCTCACATACATCGTCGGATCCAATGGCATCAACATAGCATTCTACATCATTGACACAGAGCTCATCCTCTCCCTTACTGACTCAACCAGCACCGCTTAACTTAAGAGTAACCCTGGGCGTACTTTGCAAAGTAGCGCTACACGCAGCTACGCAAAGTGCACTTCGCACTACGCGTTGCTTCGCAAACTGTGTAGTGCACTGTGCAAGATGCATCACCAACTGCATGTGCAATGTTGCTGCTTGAATGAAAAACAACTGCCTCTAGCTCAACACAGACAACCGAAGTCCTAAGATTCAGCAATAACAACTACCCCTGGAGTGCCTCTTGGTGGCCTTCTAAACGTGGCCCTCAATTAACTCCTGCGGGCCATGCCAAGAACCTCTGGAACATCCTGGACACCCACCTCTCCATGAGCAGACAGATCAACATTGTCTCCTTCTCATACTTCCACATCCTGAGAATACTATGCAAGATCTGTAAGTGTATCCCCCTGAACAACAGGCAAACAATCACCCAGGCTCTTATAAATTGCAGACTGATTATGGAAGCTCCCTCTACATCGGAATCCCAGATTATGTCCTACGCTGACCCGGAATACTGCTGCCATATTCATCCGGAACATCCAGCGAAATAACCACATCTCTCCACACCTCAACAATCTCCACTGGCACCAGTCCAGGAAAGGTGGAAGTCAACTTGGCTGTATATTTCCTCTTCAAGTCACCTCCCAGTAATTATGCCACTCACTGCTGCCATGCCTTTTCAAAACTCAATGGAGACCAGCTTTGAGAAATATCCATGTTCCGTTCATCCTCTACCACAGGGGTAGAGTGAAGATCAAGCAGAGCAGCTAATTTTTCTTAGAGAGCTGCACTTAGCTTCTCACACTGTTGCTGGTCAGAACATCTGCCCCAAAACCCAGAAGTAATCATAGGCTGCGGCTCATGATGGGGCTCCACATGGCTCCATCTGTCTCCATCCTTCTACTCACACCTCCGACCATTTATTCATCCTTTACTTATCTGGCCATTTTTCATCAATCCATCATTGCACCCTCCTTTTACCAATACACCCATCCATCCTTTCACCCAAATTTTCATTATTTCAGCAATTCTTTCTTTCAACCACCCATAAAAAATGCTGTTTTTGCCTTCCACCCATTAATCATTTCATCCATGTAACCCTTCCTTCTTGCCAAGGGTTCTTCTTTTAATATGTCAATTGTGTTACTATTGTATTGTGCCCCCTTCCTCTCTACCTTTTCTTTCTGTCTTTTAAACCAACTGGGCCTCCTTTACAATGAAAAGCTGCATCCCTTACCTCTGTTATGTTTTCCTTTATATTGCTTAAGAGCAGAGGTACAGACAGAACAGGCTTTAAAAATTGAATTAGTGTTTATGGTGTCAACATCACACTCACTTAAGCTGCTAAAATGGGAAATTCACAATGCCACTGTATTAAACTGCACACAATGTGTACTAAAAACAACAATTGCATCACAGAACATTATTTTATGTGCTGATGCATGGTGAAGATGTGTACAATACATTGAAAATGCACATGAGGCCCAGATTTGCCAAGACTTTGCGCATGTTTGCATTACTTTTTTATTGTAAACTCAAAGCAAAGTCAACTGGCTCACTGACAGAATAACGACCCCCAAATTATCTCCTTATCAAAACATCATGACCAAAATATCAATGTAATAAATATCGTCATCCTATATTTATAATGGTCAGTGCAAATATATTGGGGGAAAATGTCAGTGTAATAAATATTGTTCCATTAAATATTGTTTTTTAGATATATATATAAATTAAAATAAGAAATATTAAATATATTAAACAGTAACATTGATTTTAAAAATAAAAGATTTATTATATATTTTAACAAATATAATAAACTTAATTATAAAAAAGTTAAACACACATATATAATAATTAATATATAATTACATAGATCTACTTAAAAACAATTATTAAAGTAATAAAATAATTGTAACTCATATAAAAAAAAACCACACATATATATATATATATATATATATTATCTACTGGCGGTCGCCAGTAGATAGTTATAGTTAGGACCTATTTTCCATAGGAAATCTGCAACATTCTATTCCCAATAAGTCTGGCGCCGGTTGATGAATCCTCGCGAAATTTTGCAAACTTTTGGCCAGCTCCGCTCCGCTCCTACCCTGAAAGTTTCGTGGTGATTCGTCAAGCAGGGGCCGAGAAAAAAGGGAGGTCCCAAAACACGTTTTTCCCATGCAATTTCCCTTAAGATCTGTTGTCGCAGCTACAGCCCGAACCGCTGAATGAAATGACACCAAATTTGGCAGAGAGGTAGTCCTCAGTTCAGACTCGTGCCTTTTGCATAAATGGTGTGAATCTGTTCAGTAGTTCCTGAGAAAATTAGGGTAAAAATGTTAGTGATATCTATGGTCGGGGAGGATCTGCGCACCCCACCCGCACCGTAAGTGCACCCTCCCCGAACCGAGCGTGTACCCTGACGATCACGCACTGAATGCTAATTGGCTGTTGAGTGTCTGTCTACATTCGAAACCAGGAACTGTTGGCGGCCATTTTCTGCCACGGTAGAAGCAAGGCTGAAGAAGCAAGGGGAATAAGTGTGTAAAACATATAAAGGGGGCAGTGTGGAAATACTCTGACTCTCTAGATCTGCTTAGGGGGCCCCAGAAGGACCCCCTGGGGCCCCCTTTTAAAAAAAAAAAACTGCGAAATGCACGCAGGGTGCGCGCATCCTATCGCGTTGGGTGCACGGATTCTGTCGCGTAGGGTGCGTGGATCCAAGGAAAAAAAATTGAAATTTTTGAGGGATAAACATCAAGCTTAAGTGTTTTGTTCTTGAGTGGCTCTAAAAAGAGCCGTTGTGTTCATTGAGAGTTTTTGGTACTTATAAGTAAGTACCTATACAGAGTCTAAAGTTGTTGAGGAAGACTCTGTTTCCTTCATCAGTAAAGTGTACTCCATCTCTCCTATACATCTCTTGCATTTGAAAGCGCAGATTGTTATTGTAAATGGACCCCATTCTATAGTCTCGGAGAAAAGCAGAAACAGATTTGTTCACATGTTTCCTAGCTTTCTCAATTTGTGGACAAAAATGATCGGACCAGTTCCATTTCTGCCTTTGGCATATGTTAGAATGCACAAAGGCAGTTTTGGGGAAAAGTGAAATCAGTTCTGCAAAGGTGTCCTTCATAAGCATTTCCAGACCTACCCCAGTCAAAGTGCCTAGGTCATTGCCACCACAGTGCACTATTATGAGGTCAGGGTGTTGGATATGCATGAAGGATTTCACAAATGGCATCAATTGGTGCCACTTTAACCCTCTCTGTCCAATCCATTTAATGATTACATTTGGCAAACCTAGATTTTTGTGAATGCCTTTGTTTTCTGCATACCTTTGGCTCCAGAAAATATAGCTGTGTCCCACAATCCACACTCTAAGCATCTTGAAAGGAGGTCTGGATGCACTCAGATGGTCTCTGTAAATGAAATGGCAGTTTGGAAAGTAAGATTTTCTAAAATGGTGGCTAAGATGCAGTTTTGAAAAAAGACGAGAAATCATTGGTTGTTTGACAACCTTCTACACTGAAATGTAGGGTGTATATTTCTTTTTTT